>NC_135586.1:31259074-31994074 GCF_965152235.1 Eretmochelys imbricata | reverse complement strand
TATGTGGTGGTATGCGGAACCCCAATACCCAGAGAGACTCCCCATGGCTTGCTCCAGCACAGCCTCTCTCCTTAGCACACGGACCCTGGCCTATCATTCCCCCGCCATAAGCACAACGCCCCAGGGGGAAGGGCAGTGCTTCCGGCAGGGCATTCTGGGAGTGGCGGTTCTACGCGCCCACTGATGGGCCAGCAGCAATGCAGGCCTCAAGGAGGCCAGCTGAGCAGAGGCAGCCCATGTGCATGGAGGGGGCCCGCTGCCTGCCAGCCCAGCAGCGCCAGGATTCGAGAACGGGCCAAATGCATTTTGTTTTGTGTGTGAATTGTGGCTGGAGAAATTCCAGTCCCTTTTGCCTTTGTAGAGGATCCAAGCGACAGCAGCGCCATGCAGCCACGAGGCACTCGCCTGGGACGCCGGGCTGAGCAGGGACTGTTTGGTTCTCTCCCTTCCTGAAAACAGCAGATCACCCCCCACCCCTTTTTTTTAGAATGAATTGTCCCTTTTACAACGCTGCAATATCTGTACTATGAAGGGATGCGCGGCCCTAATCACAACAGCAGCAACGGTTTATCGGAACAGAACGAGATTTGAACAGTCATCTGGAAACATGGTGCATATTAACGGGCAAACAGCGTCTGAGCAAGGGACAGTTTCTCTTTGGCTCAACGTTTTTCCAATGGAATTGACCAAACTAAATATTGAGCCTTCACTCTGTTAATTTTGGCAAGTGGCTGGAGGGAGCAGGGGTGGTGCAAGACTTTCTTCAGGAACTGCCCACTCGCTTCAGAGAGACATTCAGAAAGAGGGTGGGAGAAAATGGCTTGTCTAAAAACTGCTCTGACAGCCCTTCTCTGTCCTGCTGCTTTTGGAAACTGGTCCCTGTCTCTCCAGTTAAGCTTATGTATCAAACTGGAATTTAACAGAAACAAAAAATCATCCCCATTTGCAAATTTGAGAAGATTGTAGTGGCAAAAGCTACGTATGTTGAAATGCATTTAACCCCTGCATGATTTGTCCCCAGTCATTCTTGCTCTCTGAAGGGGGTTGGGAAAGCAGCCCCATCTGTTCTTATACATGGGTGGGATCTTCAGATTCCTTCCTGCATTTTTCAAAAGGGATCAACCCTCGTGCCCTTAGATACTGACTAGAGAGGGGTGAAGTGTGCTGAATGAATTACAATACAAAATCCCAGTTCAAGATTTTTTTAGGTTTGTTGCAAACTTGAAAATGAGCCCACTTGTGTGGAAGAAATGATCTAAAATGCATTGATTTGTATTTATTAATTTGTGCCAGATCACGGCCCATTCTACATGCCAGCACACTGGGGTAGCGGTGTAAGACATCCCCTTGTTCCCCTGCACTGTCTGCCATGCCGCGGCTTCCTTTGCGTGAGGGGCAGCAGCTCCACCCTGGGATGGGAGTGAGCCGAGCAATGAACCCTGCGGTGTAGTTCACTGGTGCGTCCAGAGCGTACGACGCCTGAGACATAGATCCACCACAGGTTCCTGTCTTCCTGGAGCAGGAGGGGATTGTGACTCCCGGCACTGCAATGTCCCTTCTGGGCTGCTCCAGGGGCAGGGTCCCAAATCCCTGCCCCTTGCTCTGGGATGCCATGCAAACAGGAAGGTAAATAAACAGAATCAACATTTCTTGTTTTTTAAAATCTCCTGATTTGGGGGATGGGGGGCTGGCTCATAAATTTGAACAGTTGGGGCTGGCAATACCAAGAGTCTGTTTTACTGCTCCACTCTGTTCTTTGATCAGATCATGTTGTCTATTTCATAGGTTTAAATTGTACTGGAGGGTGTGTGGGAGAAGGTACAAACAGCGTGCGTGTGTGGTGGGAGTAGAGTTGGGAGTGTGAGAGTGAGAGGGAATCTCCTGATGTCACTCAAGGGCCTTGATAACAAAGCACAATTGAAGAACATCAGCCTGCCAGGGGGTCACACGCACCATTCTGCTCTGATGCCATCACAACAGAGCGATTGCATGAGGGCGCAGAGAGAAAGAGCATCACAACACTGCACAAAGAATATTGCATCGGATCCAACCTTCATTCAAATCGAAGTTGCAAATGCAAGTCTGCACAGAGGGAGGGAAAAGGACAGCATGTATTTATCAATCCAGCAAACACCTGCTGCTCTGAAGCTTACTCGCTTGTACCATTTGGAAGCAGCACCTCGTCTTGCTGAGCCTTTTCTGTCTTTACAGTTTTTCCAGACGGGGCTGTTCTGAGAGTTGATTGTTAGATTCTCCAAACCTGAAGAGGTTTGGCATCTAGCATTCTGAGATGCTCCCTTTACTGCAGCACACTAATAGGTTAACTTATTTACAGTAAATACATTCCTGTTTATGCTGGGCAGAAGACGCTGCGTTTGTTAACCATTTATTATCTAGGGAGCGATTTTCAATGTGTTCCACATGATTATTTTCTAATACTGCAATTTGATACTTGCTCAGTGGCTGCAGGGTTTGTTTCTTACAGAGGTGACCTCCCTGCCGTTAGACTGCATGTCACTGTTTGAGGAATATACTTGAGTTGATGGGTAGGTTGCATGCATCTCCTGACCTCAATCGTTCTCACAGTGTGAGAACTGCTGGGAAGTGGCTTGACATGAAGTGTTTATAATTCTCCATCTGAAGGAAGCAAAATTATAGCGGGGCCATTTTAGCAGAGAGGAGACAGCCACTAGCCTCACTGTTACAGTGGCCTTAAGCTCTTCCCCGACTTGAGCATTACAATTAGTAAGGAAACAAGCTGTAATTAAATTAGAGATGGAAAAGGCAGGAGTAAAGCTACCATGGAGTTTGATTACTGTAGCTACTGACTGCCTGACAACAGGAAAGGATGGGAGGAAACACAACCGGGACCCTTAGTGAGATGAGATTTTCCCAGTACCAGGTTCCTTCTGCACAAAACAGAGAGAAAGCATCGGAGTCCAGCCATGATTTCAGATATGCACAGAATGCAGTCTCAGAGCTGCCATGTGTCTGGTTTTTTTGCAATGAGGACAATCTGTTCCTCGCTCAGTAACAGCAAGGTTTGGAAATGCCTCTCCCTGTCTAACTCTCCTGACAAGGCTCAGCACATGGACAGGACTTCCCTACATTCTTCACATCAGGAATAGGTACTGCTGTCTTTGAGAGTCAGAGCCAACGTGTAGTGAATCTTCAGGCATGGGTCTGTCCTTCAGCTCCAACACTTGTGCAGTCAGCAAACAGCCCCTTGTGCGCAGCAAAGCGCATGGTGCCAGGGTCGGGGACATTTCTACACTGAGTCAGGAGATGACTCTTCCAGCACCTCCCTTGTGGATGACAACTAAAAGAACTGGCATGCAGCATCAGTAGGCCTCAGTGGGCCTGGGTACATTTACCGAGGGAAGGCCAATGCGTGGGTTCATATTAAATGCCATCCCTTCAGAGCCCCACTGGGGGACTGTGGTCATATCCTGTAAGTCTATTGATCTATGGCACCTGCCCTCCTGGTGGCTGAGCACTTCCGTGTTTGCCCAGTGCCTAGCATAACGGGGTGCTGGTCCGTGACCAGGGCTGCTAGGCACTGTGGTAGTAATAGTGATTTCCCTTCCTGCCAGGCAGCAGGGGCTATTGGTTTGTTTGTCTTTGAGCAGGCAAGCTGAAGAAATGGGTTTGTGCATTTCGCTCTGCAGCTCCTGAGGATCATGCTCATGCCTGCCCCCTCTGGAAGGGATTCCAAAGTCAGCTCTGGCTCCTGCACCCCCGTGTCTCTCCCCTGGGGCTGACTGCTCTGTTGCTCCAGGGTGTGAACTGGCCACAAATAAGTTTAAGTTGGAAATGAGAAGAAGGTATCTACCCATCTGAGGGCGAGGTTCTGGACCAGCCTCCCGGTAGGCGGCTCTGCAATGGAGCTTGATGGGAAAGGGTTTATGTGATGGGGTTGCTTACAATAGCAGGGGCTAGATTCCATGACCCAGCAGGTCTCTTCCAATCCTACGAAGGCAGCTGGTATTGCAGGGTATGGTGAGGGAGATTCTTCAAGTAGCCAGGCCAGGACCCATGAAGGGATCTGAAGACTGAGCCCAAAGCCCTGAACTGAACTTGGTATCCACTGAGCAGCTCGTGTGTGGGGCAGAGCATGGGATGATGGGCTCTCAGTGGCCTACGCTTCTTCGCAGATGGATTCCTGTCTTCTGAAACCATGGTAGCTTTTTAAGGCCCATGGCTTCATAGGTGGTACAGAGAAGAGCTGGCCTTTTCAGCTCAGGCCTGACACCAAGTCAGGGGACCTGGAGACTGAAGGAGAATTGCAGCTTTCACTTATGGACAAAGTCTCTTTCTAGGCTTTTCCTTGGAAATGCCACTTTGGTTTGCGTAGGTTCAAGTTTTCCATCACTAGGAGTGAGAGCTCGTCACTGACTTTTCCTAAAGATCTCAGGTTATGCACAGTCCCCACACAGCCACCTAGTACAGGGCTTTGGGGTGCCCATCACCATGGCCACAGGGCCTGGTTTTGGGGGAAGTCCCTGGGCCAGTTCACAGCTGTTGGATGGTGCTGCTCAGGCTACCACCGGTGACACGAGAGCCCAGCACAAGCTCCCAGCCCCTCTGTGAAGCAGACAGCCTGGCCTCTGGCCACAAATGGGGCAGGTCAACAGCCCGAGACACACTGTGGTCCAGTAGGCTGAGGAAGGGACGAGGCTCTGACACAGCTGTCTTCTGGGGCCTTGGTCAAGTCACAAACCTACAGTTTGTAAGTTTGGTGATGAAATCAGGCACCCATTGAGTTAGAGATGTGGGACTTGCCAGGGGCAATGAAGTTAACTTGGTCCTGATACAGGGGATGGCAGTTTCTAAACAGGCACAGGCTCCTCTCTGCACCCTGGTTCACGTTCAGCCAATCACCTCACCCAGCACTGTTTAGACGACATGGAGACGCAGGGCCCTGCTCGGCCATCACTAGAACAGGCTGGGATTTGCAGATTTGCCTGATTTCCTTGCCATGCCGGAAAATATGAAATCATGAACCCTGTTTTCCAGCTGCAGGGCTGATGTTTGTGCAGCACGTAGCACTAAACTGAACGCTTGTGGTGTTCCTGTTAGCATACACAAGAAGCAGGCCTTTCCAAGGTAGGCGTTTTGAGCCTAATGCGCTCCCCATTGCAGCTCCCTTGCACAGCTTGAGTCACGGCCATGCAGGCTCCTCTGCTGTGTGTGGTTTGTAGGAGCTCTGAGGGGACGGCACTCCTTGGAGGAGAGCATTTGACCCTTGTCTCGCTGTGGGTCCAGTTCGGCACCAGGAAAAGATCCCTGGCTCCAGTGGGTGCGGCTGACTCTGGCTAAGCCATTCAGCTGGGGCTCTCTGGCCTCGCAGATTTATTTCCTGGCTTTAAGCCAGGCTGGGAATGAAAATACTCCGGAGGGTGAAAAGCTCATTGTCAAGAGCTCTTCACCCCTTCCCCGAAGGACCCCTCTAGTTCTGATTCATTCAGGGTTTTATTGGCACTCCTCTGTCGGAAAAGAACTGCTTCTAAAGATGGAACTTGGGAAAATAAACGGCCCAGGTGCCAAACTGCTCAAGCCGTTAGCTTTGGAGTTTAAAGCTCATATACTCAAGAGTGCTGGCTTCTTCCTTCTGTGTCATAGCCTCGGGTGTTCTGCACTGATTTATGGCCATTTTGATTCTGAGGACCAGGCGGAGCCCTAGACCTATGTGCCAGGTAGCCACAGAAGACATCCTAGTTTAGCCACACGCCCCTGAAATCCCTGGTCAAGCAAAGGGAGGTCTGACATGCCACTCAATGGCATTTCTCCGTCTGTCTGTCTGTAAGGCAATAACTTTTGAATGATGTGCCCGATCAATTCTAAAACTTCCAGGAATGTTCTAGGCCCCAGTGGGCAGAGCCCTGTTCACTTTGATGAAAATCAGATGAGGGAAATGGGGATCACATAATTCCATCACCTGAGCAGCGGCAGCCACCTCAGTGAGTGTCCGTAGATCAAAGAACCGGCTGATGGCAGCCACCAGCTGACACCCCCAGCTCAGCTCTGCCCACTGTCCCAGTGAAGATAAAAAATGTGGACACCCTGAATGACTTCTTTCCCAGAAAGAAAGACAGACAATTAATAATGGTGGGGCACACAGAGCCCCTGGCATGAGGGGGTGAGGTTGCAGAGAGTCCCTGAAATAGAGGGAGATGGGAAGGTGGTACATGGGGATGGCGGGGAGTGGAGGAATGCAAGAAGCCCCTGCATGTGCAATGCGCTCAGGCCTGCACCCCTCTAGGTTCCTGGTGCCTCCAGGTTTGGTTGTTTCAGGAAATGATTTGGTTTTCCTAGCTAGTATTCTCTGAGAATCATTAGAACAAACAGGGAGTATCAGTCGCTCCCATGGTCAGAGCTCTCCCGGGTACCCCAGAGCACATACTGAGAGCAGATGCGGGCTCCAGCAGGACTACTCTGCTGGAGATGGACTTGGAAGGACCTGTTCATGTGCGGGGGATTATGCTGAATGAAAGCTCCATGGGCATGGAGTCAGATCTGCCTGGGACGTTGCGAGCTGGTTGCATGGGAGGGATTCTCTCCTTTCAGACGCAATCAGAGAGGCTTTTGGTTAGACTGGGCCTGACAATGCCTCAGCCTCTTGTTAAAGGAGATGCAGAATCTTCCCTTGAGAACACTTGGGTCACTAATGATGACTGAGGTGCCCAGTCACTCATAAAGGAAGGAGAATTGCAATGGAGATGGAAGGAGCGGGGCACAGGCCATCTGTTCTTCCCTGTTCCGAGCACAAGAAGCAGCCATCTCATAGCTGCAAGTGTCCTGGAGCACGCGGGCGGGGCGGTAGGGGAGTGCATGGGTCTGCGTGCACAGCCAGAGAGGGACAGGGATGGTTTAGCTTTCAAACCCATGTCATTTTTAAACATCAGTGACAGTCCCTCTTGGCTTGTCCACCTCCCCTGCTGCAGCCCTGTTATAGGCGCGCCCGGTCTTCTCCGCCATGGCTGGCCCCAAAGCAGCGCAGTGGCTTTACATCAGCACTGTTGGTTGGAAAGCCCTTCCTGGAGCTGGCCATAACGGCACTCGAAAATGGCTCGCGAGTTGCCGGCAGTCAGCCGGGGATTAGGCTGGGCTGGGCCTCAGAGCCCCGTTTCATCCCTACCAACTTTTTATAAAGCACCTGAAAGATTCCCTTCCCCAAAGCTGTCTTTGCAATGATCACTGCTGGCCCTACATTTACTTCCCTTCCAAAGCCCCGCCGTTCCATGTTTAAATTGGACCCTAACGTGTGTTCTTACAGGGTTGCATTAAGAGCATGGTACAGCAGTATTGTATGCTATTTGATTTTGCTCTGCTCTGCTGTGCCCGACGACCCTAGGGGAGGCAGAAGCACAATACAAAAAACAGGCCCTGTCATTAACAGGAGGTAATATTTGTCTGCAGTTCTGAGGTGGGTCTTGATTTTCAGGTAGGACTATTTTTAAAACACCCACAAATGAAGAGGCTGGTGTCGAGGCGAGAGAGAGACGGCAGCACAGAGCATTACAGGCAACTTGGGGCGTTCTCTTGTGGCTTGGAGGGTAGACAGTCTGGTGTTCCACCAGGGCATAAGTCTTCCAGCCCTACATCGGCAGTGTTACGTGGGGAAAGAAGCAGAGAGGAATTTTAAACACGAGCAGGATTTCTGTCTGGAGAGGAGTCTGAAAGGTTCAGTTACCGGGACATCCCAGCAGCTGTTTAATTTTAAATTTTGAAACACTGAAAGTCAGAAGAGTTTGGGGTGGGGGGGATGGAGGCACATCAAAATTAGAAGTGGGAAAGGGGCAGATAAACACCAGCAGCCGCCTGGTACAGAAAGCCCAGTGTAGCAGGAAATGTAGAATTATGTATTAATTTAACAAGTCTCCCCCATTAACGCCGTAAGCTGTCTGCCACCCAGGAAGAGCTCCCATACTGACAAAGAGCTTTGCCAGCCCGGTGCAGCCAGTCTGCACTGCACTGACACAGGCAGCCAGAAAGTAAACAGTGTCTGAAACCTAGTCTCATTAGGCTAATTTACGAATAAATTACCATATTCAATGGCCTTATTTTTACTGCTCGTTAACAGGCCCATGATAGGATGATAATTATGGGATTTTAAGTGGCTAATGGCAGCTGGGGCGTCAAAAGCAGTTTTTACGAATCTGTTTATGGCAGTGAAGGTGACAGGAGGGTGGGACATTGAGATGTTGGAATCGCATGTCGGGGGAAAAAGAGCTTTAATTGTTGAGTATTTATTAGAGAGGAGGGAAGACTGTAATTTAAAAATGAAGCTCAGAAAAACAAAGGAAACTAATTAGCCTGCTGGTGTTCGGGTGGCGAGCATTTAAGGGGGACCTGGCCTATTTGTGCGCCGTCTGGAAATCATCATCGGGGTGCTCCTCACCCTGCCACTCTTGCTGTTTGACTTCCTCTTTCCTCTGCGCTGAGGCTCCAGGTTGTAATAACGCACAAGGATAGTTACATTAGCCCTAAGTCAGCCAGTCTCTGGAAGGCCAGCACCTCGCAGCACAAGCGTGCATGGCACCTGGGGGATACTGAAATGAGGACAAAGCTTTAATTTAATTTAATTTAATTTCCATTTCACCACGGTGAGGCTGACGGGGTCAGCAGTGGCCAGAGGGGCTCAACCAGCCAGGTGGATGAGTAACAAAACGTCCCCCCCCCATTGTATGAGTAACTAAACGTCGCCCCCCCTCATCTCCAGCATGCCTCAGCAGCACCCAGCAGGCAGGTCACTCCCTGTTCTGTGGCTGGGTGCATTGTGCAGAGCTCTGTGGAGGCCCAATGGAGCAGCAATTCTGTGTCCCTTCTGTGATTAATATTGTGGTTGAAGCACTTGCACCCCTCTGCCTGTCAGAGGTTCTGGCACATCTCTCTCCTCCCCCTCCCCCGCTTCCCCCTTTCCTGGATAGTCAATTTTTTCCTATATGTTTAGCCCGGCTGCTCATCATCTCCCATCTCCACCGATTCAATCTTGATCTTTCAGTTTAGTATGCAGTGCTCGGAAAACAAACACGTACCAGACTGACAGTGGGAATAAATATCGTGGAGATGTTGATTAGCATTTGATCCCAGCTGGGCCTCTGGAAGCTGCAGCACTGGAATGCCTTGGCAGTTTTTTAATGCTAAATAATTTGATTAGATCAGTGGCTGAGCCTGCTGCTCATGGTGAGATAAACCTTCCCAACATTACTGAGAGAGAGGAGGCTGACCCCCCCCCCGCCCCTTCCCGCCACCCTACACACACTCCCCACCCTGGCTTGCTTGCTTTCTTTTATGGGCCCTTAAATACATCATTTAATCAACTCCACAATTTCAATTTAGCAAGTTGTTGACTCGCATGGATGATAAGATTCTGAAGACCCCACAGATTGCTGGCTGGTTTAACAGTGCCATTTTCCACGGCCTTCTGGCTTTCTCTGCCAATCTGGAGCCAAGCCCATCCTTATCCCAGACTAAGTGATTTCAGCAGGATTCTGTTGATTTAGCTGAAACTGTCAGTCACGTAGATAGTTCCAGTCTCCCCAGTGTGAAATTGCCAAAGGGGGCATGTCACCCACCAAGGGCCAGGTGTGAGAAGCCAACCTTCAGTTTTCAGCACGGCAATAAAAAAATGGCCTCTCTCCTGTGTCTTCAAAACATACACAGGAAACAAGGATCTAGCAACACTCAAACACTCCCCCACAAACAAACAAACAAAATCACCTTCAAATATGTAGGACTTAAAGAATCTTGATTAAAATGTTGATTTTTAAATGCTCTTCTCCCCCCTCAATAAAACAAAAGCGTCTCTGCAGAGCTGTACAGCCCACGGTATCTTGTGCATTTTATCATCAATCCAATTGAACTCATACTGGAGGCATGACTTTTCTAAACACAAAAATAATCACATCAGCAAATGGCCAGGAAGATAGAGCAGCCCATGGTCCAGATCTATCTACATTACTTAAGGTTTTCAGAAAGATTAATCTGATGGCTATTTTCAGACCCAGATTTTAAATACTTTCTTACCCTCGTCAGAATATCATTTTAAAACCAGCCGAGCTTTCCCTGCCTCACCATGACCCGACAGTTATTTTTTTCTTCTTAAAAAAAAAAAAAAAAAAACTGAAGAAAGAAAAGGGGATGGGAGGGGGCGGAGAGAGCGACAAACAATAAGAAAAGCGTTTCCAACTGGAATGAATTATTTTACCTAAAAGCATGGCGCTGTATATTTTCAGCCTGTGACCTAATCCGAGATAAACAAAGGGGCTGAGTCTTTGCATGCTTCCTTACACTTATTAACACCGAGCAGAGCGTGTGGGGGTGTCACTATCTGACAAGGACAATTTCCAACTCTTGTTCTTTACTTTAGTTGCTTACAATTTTAACAAACAGTAAATGAAAAAAGCTTCCCCTGGATTTACTAACCTGCCTCCCTCACAAACATACATGTGGCATTGCGATGCACATCTGCAAGGTAGCTCTGTCCTGTAACAGGAGGAGACATTCAGGGGGATTTTTTTCATAAGCCGAAAAGAAAGATACAAAGTACAAGTGCATTGACACCTTTGCAAAAACAAGTAGCTTTCCTCTGCAGCAGAGAAATATCAAATGATTGGAGCACAATTTTTAATACTGAAAGAAAGTCAGCAGGGAAAATGCAAAATAAAAAGCAAACCCCCTGTACAGCAGCTTTGAAAATAAATAAAATGCTGAAAGGCAGAAGGACAGTTGATTCAATTTAAAAAGGACAAAATTCCACACCTTTTACATCCATATATTTTTATTCAGATCTGTTTTTCCTCTGAGCATATAGCCACAACAGGGTTGTGCCAATGAACCTATCTATTATATTTATGCTCCTGGTACCTACTACTCATAAAGTAGCCAGGATATATGAACAACTGTACTTACTGCCTAACGGCTTCCAGCACTAGATCTCTCGAAATACTGCAGTAGCAGACAAACAACATTCACCCCGTTTGAACGCTGCAAACATTTGTGCCATCAGACTGTTTCTCTAAAATGACTAAAATAGCAAAATAGATCCTGCTACCTGATGGCCCTGATCCTGGAAATGGGTTTGCTGCACCCAAGCAGACCCCAATGGGATGGGTCCCAGGCGATCAGTGTAAGTTACTTTAACTTAAAACACAGATGCACACGGTTTGCACATGACACAGCCTGTAAGTCTGAGCTGGGTCGAATCTGATGATCAAAGGATCGGAAGTTAGTAAAACCGAGTCTTGAAATCAATTTTTTAATCTCTTCATCAACATCCATTGAATCGATGTGAGACTTCTGAATGCACTGCCTCTCCATTTTAGCAGCTCATCATAGCAGAGAAATTCTGTGGCATGGCAGATGTGTGACACTCACAGACAGGAGTGTTATCCAATCAGGAATGGTTTAGTAGCACATCTGTAAAATCAGAGAAGACAGCTCTCTGTGCAAATGCTATATCAATCTCAACATAGCAGCATAGCATTTTGTACAATTAAACACAACAATTTTCAGGTACTTGATCTATGAACATAAAATGCATCCCACCCATCCTGGCTAATAGCCATAGATGGACCTATCCTCCATGAACTTATCTAGTTCTTTTTTGAATCCTGTTATAGTCTTGGCCTTCACAACACCTCTGGCAGACAATTCCACAAGTTGACTGTGTGTTGTTTGAAGATGACTGCACACAATATCACTTAGGTTTGCTGCAGATGAAGATTTTCAAAGTTGTTACCAGATCATCGTAATGATACTAACACAGGTACTTGCAAGTTAGACAGAGATCACTAAAAATTAATGGACATAGAAATACACACTACCCTGTATAAAACAACACCAGAAGCGTGTAATTCTCTTTAGTGGTGACTACATATAAGGGGTACAATCCAGCCCCATTGAGGTTAGTGGGAGTTTTGCCACTGACTTCAACGGGGCAAGGATTTCATCTTGCCAATCTCATCCAATCTAAAATTTTGATTTGTGTTTCAATTTGGTATTTATCCAGCTGGGTCAAAATCATTTGATTGTTCTGTTTGCCTAACTCAGAGATACTTAAGCTGGTAATGCGAGGCAGAACAGTTCTGTGATGCCTTGTGCGTTGTGTGTGCCCTTGTTACAAGTTCCAAATTTTATCATGTTTTCAACACACTTGGAAGATCTCTGTCAGTCATTTTTAGAGTGCTATCCCTGCCCATTTGCAGATTTCAGTTTCGTTTCTTACAGCACAGGAGCGTAATACTGGCTTGTGAGGTAAAGACAGCCAAATGGGAATTGACCGATCAAGTGCGTTCTCTTGTTAATTGCATTGCTGGGGAGTACGTACAACACAGGCAAAAAGGATGATGATACAGGAGTCAAAACCCAAAGGTCCCAAAGGATTTAACATCCAAGAAGGAAACCAACAGTGAGACAATCATGCGGTCCTGGCTAGGGACTTCACAGTCATGACCTCTTGCATTGCAAGCAGAGAGGCTGATGAAAAGTTTCAGTGGGTCGGGGATTAGGCCCAAAATACATTCCAGCATGAGTGTCACGCTAATACAAAAAGAATCAGTTCATGATAATCAGAGTGGTGAACACTAAAAGAACCTTTTTGAAAAGGTGCTTTATGTAAAATTAAGAAACCACTGTTTTTTTTCCCCATACACTTTTGCAATTTTAACATCTGCTTGTTTTGGTAAATTTGACAGGGACACTCTTGTCTCTTTTTTATCTTATATATATATATATTTTTTACAGAAATTCCATGAAAAGTGTTTTAAAAGTGCTAACTGACAAGCCTACACATGCTGCCTCTACTCAGGAGCACTATGCACAGTTGTTAACTTGTTAGACAGGAGCTAGATTACAATCATAAATAAATGATTTGCTGTCTCCTTACATTCAGACATGTAGCTTTTAAAGTGTAGCTGTCATCCCTGAATCAGATTTAGTCAAATGCTGTGTAACTGCAAAATTATCCCATCCTTACCTTCTTTTATTCTCCATATAATGGACAGTTAAATTGGATTTTCAAATTTGAAGTGCATATGTTTTTCAAATCCCTAGAGGGTTGCCATTTTTTCATTTCTAAAGCAACTCACTAATGTTTATCATTACCACACAGAAATATTACAATTCTTAAGGGGCACCTTAGAAAATCAGTACAGGAGAAATATGCTTTATCGTCTCAAAATGAAACCAATTTCTTAGCTGATTTGCAATTTATTTACATGTTAGCATTTGATTTTCTGCTGATTTATAACCCACACATTCCTGTATCTTAGCTGCTTTCTCAATAAACACAGTCAGTTTGGGGAAGCCAATACTAAATTACAGAGCTTTGTTCCAGATTTACTCCATTAATAAGTTAAATCTTTTACCAATAGCTTGTAGTCTCCCTTAGCACTGAATGCTAGCAGAAGTCATGCACAGTGTTTTATGAGGGTTCAGTTCTGGCGTGTAATAAATAATCTGAAGATGTGGAGATTCTGGGAAAAATTAGGTTTCGGAAAAGGCACACACAAAAAAGCTGTATCGCAGATTTTTTAAGGGTATAAACTTTGTCTGAGATTTGCCAACATCTGGTGAAATTGTCAGTGTGCTGGAAATTTTGAATGTTTAACTCTTAATATGTTCTTATTTTTCTCTGTGTAAGTAACACTGTGCAGTTGACATACCACTGTATATACACTGCATTATTAGCACATGCTGGATCCATGTAAGAAGCTGTAAGTTAAAAATATTTGGACCTTCAGTACTTAGTCTTTTCATAATGTTTGTTTTAATAGCAGGTAAATTATTCATTATCATGTAATATAACATACCCAACCTTAACTAACACGGCAGTAAAACTAACCTCTGGCAGAGCTTTCATACTTTTAAAGGTTCAATTCATTATTCTATAATATGCAGGCAACTCTGCATAATGCACTCTGGAAGTCCAAGATGCTTCTTGATGCCTGATTGA
This sequence comes from Eretmochelys imbricata, assembly GCF_965152235.1. Lineage (NCBI taxonomy): Eukaryota > Metazoa > Chordata > Testudines > Cheloniidae > Eretmochelys > Eretmochelys imbricata. The sequence continues at coordinate 31,980,117 of NC_135586.1, read as the reverse complement.
GAAAGGAGCGAGGTGGAGGATTCAAATATACATTAGTCTTGGGGACGTGCACCTTTTTACTATGTTAGGTGTATGTGCAAATTCTATGGATAATTAATGCATTACTTAATTCAGCAACATCAAAAGACCCACTGTTTAATTCAACATCCTAGAGGTGTTCGGCATGACAGCAGAGAGGAGCATTATTCCTGGTGCTGAATGACAGAGGGCATCAAGCATTCTTCTGAAATGATCTAGCATCTCCCTCGCCTGGCACATCAGGTATGTTTGAACTGCATTAATTAGAGTGGGTATTGCCACTCTACGACACGAACATTCACATCAAGTCTCAGCCACTCGGTGTCAGCTGCTTGGGATGCCGGCCCATGTCGGCACTGCAACTAGAATTATCGCTAGAAAGCTGCTTCGTTGCCTCTGAAGGTGGAGGGGACAGTAAATGGGGGGTGTTGAGGGAAGGACCATAAGCACACAGTGGTGTGGTGAGAGCAGCTGTGACTGCCAAGGCTGAAATGTTTCACAGGAGAGGGGGCAGAACCCAGACCTCTCCAGACACGTGTGGGGATAAAACAGTGGAGTACCAAGAAGCCATAAGAAGCCAAAGCAGCATCCACTGGGACCTGACTCTCGAGGATATTCTCCTCCTATTGGCCAACACACCTGCTGATGAGCCGCATGCAATGCTTGTCTTCCCAAGGGCGTTCTAGCATCACCTGGAGGAGATGCCATAGGTCGCCGTGGCAGTTACTGGGGCACTGCAATGCAGTGACTATACTTAGGCAAAGGCATGGGCTAGTTTCTCTACAATAAAGCCAGAGAAGCACTGAGCGCATTTGTGCAGCAATCCCTCACTGTTTCCCTTACAGAATTCTCCAGCCAGGACTCTCACTCACTGGCAGGGTCTGGCACAGGTTTGTTCCAAACATATACACTTTGCCTAGTCGGAGTTTGACAGTGAATTCAAAATAGACTTTGAATCCCGAACTGGGTGTCCCAGTAATTAAGCCCAGACAGGGTGATAACGGACTGATTCAAGGGGTCGCCGAGAGAAAGTTGCTTTCATATTTTTGCCCCCCAGTTTAAATGATCTCCATGTTCTTCCCAGGACGTTCTCCCAGTGATGAGTGCAGCAGCAGCGCCGTTTCATCCGGTGTGTATTACTGACTGCCTAACGGTGGGTTTTTTGTTTTTCCTGTTGACAATGATCATGATGGTTAGCCCGTCGATTGACACACAGCCCCCTTGACCGAACAACAAGGAACGCCTGTGCCAAAGTATTTACTGTCCGCCCGCTAAAATGCACATCCTTCTGCAATCCAACTGTAGCCGCAGCCAGTGGATGGAAAACAGAGATCCTGTAATTGGCCATTGGCCTGTGAAGCGCAGAGCGGAAGCGGCAGACCATAAGGTTCCAAGTGCTTACCGAGGCCCGTCAATAACATGCGTCTGTGACAGCCAGAACGATACTGCCGGCAGAGTTGGCCCTGCTGTCTGTGCAGTGCCTGTGGCACTGAAGTGTGGGGGAAAAGCTGAGTTATACCGAATGGAAAGGCTTAACAGTCAATGCTAACTTAAAGGAGGACATTAGGGAGAGACAAGGTGTGGGAGGGGATATCTTTTATTGGACCAACTTTTGCTGGCGAGAGAGACAAGCTTCCGAGTCACACAGAGATCTTCTTCAGGGCACCCAAACTTTTCTCTCTCACCAACAGAAGTTGGTCCAATGCTAGATATCACCTCCCCCGCCTTGTCTCTCTGATATCCTGGGTCTGACACAGCTATAACAACACTGCCTACACCATTAACAGAGGGCGCCTTTTAAATGCTTGGATGAAAGTTATCAAGACCAGCTTATTTTAAAACATCTAACTTTAGAAGCTGCTGCTTAACATCCTTCTGAGTTACTACTGGAAAGTGTTTCATCATCCTCATCCTCATGTGATATGACTATAGTTTCCTAAAAACAAAATAGTTCTGGCTTTTTCTGCATTATTATTGACAATTCTTCTATGTCCATCTAGTAATGGACCTATACGATTGTTAACATTCTTTTGGGTTCCTAACATACTCAAAAAAGTCCTTTTTATTGTTAACTCCGATGGCCATGTGTGTCTTGTGTCCTTTTGCTTCCCTTTTCAATTTTCTACAATTCCTAGCTTCTGATTAATATTCATTACGATCAACTTCCCCTTTCTTCCAGGTTATAAAAACTTCAGTCATCCAATCAGGGAGAAGCAATACCACTGGCCAATCACACTCCAGAAATACAGAATGCTAAGAAATGGAGCAGGTTACAGTGGAAGTGAATGCTGGCAGCAGCTGGTAGGATGAAGTCTGTCCATTTAAAATGTTTGACAAACAATTCTGAACACCACTCAGCACTGTAAAAATCAGTCTGTTCTTGGGGATAGCCGAGAACATCTGTTAGGGGATAGCCTGTTCTCGTTATCGTCACATCCCAGATGCACTGACCATGTGACTGAATACTCCCCACGCTCTAGAATGGTCCACTGGGCATCAGTTGCAATAGGAGGAGGACTCATGGTGAAAGCCTGAAGAAAGGGAAGGCATCTCATAGGAAGGGCTTTTAAAATATAAAAACGTTTAACATTCTTTTTAGATCTTTTGGAAAGATTGGATTGCTTTTTTATCTTTCTTTCATTAGAAACATCTGGAGACCTTCCTGTCTGCAGAGCTCCTGCTCCCTCATCATAAAGCCTTACAAAATGTCGTTTGTACAGCATGCCACAGTTCAGGGCAACTGCACCTCTGTTTCCCCTCTGAGGTGCACCAGGACACCCACTCTACGCTCCCGGCTACTCAGCCATCAACCCCTCTTAGGCAGAGACTCGTGTCTCTCTCCCTCCTGACTGAAGTTTTCCCAGACTATATAGTTCCCTGCCTGCACTGTGAGTTCCCCAGCAAATCAGACTGCCTAAACAGGCCAGCATCTGTGCTTTGCTTTCTCTCCTGAGGCTATAAACAGTTGAACAGCCACAGTCATAAGGTACCACACAGCTTTTCCTCAGCAAACACATTTATTTTTAAGGTGAAAGCATTACAAGAAAACATAGTAAAACAACTACTCCATGTTAATAAGCTTACCAGAGATGACCGCAGCTCCAACAAGGGCTCAGGTAGGAGTCATAGAATCATAGAATCATAGAATATCAGGGTTGGAAGGGACCTCAGGAGGTCATCTAGTCCAACCCCCTGCTCAAAGCAGGACCCATACCCAATTAAATCATCCCAGCCAGGGCTTTGTCAAGCCTGACCTTAAAAACTTCTAAGGAAGGAGATTCCACCACCTCCCTAGGCAACGCATTCCAGTGTTTCACCACCCTCCTAGTGAAAAAGTTTTTCCTAATATCCAACCTAAACCTCCCCCACTGCAACTTGAGACCATTACTCCTTGTCCTGTCCTCTTCTACCACTGAGAATAGTCTAGAACCATCCTCTCTGGAACCACCTCTCAGGTAGTTGAAAGCAGCTATCAAATCCCCCCTCATTCTTCTCTTCTGCAGACTAAACAATCCCAGTTCCTTCAGCCTCTCCTCATAAGTCATGTGTTCCAGACCCCTAATCATTTTTGTTGCCCTTCGCTGGACTCTCTCCAATTTATCCACATCCTTCTTGTAGTGTGGGGCCCAAAACTGGACACAGTACTCCAGATGAGGCCTCACCAATGTCGAATAGAGGGGGACGATCACGTCCCTCGATCTGCTCGCTATGCCCCTACTTATACATCCCAAAATGCCATTGGCCTTCTTGGCAACAAGGGCACACTGCTGACTCATATCCAGCTTCTCGTCCACTGTCACCCCTAGGTCCTTTTCCGCAGAACTGCTGCCTAGCCATTCGGTCCCTAGTCTGTAGCTGTGCAGTCTGTAGAGTCAGTCATTCAAACCCACCAATGGGCTTCTCTGTGGTTACAAGTTCATAACCACCTTGGAACAAGCACACCCATGTATTAGAGAAATCCTTTATACAGTTCCGGCCTCTGAACTTGTCCTCATGTAACAGGTGATGAACACACAAAGGTCCCCTCTTCAGGGAAAAACTTCAAAAGGCTGAGTTCTTGCAAACCACAGGAAGTACATTTACACACAACTCTCCCTTGAGATTTTCTTGGAAATCCACTTGAATTAAAAATTCATTCTTATCTGACCTGTTGTTTCAAACAGTCCTTTGTAGCTCAGAACACTTCTCAGGGTTTGTGTTAGTTAGCTCTCCCTGCTAGAGATGTTACCTACAATCCCTCAATAACACAAACATTTGCCTTTTTAATAGAATAAACTCCTAACAGACTTAAACTTAATTCAGTAAGGTTTGTCCAGGATATTGCAGGAAATTGAGAACCTAAGAACAACCATAATGAGTCAGACCAATTGTCCACCTAGCCCCTTGTCCTGTCTTCTCACAGCGGCTGGTGCAAGATGCTTCAGAAGGAATGAACAGAACAAGGAAATTATCAGGTGATCCATCCGTCCCGTCCCAGCTTCTGCCAGTCAAAGATTTACAGACACCTGGAGCATGGGCTTGTATCCCTGATAATTTTGGCTCATAGACATTGATGGACCTGTCCTCACAATGTGGGTGCACCATGGATTTATATAGAGGAATTATGATATTTTCTGTTTTATGATTTATCCCTTTGCTAATGGTTCCTCACTTTGTTAGCTTTTTTGACTGCTGCTTCACACTGAGCAGATGTTTTCAGAGAACTACCAAGGATAATTCCAAGATCTCTTTCTTGAGTGGTAACAGCTAATTTAGACCCCATTCTTTTGTATGTAGAGTTGAGATTATTTTCCCCCCAATATGCATTACTTTGCACTTATTAACATTGAATTTCAACTGCTATTTTGTTGCCCAGTCACCCAGTTTAGTGACATCCTTTTGTAACTCGTCACAGTCAGTTTTGGACTTAACTATCTTGAATCATTTTGTATTTCTTCACATTTTGCCACCTCACTGTTTATCCCCTTTTGCAGATCATGCATGAATATGTTGAACAGCCTTGGTCCCAGTACAGATCCATGGAGGACACCACTATTTACTCTCTCCACTCTGAAAACTGATCATTTATTCCTACCCTTTGTTTTCTATCTTTTTTTAACCAGTTACTGACTCCTGAGGACCATCCCTCTTATCCCATGACAGCTTACTTCGCTTAAGGGCCTTTGGTGAGGGACCTTGTCAAAGGTTTTCTGAAAGTTCAAGTCCACTATATCGGCTGGATCCCTCTTGTCCACATGCTTACTGACACCCTCCAATTGCCACATCTGTCAAACAGTTCATCCTGGATCTACTTGCAGCTCAATATTATTTAAAACTACTGATGTGCTGAGCAGCTTGTTCAGTTTGAAGATAGGCCTGGTGGCTGTATTCACCGCAGTAGCTGGAGTTCTCTTTCAAGTCTACAGAGAGGGTTCACTCTTACTTCTCTATGCAGCCTGTGACACCACTTTTGTACCGAGGATTTGATTTACTAGCTAGGCCACTTGACTTAACAGCTGCCAGCTCTCCCTTCCCAGTCTATCTGGCTGTTGTCCTCCCTCTCAGCTGGTCTGGATGTGTCTATTTTTGACCATCCACTGGCTCTTTGGCAGCCCTTGATATAGAATCATAGAATTGTAGGACTGGAATGGACCTCGAGAGGTCATCCAGTCCAGTCCCCTGCACGCATGGCAGGACTAAGTATTATCTAGACCATCCTTGACAGGTGTTTGTCTAACCTGGTGTTAAAAATCTCCAGTGACAGAGATTCCGCAATCTTCCGAGGCAATTTATTCCAGTGCTTAACCACCCTGACAGTTAGGAAGTTTTTCCTAATGTCCAACCTAAACCGCCCTTGCAGCAATTTAAGCCCATTGCTTCTTGTCCTATCCTCAGAGGTTAAGGAGAACAATTTATCACCCTCCTCCCTATAGTAATTTTTTACGTACTTGAAGACTGTTATGTCCCCTCTCGGTCTTCTCTTCTCCAGACTAAACAAACCCATTTTTCAATCTTCCCTTGTAGGTCATGTTTTCTAGACCTTTAATCATTTTTGTTGCTCTTCTCTGGACACGATACTCCGGTTGAAGCCTAATTGGTGTGAAGTAAAGTGGAAGAATAACTTCTTGTGCCTTGATAATGTCTATAACAACGATTCTCTCAGCTGAACACTGCTACTTACACACATTCTCTCTTTCCAAACAGGGTAGGGCAGATCACAGGCTAAAGACAGAGAGAGGGGATGGGGAGAGAAGATCTAGTTTGGCTAAATGGGGGGAGAGTTGTGATCACTACTCCTGAGCAGCTAAGAACAGTGCACGTCCCTTTGTATGTGTGTGGGAGCCCACATCTCAACCCGTTTGTCTCATCCGTCTCTTACATCTTGTCTCTTTGAATGTAAGCGTTTTGGGGCAGGCACTGTCATTTATGATGTTTGTACAGTGCCTAGCACATTGGGATCCCATTGTGACTTTTAGGAACTACACCGGACCCTCACTAGAACGCGGGGTTCGGGATTCATGCGTGGGACCGCCTTATAGCAGGGGTCACGTTACCATGGATCCCAATTTAAATATTTAAATTTGGGATCCATTGCCGCGACCGTGCTCTATGCGAATCCACGCTCTAGCGAAGCGCTCTCTAGCGAGGGTCCGCTGTACCTCAATATAAATGGTATAATGATAACGATGTGTTTGGATAATCATTGTATATAGTCTAGATGCTTTTCTGAAGAGAATGTAGTTGACCCTCTTCAGTCCTTAATCCTAGGTGGGAAACATCGTGCATCAAATAAGTAAATCTGTACATGCAGATTCACAGAAGGAACATATACGCAGCAACAGAGATGCTAACATGTGGTGTGTGGAAGGTTGGTTGGCCAAGATTCATCAATAACTAGAAGGTGCTTAAATAAAACTACCAAGGAGTAATGCTACCCATTTTACACAATTGAAGTTTTACAAGAATGTCATTCTACCATTGGCTAAGAATCAGTGGGGAAAGAGAATAATGTATTTGGGGGGCTGGGTGGGGGAGGGGACGAGAGAAGAAAACTATGATTTGAGTAGCCCAAGAGAGAAATGTCTATGGGGGACATTCCCTTTCCATTGTCTAGGAGAGGCTGTTGCCTCATGGGAAACTGAGCAAATGCAATCTAGAGAGAATTCTGCTTGTGTCTTACACAGAGTTTTCTGCATTTCTCCTTCTCTGATTAGTTTATTACCAAACCTTCAAAGCAGACTCAGCTGACCCCTTTCACCAGCCTTTCTTGTGCTGTTTATCACTTGCAGGTGAAGGTTACGCAGTACACATCCTGACAAGCATCTTACATGGCAAAACGGTTCTGTGGCTTTCACTGTCAGTCTTTGCAGATATCAAGAGCAGGGCAAAGAATAAGGGACGTCGTCTTGAATGGTATGTCAGCAAATATTATGGATTCCTAGAACAAACCATTAGCAAAGCCAACTCATTAATAGCCTTTTCCAACTACTGTGCTGGGAGGGCATGAGTCCCCATGGTAGTGCTGTGTGAGGATACCTGAACTTGTTGGAGACACCTGCCATTTTCAGACAGACTTTTTCTGGACTGTGCATTCCAGGGACATGCTTGTTGTTCATGCTAGTACACCTTCCCCAACCCTGTCATGCTTTGGATGATTCCTGCTTTACTTTAAGGATCCATAATAATATACAACTATACATAAGTTACTACGTATGCCTTCTTTCTTTGCACGGCACAAAACTCATTCTTACTGAAATAGAAGCATGGAGTGTCATATGGTGTGTTGGGAAGTTGCACAAGTATGTAGTATGCCTAGTGCACAGGGACTCACTAGCCCACTACAGACCTCCTGCAATCAAAGAGATTCTACAATATCTGTAAGGTGGCACCTTGCAAGGTTCCTGGTCCCACAAGAGCATAGCTCTGTGAGCTGAGCCCTGTATCTCAGGGCTGGTCTACACGACACTGACCGAGGTGTCTACTCCATGCTGTGTCTGTGGAGACGCTCTCCTGCCGACTTCCCTGACCCTTCTCGGGGAGGTGAAGTACAAACATCAACGGGCGAGTGCCCTGCCATCGACTTAACACGCCTTCCCCAGACCCCGCTAAATCGACACCTCTGCCGACCTTGCCGTAAATATAGACAAGCCCTAAGGGCACGTCTTCACTATGGAGCTAGATTGGCGCTGCTGCAGTCAATGCCGCGGCATCGATTTAGTGGGTCTGGTGAAGACATGCTGAACCGATGGCAGGGCGCTCTCCCGTCATCTCCTGTACTCCGCCTCCCCGAGAAGGCTCAGGGAAGCTGGTGGGAGAGGGTCTCCGTCGAGGCAGCGCGGCGTAGACACCGCTGTAAGCGGATCTAGCGACGCCGACTTCAGTTACTGAACTTGCGTCGCTCCGATCGATTTCCCGTGGCAGTACAGACATGGCTTAAGAGGGTGAAGGGGGTCAGAACGAGAATGCAGACCAGGAAGCTCCCTGCAGACCTAACCAGACAGTTATTACCACAGCCACGTAGCTTTCCGTTCTGATAAGGTTTCCATTGCTGTAATTATTAAACCTTTGTAAGATCCCGTCGAGCACCGTGGCATATAAGACTCTTAGTGCAACACACACACAGTGCACATAGCTCCAATCTAAGAAGGCAGACAACATGCAGAGGGCAGCAGTAACTGACATTTTTGTAATAGAAATTTTGCAAAGCGTTGACCCTGAAGATGGGCAAAATTCAGTGCTGCGGCGAGTGGCTACAGATCCTTGAATGCAGCACAGTGTCTCATACATCAGGGCTGAACGTGGCCTATTGTGCACTCTGCCTCTCCCCACGCCACTGTGGCTCTGGTCTCAAGCCAGCCATCTCCTGACCAGCTCTGCAACAACATGTATGACAGCTCGTCTGCATGACTCAGAACTCTGGTGGACTTTCATGAGAAGCTTTGAGAGAGATCTAATAGATGATGGCAGAACAGCTCTATTCTCGTCAGTCCACGAGCTGGTTAATTGGTTAATACATTACTCCAGATAAACTTGATTTAAGAGCTGTAGTTTGTAGTTTCCTCTGCCTCTCAGATACCTCAAGCTTCTCAGGAGAACCCAAGAAGAGGATCAAGGTAAGCCATGGCGTGCCCCCCCCCCAGCTGTTAGAATTCTGCATTGATCCCCACACTGTAATGGTTACCATTGTGTTAGGGAGCTGCTTGCTTGCTGTTTTTCCTTGAGCGAAGAGAGGATTTCAATTAACCTGGTTTCACTATAAGCATTAATTTTATTTGTGTTTTGGAGGAAGAAAAAAAATCAAAACTGTTTACACTCAGCGAGTTAAGCACTGCTCTCTCTGGAAAAGGTCACCTCAAATAAACCCCATATTTTACAGCTTACTTTCTTTCACAATATAGCATGTGGGCTGGTATTTAAGGCAGGGACTCAGTGTATAACCCAGTGCCTCTGGGATAAAAAAAACACAAAGTCCCTATGGAAATGGAGGCCATATCTTTTGAAAATTGTATCAGAGCTCTCTATCCTCTCCCCTTTATCACTGTATTTTAACCTACCAGCTGCATATTGAAGAGCAAAGCTTGCAAGATGATCTTACCCTTTTTTATTATTTTCCCTCATGTGTTAAGGGAGGGAATACTGACAGGGACAAGTGACAGCTCGCTAATTATTCCCTTACTGCCACTGCTGTTCTTGTTTTGGACGTGTTGCTCATTTTCCTCTGCTCTTCGCACTGAATAATGCATGGGTCCCTATCAGTATTCATGCAGTACCTTCGGGAACTGCCAGCCTAACTAGCTGATAACTGATTCAGTTTGTAACCAGAGCCTTTGGGAGTTGCAAGGAAAAGTAGCCAAGAACAAATTTAACACTTCTTTCTCATTGCTTTAGAACATCAAGGAGCGGTACAGGACGACTGCATGCCACATACGTTTGTTGCCTGTAGCTGCTGGAAGTACATAACTAAAGCAAGTGCATGTAATGCAGCACAGGGCAGTATGGGAGGTTATGGTCTAACCAGGTGGTGGCACCAGGGGAGCGAAAGGAGCTTATGAATCAATCATTTAGAGGCACATATTTTTAGCAGATGCCCTCAGCGGGGTGGCAGAGAGGGGCAGGTGAAAAGCCAGCTGGGAACAATCTGTACTTTGGAGTCACAAGTAGTTCAGTCTTGTGCAGTTGGTGGTGTATCCTCAGAGACAGAGAGAGCACACACATATACATGCATATTAGCTGCCATCATCATGTTAGGAGCACATCAGAATAATAACCCTGCAGATCCAGAACACTGTGTGGCAAGAACAAGATACATTCATGGAGGACAGGTCCATCAAGGGCTACTAGCTAGGATGGGCAGGGATGGTGTCCCTCGCCTCTGTTTGCCAAAAGCTGGGAATGGGCGACAGGGGATGGATCACTTGGTGATTCCCTGCTCTGTTCATTCCCTCTGGGGCACCTGGCACTGGCCTCTGCCAGAAGACAGGTCACTGGGCTAGATGGACCTTTGGTCTGACCCAGTCTGGCCGTTCTTATGTTCTCATATTCTTATGAGATTGTAGAAACTGTTACATGTGAGTCACATGTAGGAGGAACAAAGTCTGTGTATTACAGCAAGTCCGAAATGTTTTTCATGGCAAACTTTAGGAGCATTCTCTCATCCCTACTCCAAACTAAAAAGCCAACATGGATGAACAAAAAGCAAGTCTCCACTCCATTAAATACAGCTATACGAAAGAAGGATGGAGAGTGGAAATCTTTCATATTTTCAGCCACATCACATTTATTTATGGTGAACTGTCATTGTGGAAAACACTAGAAATGCACATTTCCCTGACCTAGGCAGAAGACAAGGACTAGAAATGTATTAACAACTCCAGAGGTTGACTGAGTAGTAGGTAGAGATGAAACAGCATCATTGGGCAACCACCTCTTACCACTGCACTTGAGAAAGAGCAAGGTGTTTTCATCTAATCCTTCTCATATTCTCCTTCCCAAATGTGTGGGAGACATCTCAGTGGCAAATGGATTGAGGAATAACCTTAAGATCCACAACATTCACATCAGTTCCTTGAGCTGACTGCATTTCTCCTTGAACTATTGCCATGAGGACAGGGACTAGGAGATACATCTTGGGGTATGTTAAAAAGTTACAAAGGTGGCTCTTCAGGAAGGGACCTGAGGCTGCAGGGGACAACCCTGCATTAAGGAGGCAGACTGGGGGCCCTCATGGGTATCCATAAAAAATAATTCTATGAACATGGGCTCAAGCATGCCAATTGCAATGTCTTCCTCCACGATCTATACTGGAAAAGTTTCACTAACTTTATCAAAGTGACAGGTTTCAGAGTAGCAGCCGTGTTAGTCTGTATTCGCAAAAAGAAAAGAAGTACTTGTGGCACCTTAGAGACTAACCAATTTATTTCAGCATAAGCTTTTCGTGGCCCACCTTGATTATCATACACATTGCAAGGAGAGTGATCACTTTAGATAAGCTATTACCAGCAGGAGAGTGGGGTGAGGGGAGAGAAAACCTTTTGTGGTGATAAACACCCATTTTTTCATGGTCTGTGTGTATAAAAACATCTTCTGTATTTTCCACTGCATGCATCCGATGAAGTGAGCTGTAGCTCACAAAAGCTTATGCTCAAATAAATTGGTTAGTCTCTAAGGTGCCACAAGTACTCCTTTTCTTTTTATCAAAGGGAAACTCTGTCGATGCTGAGAAAAGTTCGAAGTTCCTCTCTCAGGTAAAGAGGGCCCAGCTGAATACACGACAACAGTTGGAAAAGGTTTTAGATTGAGCTTGCTTTGGAAGGGGCTGTAATCAACAACTAGATTATCGTGCTGGCAACATCAAGTTACAGCAAAAGGGAATCACCATTAGGGCTGTAGGAATCCTTCCAAGTTCAATTGGAAGGAGCTTTGTAAATTGTATGTGTCAGAACCAGTCTGAATACATGCCTGGGACCACAAGAGGCACATCTGATTCGAGGCACGTAATGCACCTCTGGGAGGGCTCAGGTACGACAGCGCTAAGGGTGGTGTAAGAACCTCGATGGAACAGAATATGGGTCCTAAAGCTAAGAAAACCCTTAGTTCCAACAAACTCCAGCCCCCCCCACCCCAGGTTGATTCCTATTGCAACTTTCAGATTTGGTAGTTTTCAGATTATTCTTCCATAGGTTCTCATGAAGGTCTTGGTTTGCTAGTACCAGAAGTGAGATTAGCTGCCCTATTGGACAATGTGACCTGCTCCATCTGACTTTCCAGGACACTGTTCAAACCAGAAATTCACCAGTGACCAACAGCCTCAAAACATAGTTCCCGTCTGAACAGAACATACAAGTTTGTATACAAAATTTTGAAAAGCAGATCATTGACTTTTTTTTTAAACTTAAAAATGGTGAGTTCAGACTCAAATCAAAGCCAATTTGCAGCCCCTTGTGTAACTACAGTCAAGCATTTAAACACATTTCTAGTCCCCACCTCCCAGATTTGCCGGAGAACATGCCAGAAGTCTGTGTGCAACAAAGCTGTTAAAGCACACAGCTGCATGGCCACAATTGGTGATATTTCAAAGAGGGAGTGAGGGAGAGACTTGAACAATTCTGATCTCTATCATGGAATCAACAATTACTGTAGAAATAGTATCTCTGAGAAATGTAGCCTATTTGCCAGTGAGGGCTTTAAATTTCGTACTATTCTTCTTTGCCTCATGTTCCTAGAGTGGTTTGGCTTCAGCTGTAATATACATTTTGCTAACTTGGCACAATGTCATTTGCTTTCCTGTATTGGAGACTATTTTTCCCAGCCATCCTGGGCCTCTGAAAGACATTCACCAATGTCTATAGTGTCCCTAGAGAGTCCCTGGGAAGACAAGAAGAAAAGCCTCAAGACACTATGTCAGTCTATCTTTCACTGTAATTATCTTTATTGATTGGGAAAACATTTGCATTTCCATATCTCTGAGTTTCCTGTAAGCACTGCTGATTAAAGGGGTTCACAGATCAGATTTCAAGAGAACTGGTCTCCGGGGGAAAAAAAAAAGTCCTGTTTTATAGAAAGTATATGCAAATCTCAAGGAAAAGTTGATGGGATTTTCTGGGAAGATATGATGTCAGGGAGGATATTATCAATACAAGCAAAAAAGCCAAGGGCATGCCAGAAAACCCATTTTTCACAGCCTGCCCTATGTCTTTTGATAACATGTGCAATTTTTTTATTTAGGAGAGTCCAATAGTTGCTAAAAACAATCCCAGAAATTAGTAAAACAGGAAAAGGCCAATATTCCAGTTAGTATTTTCCTTTCCTTTAGGTCTGCAACATATCCCCTTAGGATATGTTCCACTGTAGACAGATACAGAGTGGTATTTGTCTAACTCCTCTTTATAAACAACAGTTTAGTTTCTCTGAATGCGCTCTCCTCCCCCCATACATTAACTGCCTTACACATAAAGAAATTCTGTCTAATATCCTTTTAGTTCCCATCCATTCCTTAGCTTACTGTTATGCTCCTTTGTTCTGCTATTTGTTCTTGTTCTCTGAAGTCTAAACTCGCACTGATGCTCACTCACCCCAGCATCCCCATTGCTGAAAGAATGTCTTGCTTGCTCCTGGCATCTTCCCAAATGAGAATGAGATCTCCATTGGGTCAGGTAGCACCAAACGTGGCTGAGAGCAAAAGGCAGCTAAGCGGAAGAGATTTTGTGCAAGGGGCCGCTCATCAAGAATGGCAATCTTCATTGCTGATATGAGTCACTGATTAAATTTAGGAGTTGCCATGGACATTTAAATGAATGTTTAACGATTAATACTAACGATGTCTGTGTGCAGACAATCTTCTGAACACACGACGGCTTGAAGGCAAGTTTTGAAGGCAGTAAGATGGTATTTCCCCAGTTCTTTACAGTGTATGTATTGCTATAAAATTTGCACAATATTTGGCTTCCAAAATGAGCTGTGGAGGGGGCCCTGAGCAGGTTTCAGGGGGTCTGCCAAGCGGGGCCTGCATTAGACTCACTGAGGCCCAGGGCAGAAAGCCAAAGCTGGAGCCCTGCCACACTGGGGCAGAAGCCCAAGACAAAGCAATTTAGCTTTACAGGGCCCCCCTGTGGTGTAGGACCAAGGGCAACTGCCCTGCTTGGTACCCCCTAACGCTGGCCCCGGCTTTTATATACAGAAAACAGTTTTGGTGGCACAGGTGGACCATGGAGTTTCTATAGCATGGGAGGGGGGGCCCTCAGAGAGAGGACCCCTGAGCTAGAGATCACATACATGATCATTGTCATCGTTGCTTAAAATTGCTCCAGAGTCCTTGCCTTCTGGTTCCAATAATGGCAAACTCTCTGGAACCTCTCAGCATTGGAGGAAACCCACATCCAAAGGGACCCACACCCTCTAACACTGCTCTTGAATACACAGCTGCTGCCAGCATCCGTCCATCTAAGAGTTGAATACTGCCACCCATCACCATAGTTTCTGATAGGTTTCAGAGTAACAGCCGTGTTAGTCTGTATTCGCAAAAAGAAAAGGAGGACTTGTGGCACCTTAGAGACAAACCAATTTATTTGAGCATAAGCTTTCGTGAGCTACAGCTCACTTCATCGGATGCATACTGTGGAAACTGCAGAAGACATTATATGCACAGAGACCATGAAACAATACCTCCTCCCACCCCACTCTCCTGCTGGTAATAGCTTATCTAAAGTGATCACTCTCCTTACAATGTGTATGATAATCAAGTTGGGCCATTTCCAGCACAAATCCAGGTTTTCTCCCCCTCCCCCCCCCTCCCCGACAAACTCACTCTCCTGCTGGTAATAGCCCATCCAAAGTGACCACTCTCTTTACAATGTGTATGATAATCAAGGTGGGCCATTTCCAGCACAAATCCAGGTTTTCTCACACCCCCCCCTCGCCCTTTTTCAAAAACCACACACACAAACTCACTCTCCTGCTGGTAATAGCTTATCCAAAAAGAAAAGGAGTACTTGTGGCACCTTAGAGACTAACCAATTTATTTGAGCATAAGCTTTCGTGAGCTACAGCTCACTTCATCTCACCCCCCACCCCCATACACACACAAACTCACTCTCCTGAGTTTGTGTGTGTGTTTTTGGGGGGGTGGGTGAGAAAACCTGGATTTGTGCTGGAAATGGCCCACCTTGATTTTCATACACATTGTAAGGAGAGTGGTCACTTTGGATAAGCTATTACCAGCAGGAGAGTGAGTTTGTGTGTGTGGTTTTTGGAAAAGGGGGGAGTGAGAAAACCTGGATTTGTGCTGGAAATGGCCCACCTTTATTATCATACACATTGTAAAGAGAGTGGTCACTTTGGATGGGCTATTACCAGCACGAGAGTGAGTTTGTGTGTGGGGGGGCGGAGGGTGAGAAAACCTGGATTTGTGCTGGAAATGGCCCAACTTGATTATCATACACATTATAAGGAGAGTGATCACTTTAGATAAGCTATTACCAGCAGGAGAGTGGGGTGGGAGGAGGTATTGTTTCATGGTCTCTGTGTATATAACGTCTTCTGCAGTTTCCACAGTATGCATCCGATGAAGTGAGCTGTAGCTCACGAAAGCTTATGCTCAAATAAATTGGTTAGTCTCTAAGGTGCCACAAGTCCTCCTTTTCTTTTTGCATAGTTTCTGAGCATGTAAAATCAACAACAGTCAACTCCCTAGTGGACTTCATGGCACTTCTGGTACTTCTCCCTTTTCAGGGGAGAAGCTCAGCTTGGGGTAAGGTTTGGGGGTTGGTTTGGGGTGGGGAAGCAGAAGGAAGTTTCAATATGAGCTTCATTCTTATGGTGGAAAGGCCTTTTTGAAGAGGAAAAAGTGTTTCCTGGGAGGCAGTAACATAAGAATGGCCAGACTGGGTCAGACCAAAGGTCCATCTACCCCAGTGTCCTGTCTGCCGACAGTGGCCAGTGCCAGGTGCCCCCAAGGGAATGAACAGAACAGGTCATCATCAATGATCCATTCCCTGTCGTCCATTCCCAGCTTTGGCAAACAGAGGCTAGGGACACCATCCCTGCTCATCCTGGCTAATAGCCATTGATGGACCTATCCTCCATGAACTTATCTCGTTCTTTTCTTAACCCTGTTATAGTCTTGGCCTTCACAACATCCTCTGGCAAGGAGTTCCACAGGTTGATTGTGCATTGTGTGAAAAAATACTTCCTTTTGTTTGTTTTAAACCCGCTGCCTGTTCATTTCATTTGGTGACTCCTAGTTCTTGTGTTATGAGAAGGAGTAATAACGCTTCCTTATTTACTTTCTCCACACCAGTCATGATTTTATAGACCTCTGTCATATCCCCCCTTAGTTGTCTCTTTTCCAAGCTGAAAAGTCCTGACCTTATTAATCTTTCCTCATACTGAAGCCGTTCCATACCCCTAGTCATTTTTGTTGCCCTTTTTTGTACCTTTTCCAATTCCAATGTATCTTTTTTGAGACAGGACAACCAGATCTGAAAGCAGTATTAAAGATTTCAGCATACCATGGATTTATATAGAGGCAATACGATATTTTATGTCTTATTATCTATCCCTTTTCTCATGATTCCCAACATTGCTAGCTTTTTTTACTGTACCACTTTCCTAGGACCTTGGGAGGGGCATGCAGGCAGACAGGCAGGCTGGTTCCTAGTTGGTGGAGATGAACCCGAGGTCACTATAGGCGGGCTCTTACAGAGCAGGTTCTACTGGGGCTTACCGCAGTGTCCTGCTGCTAGGATACAAGCTCCTGGGGGATGGAAGCATCTTTATGGTGCATCTTGCTTAACTCCAAGTACATTGTCTGCATTTCATAATTAACACCTGTGGGCTGTGACCCATGGGAGAGTCAAACACCTACGCCTAGTCTCGGCACAGAAGGATCTTTACAGGCAGCAGGTGCTGTGGAATATAATGCCTGAATGTCTAATCAATAATCTGGTTCCAGGTGTCATTATTTTCCTCACTGGAGTGATACTGAAATAGCTGGCAAGACCTCGAGGCGGATCTGACTGCCTGCTGGCCCAGTGGGGGGAACCTCATAAATACGGGCCTCAACCTTATGAAGCAGAAGATTCCCCAAAGTACATTCAGCACATGGGCCTAGGATCAGGCATTTCCCAGTCTTTGACAAGGGAGGTATCTGAAGATGATGCTTTTACTAAGGGAAATCAAATTGTTTGAACAGTAGCATGTGAATGTGGCAATCTATAACTATCCCAGTATTGCAGGTTGAGAACAAACATGCAAGATACAATAAGCTCTTTTTCTCCAAACTATATAAGAACATAAGAACGGCCATACTGGGTCAGACCAAAGGTTCATCTAACCCAGTATCCTGTCTTCCGACAGTGGCCAATGCCAGGTGCCCCAGAGGGAATGAACAGAACAGGTAATCATCAAGTGATCCATCCCCTGTTGCTCATTCCCAGCTTCTGGCAAACAGAGGCTAGGGACACTCAGGGCATGGTGTTGCATCCCTGCCCATCCTGGCTAATAGCCATTGATGGATCTATCCTCCATGAATGTATCTAGTTCTTTTTGAACCCTGTTATAGTCTTGGCCTTCACAACATCTTCTAGCAGAGTTCCACTAGTTGACTGTGCATTCCGTGAAGAAATACTTCCTTTTGTTTGTTAAAACAAACTACTAATTTCATTAGGTGACCCCTAGTTCTTGTGTTATGAGGAGTAAATAACACTTCCTTCTTTATTTTCTCCACACCTGTCATGTTTTTATAGACCTCTATCATATCCCCCCTTAGTCATCTCTTTTCCAAGCTGAAAAGTCCCAGTCTTATCAATCTCTCCTCATACAAAAGCCGTTCTATACCCCTAATAATTTTTGTTGCCCTTTTCCAAACCTTTTCCCAATATATCTTTTTTGAGATGGGGCGACCACATCTGCACACAGTATTCAAGACGTGGGCGAACCATGGATTGATATGGGGGCAATATGATATTTTCTGTCTTATTATCTCTCCCTTTCTTAATGATTCCCAACATTCTGTTTGCTTTTTTTACGGCCGCTGCACATTGAGTGGATCATTTCAGAGAACTATCCACAATGACTCCAAGATCTCTTTCGTGAGTAGACCCCATCATTTTGTTTTCCAATGTGCATTACTTTGCATTTATCAATATTGGATTTCATCTGCCATTTTATTGCCCAGTCTCCCAGTTTTGTGAGATCCTTTTGTAGCTCTTCACAGTCTCCCTGACTTAACTATCTTGAGTAGTTTTGTACATCCCAAGCAGAGAGCTGTATATTGCTTTAGACTTAACATTTCAGGCCAACAAGGACAACAATGGAGAGTTGAGGAGGAGGCATTCACTTCTTTCAGTTAGGGGCACACCTAGAGAAAGACCTTGTAGGCGTTGTTTTGTTAATTGTCATGGGCAACAGACAGTGGAAACCCTCAGAGGCATCTGAAACAGGTTCCTTTCCATCAGCAGTGTCTGGGATGGACAAGTTGGATAGGTCCATGCCCTGACAGGAAGTAAGGTGAGATCTGACTTCAAAATGCAGCAGGCAATGGTCAAACCCTGGGAAAGCTGATGCCTCCACATCCCAGTCAACTTCCCCAGACAAAGAAAGAGCAGTCAGAGCCTGAAAGCACTTGGGAGAGCCCAAGCCTCCTAGCACAGAGCCCTGAGGTCAGGTGGGACAATGGGTCTGAGTGAGCCCAGTACTGGGCCAGGTAAGAGGTCAGCCAGCACCACATAGTGTGTGAGGTCTGGGGTAGGGAACAGAGGAAGCTTGGGAACCACAGCTATTCCCAGTTCAGTGTCTCTCTGATGGTTTAATGGACTGGGGACTCCTTTCCCGGCCTGTTTAATAATTGATTCCTCACAACCCCACTGCTTCGGCATCCATATGGCTTTCCCCATTTCCCAGGTGGGGAAGCTCTGGCATACACAGGCCTTGTCTAGAGTAGGATTTAAGTGGTGATGCAAGCCCTTGTTAGCTCACACTTGTTAATAAGCAGGATTTAAAGGGCTCATGCGGCTTTTATTGTGGGCTAAACTGGTCTAGGGGGAGCCTTGGGGGAGCTGAGGAGATAGAAGAGAACCCAGTTCTTGTGACTCCTTCCATTCTCCCGAGGGGGCAGCTCCCCCTGGTCTGACGCACCCAGGTGCTGGGTGTAGGGTACAGACGTATGGTTCCAAATACAGAAAGTCACGTGCGGAATAACGAACATTACCTGTTCTGGGACCATTCTATGTCCTGGTCCCAAGCCTTTTCAAAAGGGTTTTACCCGGCCCCTCCTGTAAATCATCATCCTTATTTTCTCTTATACCACCCACTCCTGTTGTGACCTGTCCAAACTGGCTGTGAGATAGTCACAGAACCCACTCCATGCGATGGGTGTCTTTCCCACCAAAGAGCTGTACTTTGAACGTATTTTCCATTTGTGCCCTCTCTGCAAAAATGGAGAATCCATTTTTACCTTCAGAGGATTTGTGATCCGGGGACCATCCTGGCCAACATAAAACTGGACATTGCGCTCGCAAGACACCTCCTCTGTAAGGCCCCATAGTTCTTGGATTCTTTCCTAAAACGAGCAGCATCATTTATCGGGAGATGAGAACAGGAATACTGTGAGACCTCTGTGAAAAGCCTCCAGTGTCTCTATTGAAACAAGTGCCACCTTCTCGCTATAAAAATATTAATTATATTTCCTTTACAACTCCTAATGAGATAATGTTTGGCAAACATTAGCAGGTAGCTAGTCAAACATAACATACTGCATAGTCTGGGGGGTTTTAAATTAAATTCTCTCTCTATTCAAGTGCCCTTGAGTGCTGCACCCTCTGGCGTGCCCAGATAAACGCCCATAATAATCAATGGAGTGGAATGAAATGCATCATGGATTCCTCCCTTCACAGCTTCCTGGCTAAATAACAATATTGTCAATAGGGTGCCTTAGGAATTCCATCATCCTGAGATGGAATATAAACATTGATTTCTGATGGGCTGTTTTCACTTCAGCCTTCATTATCCAGAGCCCTTTTAATTATGTTTTAATTCTTTGGCTTAAGCGAGATCGTATTACTTCATTTACTTCACCCGAGATTTCAAATTCGATGCAAGGCCTGGGCAGGCTGGTTATCATGCAGTGGGAGAGCTAGCTTTGCACTGGCTGCTTTTCCTGCTCAGTTGGACACCGTCCAGGTTAGTTACAGGGAACACAACTGCATTCCCTGTGGGACAAGAGGTACAAAAAGTGTAACGGTGAGGTAATGAAGGAAACGGGGAATCCACGTCACATCCCCAGATAACTGCTCACCGCCACCACAGACCAACAGCCCCTCTCTCCACATTCAGGATCGCAGCTGGCAAAAGGGCAGTAGTTGTGTGGAAGCTGAGCACAGCCAAAACATCTTCACCCAGATCTGAGTAGGAAAGCGCACACAAGAGAAGTACCAATCCACACGTTCCCAGGGTCGCACTGCAGGAGATCCATCCTACCATTCCAATCAGTGACTCGAGAACCTTTGTGACTGGGCTGGGCGGGGTATGATCTGGGATTCTGTAGGCGCTCACTCACTGTCAGCGGAGATCTTATCTGAGGCCTTGTAAATAAGATTCCTAGCATCAGAATCCCGATCTCATTCCCAACAGCCAGAAATGCCTGTGTCCTGGGGCCAGACAAACCAGTGGTCTAGAGATGAAAGACCCCGAAGGCTATTCCAGACCATCACCTGGGGAAATGGAACCAGTGACCTACAGGAGAAAGGCCTCATTCATAATCTATTTCCATTACCTCGACTGGTCAACGACAGGTGACAGGCTATACATCCCCTTCCCAGTCCTATGTATTCATGTAATTTAGGCTGCAATGGGACTGAACAGCTACAGTGGAAGGCCACAGGCCCCATTCTCAGATTCATGCTCAGGTTTTCATGCCCCTCTGCCCAGATTATGGTACATGTGAAAAAAAAAGTCTTCACTGTGTCCTGATGTGAGGGTTCAAAGGCCGGGGAACTGCTGCTGGAGGCCAACAGGCAGAGGTGACAACACAAGGACAGGGGCAGGAGAGAGGATCAGGAGATGCCGTGAGGAGTACACCGAAGACTCCTGAAACCAGTCAAGAGCCATGAGTAGCACTGGGCTATTCTACCCCCTCGCAGTTAAAACAAGGGTGACAGCAGATGCCACCATCCCAAAGAGAGGACCTGACATCCCACCCATGTCTGGGGCTTCCCAGAGGAGTGGCCTGGAGTCTGCATGAAATGGAACAGGAGGGAGGAGGAAAGGCCTTTGAGCTCTGTACGTGACACCTGCAGACAGGCTCCAGGGGACCAATTTACAAAAACACGGGGGTGGGTGGGATGAACCTAAGGCTCATTCTACCCCCAAATCATCTACCTCACCAGAGTAATACTTAAAACCAAAGTATCAGGCAATCAGTGTGTCCCCACACAGCGAGGAGACACCAGAGAGCCACTATTTTGGGGTGCTCCGAGAGAGGAGATGTTGTACACCATAGCTCAGCTACGGGCTCTGGCTGCAGTCTGATAAGAATGACAGGCACAATAAAGATGATACATAAATACAGATCCAGGTTACTTTTAACGAACAAATGGGTAGAGAGCCCTTCATGCTGAGGGATTATGAAGGGCACTCCACAGACTTAAACTGATTGGCGAAGAACACCCAGGACTCCCTCCACCCAGCACAGAATTTTGGGTGGGACGCCGCAGCTGGCATACACTACACAGCATCATTCGAAAACAGCTCAGGACACGAGGTGAAGAATGCAGTGCCAGGTCCTTAGCTAGGGTGAGTCAGCACAGCCTCGTTCCTTTCACTGGAGCTCTGATCAACCCTAGCTGAAAGTCTGGCCTGCCCATCCAAATGACGCTGCAGAGGGCGTGAGGCGGGCAGCATGAATTATCCATGTTGGAAGTTAGTCACTGCACTGGGGAGTGCCATGGGACATTTAATAATTCCAAGAGGTCTGGTGCCCAGTTTACATCTCCCCCAAGAGACGACACACATCTCCAGCAGCACGTCGATCACCACACTGGCGTGACTCAATCTTGTCTACCTCTTATCCACCCTGCGTGTGTTGGTTGTTTTAGCCTGTTAGCTCTACAGGGCAGAGACCACATCACACACTGCATATGCAAAGCGCCTACCTTCCCTGATCCTTCAGGCTTCCACCTGACTGAGGATCTGGGGCACTTCTGCAACTGTGAAATATACTGAGTGCTATCTGCTGCCACACATGGGTGTCCCTTGGAGGTCTCACATCCAAATACTGACCTGTCCTGCCCCTGCTAAGTCTGTGAGATATGAGGAATTGCAGAACAAAGCGGGATGGCTGGAGGCCATTATATGGTATATGATTATATGGTAAAGTATTTTCAGAGGGCCCTACTCTGATCCTGGATGAAATATTCTCACAAGCAAATGGTGATTCCTCATGAATCCGACCCATTTTGGCTGAAAGAGCTGTTCGTGACTCAAACTAAATTATTCATCCCCAGCAGCTCTTCACTTGTAATGAAAAAATTTAAGGGAGGACAAAATGGGGGTTCTCCTCTTTCCCCACCTTCTCATTAAAAGTTATTTTAGTTTTTCTTGTCTTGCCAACAGTAAAAATTATCTTTACACAGCTCTAACAATAACCAACCCACTTCTCTGCTTATGTTTGCTTTAAAAAATAAATAGCAAAGCTTTTGGTGGGCTAACAAGTGATAAAGTAGAAAATATTGTAATTCTGTTTAAAACCTTTCAGTTTCAGGGCAATTTCATACAATTGTAATTTGTACTTATTTTTCTGAACCAGAGGGTCTCAGAAATTTCCTTTTAGTGCCCCTGGATATTTACCACCTGTCTGGCCATTCAGTAACCTCAGTTTGGCCTTCGGAATGGAGGCTGTACCTCTGTCTGGTCCCTGCACACGGATGCGGCTACATTGTATTGGTTAGAGTGGCACCCAAGAATCAGATTAAATTGCATCTCCAAAGTGGCTCATACAAACTGCGTTTCATTCAGAAGATGGGGCAGGGGCACAAAGGAACATGGCTTTTCATACAGCACCAGGTAGAACATTCTTATTTATAAGCTTCCAAATCACAACGGAGCCATAATGGTAAGGAAAAAGAAAAGGAGGACTTGTGGCACCTTAGAGACTAACCAGTTTATCTGAGCATAAGATTTCGTGAGCTACAGCGCACTCCATCGAATGCATACTGTGGAAAGTATAGAAGATCTTTTTATACACACAGAGCATGAAAAAATGGGTGTTTACCACTACAAAAGGTTTTATCTCCCCCCACCCCACCCTCCTGCTGGTAATAGCTTATCTAAAGTGACCACTCTCCTTACAATGTGTATGATAATCAAGGTGGGCCATTTCCAGCACAAATCCAGGGTTTAACAAGAACGTCGGGGGGGGGGGGGGGGGAACAAGGGGAAATAGGCTTGAATAGAAACTGAGAGTGGCTAAGTCATTATGCAAGGTAACCTAAGTTAATTGTATCCAATTTGCAAATGAATTCCAATTCAACAGTCTCTCGCTGGAGTCTGGTTTTGAAGTTTTTTTGTTGTAATGTTGCAACTTTCATGTCTGTAATCGCGTGACCAGAGAGATTGAAGTGTTCTCCGACTGGTTTATGAATGTTATAATTCTTGACATCTGATTTGTGTCCATTTATTCTTTTACATAGAGACTGTCCAGTTTGACCAATGTACATGGCAGAGGGGCATTGCTGGCACATGATGGCATATATCACATTGGTGGATGTGCAGGTGAACGAGCCTCTGATAGCGTGGCTGATGTTATTAGGCTCTGTAATGGTGTCCCCTGAATAGATATGTGGGCACAGATGGCAACGGGCTTTGTTGCAAGGGTAGGTTCCTGGGTTAGTGGTTCTGTTGTGTGGTATGTGGTTGCTGGTGAGTATTTGCTTCAGGTTGGGGGCTGTCTGTGGGCAAGGACTGGCCTGTCTCCCAAGATTTGTGAGAGCGTTGGGTCATCCTTCAGGATAGGTTGTAGATCCTTAATAATGCGTTGGAGGGGTTTTAGTTGGGGGCTGAAGGTGACGGCTAGTGGCGTTCTGTTATTTTCTTTGTTAGGCCTGTCCTGTAGTAGGTGACTTCTGGGAACTCTTCTGGCTCTATCCATCTGTTTCTTCACTTCTGCAGGTGGGTATTGTAGTTGTAAGAAAGCTTGATAGAGATCTTGTAGGTGTTTGTCTCTGTCTGAGGGGTTGGAGCAAATGTGGTTGTATCGCAGAGCTTGGCTGTAGACGATGGATCATGTGGTGTGGTCAGGGTGAAAGCTGGAGGCATGCAGGTAGGAATAGCGGTCAGTAGGTTTCCAGTATAGGGTGGTGTTTATGTGACCATCGTTTATTAGCACTGTAGTGTCCAGGAAGTGGATCTCTTGTGGGGACTGGACCAGGCTGAGGTTGATGGTGGGATGGAAATTGTTGAAATCATGGTGGAATTCCTCAAGGGCTTCTTTTCCATGGGTCCAGATGATGAAGATGTCATCAATGTAGCGCAAGTAGAGTAGGGGCTTTAGGGGACGAGAGCTGAGGAAGCGTTGTTCTAAGTCAGCCATAAAAATGTTGGCATACTGTGGGGCCATGCGGGTACCCATAGCAGTGCCGCTGATCTGAAGGTATACATTGTTCCCAAATGTAAAATAGTTATGGGTAAGGACAAAGTCACAAAGTTCAGCCACCAGGTTAGCCGTGACATTATTGGGGATAGTGTTCTTGACGGCTTGTAGTCCATCTTTGTGTTGAATGTTGGTGTAGAGGGCTTCTACATCCATAGTGGCCAGGATGGTGTTATCAGGAAGGTCACCGATGGATTGTAGTTTCCTGAGGAAGTCAGTGGTGTCTTGAAGGTAGCTGGGAGTGCTGGTAGCGTAGGGCCTGAGGAGGGAGTCTACATAGCCAGACAATCCTGCTGTCAGGGTGCCAATGCCTGAGATGATGGGGCGCCCAGGATTTCCAGGTTTATGGATCTTGGGTAGTAGATAAAATATCCCAGGTCGGGGTTCCAGGGGTGCGTCTGTGCGGATTTGATCATGCTTTGTGTGTATAAAAAGATCTTCTATACTTTCCACTGCATGCATCCGATGAAATGAGCTGTAGCTCACGAAAGCTTATGCTCAAATAAATTGGTTAGTCTCTAAGGTGCCACAAGTACTCCTTTTCTTTTTGTGAATACAGACTAACACTGCTGTTACTCTGAAACCAATGGTAAGGAAGGGGATTCAAGATAAAGCATATATCTTGCCTGTAATAAGTTCCTTTGCTCACTTTTACTGTTTTGTTCTTTCTGGTGCATTAGGCAGGCCAGCTCAGATTCATGTTATTATGAATCCCATATGTGGTTTATGAGTGGAGGAAAAAGCAGTAATTAAGTGAAGTCGTAACTTAAAAGAATTCAACGTGTGTGTGTTTCTTTCTTGCCTAATATCTGGCAAGAGGCTTGCCATATATTTAGTTGCCTGCCTGTCTCTTGGATTTGGCTGAATTGTAAATTTCTCAAAACAAAATACGAATATGTATCCCCTTTCTGTTCCCCGGTGAGAGGGCAACAGCTCTCTACTGGCTACTGCTGCCAGGGTGCTGGCACAATCAGTGTTTGTGGGACACCCTTTGTCTTGCAAAACTTTCTGTACCATGAAATAAGTACCTGCCAGAGCCCACACATGCTCTGAAATGCAGCTGGGGCTTTCCCATATATGTGCCACAATAAATAGATTTGTTCAAGGGGGGGCAGGGGTAAAAAAGGAGCTCTACATGAAAATAAAACCTAAAAAGGAACAACTTACCACTAGGCAGGTGCTGACTGAAAAAAGATAAGTGAGTGGGGATGCTATGGTGAGCTGTAAATATGAGAAAGGATTTGATAAAGTAGGCAAGGATCAATTGCTGTCATTAGTCACCAAGGAGAGAAGCAGCAGTAAGTCTCCACCTGCAGCTGGGAAAGTGCAAACTACATATTAGGAAAACTGTACAGCTAAGAATGGTTAAGACCCTCGAGGAAGCTGCCAAGGAAGGTTATGGAATAGCAATCACTGGAAGAATTCTAGGCCAGGCTAGGCAGGGATGCTTTAGGAATAATCACCACCGGCGGAGTCATCCTGGACTAGACCACCTATCTAGGGCAGCTTAGGGAAAGCGCATGAGGACAGAGGATGGATTAGCTGACTTATTAAGCAATCTTATGTTTCCTACACAGCAGAGATGAAGAACAATTCACTCCTGTGAAATTTGCCACTATGGGGCTGCCAAGGTTTCTGGTGCTTGTGTTGCAAACTCTGTTCCACCCATGGGGAACTTGTAGAAGGGGCTCTAAGATTTGCATTACTAATTCACCTGACATGCTCCTTCCTTTTGCTTTCCGGTGTCCCCACCTTCACCCAGACCCATAGTATTTCAACATGCCAACAAATTAAAGTGATGAAAAGCAGGCCCCTTGCTGCAGTGCTTTCTGTGAAGGCCCATCTAAAGCCTAAACAGCTTGGTCTGGAGGGTAGGTTTCTGACTGTCTAGGTGTTTAATTAATGCCTTGTGTAAATGACTCTCACTTAACACTAGCCCTGCTCCCAATACTGTACAGCTCTCCTCTCTGCCCCATTTATTCCTGTGCTGCTCAAAGCAGCTGGCTGGGCCTTAACATCCAGGCCCTAGGTGTATTGCTGCTCCATACTATTACAGAGCCCTTTAGGCCTACAGGCTGGCTACTACTGAGTGACTAGACAGCACCTTCCCTTTTTGAAGGCAAGACCCTTCTCCACCAAGCACAAAACTGCCTCCCCACAACCCTGCAGCAACTGAGACAGGCTGGCTGCTGTTTTATACTTCCTGGGGGCACGGGGCGGGACTCATCCTTTCTCTTTGGCTCCTGATAGGCTGAATCCCCTGTCTAACACTAGATCAGGTGACCCAGGTGTAAGGATAAGTGGGTTCCCTTTACAGCCAGAAAGCAGTCTGTAGTAGGTGAATAGGGAGGCTGTGTTTTTCCTTCAGGTGTGCTAGCAGCAGGGTGACTGATGTTGTCTAGCCAAACTTCTCTCTGAAAATTGGTATTCCTCTGCAGTGTGGCTTACAGAGTGCATAATCTGCAGATTTTCCTAGTAGGTGGAGCTTTTGCTAATTATTCTCTGTACCTTAAGGACTGTTTGCTTACAGGACCATTACAGAGTGGAAATCACCTCAGGGACTAAAGAAACATCTGTGGAAGAGCAGCACTAACCTGGAGGTTACCCAGTTTATTGCACCCAATGCAGCATATACGATTACCTGTCCTGTGGGCAGGTGGTGTACGTGTGCATTCGGTGCAAGGAGCTCCTGGCTCTCAGAGACCATGTACAGACTTTAGAGACCAGGATGGCTGAGCTGGGGGAAGCTAAGGGAGACAGAGAGGTATATAGTTGAGTGGTGTGGAAAACTAGCATTTAATTTCAGAAAAGGGGGACAACACAAAAATGTGGAGGCTAGTTAAACAGAAATTAAAAGGTCCAGCACCAAAAGTGAAATCCCTCCAAGCTGCATGGAAACTTTCTAAAGACACCATAATAGAGGCTCAACTTAAAGGTATACCCCAAATTAAAAAACATTGTAAGAGAATAAAAAAAGTGCCAACGTGGCTAAACAACAAAGTAGAAGAAGCAGTGAGAGGCAAAAAGGCATCCTTTAAAAAGTGTATGTTAAATCCTAGTGAGGAAAATAGAAAGGAGCATAAACACTGGCAAACGAAATGTAAAAATACAATTGGGAAGACCAAAAAAGAATTTGAAGAACAGTTAGCTAAAGACTCAGAAAGAAATAGCAAAAAAAAATTTGTAAGTACATCAGAAGCAGGAAGCCTGTTAAACAACCAGTGGGGCCACTGGATGATCGAGATGCTAAAGGAGCACTCAAGGACGATAAGGCCACTGTGGAGAAACTAAATGATTTCTTTGCATCTGTCTTCATGGCTGAGGATGTGATGAAGATTTCCAAACCTGAGCCATTCTTTTTAAGTGATGAATCTGAGGAACTGCCCCAGGTTGACATGTCATTAGAGGAGGTTTTGGAACAAATTGATAAACTAAACAGTAATAAGTCAGGACCAGATGGGATTCACCCAAGAGTTCTGAAGGAACTCAAAAGTGAAATGGCAGGACTACTAACTGTAGTCTGTAACCCATCATTTAAATCAGCTTCTGTACCAGATGATAGGAGGATAGCTAATGTGATGACAACTTTTAAAAAGGGCTCCAGAGGTGACCCTGACAATTACAGGCCGGTAAGCCTGACTTCAGTACCAGGCAAACTGGTTGAAACTATGGTAAAGAAAAAAAAAAACGGTCAGACACAGAGAAGAACATAATTTGTTGGGGAAGAATCAACATGGCTTTTGTAGAGGGAAAGCATGCCTCACCAATCAACTAGAATTCTTTGAGGGGGTCAACAAGCATGTGCACAAGGGGGATCCAGTGGAAAAAGTGTACTTAGATTTTCAGAGAGCCTTTGACAAGGTCCCTCACCACAGGCCCTTAAGCAAAGGTGGGGGGGGAAGGTCCTCTCATGGATTGGTAACTGATTTAAAAGATAGGAAACAAAGGGTAGGAATAAATGGTCAGTTTTCAGAATGGAGAGAGGTAAATAGTGGTGTCCCCCAGGGGTCTGTACTGGGACCAGTCCTATTTAACGTATTCATAAATGATCTGGAAAAAGGGGTAAACAGTGAGGTGGCAAAATGTGCAGATGATACAAAACTACTCAAGATAATTAAGTCCCAGGCAGACTGTGAAGAGCTACAAAAGGATCTCTCAAAACTGGGTAACTGGGCAACAAAATGGCAGATGAAATTCAATGTTGAAAAACGCCACGTAATGAACATTGGAAAACATAACCCAGCTATAGATATAAAATTATGGGGTCTAAATTAGCTTTTACCACTCAAGAGAGAGCTCTTTGAGTCATGGTGGATAGTTCTCTGAACAGATCCACTCAATGAGCAGTGGCAGTCAAAAAGGCGAACAGAATGTTGGGAATCATTAAGAAAAGGATAGATAACAAGACAGAAAATATTATATTGCCTCTATATAAATCCATGGTACACCCACATCTTGAATACTGCATGCAGATGTGGTCGCCCCATCTCAAAAAAGATATATCGGAATTGGAAAACGTTTAGAAAAGGGGCAAGAAAAATGACTAGGGGTATGGAACAACTTCTGTATGAGGAGAGATTAATAATACTGGGACTTTTCAGCTTGGAAAAGAGGCGACTAAGGGGGGATATGACAGAGGTCTATAAAATCATGACTGGTGTGGAGAAAGTAAATAAAGTGTTATCTACTTCTCATAACACAAGAACTAGGGGTCACCAAATGAAATTAATAGGCAGAAGGTTTAAAACAACCAAAAGGAAGTATTTTTTCACACAACGCACAGTTAGTCAGTGGAACTCCTTGCCAGAGGATGTTGTGAAGGCCAAGACTAAAACAGGGTTCAAAAAAGAACTAGATAAATTCATGGCAGATAAGTCCATCAATGGCTATTAACCAGGATGGGCAGGGATGGTGTCCCTAGCCTCTGTTTGCTAGAAGCTGGGAATGGGCAACGGGGGATGGATCACTTGATGATTCCCTGTTCTGTTCATTCCCTCTGGGGCACCTGGCATTGGTCACTGTTGGAAGACAGGATAGTGGGCTAGATGGACCTTTAGTCTGACCCAGTCTGGCCGTTCTTATGTTAAATAACCACGTAGCGTGGGGGAAGTGTAGAAACAAACCAGTAGTAAGTGAAGTTGGTGTCACCTCCCAACCAAGCTTCTCTCATTCTGAGCCATGGAAGCTAGTTACACAGGCCTGCCTTGTGTAATATTCCTCCTGTCTTTGTGGGGCATGAGACTGGTTCTTAGTCTGTATAAGATCCACTCAAAAGCTCAGGGCCATTCACACTAATTGCTATACCCCTCTGTGTTTGCCTACACCGACTGCTGTTTGGATATGCTGAGCATACACAGTATCGGCTGATGAACTATGGCTGACGGTGGCTCGAGCCGCTCTGCCTGTGTGGTGCAGGCAATGTGAGGAGGACACCCGCTTTTACCTTCCACTGCTAATAAATCTCTATTTTAAAAAAATGCCTAAAATACAAAGCTCTTTTATTTGATGTTCCCTTCTGCCTCCTGGAGCAGTCCTCCCCGAGAGAGACAGTGAGCGGCTGCAGACTGAGCCCTGTGTATGATAACCTCTGATCCTGCTATTTTGACTGTCTCTGGTAGCTTTTCATTCCCACCCATTCCTCCTTCCCTGTTTTTCCTTGTTGTTCTCTCCATCCAGAGGATCATTTTTCAGACAGCCCCAGTGCTTTGCCCTGCAGTCAGACTATTTAGTCTGGTTTTAGTGACCCTGTCTGACTGTTCAAGAATAAGCTCTCAGGTTTCTCTTTTTCTCTGCAATCACCACATTTTTAAAACAAATACATACCTTAAGTCCTAGCCT
Organism: Eretmochelys imbricata; assembly: GCF_965152235.1. Classification (NCBI taxonomy): domain Eukaryota; kingdom Metazoa; phylum Chordata; order Testudines; family Cheloniidae; genus Eretmochelys; species Eretmochelys imbricata. The sequence continues at coordinate 31,949,642 of NC_135586.1, read as the reverse complement.
TTCAAAGGGACTTAAGGTGGTCCCATTCTCCCTGCTCTGCATTTAGAGGAAAGCTCAGAACAGAGCTGTGATTTGCATTCCATCACAACTGTGCACTATTGCCTTCCTTATTAGTCATTTTGGGATGGTTATTCAGAGCTAGTGTTTAAAAAAAAAAAACCCCACAGAAAATCTAAGGTATGGGCAACATTTATCTCTGGACATTAGAAGCCAAGAGATTGTTCGAGAGTCTTCATTGCAGAAGAGATGATGATTTTTGTGTTTTGATTAATTTGCCCTTGAAAAAATCCATTGTGCTTAAATGTTAATGCCAAAAGTTTGTTTTTTGTTTTTAATTCCCATAAGCGCCTCTTCGTTTTGTGCTGTTCGGCCATTGTCCGTAGCCCCTAGCCAGAGTTCGCATTGTGTCTATGTATTGTACGTTCTGTGCAGAGTCAGCAGAAAGGAGTGTTCCCCGCTCAGAATGGATGTCTGTGCTTATTCACTACTTAATTTTGTTTTAATTACAACACACAAGTCAAAGTAGCTAATCACTCCTTATGGATTTAACATAGCAGCCACTATGGAACTAGCTCTTTAAAAAACAAAACCAATAAACCCCACACACCAACCCAAACCCCAAGGCTTTAAATATGTTCTTAAAGAATCATGTTGTATAAAAGATTAAAATCACAGGGTGTTTTTTCTCCATAAATGATAAGCAAAGAATATTTTTTTAAGAAAGTAAAATGCAAAGCTATATGCAAGGCCCTATAAAATCTTTGAAGTCTCACACTCCGAAGAGCTGACAGTGACAAGGAGATGGGAACCTTCATATTGATCAGGAAATAAAAGTTAAGCAGTGGCTAATATTTTGCTTGAGTGCACTAGAAGTTTCGAATCCATTCCAATGCCACACTGGTGCTGAATTTATTCAGCCTACCACGAAGTACAATAATTGGGGAACAAGTATAATTCAGCCACCTCATTAGCCTTTCTGATGAGTGGATTTAATTGTTGGGGCTCTAAAAGGGTAGGTGACCACCCCTGCCTACATTCTATGGGATCTGCAAGCCAAAATCCCAGACAGGCACTTCTGCAAATCCTAGTCTTGGTATTTAGAAACAGACTTCCGTACGCCTTCTGAGCACAGTTCCTGTGACATAACTCTTAGGGGCGGCTGGTCTGTCAAATGTTCCATTTCTCTTTGCTGGCATTCAAGCCAGTCCTGGGGGCTGCTCTTGTAGCTACAGGCTTAACACACAGCATTACATATGAGGAGCTGAGCGAGTTCCCAGCTTTCCTATCTGGATGTTCCTAAATACTTGAGGGGATGAAAGACACAATATACTCTCCACACAGGCTGTTTTTGCAGCGCTATTAGTGGGGAAAGTAGCAACAAATGGATGTTTTTACATATTTAACTATTTCTGCGAAACCCCGACTCCTCCTGCATCCCCTTCTTCCTTGCCACCTAGAAAGCTTTCAAGTGGAACAGCCTGAAGCTATTACAATAAACACCTCAGCCGCAACCTGTCTCTCATTTGCATATCAGCAGCCTTAATGCTGATGAAATATGCAAATATATGCAAAATGAAATTCATCTCATAATGACACAAGGCGATTAAACAATTTTTATGCTTAAATATTCTGTTTAATGAAATCAAACAGACCCGAGTGTGTGACAAATTCGCCTCAGCATGGAGAAATTAGTGGATATCAAAAAACTAACACAGAATCCCAAGCAGAGAGTGCACTGTGCTGGGCATTGAAATCGCCTCTTCAGCGTGAAAATGAGCAGTGTTTCCGATAACCCAATGAACTGGAAATCATCTTACTGAGAACTGCTAAAATAAGTTAGAGGAAAGGCACTTTGTTCCCTGCTCTCCAAAGGAATCGCACGCTCCATCTTTTATTTATATTCCAGATGTAAAATCAAGTAAACACTCCTGCAGAGCCTATTTAGCCATTTCTGTTAAATGAGGAGACGATAATATATTCCGTGTGCAATGGAAAACCACGTGTCCTTCTGAGAACTGGCCTGGGTGGCGAGGGGTTACTTGTCTGTCCTGCCAGTCAGTGCGGCACCCACTCCTTTGTAGCCTCTGGCACATCACTTGCAGCACTTCTATCCTCCACAAGCCTGTTCCTAGCTTCCACCACTCTGAGTTACTATTGACTTTAATTAGACTCCTGCTTGCTAGCGCTGCCCAGACTTGTTTTATTAGCCACACGACGATAAGGCAAGGAGCTTGGACATGTATCTCTCTGCACTTCAGCACTCAAGTTAAAGCTTATAACAGACTCATTCCACGTTTCCTTTGCATTTTTCTGCAACCTGATGATATTGTCCAGTCTAACCTCCCGCACAATAGTATTCAGCCCTGACCATAGCGTGGGGAAAAGCCTTGTCCTCTTGAGACAGGGCTACACACCAGTGCAGGGGAGTAAGAACACCCCTGATCCCTTATGCCCCTGCATGCTATGCAGACCTTGGGCTGGACACACAAGAGTAAACTCAGCTGGTGCAGGGTGCATTGTAATTTGCTTCTGGTAGAGGGCCAGCAGCATTACAACTTCCCACCCCCTTGGGTAAGAGAGAAATAGTAGGGGGGAGAACTGGCTCAGAGGAGTGTCTCTGAGGTACAATGACTGCAGGGGCTCCCCCCGTCTAGGCACCTCCGCTTACCCAAGAAGGTACAATCTAGCCCAAAGAAAACATGTGGTTCTCTTGATAAAACCTACCTCAATTCCCCACCCCCTTCTTGCAGTAAAGGCTGTGGCTGAAGGGAGCCCCAGCTGGGGTCAGTGGCTGTGTCCCATCTGTGATTAGTTTTTTTCCCCAGGAGACACTGGCTTTTTTTTTTCTTGTTTGGAATCTTGGTTCCTTTGGATCCTCTGTTCCAAAAAGAACACGCAGCGGTGGGTTTCCTCCTGGGCATGTCTAACCTCTGACAACAAGGCCCTTCTGACTGAGCAATACAGGCTTTCAGCGGCAGTCCTTCCCTATCCAGCATCCTGAGTGCTGAGAAAGCAAACCCCCCCCCCCCCAACCTGCGGGCTTCCTGGCCCCACAATTTGCCCTTCTACCTATTCAACGGAGGAGCCTGGAAACTGGACATGGTCCTGCCCCTGTGGTAGCTGAATGCTGGCACCAGGACAGACGATGATCATCAAAGGAGTCCTGTTTGGTTTTCCTTCTGTCCCTCTTTGGCATGTTGACATGGCATGGCCCAGAGCAGGGTAAATATTAGAGAACATGTGAGGGGCCTGTTCCAGCTCTCACTTATGCTGGTGCCAGCGAAGAGTAACCCCACCTGGAAATAGTGACGTTGCAAGGGCCCAAGTTAGAGAGGAGCAGACCCTATAACGCTAGCGACAGTGGTTCAGGGAGTGGAAACTGCTGCCATGGAAAGTGATGGAATCCCTGTCGCTGGAAACATCCTGAGGCGGACCTAGACATTTGGAGCTGGCTTAGGATGAACCCGACCATGATGCAGGGGGATGGACCAGGTAACCCGCTGCTTGTGTGGTTCCCTATACACTGTGCACCATGGTGCAGGAATGGAAAGTGTCACTTCCTTCCATGCAGCTGTGTAAAAAATGCTGAAAAGGGGGGTTCTGTGTTGCCATATGTTATTTAAAGCTACACTCTCTGATTTGTTTTTGTCAACATGAATTACATTTGAATTTCCACTCTTCCTCCTAAAATAAGAACTTTCTTATAATAGTTCCAGTGAATCATCATCACTGAGCTGATTCCATCGAAGGCTGTACCAAGTGGGAGTACTGCGGGGTCTTCTCAGCACTGCTTTGCAGTGACCTTTTACCAAACGAGCAGTAAAGTTCCTGCTTTGCTTTCCTCCTCTCTTGTATTTGCAACTCTAACTCTGGGGTGGGAGTCTGGGTGCATTTCCTGTGGTGGCCAGTGAGAAAGCACCCTGTCTCCCTCCAGCTGTGTGAAAGAGGACAGAAACACAGAAATGGATCTCTGCGTGGGCTGGTTGAAATTTTTTCTCTAAGCTGCTTTTCAACACAAAATGGAATTTTCAACTAAACAATTTTTTATTTGCAAAAAGTTTGTATTTTGCTGAAAAAATTTGACTTTCCATTAAACTAAACACACACCACCTGTAAAATTCTGATGTAGAAATGCTGCTGCATGGAAGTTGCCACTCAAACACTTCATGTCTCCTTTCTCCTCTATGGACCAGGCTCCCTGGATGGACTATATCTCCCAAGATGCACTGTGGCAGCTCAATAAGAGTGGAAATTGTGATGAATTATGGGTGATATAGCCTGGAGAGGAGATCACAGGCTGGACAATGGAGAATGGACAATAAAGATGCTCTGGAGAGAAAGCCAGAAGGCTTTAGTGAATCCAAGGGCTTTGGTGAGAACATACCCCAGCCCCAGACTCTGATTTCTCTCACAAGCGAGCGCTCTTCTTGTCACTATCTGCACAATATTCCAATTGCTGCCACAGACAAAGAGGCTTCTGCTCTCACGATGAAATGCACTCCTGTGCAGAGGGCTGGCACCCTCATAGGCCCACCTCAGTTCCACTTAGTTTGAGGTCTTACTTGGGGCATAGGCATTTTGTGTTGGTGATCTGCACTAGGGGTGGATTACTCTCCATCAGTAGAATCTGTTTAGATCCACAGATTTGAGGCATGGTGATTGTGGCCTGGGGTAAGGAACTTGTTTTCCTAAAGGGAAGAAAGGCTTTAGGAATTATTTCCAGTTTGACTTCATGTTCTTCCTCCTTTTTCTTCTGTGGTATTCTCATCGTTTCAGATGGAATTCAACGTTTCCTCTCTTTTCCAAGGCTCAAACTTTGTAGGAAATATAATCTACTTTGTTTAAATGGGAAAAACGTGGCTCAACAAAGTTCAGTCTTATCATGCTGGAAGGAGTAAAATGTCCTAAAGTTACAATGCCAAACTTCTTAGCAATAATGGCTTGACCAGATTTCATTACATTCCATTTCCAGCTCAGATATGGTAGAATCAGGGTAATTTAATATTAGTCCCATGTGGGTTTTTTTCTGTTTTATTTTTCCATGGACTATTTTTATTACAAATAAGTGTGGAGAGGAAATTGCTGCTGATGATTTTCCCATATTCCAATTAACTTTGTTTTGTTTAAGAAATATGTAAACTCACAACGGGTTTCACAGAGCTGGAGAAGACGTACTAGGTCATCTAGCAATGCAGCCTGGGATGGGATTGTTCTTTAAGCGTACGTTCTCAGGTGATTAGTCCAGGTTTTTTTGTGGTTTCACTAAACATCACAAACAGTGGAGATCTTATTGCTTCCCCTTGCAGATCACTCCACAACCTGGTATATCACAGTGCCAGGAAAATTCATCCTGGTAGAGTTGGATTAAATTTTTAAATGCTTAATTTATTCCTCGATACACCCCTCTGTACCTCCTTAAGCAATTTCTCTCTGTCCTAGCAGCCTACATCTTCCAAATGTTTGTGCAGTAAATGGTTACCAAGCCACCCTCCCTGCCCCTCCAGTTACAACTCATATAAGCTGTACGTGCTTACTAAGATTCTTCATCAATTCAGTGCTTCCAGGACCTAATAATTGTTACTGCTCTTCTCCAAACTCCCTCTTCCTAATGTTGAGAAGCCCCTAATGGAACACAGCACTCTAGCTTTGGGCAGTCCAGAACTTCACAGAGAGAGGGACTAATGTGGGCCTGTTCTGTGATGTGATATCCCACTGGAGACTGTCCAAAACGGCACTATCCTCTTTACTTCATTAGTCCAGTGTAGACGCACACTTGGGCCATGTCAACGCTATGGGCTCTGTGGCCACCTCTGCAGCTGTGCTGCCGGAGTGCCAAGGTGTACATGCTTCCTGTAGCAAAAGAAAGGGTTTTCCCACTGATAGACTTTACGGCCAGAAGGGGCCGTCGTGATCATCCAGTCTGACCCCCTGCACGTCACAGACCACAGCACCTCACCCACCCACTCTTGAAGTAGACCCCAACCTTTGGCTGAGTTACTGACGTCCTCAAATCCTGATTTAAAGATGTCCAGATACAGAGAATTCACCATTTGCACTAGTTTAAACCTGCAAGTGACCCAGTCCCATGATGCAGAGGAAGGTGAACCGCCCCCGCCAGGGTCTCTGCCAATCTGACCGGCGGGGAAAATTCCTTCCTGACCCCAAATACAGTGGTCAGTTGTACCTGAGCATGTGGGCAAGACCAACCAGCCAGACACCTGGGAAATAATTCTCTGTGGTACCTCAGCGTCCTCCCCATCTAGTGTCCCATCTCCAGCCAGTGGGGATATTCACTGCTAGCGGTGGCAGATGGGCTACACACCATCGTAGGCAGTCCCCATCATACCATCCCCTCCATAAATTTATCAATCTCAGTCTTGAAGGCAGTGCAGGTTTTTGCTTCCCTTGGGAGGCTGTTCTAGAGCTTCAATCCTCTGGTTAGAAACCTTCATCTACTTTAGACCCTAAACTTGATGGCCAGTTTTTGTTTGTTTTATTTATTTATTTATTTTATTCTTTGGTGATTAACTTAAATAACTCCTCTCCCTCCCTGGTATTTATCCCTCTCATGTATTTATGGAGAACAATCATATCGCCCTTCAGCCTTCATTTGGTTAGGTTAAACAAGTCAGGCTCTTTGAATCTCCTCTCGTAAGTTAGGTTTTCCGTTCCTCCGATTATCCTAGTAGCCCTTCTCTCCAGGTAGGTAATCCAGCTCCCCAGTGCTTCCAGGTTGGTGGTAGCTAAGTTGACAGAAGAATCCTTCTGTCCAGTTAGCTATATCTGCACCAGGGATTGGGTGGTATCACTACAGTGCTCAGGGGTGTGATTTTTCACACCCCTAAGTGCCATAGCTATGGCAACCTGATTATTAAGTGTAAGACAGGTCCTAGCTGCTGTCCCCACTATGCCTCTTCCATCATGATGGCTCCCCATGTTTCTCCCTCCCAGTCAGTATCATTTTGGAATTACTTCCCCACAGGTGTACTAGCTGCATTGTTTCCAAGATGAATCTCTTTGTTATTTTGCTGCCATTTTCCTAATCTTTCCAGGTCCTGTTAGATTATTTCTTTGTCCTCATTGGTATTTGCAACTCTTCCCAGCTGAGTATCATCTGTGAATTTCATTGACAAGCTGTTTGTTCTCTCTTTCAGGGGATTAACGGAGATTACATATAATACCAGGCCTAATGCCAGGTTTTGATAGTTCTTGTATAACATGTGCCAGCTGACGGGAGAGAGCAGCAAGATCCAGTCACGGAGGGTTCCCCCAGACACTGCAGTGTGCGGAACCCCATTTCATCCAGCCCATCTTCCTCTGACCCACTCAGTGTCCCAACCTGGCACACTCCCGTGGCGGCATCCTCTGAGCGGTAAGCGCCGTTCGGCCGCCGGCGGTCTGGAGTCTCTGAATAGGCCCGATGGCGTGTCTTGCAGGCAGACGAGCCCCATTCGGCCCCAGCTGCTGTCTCAGGAGCACCCCAGAATCTGCTTTGCGGCGACCTTGCCAATGCTGTAAGAATGCTAATACTCACGCACCTTTTTATTTCCATCCCATCTTCCAGCTGAGTCTTTCAAAGCACTCGGCACATACTCATCACCCCTCTCTGTAAGGGAAGCCAGCAATTAAGCCTCACTGAGTGCTGCAGGCAGGTACAGAGCTGTGAAGTGATTTACCCAGGGTCACTCACTAGTAGAGCTGGACACTGAGTCCTGACTCCTGATTCCCAGCTTTGAATCTTAACAATTCACGGGTATGATTCGTCCTTGTCTTCCTCCCAAAGAATGTGTCCTCTGGGTCTCCTCCGGCCAGTCCGTCTTCACACTGGGGAACAGCGTACATAGCTTCCTGCTTTTTGCTCTCTCGAGTGAGTTCACTGCAGAGGCCAGGTCCTGGTAGCCCATGCCTACCAAGTAGGATACGTCCGGTTCCCCAGTCGTGCTCCGCTGCGGTTTCATATTGCCCCCACTGGTAATCTCATGCAGACATGACCCCAGACAGCTCCTGAGTTTGCTTCCCCGCTCCTTGTCCCAGCTCCTCCAGCCTCACTTGGTACCCTGGTAATACAGTGGCTGTAGAGCAAGGAGTGGAAGTGGTGGCCCGAGCGCCACCCACCTGGGTAACCTGAAGCCTTTGTCTGTTTTCATGACGTCACGGGGAAGACGTGGCCTGGCGGCCCAGCCGATGGGCTGATGCTGAGCAGCGTGGTGTTCTACATCCCGATGCAGGCTGGGCTCCCGGCTCCATCACGGGCCGAGCTCCTGGCGAGCCCGGAACAGTTCTCGCAGTGTCACGAGGGAGGCAGGGAATGCCTGCGGGGTCGGGCTGAACTTCCCTTGGAGTTTGAGGGCTGTGTCCAAGTCAGCTCCCAGACGCTGTGAGGGCGTGATTCTGCTCCACGCAGCTCAGCTCAGGTGTTCCCAGCATGACTGTGCCCAAGTGCCAGGCGAAGCAAACCCCGGAGGTAGCCCCATTCACATTTCACAGAACTCGCTCTCCGTAGGCCCTTCCTTGACTGGCCTGCGAACCCCAAGCCCCAACCCCCAATGCCACGTTCAGGGGTCCCCTCTGGGTGTTACCCTCCTTGCTATTGACCCGGGAGCAGCTCCCGACGGCCCCATTTAGCACCGGGCCCCCTTTGTGTTGGGTGTGGCACACGTTCACGTGTAGACTCACGGTCTGTGCCCCTCCAGCCCGGTTAAGAGCTCAGTCCTTTGCAGGCCAGAGACTCCCCTGAGGTTTGACAAACCTGCACTCCCCGTGGCAGCGCCCTGGCTCCCGACCATGCTGTGCTGGCTTAGGGAAAGGTTACATTCGATTCTGCTCTGATCCCTCAGTTCCCATGGATGGGGCTAAGAGCTCAGCTCCAGCGCTTGCTCCTGCTGGGCCTGCAGCCGGGGGGAGGGAGGTTTTGTGTTTGTGCTGCATTGATCGGTCTGAAATTCCTTGAATGAGGTTCTCTTCCCCTGCTGCCAAAAATTACACAGTGCTTGAAGCAAAGAGCTTTGGTGCTGAAACACGGACCCCTGCCAGGCCTCATAACACAGCCATGATGTAAGGGCAAAAAACTCAACGGAAAGAGAAAAAGATTCCCTCCACTACAGAACATTAACCCTTGCAGAGGGAGATCGGGAACTGGCTCCAAACAGATGCTATGAAGGAGCAGACACTAGCAGAGCAAAGATTTGGGGTGAAATCCACTTCTGGGCCAAAGGGCTGTGCCTGGCCCATGTGACACTTCAGTGCAACAAGTCCTTCTGCACAGAGGTGAATGTCACACCTTTGTGATTCGGGAGCTAGTGCTTAGTGTTGCATTGTGTAATTCTTTTACAGAATCAGTCAGCTGGGTTGTAATAAATCTGAGCACAAGTGCTGAGGGTTTGGGGCTTCCTATGGTTTCTCCCACAATTCTGAGTTGCTACATATCCTCTCCCTTATATTTAGTCACTGAATGCCTACCTACTAATGAATTTGCAAAGGAAACCTTGTCCAACTTAGCTGCTCTCTGCACCAGAGGGGTGCTGGGGGTGCGGCTGCACCCTTGGCTTGATGTGGTTTCCATCATATACAGGGTTTACAGTTTGGTTCAATGGCTCTCAGCACCCCCACTGTACAAATTGTTCCAGCAGCCCAGCTCTGCACTGTAGTGGGATGCGCAGAGGAACAAAAAATCCCCAGGTCTTGGCAGGGGTAGACATTTCCTCCCTCAGAGCCTCCTGGCCTGTGAACCACAAGGTTAACATTGACTGTAACCTACCCCTCAAGCGCATGCCACATCTGTGCATCTCACATGGTCACATACAGTTTTGCAACCGTATTCCTCATGCAGCAAGGCCCTGCTGCTTTTTATTGCAATTTTGTTAACATAGAACTTTGCTCTATGCCACACTCTGTGTGTGCATGTGGGGTGTCTCTTTCCCCCTCCCCCCCAAAAGCCCATCTAATGTGCATTATTGTCCATACTTGCCAAGTGAGAGCTGAAAGAGGGGGACATACCCAGCAGCACTGAAACGACTGGTTGTTAAACAACAAAAACAGAGGTGGCAACTCAGCACAGTTCTAGATTGTTTGTGTTACTCTGGCTGCTTTTCTTTCTTCCCCTTCTCCTTCTCTAAGAGGTGAATTTAGGCCGAACGGTCAGTTCTTGTGGTGCTTGGTCCCGCCTGCGCTGAAGGCTGAGAGGCGAAACTGCCAGGGTATAGGAGGGAGGGCAGGGAAGTTTCTGGGGATTTTTGTGGGCACTGAATGGTGAAGAATCACTGGAAGTTCCAGCTGGGAGGGGGAGTACCGAGGACTGAGGTTCTAGCCAACGTGCTGGGGTGTATTCGTACTGAGGGCGGCTGCTTGGCGAAAGGGATGAATCGACTGACATTTGCCTCTGGGCCTGTACTGTGCACATGGTGGAAGGGTGCTCTGAGCACATGTGAGTGACGCTCTGTGTACGTAGCAATCAAATGTAGACTCTCATTCTTGCCTACTTCTCATCTCAGAAACGCGGGCTCTGGAACACCGGAATACCCGGCGGGGCCGTAACAACCAGCGTTCCACCCCTTCTCTTGATTCTTTCCAGCAACCATGCAGCCCTGCCCTAATCTACTGACGTGTTGCTCGGCCTCCATGCAGCAGGTAGAGACTATCATGCTCCCCTTAGTGAATATGGCACCTCAAGATAGCCCAGTTGCCGGGAATCCCTGCTCCTCGGGCCTTGGAACAACCCGCAATGAGGTGTTCAGCCTCTGCCCACGCTTTACATTTAAATAATTTCTCAGACAAGTTACGGGATGAAAAGTCTTTAAATTATTGGTGAAAGTTTATGAAGTTTCCCGGCATAAAACGAATGTGACATTTCTTCAGTGTAATAAATGTTCATCAGAAAGGACTTGATCCAAGCATCCTTGTGCAACAAAGCCATTGGGCCATCAAAAGCCTTTGACAAAACAATCTCCTTTCCAAGTGGCTTTGCTGGATTAAGGTTGATTATGATTTTATGGGCTAATATTTTGACCTTGTTATATTTCTATTATTCTGACAATTCACAGTATATTCTCAATGTTTCACTCTGAAAGAATATTCTCACGAAGTAATGTATATCCTCCAGCTGCTGTATTCACTTCACCCTATAGATTTAATTTTGACAAAGAACCGTTGATATTTGATGTCCCTACCCCACCGCCATGTTTTATTAGCTAAAATGTGTATGCATGGTAAAAGTCCCATACATCCCAGCTTCCTCCAGAGAGGTCTCAGCTGCAATTCACCCCCCTTTCACCACAGAGACAGGGCCCAACCCTTTAGGAGCTGAATTGCACAGGTTCTGTGCACCCGCACCCTTCCTGGATTCTGGCTTATTTACTTTCTCCACGCCAGTCATGATTTTATAGACCTCTAACATATCCCCCCTTAGTCGCCTCTTTTCCAAGCTGAAAAGTCCCAGTATTATTAATCTCTCCTCATACAGAAGTTGTTCCATACCCCTAATAATATTTGTTGCCGTTTTCTGAATCTTTTCCAATTCCAATATATCTTTTTTGAGATGGGGCGACCACATCTGCATGCAGTATTCAAGGATTTATATAGAGACAACATGATATTTTCTGTCTTATTATCTATCCCTTTCTTACTGATTCCCAACATTCTGTTCGCTTTTTTTGACTGCCACTGCTCATTGAGTGGATGTGTTCAGAGAACTATCCACAGTGACTCCGAGAGCTCTTTCGTGAGTGGTAACAGCTAATTTAGACCCCATCATTGTATATGTATAGTTGGGATTATGTTTTCCAATGTGCATTACTTTGCATTTGTCAACATTAAATTTCACCTGCCATTTTATTGCCCAGTCACCCAGTTTTGTGAGATCCTTTTGTAGCTCTTCACAGTCTGCCTGGGACTCATAGCTATGAGCTCATAGCGTGTTACTGTAAGCTGAGGGGTAAACTCTTTTTCTCTGTGACTTTATTACAGTCACTTGTGAAGTCTGTGCAAAAACTGCATGTCTCATCAATCCTCCCCTAAGAAGGAATCACGGTTCCTCTCTCTGAAGTAAATGAAAAAGGAAGATAGAGGGGAAGGTGTAACAGGGCTGGAGTGCTTCTGCAAGGACTTTCTCTAAAGATTTTTATGGGCTTTGGAGTGCACGTTATGGCATCTGGACACAATGCATGGGAGTCACCAGTGTAAAGACCATCACACAGCAATGGGAATGGACTGCCATGTTTGTCACTGTGCAGGAGGTGTTAACAAGTGTGCTGTATGATAGTGCATGCTGTTGATTTGTATTTGATACCGTGAGGTTTCAATTTCTTGTAAAAACTCCCAGAGCAATTGAACTGGTGCTCATTATCAATCTAAATAAATATGGTTTAGCAACAAACTTGAAATATCTGCTTGGGGTGAAACTGTTTTTCTGTTAAGACTTTCCCAGCAAAGGGCTCTAGACGAGTAAGAGGACATGCACAGCCTGACAAGATCAGGAATGAATTCACCTGGGAGACGGAGTGTTCAGAAACTTGCATGAGTTTGTCTGACTTGTTTTGGGCTGGAATTCCCATGTGGTCAGATTTCCAATCTCTCCTGTTTCCAGTCCTGCTATTAGCACCCATCAGCGCCCAGGCCAAACATTGACCTTGAACACAAAGGTCAGTGCATAGCTGAGATCTGTGGCATGCCAAAAAAAAATTTGCACTCTTCCACCTGTACAGAAAATGGCATGAGAATGGTGTGACACTGGGACGTTTGTACTGAATCCAGCTGTCGCCCACCTACAGAGGGAGCCTTCCAACAGCATGAGGATACAAATCCCCTAGTTCACAGGGCTGTAATAAAAGAATTAATATTTGGAGTGGCACAGCCATAAAATCACACCCAGCTCCTTACCCTGTGAGCCTGCTGGTACCAGTGAAGAGAAACTAGAGCAGGTAGTAAAAGCCAGGCAAGACAACACCAGATCCAGAAAAAGACAGCACCAAGGTAACCGTAGGAAGAGACGCTTGCACTGAGGAAGGAGAATCGATTCTTGGAACCAGCTGTATCAGGATCTGTCCCTGGGGCGTCACCTGGAAGCACCATATACATTATCCTCAGACTCTGTGACACCGAGGGGTTAAGGGAATGAAAGAAACAGGCTTGGGAGACAAGAGACCTGCTGAGGGAGGCACTTTCTCACAAGGCTCTTGTGGGAAAAGCAAAACCTCATGTTGTGGTTCACTAACTGCCTGTCTAATGATATCCCTGAGGGAGCTGCTCAGGCATAATCAACTCAGGCAAATTCACCCTGGAAATAGATGAGGTAGATGCAAATGTCCCACCCCCGCAGGAGTCTGTCCGTCGGAGTAGCCTGGTGGCACCCTGCACGTGGTACCTTGCGCTTACATAGGGGAGAAGGTGGTGGAAGCCGTGCGGCAGGATCAGAGCTTTCTCGCCCCCTCCTGGCCACGGAAAGAGCTGCAAGGGGATTTCATCCCGCAGGAATTACTCCTCTGCCTCCCCCTTAGCAGGCCGCGGCTTCTGAGCTGCAGGGGATGGTTTCCTGCTTTGCACAGCGGCAGTGATGCACTCCGCCATCCTGGCACCCCGGCAGTGGTGACTCGGCTCTTCATCGGGCAGAGGTGGATAAAACATCGAGCAGGGCTGTGTGAGACTGAGCAGGTTTGGTTTGCGTGAGCCAATGCACAGCTCTACACATGCCTCCCTTGGCCACAGACCTCCAAACTCCCAGCTATTACTTTGTTTGCTGAACTCTAGGCTGAGTTCTGGTCAGGAGACTTTGTGGGACTGACTCTCGCCAGCCCTGCTCGGGTACCGCGGCGGGGAGAGAGCCCCCTGCCCTGGAGTGCAGGCATAGCTTCAAGCCTTTTTGTTCCCCAGAGCTCCAGGAGACGCAGGTCTAGCACCCGCAGCAGCATAAGGCAACTGAAAGGCTGTGGGGAGCAAATAGGGCCACAGCCCCACTTTCCTTCACCCTGGCGGGTGAAGCCACGCCCCATCAAGGTGTTGCCGTTTATACATTTTTTTTTTTAGCATACTTATTTAATAGCAAGCTGCTCCAAGTATTTATATAGCCAGCCAATTCAGTTCCCAGCTAGTTCCCTGATTCTTTGTATTATTTGTTAAACTATACATAAAGCTGCTTTATTCAGCATTGTTTTTCCATATCTTCCCTGTTTGGCCTTGCTTAGTTTCAGGCAGTCTGACTCTGCAGCATATTGTTGCAGATTCTCAGCATAACTGCTGTGTGTGCCTCCAGGCGGGGGGGCCAAGGACACTTGGGCCTAGTACACAGAGCTGCTGCGAGTGCCTCCAGGCAGGAGGGGGGGCCAAGGACACCGGGGCCTAGTGCGAGGGGGCTTCATTGACACTCGTGGTCTTCCATCCCCTCGAGTTACCTAGTGGCCATGCCCCAGGGTCCCCAACAAAGGCGCACCGTGCACCAGCAGGCAATGTGCAGGCGGGAGGCAGAGCAGCCTCTGGGGCAGTGTGCAGTGCACCACTCCAGTTGTGAGAGTGGTGTATGGACGTGTGGCCTGTGCAAAGTGAACAGCCAGTGCATGTACACTCCGCCATCTAGTGGCAGGTAACAATGACAGTCGGTTGCACTGTTCGTAAGTGTGTAAGCTCAATAAAGTTGCTGTTATCATGCACTGCGAATGGCTGTCTGCATGCAGCTCTTACAAGCTTCCTCTGCACCCGGGGCTTAAAGGCACAAGTGGGTCCAACGCGGAATGACGCCCTCCCGTGTGTGAGGGAGCTTCTCTCTGGGGTTTCTAACTGCAGGCGGGTGAGCCATTCAGGCAGAAGAGCTGGCCCAAGCCCCCACCTCTGCCATGCCGGACTGGCTCAGTGAGCCCTGGGAACCTGGAGAACAAACGAGTCTGCTAAGCAAGCTCCAGACGCCGGAGCCCGCTTTGCTGTCTCCTGTCTGCCCAGCAAAGTGCGTGCTGTGTTTGGGGAAGCCCGGGGCCGCTGGCACGTTTAGCACCGATCAGCACAGAGCCCAGCTGAGCTGGAAATTCAGTTCAGACGTGCAGCCAAGGTTCAGACGCTTTGTCAGGTCTCTTTGCTTGAAATCAGGCTGGACATTTTGCTTCAGATCATACGTTTTAGAATCACTCCAGCTCTGCATGTGGCCTCCAGGCTGCCGGTGCAGATGGAACAAATGGTTTTATTTATTTTTGATGCATTTGGTGCCTGACGTTGACTAAATAATCCCTGTATCGGTAGGGACAGAGCAGTGCAGGCTTTCTGTGTGCACACCCTCCCGACACGTTGCACATTAAACATTGAAGGAGATCGCAGAGGCAAGTTACACACACAGCCTAATGTGCTAAGAATTCGCGAGTACCACCTTGGCCACTCTTATCGCTCCTCTCTAAATGTTTGAAACAGCCCAGATACTGTCAGCTGGTCAGCTACAAGGATCCTCCTAAATCAATGCTTTGCTTTTACTTCTCACTGAACACAATCCTATCTTCTTGGTATTGGACAGCAGCCAAATGCAATCAGCTCTGTGAAAGATTAACTAAGTATGTTCAGCAAAGGAATTTAATTAGCCGCTTTCTCTTCCACATCAAGCTTTAAAAAAAAATTAAAAAACCCCTTGTGCTCCAAGCCCATCTCCCAGGCACATTGTTACCTTCTTGCTATTCTGTGTGAGTTTTTCATGTACCTCTGGCTACCAAAGCAATGCCCTGATGAGACGAGTTTCTTCCTGTCCGTGTTAAGTGATCTTTGTAAATATTTCAGTGGGATGAGCCAGGAGTCCCACCTCTTCCTGGCTAAAAGGAGTCAAGTTGCTAGAGACTTTGAGCTTGAGTGATTGTTTGTTTGATTGGGATTTTTTGTTTTGAATCATAAGTCCTATGAGAGATGAATCATAGCTACGAACGTTTGGCTGAGAGTTCATGGATTTTTGCTGTAACATATTAACATGCATGATCATGTCGACTAGTGCATGTCCCTCACCAAGAGAGAGTGCGTAATGAGTACCATATAGCTGTGTTTAGAAGTTTCCTTTGATTAGCAGCCATAACTTTATACCAGGCACCTTTACCATGCAAGAGGCAGGGGAAAGTAATTAACTTTCATAGAAGCTGCCCTCCGTCTGAAGCTGCAGTTGGAAATGATTAAATGTAATGGAAGCTGCAGCTCCCAAGAAGGTTGCATTAGGTAGATGGTGCCATATAGGAAATGAATGCCATCGCTGGGCTGTCTTTGTATTTCTGAGAAGCTGAGCATTATCCTGGCCCTATGGACACTGAAACACGCTGAAAGGCATGGCAGGATTTTCTGTCATCTAGAGACGACTGGGTTTGGGCTTTGCAGAGGCTGACCTACCATCTGCATTTTACAGCTAGGCAGTGTCTAGAACTGAATAAACCATGTCTGTTTCCACTTCTTTCAGAGGTACTTCATCACCAAATCCCTCCTTTCTTGGTTATCAGCAAGTGCTGAGAAAATGGGTTGTATCACCTATTGCCTAGGAGCCCCAGTCTTGGACCAAAACCCCATTGTGCTAGGTACCGTACAGACACTGACTGAAAAGACCCTGCTTGCAATCAAAGCACAAGACAAGAGACAACAGAGGGATATTGACAGACAGGGGCATACAAGGAAACAAGGAGACAATATTGGTCAGCGTGACTCAGGAGTTCCTGGGAGTTCTCCCACCATGCGCCCATATTGCGGAGCCCCTGTATGCCGGCCTGTCCTCCACCACTGCCGACTCTAGCTGCACCACAGTGCTTTCTTCTCTTGAGGCAATGGGCCTGATGAGGAATCTTGTAGCTTGTTTTGCACACACGATGGTGCCTTCCTGGACAGAGAGAGTGGTTGAGTTTTGCAGTGGCTCAGGGGGAGCAGTTTCCCGCTCCCCAGGCCATGGCTTGCTAGCGCACCGGGCTGGCTGCTGTCACACGAAGGAGTCAGGAATCAATTTGTTTTGAACTTTATGAAATGTTACATAACTGTGAAGAATCAAGAGATGGACCCTTTCAAATGATTTCCCTTTTAATAATCTCCTAGACTTGTAGGGCTGGAAGAGCCCTTCAGGGGTCATCAAATCCAGCCTCCTGTGCTGAGGAAGGACTAAGTAAACCTAGACCATCTTTTTCATCCATCACTGCTGCTCAAGGATCCCCTCACTCTTATTCAGAACATAAATTACAGGGAGGTGCGGGAGGATTTCTCTTAGCAATAGGAATGATAAACAGCGGGTTGACCACCAATTACACCTCCTGCATCATCAACCAGCACATGTCATAGTGGTGAGGGTCTTTCCTGGTGTCCATTCCAGGGCTAGCAAAGAGTTTGTATAGCTTGAATTTTGATCACAACTTAATGATATGCCTAGGGCGGTTCCAGTACAGAAGGTCCAAAGCCCCATGCGCAGACCAGGGCAAGGAGCGCCCATCCACTCACACTAAAATTCATTTCAATATGGGCAGAGGGAAGCCCCTTTTTTTCAACCACTTTTGTGAAAACGTTGATCCGAAGATGACGGGCTCTAGGAAAAGTTTGCTTTTCATTCCTGCGTATGTTGGATGGCAGCCAGGCCTGGGGAACTCTGCCCATGGCAGTCCATCAATAACCACCCAGTAAGTTTCTCTAAGCTCCAGCGTTCTGGTTTGAAGCTTTTGTACTCATTTTAATTTTGAAGATTTAGAGTCCTACCTTGGCTTTGACATTAGGTGGTCCTGCCTTGGGTGCAGGGGACTGGACTAGATGTCCTCTCGAGGTCCCTTCCAGTCCTACACATCTGAGTTCTATGTTTAGTTAGTTCATGGCTGCAGCATTATTATTAATTATTATTTGTGTTGTGGTACCCCCCAGAATCTTCATTCAGGCGTTCCAGAAACATATTTCCCAAAGATCTTACCATTTAAATAACTGTCTTAAAACAGCTTCTCGAGATCCTCAGTCCTGACTCATGATTTTGGGTGCCTCGGTTTATGGCTGCCAAACCTGACACCTTAAAGAGACCTAATTCTTAGAGAGCAGGAGCTCAGCACTTTCTGAAGTGTCCAGCCCCCTTGGAGGTGTCTCAGGCTGGTCGCCCCGAGTCACTCCTCACTTTTGAAAAGCTTGGGCATCACCCTTGCTTTATAGCCTCCGTGTAATGCTGCCAAAGCTAATGGAAGCAAAGGGTTAAGGACAAGAGAGCATAGCACAGAAAATATAGTGAATGCAGCTTTTCTTGTGCATACCACATTGTGATATATTTAAACCTCCATTTAGCATAAATAGTGTAGGTCAAACACCAGACAGATTCACCAATTATATTTTCCCCTATTAGATGAAATATGTTTCTAATTTGGCTATAGTTTTGTTTTATTAGACCTGTGGCAGCAAGAGTGACCTTGCTTCAAAATAACCTTTTCAGATCACTAAGCCTTAGTCTTTAGCAAACAGAGATTGATAAAGCAAAAATGTGCTGGTCTATTTTTTAAGTGAGGGTTATGTGAACCCAATTCCTTCCGTGAGTCAAAAAGGGGCCTCACTGAAACTTCTGAGCCCTTAGAAAAGCATTATGGTACTTGTATTGTGTCTGTGCAGCAGAGCGAATATTAAAGAGCCAACCTACATATTCCAGAACTAAAACACTTTGTTTTTTCGTAGCTGGAGGATTTGGGCTGAGGGATATTTGTCTCTTGAGGATTTAATATTAGCATTTCCTGGGTTTAAATGACTTAGAAGGGTCCTGACTGCTTTTGGGAGTTGATTCAATGTGTTGTGCGTGAGGTGATTTCACCAACACCATTTACTACTCTTCCTATTTTCACTACAGTGAAAACAAGCAAACCAACCGACAGACAAGCACCCTGGAACCAATGGGGAAAGCATCCAACAGAGCCACAATTTCTTTTATTATCAGCTCTTGCTTTTCCTATGTGGTGACAACCAGATAGATTAGTTATTTTTACTTTATGCAATTCCATTTTCTCTTGGCTTATCTGATCCGCTTATTTTACCAAGGGCTTTATTTTCTTTAGGCTCTAAGGCTCTGAAGCTCAAAGTCCTTTTTTTCTAAGCTTCTAAGAGACCGAAGGCCCTATTCAGACTCTGTGTCAGATCTACATCAGCTCTGATGGCTGCACATGATCACTGGCGTTCTCAAACATGCTTACAAATCCATGGAGAAGTTTAACAACCAAGTCGCATCCCTCTACACAAGTTTTACACAGGACACCAATGCGTCGGCAGCGTGTTCTTTAACTCCAGCTCATCACCACTGGGAGCTCTTCACTTTCCCCGAGATTGTAAACACTGTGGGGAAAACAACACGGCTGCTACTCTGAAAACTGATATGTCCACTTAAACCCCAGTTCTGCTAGTGTGGAAGGCTGAGAGGGGATTGGAAACTGGTTTCTACCTCTGGGATCATATACAAACATAGAACGAATTCTCTCACTTTAGTGGATTTCTCTTTAAGTGGCAATTTCTTAATTGTTCTTTTGGCTTAAAAAAAATTACACGCTATTTTCTGGTAAATTCTCTGTCTTTCCCTTTGTAAAACCTGTGGGTTTTGCCTAATATGAAAGACAAGACCGCATTTTTAACAAATCCATGTTATGCAATTACCAGTTGGGGCATCTGTCTTCTGCAAATGCATCAGTGTACTGCTAATTCACCGTAGGCTCAAACCAAATGATAGCTACTTGTCATCTCTGATAATATCAGTTATATAAGTATTTGTGACTTTGGTGTGGGGTGAGTCTCTCCAGAAACTTTAGTACCATTTGCAAGACTCTGTGGTGCATGGGGGAGAAGATATGGGGTAGACATGACGGACGTCTGTCTATGTAGGCTTACCCATCACCATGGTATCTTAGTCTCTGGTACATTTGAGTTGTACCTCCTTCCTTGAGCATTCTTCAATGGATGCCATGGATAAATTTCCCGTTGCAATCAAGAAAGGGAAAGATCTTTCTCTGCTGGACCCATTCTCTTCTAGTAACTGAATTTTCAGAATATTGTTCTCTGTCTGATCCAGTTAGATCTGTTCTGACATGGAGGCCTGACCCTGCCAAGTGCTGAGAGCTCTGGTCCTGGTCCAGCAAACACTTGCACACATATTTGACTTTAAGCACATGACCAGTCCCATTTATTTCAGTAAACCTATGCTTGGGAGCTTTGCTGGATCAGGGCCAGGGTGCTGACTACCTTTCTGGATTGAGCCCCTGATGCCCACCGCTGTGGTTAGCACCTGTTGTTAGCATCTGCAAAGGATGAACTCCAAAGTGTCAGGTAACAGAGAACATGACTATACCCTACTCGAACCTTTAAACAAACTCCAGAGGCTGCTCTAGAGTAATGGACACTCTTTACAGGGATCGTCTTACTCCCAGACCTCCATCAGCTTTTGCACTCCATTAAACTTTTTTCTTTGCAGCTTCTGCTTATATGACTTACAGTTCACAATTAGCTATTTATCTTCAGAAAAATACGAATGTTGAATCAGAACAACATGTACTGCATATGCATTCTTCTAACTGACTCTGCATTCGCTCATCTCTTTGTTTAGATTGTCTGTGATTCAGTTTCTTTGTGTGCTAACATGTAACTGAATATGCTGTGTCAGCTACTATGAAATAGCTGAGGCGTTAGTGTAATTGTTTTATCATTAGCTGTAAAACTGAAACAGAAATGACTTCACCCTATGGCTAGTCAGAAATCAGAATTTCCATTCTGTGGGAAATTGACATTTCAAAATTTGTTTTCATTCTAAATCAGAACCAAAAGTTGAAATTTCCCAGGAAATGAGGATTCCAAAAGCTTTCTCTTTGGAACCATGAAAGCATTTGATTTTGATAATGTCAAAATGTTTTATTAGGTTTGTTTGACTTTTTCCCCTTGAAAATTTTGTTGAATGCTGCATGTTTCTGCAAAATGTTTTGATGTTGATTAAATTGCATTTTCTGATGGGGAAACTGTTTTGTTGAAACTGCTTTGAGCTGCTCTACATCAAATGTAAAACAACAGGTGTTTTGAAAAGGTGGAACAAATTCACCCCTGGTGTAAATCCATAGATTGTCTGCTGCTTGTCACCTAAATTAAGCATAAACCATCCAGGTATCCACAGAGAAGCACAAACTTGACAGCCCGTCACTGTGTACAGCAAAGAACTGCCAGCAACGGTTGAAGTACCTCTCCCACACCTGGTCCCCGAGACAAGCCAGCTGCACCCCAGTGCAATGTCAGTTCAGCCAGAACATGAAGCTATTTTTGTTACAACAGAACAATCAAATTTTTTAAGGCCTTGAGAGAAAAGCTCCTGTCCCTCTGTTCACACTCCCTTTGTGCTATCGCTGTATTTTATGGGCCACATTGGTCCTGTGTGTGAGAGAAACCCCTCCGAAAAGAGACATGAATCTCTGGGAGGTTCCCCATATAGCTCCTGGAACGTTTCGCAGTGGATTGGCCTTTCGCACCTTCCTCTGAAGAGCTAATCCCACACAGGTCCTGAGGGAGAAGAACGCTTCCGCATGGCCATGCCCTCCTTACACCCTGGCAATGCCGCTTTGCAGGAGCCCTGCAGCCAGGGGAACCCTTTCAGAATGGGGAAGCACTCAGCTGAGCACTGAGATGGCCAGCATTAAATGAAGGGAGAAGAATCCCGTCCCCCCCACCGCACCCCTTGTGCCTGGAGTTCATTGGTGCCTATTGTAGAGCTCAGTCATGGTTTTGTCACAAGCCCCGTGCACAAGGCAGTATGTTGTTGTGACTCTGTCCTAGTCCATTGCCCAGCTCCCTGAGGGGAAGGGAGAGGGGGACGTGCCTATGCCAGCTCTTGACCTGGTGCAGGTGCGCCAGTGTCACATGGGAGGAGAGGTGCTGGATCAAAGTCCCACTTGTTCTCCATGACGCACCCGTCCATATGCATGTGGGGACACATCTAGTGGCCTCATGGACTCTGCTTTCTGACCATGCAGCTACACCCAAAGTGGATAGCCACACAGGAGAGTCCCATCATCCCTTGTGTGGTCATGCAGGACAGGACAGAATCTGTCCCTTAATATTTTATCTACAGTTCATTCTCACTCACTCTCTCTTTTCAAGGAATCTATGTTGACTTCCATGGGACGGCAGTACAAAAAGCCTTTCTCCTACTCTCAGCTCTAAAAAGAGCCATTTACTTTATTACTTGAGCTAGAGAACTCCCCGAAGCAATCCAAGTGACCAGAGTAAGAAGTTTATTCTGAACTTGTTTTCTGTTAACTGCTCGCCAAACCTTCCCACAGAGCTGAGAGGATGACAGGGCCATATAGTTTTTCATGTAAGCCTTTGAGTTTCCATTCGCCCTGGAAGCTGCTGCCAATGCAGGAGACCTCCCAGCCCCTGTGCCAAGCTCCTGGCACTGTAGGGAGAAGGAGAAACTTGATCTGAAGGCAAAACAAACACATAGCCAAGGAGCGAAATTTCCACCATCTCAGACGAGTGGAGCGGTCTGGGCTTGGACGAGCCCCAGTGAAGCTAGATTCCTTAGCATTGCTATGGATGCGTAAATCCATCGCTCGCTGTGTCATTTTCACCCAGTACCTGCGGCGCTGCTTGTTCCAGGAACTGGCTTGAGATGAACAGCTGGACATTTCTTGGGAAAGTCTCTGACATAAACAGCGTGATCCATCGTCGTTCGTTGTTGGTCTTTTTTCTTCATCTCTCATTTTGGCCATTTTCCTCCCGGCTCTTTGATGAATTAGTGATGTTGTCAGTTGTGTTAAAGAAGGGCTCGGGGTCACGGATCTGTGACATAGGGAGAGAAGTGGGTGAAGAGATGTATTTATTGTTATACAGAAACCTGTTTTTCGCCTAACATAGGAAAATGTTTGCCTTTCTGAGCGGTTTAGACCCAGATACAGGACTGCACAGACACATGTGTTTAAAATTAAGGGTATGCTTCAATTTAGTACTGAAAAGGGAGGCTTCCCTGAATCAGGACATGTAGACCAATAGCATATGGCTGTGGGAAGAAAAATAGACACATGCCACCACAATGCTTTAGAACTTTAATGCCCTACAAATTCAAAGGAAGATTAGGTTCTTTCTACTGACTCACTCCCAAATGAGGAGACATTTTCTACTTTTAGTTTTTTCATTTGCGTTTTATTTGTCTATCTGCACACTGAATGCTTAAGTTACCACAGCCACGAGTTCTAGGAAGTGTAAAACCTACATTGTTCTTTTAATATCTACCAAATGCTCCTGGTTTGGCTGAAGTGGTAGGAGACCAAGAAAATGATGCTAAAATTAACCAAAATATAAATTAAAAGGGATGTTCTCATGAGCCAGCTTACAAGAGGTTTGTGCCTGCTGGCTGCTTCAGTCGCTTGTTTCAGAGATTTATAAACTGCAAACGCATGTTCTCGCATGACCTGCCATAAGGAAATTTTGCTCATGAAATAAATATTTCATGTATGTGTAGCATGTTTGAGATATATATTTTTAGTATAACCTCCATAAACATGCCGGTGTATCTTGCCAGATGTGGCTGGAGTATATGAAAAGACCATCAGAATCCTTGTGTGTGTGTGTATGTATGTATTTATTTTGGATGCATGACATAGTAAGGATTTGTACAGCTCAAGAATAAGCGGTTTGAGGAATGCTTTCTGTGCTTTTGTATTTTGCTGGTATGTTGCTGAAAAATCCCCTTCGTGATAGAGACAGAAAGAGCCAGGCAACAGCAAGATTCCGATGGGTAAATTGAAAGTCAGGACGTAGGTTTTCAAGGGGCAACCCAGCCAGCCCTGGACAAATGGCTCCGAATGCTTTTTTTGCTTTTGTATTTCAGACGGCCATTCTCCTCACCCAGCAGCACAGCCCCACAGATTGGTTTGTTAATATTATTAGGACAAATGAAATGCTGTTATATATAAACGTGAGAGTTTAAGCTTCCAGAGGCGATAAGATGGGGCTGATTCTTAATATCTGGAATCCTCTAAATCATTTTCTAAATTAATATTCATGTTAGGTTTATTGCATTTTAGTGTAATGCCTTGTGAATCTTGGTACTTTACAAAAGTTAGTAAAATATTTTGAATTTTAGCAACTTTTGCTTTCATTAGCAATTTTTGCAGTAAATATTTTGTGTTAAATTTGTCCTTTAAGAAATTTAAGTAAAATCACAATAAATAATGCTACTTGGCATTTAGCTTTCACCGGTAAATTTCAGAGTGTTTCAGAAAGGGTAGTATCATTATTACCATGCTTTATGTGGGATAACTGAGGCAAAGGACTTGCCCAGCATCATGTAATGACTGAGAGACAGAGGTGGAAACAGAACTCAAGTCTATTGATTCCCAGCCCAGAGCTTTAGTCACAGCACCAACCTGCCTCATAACTTAGTAAAGCTCCTAAGTTCAAAAGAATCAAAGAAGGGAAAAGAGAGGAACTCTCCCACAGCAGTGAAGGCCGATAAAAACATTGGAGGAATTAAAAAAAAAATGGACTTGCTAAGTAAAACAAAATGTTGCAGACCGTACAACATCTACAGAGAGGCTGAGACCTGGAACAGAAAGACTCACCCTCCATCCCCAAAGATCTTTTTCCTATATTCAGGGTCACACAGATGTTCTGGGGGCCCTAGACAAAGTCTGTAGCTACTCTCCCCTACCTTCTCCAAAAAATTACCACTGAGGGGAGGCCCCCCAGGTGGGGTGGGGGGTGAATAGTGAGCCTGGGTTGGCTCCTGTCCCGCAGTGCTGAGCCCATGTCCCATGCTGAGCGTTGCTATAGTGTTGCTGAGACGGAGGGGCCGGTGGGTCAAACCTGAGTGGTGCTGTGGCCCTGTGCACCAGATGGCAACACCACTTGGTCTGGGGCCCTTTCAAATGAAGGGGTCAGCAAGAACTGCCCCTTTTGCCCCCTCCGAGCTGACCCTGCCTACATTAGATGTTGGCAAACCCCCAAATCCTGTGTTTAATGCATATTCTGTAAAGGAAGGAGAAAGTTGGTTTTGAACTGTGTGAGGCCTTATGGATCACAGGGGAGCTCTCTCAAAATGTGTGTGGGCAACTGGCAGCCAGTGTAATTGCAGCGGTGATAAACTCCAGGGTTTAGCAGTGGTGCAAGAAGATAATCCAGCTGCAATGTGTGGAATGTTCTGCAGATCTTGCTGGGTTTTAGAAAATGAAACCAGAGCACAGAGAAAGGCAGCAATCTAATCTGTAGGCTCTGTGTTTCCAGAGCTGAAGTAGTTAATGGGAAGCTGAATCTAGCAATATGTCTTTAGGCGATAAGAAGCATGCCAAACTGCAGACTTTATTATTCATATAGTATGTCTGAGACATTTATTGGCAGATTAACTAGTACATTTGCAAAGGGCAAGTCAGGTTTGTTTGAGGGAAATTAAAGTACAGTCTGTTGTTCTCCCAGTTCTCTGCATTTCCCTGAAGCTTCAGGTAACACTGGTAAAAGCTGACATGGGAATACACTTAAGCCTCTAGCTATGGCAAATATATCCCAAGTCACTCAGAAACATGGGCTGACCCTGCACCGGCTGCCATGTCCCAGGTGCTGCACAGAATTCTGAATGGCCCAGAAACCAAGAGAACAGATTTGTGAGCTGGGGAAGACGTTCCCACCGGAGGTGATCATCAGTGCACTTTATGCTAGTGCAGGGCTGTAATCTGAGCCTAGTTCTTTCCATACACAGCTAAACCCAGCCAGGCTGTGCTTTCAACAGAGGGCTGCTCTATAACTGGACGGGGCGAGGAGCGTCCCAAATACCCTAGGTGCTAGTGGTGAAATCCATACATCATTAACGAATTCAGCAGGTTACGAGAGAATCCCTATGATGACTCAGCAGCTGTTCTCATTCAATAACTAAACCAAGTTTTTAACAGATTTATATTAAAAAAAAGAAAAAAAAAGCCGAAATCAGGAGACAGCGGCAAGGCCAGTGATTCTTCCACCACTGGTGCTGTGTGCTGTTAAAGTCAATCCAAATCTCAAATGGACTATAATTCTGGTAACCAAACAAGACCTGGCTTCTCCTTTGCAGAGCTGGGTTGTATCTTGAGAACGGAGAGGCAGCTCTGAGGCGTCCTTCCACTCAATTTAGAATAGAAAATATCACTGCCTTTGTTTCGGTTTTATACCTGGCTCTAGCTAACAATACATACAATCATCTGCTTGTGGATGAACGGTGAATTGAGGGCACTCTCTGGTGTGTGCATCCCACAGAGTACCGTGTATGGCACAAGAAGCAATGCAGCTTGCCCGGCCAGACACTGTCATGAAGGGGATCTGAGCTAGCAGTTAGACCCTGGACATTCTCACCCCACTCTAGCTGGGACTGCGAGCACCATGTATACAGAGAGACCCTCTCTCTGCCCTGCTGGCTTGAGCCCCAAAGTGACAGTGATGGGATCATGGAGGAATCTATATCTTGCCCAGAAGAGTGTGTTGGTCCCATATGTGGCCTTGAAAGGGGTAGGAAAAAAGGGGGAAGATGGTACAGAAAGTGGATTTTCTGTATCAAACTTCTGTGGTTCTTGGGGAGAAAAAAGCACTTTGTTCTAAGACAAGTTCTTCTCTGAAAAGATTTCTGCATGAGGCATAACTGGACAAGTTTACCATAAGGCGGAAAAGTTCTTTCACTGAGTATTATTTTATTTCTCTCCCAGTAATTGGGAGACATTTTAATGATGTTGAAAACCTCTGAATGATACAAACTTATGAAATTTCAGGAAAATTCACACTGAAAAAATAGTTTATGAAATTCACACTTATTTTTCAGCTTACCGTAACTTCTAAGAGGCTGTCTACACAGCAGAGACTAACGGGTGGCTGGCCCATGCCTGGGCTGCGGGGATGTGTCACTGCGGTGCAGACAACTGAGTTCCGGCTGCTGCCTGCATTCTAGGAACCTGCGAGTGGGAGGGGCCCAGGGCTCGGGCTCCAGTCTGAGCCTGGAAGTCTACACAGCAATGAAACCATCCCGCAGCCTGAGCCCCGCGAGCCCTCGTTGGCTGGCCCAGGCCAGCCATGGGTTTGCCTTTGCTGTGTAGACAGACCTGCAGTGAAATCCTGACCTCTTGTCATAAATAAAGGGAAGGGTAAACCCCTTTGAAATCCCTGCTGGCCAGGGGAAAGCTCCTCTCACCTGTAAAGGGTTAAGAAGCTAAAGGTAACCTCGCTGGCACCTGACCAAAATGACCAATGAGGAGACAAGATACTTTCAAAAGCTGGGAGGAGGGAGAGAAACAAAGGGTCTGGGTCTGTCTGTATGCTGGTCTTGGCCAGGGATAGACCAGGAATGGAGTCTTAGAACTTTTAGTAAGTAATCTAGCTAGGTATGTGTTAGATTATGATTTCTTTAAATGGCTGAGAAAAGAATTGTGCTGAATAGAATAACTATTTCTGTCTGTGTATCTTTTTTGTAACTTAAGGTTTTGCCTAGAGGGGTTCTCTATGTTTTTGAATCTATTTACCCTGTAAGATATCTACCATCCTGATTTTACAGGGGGGATTTCTTTATTTCTATTTACTTCTATTTTCTATTAAAAGTCTTCTTGTAAAAAACTGAATGCTTTTTCATTGTTCTCAGATCCAAGGGTTTGGGTCTGTGGTCACCTATGCAAATTGGTGAGGCTTTTTATCCAACATTTCCCAGGAAAGGGGGGGTGCAAGTGTTGGGAGGATTGTTCATTGTTCTTAAGATCCAAGGGTCTGGGTCTGTAGTCACCTAGGCAAATTGGTGAGGCTTTTTTACCAAACCTTGTCCAGGAAGTGGGGTGCAAGGTTTTGGGAAGTATTTTGGGGGGAAAGACGCGTCCAAACAGCTCTTCCCCAGTAACCAGTATTAGTTTGGTGGTGGTAGCGGCCATTCCAAGGACAACGGGTGGAATACTTTGTACCTTGGGGAAGTTTTGACCTAAGCTGGTAAAGATAAGCTTAGGAGGTTTTTCATGCAGGTCCCCACATCTGTACCCTAGAGTTCAGAGTGGGGGAGGAACCTTGACACCTCTCCTGTGCTGAGTGCAGTGTAACCATTAGACCGCAGTGCACCAGGATCAGCAAAACTGGGTGAGTCCCCGTTTTACCAGGAAAAGGCGTAATTTGATTGTGTTCAGACTCTGATCAGAGTGTAGAGATAAACAAGATCCCCGCTACAGCTCAGCTGACTGCTTACAAGGGCTGTCTGGAACAAGAGGCCTCTCTCCAGAGTTATCTCAGCAAGTTCCTTAAAAAAACAACCAAGACCCTGCATCGGGTTTGGGAAAACCAGCTCATAAGCCACCAGACGTGATGATTCCAGTAGCAGCAGCAGGATCTTACATTCTTCTAAACAGGAAACAGCTAGGGACATGAGGAGAAACTGAAGCAGCAGCCCTCCTTTTCTCTGTTCTCCATGCAGCTCCCCGAGCAACCAAGCCTGGAATCAGAAGAGGGTGGGCGGCTTAGGAGACAATGCACCAGGCGGGATCCAGTTCAGCTCTCTGTTCCACAAACCTTTCATTAGCCAAACAGCTCAGGCTTGGAAGACTGCGGGTGCAGAGAGGCTCCGGGCACTGAGAGGAGGGCGTTAGCTTCCCCACCAGCGAACTCCAAGTTAAGCTCGTTTATTGTCTCTGAGGAAACATGAAGGAGCTTTGGGATAAAATGGAGTTCCTCCTTAGCCTGAATAGCCTAGTAAATGCCTAACAATGCTCAGGCCAGTAGCCAGCTGGGGCTGACAGTGTGAAAAAAACAAAACAAAACACAGTTCCTTGTCCTTGGTGTGGGGTGGGGAGTGGACATGTGAGTTTGTGTAGCTCCACCAGGCCCCTTCTTCATCCCCAAGTGACCCAGTCTCCCCTCCCCACCTCTGGGGAGGATGTCGGTCCTTCATTCCTGCAAGCAGCTCTCACTCCTGCTCTGGGGGCCAGGGGAGGGTGTTTGCCCCTCAGTGGGAGGGCAATGGCGCAGTACCAGGCGCTGATGGAGCCACGAGAAAACTGATGACCTGGGGAGCCACTTCTCCTAATGCCGATGCCACGAGGGAAGTTCTGCCCCAGTGATGCGTGGCCAGCTCCTGTTGCTGTGCTGATGGACGAGATGGCACAGACCAGGGCCAGGCCTAGCCTTTCAGTTTCTTCCCCAGTACAGCTGGGCTTGCCTGGTTTCCAGGAGGCCTATCTTTGGTAACACAGTGTGGTTCCTAGGATCTGGGAGGGGTGATTTATGAGAGAGGGGCTGAACGGACATTCCAGACCGCAGGTACCACTGAGATCCAGCTGATTGCAGGGCCAGAGGGAGTTCTATCTTTGTATTATGGGCATTGCTGCGTGGAATGGTGTGATCCTTCCAAAGCAAGACTTTTCTGTCCTCAACCTGTGCTATTCTCTGATGTCTGGCCTAACAGCATAGTGTTTCAGAAGGGGTCTTCTGAGAAGGGCAGATCCTGCTCATATTGCCGTGGTGTGGTTGCTTATTTACAGAAAAGGCAATGCAGAACAACGCAGCATATTGCTTGTGAATTCTCCTTGTCACAAGCTTTGGGTGACTTTAAGGCTCTGGCTTCGCCCGAGATTTGGGTTGGTGACGCCAGTCACCTGTGCCCTACACTGTAGTAACATAAGCAACGCTGTTGACCTCAGCTGCCACGCTGCTCATCTTTGTCCTGCTGCCAGCATTGCTTTGGGAGAAGGGTTGGGGGAGGACCACGATCATCCGGTTTGTGCAATTAAAACATTTAGGTCAGGACCCTGCAAACACTCACTCTTGTGCTTAGCTTTAAATGTGTGCATGGTCCCACTGAAGTCAATAGGCCTGCTCACCTGAATAAATGAACCCCGCACGTAACTGTCTGAAGAACTGAGGCCTTCATTTATTTTTATTTTTCCCAACTTGCTCAGAAATCCTGCTTTGTAGGGAACATGCCCCAGCCCCCAGTGTCTCCCTGCCCACGGCAGGTACTCTCCGTTCCAACGCAAATTGAGATTTTTCTGGAAATGCAATTGTTTTCCTTCATTTCAACCTCTTTTTACCTTCTTCAGTTTGAGACAGATACCGTGAAAAGTTTGGCTGGCCTGAGTATTTGTGGAGAAACTATTTCCCGTCCTCCCTCCCTATTTTCTCAAAAGCAGCTACCTAAACCCAAACTAAATTCAAAAAATACCACCCTAAAAAGGGTTACATTAATTTAGTAACAGGGGCCTGCGTAATGATGAAGGGAGCATAATATTCCGATGTAATAAGTCTTGCTTTATAAAGGCTCTAATTCTGAAAAGAGATTGTGTTAACAAACAAGGCTCTAGACATGCCCAAGGGCAGTGTTATTCTCAGAAGAATTTTCCAAGAAGGCCTGTGTTGTTGGGTTATTATTTCATGGCTTCCAAGTTCAGTGAGTGGAGCTATTTTTTTATACTCGGATTGCAGTAAAAACAACAACGTTCAAATACTTTGTCAAGGAGATCAGGAGTCAAAATGGAAACTATTTTTGTAGGATGAGAAGTGTTGAAAGCCTCTTGTTTCATGCAATTAGATTTGGAATCTGGCCCCAGCTCACATTCTGGAGAAATGTTTTCAGAAGCCTGCATTAATAAGCAAGCTGAGGTGGAGGAAATTCAGTTCCTTGCAGCCTTTCATGGGCTGATCTGACTCCAGGGGAATATATCATGCAAACCCAGGTCAAATCTGGAAAGCCCGAGGAAGGGAGACCTGCTCCAGGGCAAAGGCAAAAGGACCCTCACCCCCGTTGGCCTCCAGCAATAACACCATGATAACACCCCAGTCTACCCATTGCTGCTGCTTTCTGCCACCTTGTTGTGACACTTGTAAATTCCAGTCCAGAAACTCACCCCTCCTAGGTTCTTTTCTGCATAAGAGAGAGGGGCAGAGGCAGCTGTTTTACTTACTAGGTATCCTAGTAGTCAGACATGCAAGTCCAGCTCGTCCATCCCTATAGCAGGGCTGCTGGCCACTGCACAGCTCCTGCTGCTTTGTCCAAGGGAAGACGCAGTACTCCTCGGCCGGCTGGCTCTCTCTCTCCTCACAAGCAGCAGCTGCTCATTAGTGCTGGTGATAGACGGAAACCCCGACAACCCCTCCTTTTTCTAAGAGCGTGTCCACACGGGGTTCTCAGGCAGCTTGCTGGGTTATTTCTCTCTCCGGCCTCCATCAGATGCGACTGACATTCTTCTCACTGTGAAGTAGCCTTGCAGCACAGGAGCAAAGAGGGAGTCGGGGCAGAGGTGTTCACAGAGCAGGAGCCTTGGAGGGAGGCAGCTTAATGAAGCAGTGGGTCACAGAGGTCTCCAAGACATGGCCTGATGCTTTGGAACTGCCAGGTTGTTTGGAAGCTCCAGGGATGTCCAGGAACATGCGCGGCCCATTATGCGTGTGCCAGTATTTGGTGTCCCGAATATTCGATTAATTGGCTTGAAGAGTCCCCTCTGGGTGGAAGAGTAGGGTTGGATGGAAGAGCTAGTGACTGGCCCTCTGTGCTCCACCCAAACCTGTTCCATGGGAGTCTGAACCTTGCGGGGCTTCACTTGTTCACGTTTGGGAAGCTGTGAACTGGCTGGATGAGTTCCATGGTGCGTTGGCTGCAGACAGAAACAATCAGACTTTGATAAATGACAAGATCTTAAAATATATTTTAAAGGTATTTGTGGCCTCTCCCCTATTTACTGACTGGATTAGAGAGTACAGATGTGCTGACCAGTACCGAATAATTTCAGTCACCCCAGAGTGAGAGCCCAACTGCCTAAGGGATGGCGGCTGATGGTTACTTGGCCAACTAGCCCTGGGTCCCTTAGCTCAGGCAATCTCGCCGAATTTAGGCAGATTAAAGAGGCCAAAATGCAATAACAATAAGATAACAACTCAAACACAGCCTGTAAAGCTGGCTGGTTGGCTTGGCAGCCCCTCCCTTTGTGTTGCTGTGGAAAAAAAGGGCGGGCCCTGACGTTTGCCAAAGTCCAGGAGAGGCTGTAATGGGAGAAGGGAAAAGAAAAATCCCTCCCCCCCCCCGCCTCCAAAAAAGACAGAAAAGGTGCATTTGAGGCAGGCGTCATTAATATGTAATTTCGTCTTTGTCAGAATGTTCCTTTCACTTGGGGGAGTGCTGGGCTCTCGGCACAGTGCGAGAAGCCAGAGCTTCTCTCTAGGCACCTCTTGGGCGTTTGGAAGAAAAACAAACTTAATCGCAGCTTTTAAAAATACCATCTCCCCAAATCAGCATGAGCGAGGGCTAGGTAATTCTATCTGAGCATGGCCAGTCCTGTGCAGGGTCTTGGCCAGAGCTTGGCTCCGGCAGCCGGCTCAGCAGATGGACAGCAAGGATCAAGCCAGAGGAGAGTCCCTCTCTGTGTGCAAAGAGACGATGGTAGGGCAGCCCTACTGAAGTGCCCCCTGTCCCTTCACCACTCCTGGGGGTAAAGGGGTTAAAATGTATTAGTGCCATTTAATTATGTGCCCATCACTATGGTGCCAGTTTCTCTGCTAAGCAGCCTTGCCCACCATAGGGAGGAAGAGGAGCTCCCATCAAGCCAGTCAATGGGGAATTGCTTTTTCTGTATCAGTTTCACTGATCAGTCTGTCAACACCAGGTGCGAATGAGGGAAATCTCACCCATTGGAGTGAGTCCAGTATCTTCTGCCTTATTTCTCTGAATTATTAGCTCTATTTTATTGGGCTTAGCTTGCAGGATGATGACTATTTCATCCATCAATTCAGAATCTTTTAAACACTAATACTGACTTTATAGAATTGGTTAAACAAAGTGTTGACAATATGGACAATATGTTTCTGATTAACGCTGCAATTTAAAATGAAACTGCCAACTGCCTAGAGTTACTAAAACACTGCAGCGTTTTTCCAGATCCATTGGGTTGGGAACGCAGCTCCGTCGGACTAACAGATGTTGGACGTGGAACTTACAAAGCATTTGAAACTGACTGATTTAGAAATGAGGGCTTCTCTCCAAAAGCTTTATTATTCCTCTACAGTGATTAAATTCATGCTGTGAATACCCTCTTCCCCTTTATTGTTCTGCTTGGGCGTATTTGCCAATTTTGGTTATGACAGAGATCTTTTCCAGTCCCTTTTATTCGAGAAGGGAGAGAAGAAAATCCAGACCCCCCAAAAAACCCACTTCATCAGCTTTACATTATATATTTGTTCTGAGTTAACTGATGGCATTCTCATTCCAAGTGGAGGGTTCTCCAGAAATGAGCTCTGGAGTTACAGCACAGAAACTGTCTCCTTTGCAAGCCTGCATGGTGCTGAGTGGTTCGGGGCTTACATAGGGTTAGGGTGTGAGGCCCATGTCTGAAGGGGAGGGAACTGGATTCACAGGAGTCTAATTCTTTTTGAACATGTGACATTTTAAAAACTAACAAGTGACACAGGATTTAAATGGCGACAGGGACGAAAAGGGGAAGTACAAATGGAGCCAAGAACAACCCTGGAAAATCTGACCCCAGACAGACAATAGAGACTCTACTGCTCGATCAACAGCTAAAATGATGATCCTCCTTTGTGCTACCTGAAACCTCCAGCAAGAATGTTTATGGGACGTGAGGGTTTGATTCCGTCCTTTGCGTTGCCTGTTACTCCCCGTCAAAAGCAATATTTGTGTTTAAAATTCGATTACAGAGGAGAGAGGGGCCAAAGCGACTAAGTTCAGAGAGAACTCCAACCTCTCCACAGTCTGGGGGTGTGAGGAGCCCAGGGTTAGGCCAATCTCTGCTAAAGACTAGTGATGTCATCCGCCAGCCATTACATCCAAGTGGTCGTTAATGAGCTGGAAACATACAAATGCCTGTGTGAGTCTGGAGGGCCATTAGATTTCCCTTCACAGATTTTGTTGTCCATATGCCAGGACATGATTTCTGTCGTGTCATGTGGAGTCCCACTAATGTATTTTATTATTACAGAGATCCAAAGAACTAACGGTAATAGATAAATAAGATACACTATGGCAAAGCTGCAGGTATGCAAGTAGTGATTGCAGCAGTGTGTCCTTCAGCATGGAGCGTATTGTAGGTATAGTCTTTGTCTTCTGTAAAATAGCTAATAAAAATATCTAGTTTTTTGGGCTAGGAAAACCTGGTGGAGTTGGAGGTTTTGCAAAATGATGTTTTAACTTCTCAGAGTTCTCAACTCCAGTTTGAGTTTAGGAGCTTTCCTAAAACAATTTCAAACCTCTGGTTTCAGAGTAACAGCCGTGTTAGTCTGTATTCGCAAAAAGAACAGGAGGACTTGTGGCACCTTAGAGACTAACCAATTTATTTGAGCATGAGCTTTCGTGAGCTATAGCTCACTTCATCGGATGCATACCGTGGAAACTGCAGCAGACTTTATATATACACAGAGAATATGAAACAATACCTCCTCCCACCCCACTGTCCTGCTGGTAATAGCTTATCTAAAGTGATCAACAGGTTAGGCCATTTCCAGCACAAATCCAGGTTTTCTCACCCTCCACCCCCCCACACAAATTCACTCTCCTGCTGGTGATAGCCCATCCAAAGTGACAACTCTTTACACAATGTGCATGATAATCAAGTTAGGCCATTTCCTGCACAAATCCAGGTTCTCTCACTCCCTCACCCCCCTCCAAAAACCCACCCCCATACACACACAAACTCACTCTCCTGCTGGTAATAGCTCGTCCAAACTGACCACTCTCCAAGTTTAAATCCAAGTTAAACCAGAACATCGGGGGGGGGGGGGGGGGGAGGGTAGGAAAAAACAAGAGGAAATAGGCTACCTTGCATAATGACTTAGCCACTCCCAGTCTCTATTTAAGCCTAAATTAATAGTATCCAATTTGCAAATGAATTCCAATGGACACAAATCAGATGTCAAGAATTATAACATTCATAAAGCACACGGAGAACACTTCAATCTCTCTGGTCATGCAATCACAGACATGAAGGTCGCTATCTTAAAACAAAAAAATTTCAAATCCAGACTCCAGCGAGAAACTGCTGAATTGGAATTCATTTGCAAATTGGATACTATTAATTTAGGCTTAAATAGAGACTGGGAGTGGCTAAGTCATTATGCAAGGTAGCCTATTTCCTCTTGTTTTTTCCTACCCTACCCCGCCCCCCCCAGATGTTCTGGTTTAACTTGGATTTAAACTTGGAGAGTGGTCAGTTTGGATGAGCTATTACCAGCAGGAGAGTGAGTTTGTGTGTGTATGGGGGTGGGTTTTTGGAGGGGGGTGAGGGAGTGAGAGAACCTGGATTTGTGCAGGAAATGGCCTAACTTGATTATCATGCACATTGTGTAAAGAGTTGTCACTTTGGATGGGCTATCACCAGCAGGAGAGTGAATTTGTGTGGGGGGGTGGAGGGTGAGAAAACCTGGATTTGTGCTGGAAATGGCCTAACCTGTTGATCACTTTAGATAAGCTATTACCAGCAGGACAGTGGGGTGGGAGGAGGTATTGTTTCATATTCTCTGTGTATATATAAAGTCTGCTGCAGTTTCCACGGTATGCATCCGATGAAGTGAGCTATAGCTCACGAAAGCTCATGCTCAAATAAATTGGTTAGTCTCTAAGGTGCCACAAGTACTCCTTTTCTTTTTGCAAACCTCTGGTTGTTGTTTCTGCAGGATTCAACGTTGGATAAACATGTCTCCCCCCTAAAGGGTAGCCCATCCTCTGGGTAGGGCTAAAGGGCCACTCCCCATGGCAGGCTGGCACAGGGGACTTCTGCACACAGTATATAACTTCAGCAATATTTTCATGAATGCTTTCCTATCTTTCCTTCTTTGCTGCGTTTTCCAGTTTGTTCTGAGTGGAACATTAACCCAAATTAATCTGGATTAAACTGCCCTGGTATAAACCACACTGTGTGCCCAGCCCATGCTTCTACACTGGGGTTTGCAATGAGGTCACTACGTCCATGTCTTTACAGCACTGCACATTTCTTTAATGTAGGCTGAGGTTTGAATTGTGTTAGCACTAAACTTGAGGTGCTGTGGGCTCCCTAGCACCTATGTGTTAATGGGCCTTATTCTAGTCGTACTGACTATAGGGGTGAGTTCCAGGGATGGACAAACTGATTTGGATAAAACAAGAACATGTTCACCCGAAACTCGAACAGAAGCCAAATCAAAACTTTTCCAAACTCCCCTGCCCCCTCTTGCCCCCTCCCCAAAAGCTTTTGTCATTCCCCATCCGCTGGACACTTCATCCTCGCCTGGCTTTGTTTAAGATCCAGCTTCAATAGCACCTTTGTTACAGGAGAAATCTCATTAAATGTAAGGTAAAAGGAAATGAAAAAGTGTGAACTATCCAGATTCATTACCTGTTGTCTTCTGAGCATGTGAAAACGCAAGCAAAAAGGGTATCAAAGCTGCAGGACTATAAACCTGGGCAGGCACTTTATCTGCATTTGTTGCACATAATGCTGCTTTTGCAAGTGAAAAAAAAATCTGGAGTTTTGTGTAGAGTCTAAAAAGGGGGAAATGGTTTGGTTTGGACCTAATGCCTCAGACTACCAGCTACTAGCTCTGTAACCCTGCTTGTTCACTACATCGGGATATCTGATCGCTGAGCTCAGGAATTCCTCACAGCTTGTAGGTATGGCTATACACCGTAGCTATCCCCTGGCCATTCTCCTGCTGTAAAGGTGAACAGAAAACCAAAATAAATGTTGGGAAACTGTGTTGGAGGTTTTAACACTGGAAAAGTTGAGAATATCGGGTTCTAACTTCTCTCTCTTTCTGAGAGGATTTTGGCCTTTGGATGTTTGTGAATGTGACATAGCCGGAGTCTGGAACCTGGAAATCTAAGCCGCAATGCTCGCAGAGCTGAACAGAGGGCAGGGGCATTGTTGCGATTTAAGACTTCATATTCTGAGTCCTCCAAAAATGCCAACTTGTCCTTCCGGACAAAAGAGGGAGACCAGGACTTGATACTTCTCATTAAAATACCTTTTTTTAAAAAAGCAGGGAAAAAGTTAGAAAAGATCCCCACAGAAAATGAGGTGAAACGATTCTGTGCGCCATAAAGAAATAGCAACGAGCGCTATCAGGGCAACTGGTAGCCCCATGTAGAGGTAAGGGGAGCCTGATGTTTTCTATGATACAACCATGGTTTCAGTTACTTTTAACTTTACTAAAACATAATCATTTGGGCTGCAATGTCCACGTTGCATGTCTGCCTCCAGCTGCATGCTTTTGGAAAATTTCATCAAAAGTGGTTCAAAAGTGTTTCCCATAATGAAGTTCGGAAAAGCACGTTGTTTCACGCTGCCTGTATTAAAAAATTCTTACAACTGGTTCACTGAGAAGCACCAACTCCTTCATGCTTCGGAGCAGGAACTTGAAATTTGGCAGGGCTGGAGAACCACCCTGGTGTCAGGGATGTGTCTGTTGCTGCCCCTGTCAAAATCCACACAAATCTAGCCAAATTATGAGTCCCTTAACTTTGTCATTTGCACATGCTCACAAGAGATTTGTTAGAGGCTGGCAGCAAAATTCTCCAAACATTGTCTCCACTGAGCATGTTCCACCCCCAAAAAGTGCCCTGCCAAGCACAGCAAGTACATGCTCCCGCATGGGGCAAAACAGGACACATCTGCAGCTGTACCGGCTGGCAGCCAGGGGCTGCTGTGGAATCAGGCCCCAGAACTCAGAGCATGGAGCCTGTCTGTCCTGCACTCCCTGTAATCCCCACCCCACTGTGGAGGAAAAGAAAGAAACAGTTTGACTCGAATGGGAGAGATAAGGTCAGGGAGATGGGGTTAGGAGCACAGGGGATGTGGATAGAAGTGTCTGTCCACTCCCCCCCAGTAACTGGATTTGAACCCAGGATTCCTATGTTCCAATATCCCTCTGCTCTTCGCAAGTTCAGTGAAATCCACTGAAAAAAGTGTCTGAGTTGTCCCCTTGTGGTGGCTGGTCCACATAGAGGATAACAGCCTATTACGGCTGGAGCTCCATTAGCTCAGTGGTGGAAGTCTGTCCTGTGAATCTGAAGGTTCCCACCCTGCTGGTAACCCATGCTGGAGTCAATACAATTTGACAAGGTGGAATTTTGGGCGGGATGTTTGTGTGTCAGTTTGCTATTTAAAAATGTAGGAAATTATATTAAACAAACAAGCAAACAAACAAACAAAACCCTCTACTTTAAAAGACTGTTGAGATTGCAAAGTCAAGCTCTGAAAAGTTTAGAAATGCCAGAACTAATGTACCAGTGCAAGTTTAATTTGGTCCCCCCGTGTGTATGCATTAAGACAAGGGCTTTAATTACATGATCACATAACTATTTTTTAATACTGGCCCCTGCCTCATTCAGTGCACAGGATGGGAGGTGATGGCTGTATTGGCCATTATTTCCTTTTACATCACAATCATTCAGAGTGTGGCCCCAGGCCTTATTTACTGCTTATCTAGATCCTGCCCTGAACATAAAATGATAAATACCCTCCTGGGCATTTCTATGGGGGTATTCACTATAGTATCTGACAGGTTTCAGAGTAGCAGCCGTGTTAGTCTGTATTCGCAAAAAGAAAAGGAGGACTTGTGGCACCTTAGAGACTAACCAATTTATTTGAGCATAAGCTTTCGTGAAGTGAGCTGTAGCTCACGGGAGCTTATGCTCAAATAAATTGGTTAGTCTCTAAGGTGCCACTAGTCCTCCTTTTCTTTTTGTAGTATCTGAGCACTTCAAAGCCATCGATGAATTTCTCTCACAACACCCCTGGAAGAGGAGGGGGTGCTTTTATCCCCCGAGTGCAGACGGGGAACTGACGAAGGCACACGGTTTAAAGTCAAAATTAAAAAAAATCCACTAATTTTGGGTGCCTGATTTGAGACAAGTGGGGCCTAATTTTTCAGAGTATTTAGCACTTGCTATATTCAAAGCACAGCTCCCATTGACTTCAGTCACAGCCATCAATGCTCGGCATGTCTGCAAATCAAAGCCCAGTTTGCTCATATGGGCACCCAAGGAACGAGGAACACACAGTTAGGGCCCAGCCATGAAACATTTTCATAGACTTGACTTCTCCCGTCATGGCCCAGGAACAGTGTGGCAAAGGCAGGGATAGAACCCAGTTCTCCAGGGCAGCATGCAGCTAACTGCCTTAGCCCTGAGACCGTCCATTTTCTTCCTGCAAGCCCCTGCCTCAGTCACTATACCCCTCCCAGCCTGGTGCGGTGCACGAACTCGCCCGACATCTGCCCCTTCTGCGGCAGGAGGGAGGCGCTGGTGCATGTCTACGTAGCCTCAGGTGGCAGTCCCTCTTCCGGCTCCTCCAGAACCTCTTCCTGAGGTGGCTGCATTTCTCTCCACACCTCCTGATCATGGCACACCCCATCCATGGCCCCACTAAGTCACAAGACCTTGTCAGCCTCTTCCAGCCGCTGGCCAAGGTGTCCATCCATCACCCGAGGAGGAAGCAGCTGGAGGGGGCAGGGGACAGGACTCTGCTCATAGGGTCCCTTTCCATCCCCTTGTTAGGTCATGTCTCTGGGCAGAGTTCCTCTGGGCAGTGACCACTGACTTCCTAGATGCCTTTGAGGAGCAGTGGGAGCTGCTGGAGGGGGTGCTGCTCAGTGTCCCCTTCCGGTTCCTTGATTTCCAGCCTTTGATCTCACTCCTGTCTCACAGATGACAGAACGAGGAGTAATGGCCTCAAGTTGCAGTGGGGGAGGTTTAGATTGGATATTAGGAAAAACTTTTTCACTAAGAGGGTGGTGAAACACTGGAATGCGTTGCCTAGGGAGGTGGTGGAATCTCCTTCCTTGGAAGTTTTTAAGGTCAGGCTTGACAAAGCCCTGGCTGGGATGATTTAACTGGGAATTGGTCCTGCTTCGAGCAGGGGGTTGGACTAGATGACCTTCAGGGGTCCCTTCCAACCCTGATATTCTATGATTCTATGATTCTATGATTCCTGTTCCTTTTTTCTACTTCATTGTCCCCTGTAATCAGTTGAAGCCTGGACTTAGTGGTTCCTCCCTTAGTTGAGGAGAGGAAAGCCTTCAGTTTTGGGTGGGCCTAGAATTGCCTGTTTCCAGTACTTCAAACAGTCGACACCTTCCAACCTCTGAACAGATGAAGCAGGGGTCCTATCACATATCCGCTCCCCCACACCCATAACCCCGATTCATCCCCAGAGCAGGTCCAGTCTGTGCACTGAAGAAGCCTAGGATCCTGTGGGAAAATAGGGTGTGATCAGCTAGTTAAAGATTGTATCAAATACCGCATATGCACAAGGGGAATTAAGGTTGTCTAGACACCCTTAACTCTGGCATTTCTCTACTTTGGCGTGTTTGACTCTGCCACCTTAACTTGCTTTGAATGCACTTGGTGTGTATATCTAGCTGTGTGTACACATCTAGTGGTGTGTATATCTAGCTGCTGGCTGGATTGGTGTGCTCCTTGCACTAACCCTTTCAGTGGATAATTGTTGGGGAGCAATGACATTGCACATCCTCACGCCATGGGCTGCACAGAGGAGAAGGGGGGTTACCTAGTATCAGCTGTGATGAAGGGGCGTGCCACTCACCATGCCAGGAGAGGCAACGAGACAGCTGAGGGCTGTCTTGTTTTCCAAACAAGTTGCTGCTCTTGGGCTTGTTGACGGGCTGGTTACCATGGGAAATAATGCTTTGCAGCCCAGGAAGAGTCTCTCACCAGCACATGGGCCTCCTTTTCGCTTTCTCTTGACTCACGCCCCTGGAGCCATCACCAGGCTGGTACTTCTGTAACGTGAAAGGTGTGCACAGGGCCAGTCTCCACACTCCTGGATCTGGGCATCGGGCGTCAGCCCTAGCTTCCTTTCCTTCCTGTTGCTGGGGTATTTTCTGGTCACTCACACACATTAATTGCTGGGCTCTACGTATGAATGTGCTAGTGGAGATCCTGGCTCCTGCCAATCCTGGCCACAGGCAGCTAAGTAGAGACTCCAGTTCTGGAGCACAGACAGTGAAGGAATGTTAGTCCCTGACTAGGCTGGGTAGTGGTCTCTGTCTCTCCCTCTGCACCAAAGCAGAGGTGGAAGGAGGCTTGATAGGCAATGTGTCACTAACACCCCGGGTACTCTGCAGCCTGGGTTATGAAGCAGTTACCTCTGTCACATCCATGGCATATGATGCAGCTGCAGTGAATTCTGCAGGAATGCTAGCTGGCTGCAACATCATTTGATAACCCTCCATTTTACTGAAATAATCCAAAAAATCCAACACAAAATGCAATGCACCATCACCTCTCTCCTGCAAGTCACCCCTGACCCCACAGCTATCACAGCCCCTTCTGCCACTGGCTGACCTGCCTCCTGCAGCAGGCCCCAGAGTCTGCAGCTGCTCTGAATCCCTGTTTTTCTATTCCATAGATTATTCCCAGGCTCAGACATGGCAAAGCTGTTTCTCTTCATCCTATTTTGCATCATCAAATCATCAAAACAGCCGCTTCTTGGATGATGTCTAATCATTCTCCTTTTTTAAAAAAAAAATACATTTCACACTTTTTCATCTCCTGGTGCCGTGATTAGAATGTATGCGATAATATGAAACTGGAATTTCTCTTCAAACAAGTCAATTCTTATGTAGACACTTGCCCTCTTTAATGCAACAGAGGGATAAATCTTTTAGGTCTTTTAGTTGCAAGCTATAACCCCTTTGCACATGGGCTTTAAATGTAACTGCAGCCTTTCCTTGCCACAGCTCAGTGACTTTCTTACTCATAGGCTTCTCTCTTGCAACTTCCCCAGTGCACAGCGCCAGCAATTTCTAAGGTCCAAAGCTCCCGATCAGCCCATGGCCATTCGCAGAGGAAGGGATCTTCTCATCTTCACAGCCTGACTTGTAGCAAAAGGCCAGGCTGTTCACTGACACTGCGTTCACACTCATGTAAAGAAATAATACACAATTATGCAACTGGTCATAATTCACTATCCTATAATCTGCTGTGCAATACACACGTAGTACGTTAGTTCTTCCCAAATGTCCTCCATTTAATAATCAAGATCTGAAACTGTTTAGGTAACATGAAGAATACCATGTCAGTCCTCACATCCATAGCAGATTTACAATCATCCAGCTTTACCGTCCTTAAGAATTGGCCACCCCAGATCGTTGCTGCTCTCCCTGGAGCACATCCTGCAGGTCTCTGAGTATCCTGTACTGTTGCGGATCTAGGGAAGCCCAGATCGTTTAAATTTCAGCTCTTGCTCTCAGGTTGCCACCCTTGGGTTGAGGTCACTGCGGTTGCACTGGCTCAGGGGAGGCATGGTGGGAACAGGGACACACTGGAAGCTACCTGGTCATTATAGGACTTGTGCTTCTCATGCCACAGAACTGCCTCTGGGGTTGGTGATGCAGATGTTGTAATATAACATGGTAAAGCGGAGCGCAGGGGTTTTGTTTTGTTTTTTAACTGCTGCATAAATTAGGGATGGGCCAACTTCAGAAGGTTCAGGGCTCCGATTCAGCTGCTTAGCTGAACTTCTCTTGTCAAACAATTGGGCTGGAAATATCACTAGATTCTTGGGAAGAGTGGTGGGTGAACTTTGTACCCCGGGGAGCTGAAATAGGCTCAAGCCACACAACTTTAATGTGAGTCCAGATGTTAGCTGTCTGCATCAGGGTGTTTTGACAGACTCTGGAGAGAGGTGCCGCCTGGGAAATTCAAACACGCTTCTGTGTTTGGGTTCCCTAGCTGAGCACAAGTGATTCATGTTGAACAGTTTATATGATGAATGAAGTTAGCCTCTTTGTGCATGGACTCTCCAAGGGAAGCTTCCAGTTTTTTCAAATTTCTTTGTTATTGGTAATTATTTGCTGACCAACTCTTGGCCTGAATATTTATTGTGAACAGTTTGTTCTGAGTGTTCAATATGCAAGCTGTGTGGGTTAGTTTTGATTGGACATGCAGGTCACATGATATTGTACTGGTTTCTTTGAATCAGGTTTCTGTTAATACACTTTGAGGAGTTCAATTCATGTTGAGAAGGGTTTATTCACAATTGGAGTGGCTAGGAATGTTATATGTTTGTATGGCTAACGAACACATCCGGAATGACAAAAGTAGGCATTAAAGGAAAACAAAAAACACAAGCAAAAAACCCAGGGTTTTGGTTGGGATCTAAGTCTTCCTGCTTCAAGGCACATACCAATCTCTAATTGGTGTGGGTGAAGAAATTTATTCCATAAGTATCTTCCTGCACCTTCCTCTGAAGTACCTGGTAGTAGTTACTGTCAGAGACAGGGTGCTGAACTCAAAACACCAGTGGGCTGGTCCAGGATGGCAATTCCTAGGAATGGTTGGGTTCTTTGTTTGTTTGAATTAATGGAAGCTTAACTTCTGCATAACACATTGCAAATCCATTCCATACTGCAGCATTTCTGTGGCTTCCAGCTCCAGTGCTCCTAGTTATTATCTGTCACACTCTAAAATGTCTACAACCTGGCAGCCTCAGAGGTAGCCTCTTCACCACGTCTCATTGCAGCAGCTGTGGCTGGCAGTGCTAGAACATTCTTGGAAAGTGAACACAAAGGGGAGCCAAACGCAGCCGGCACCGTGTCCTTTTCACTTGTGTAAATATTCGTAACCAAATATCTATTTGATCCCATCCCCACTCCTGTGCTCTAGCACGAAGTGTGGGCACGGTAGGACCCCAGGTTCTGGGCTGGGCCCATCTGCACTTGCAAATTCCTGGGTGTGATTTCAGATGGTGCCTCACAAAGGGCCATGCCAGAGAGAACAGCCAATGTACCCTAGAAACCGGCTAGCACCTGCAGTTTGAGAAGGAGCCTAAGGGTGGAGAGAGGCTGGCAGGGATTTGTCTGGCTGGAGGCCACAGGACAGCAAGGGACTGGAACAAAGTACTGGGAAGGACACAACAACAGGAGATAAGGTCCCATGAACTGTGACAAGTAGAAAAGTTAATTGCTGCTACGCGGGAGCCATCTCAGTCCACTTGTGCTTCTCATTCATGGTTGTGATGACCTCTGACCT
Source organism: Eretmochelys imbricata (assembly GCF_965152235.1). Taxonomy (NCBI): domain Eukaryota; kingdom Metazoa; phylum Chordata; order Testudines; family Cheloniidae; genus Eretmochelys; species Eretmochelys imbricata. Next base: position 31,905,739 of record NC_135586.1, on the reverse strand, counting down.
TTCTTGTCTTGTGGCATCTGTATGGTGCCTGCCTGCCTAGGGGCTACTAGCCCCTCTGAGAGCGCACTTCGTGTTTCTCTTGGTGCAATCTGCTATTGCTCCTGAGGCTCGGCTGTCTGATGCACTAGTGGGCTGCTAAAAGAATAGGACAAACTTTAACACAAAACCTCACATTGCCGGTTTCCTTCATCCTGAGTGCCTTAGGGACTTGTGTGTACTGTAATTTTGGGTACCTGTGACTATCTGACAGCCAATCAGTGATCCCTCCTCAAGTAAGCTCCTGCTGGGATGTAAGGCCCAAGGAGCTGGCCAGTTGCTGAGCTACTGTCCTACTGGTGATGGGAAGCATTAGAATTGACAATGAAGGGCTGAATCACCCTGCTCATCCTCCTCCAAGCTAATCCTCTCCAGAATTGGGCCTAGGGTCTATCTGAAAGATAGCAAGCGACTCGCAGGGACTGTTTGCAAAAGCTTTACCTTTCCACGTGGGCCAGAAGCTCAAGCAGAGGTCTTGTAACCTTACAATATACACAAGGGTATAAATATCTTGTGACAGGCCCGGGTCAAGGTGCTGCTCAATGGGAGTCTGAAAACACTAAACTGCCAGATTTGCCCCTGGTATAACTCCCTATAGATGAACAGAGTGGGTGAATTTGGCCTGCTAGGTTCAGTTATGCTACTGCAGAAGGGCACCGGCTTGGTACTGTGTTGCCAAGAGCCTGAGGGGCCACATCCAGCTGGTGGAAATTGGAGCACATCGCAGCTACCTTAACATGAAAACTCAGCTCCTGACGGCTACCTGAGTGGGCCCGCTCTGGCAACACTGGACCTGTAATTCCTTGCTGATGCTAACCATGGTGGAGTACTACATTAGACCAAGCCTGGTGCAGGGCTAGAGAATACTCCACACCCATGGCCACAGCCACAGTTACCCTGGGAGAGCTGCGCTGGTGCTGACATACACATCTGAACTTCATTCTCCGTTGCAGCCTTCTGCTGCTTGGGTCCCGGTGAAGCCCTGCATGCTGGGACCTGTAGGGCCCTGCCCCTGCCTTTCCGAAGAAGGCAACCAAGAACGACATCCCAGAGCTACCCATGAGTCACCCCTGAACTAACAGTTTCTGCCTGGGTCATTACAACCCCCGGTGATCTTTGTTTTGCAGGGAATTGTGCTCTGGGAATAAACCCCACCCTGCCCATTAGAACAACTCAGCCTCCTAGTTGCTGTGACCACCTTCAAGCATTCCCTTGCAGTTTAACAATGAAGGTAACAACAGACTGCTGGGTCTGAGCAGCGTCTGGACTGGCTGTGATGCTCTAGCAGACGCAAGAAGCAAATTTGCATGGTCTCAGCTGAGGCTGCTCTAAATCAGGACACTTGTAACTGGCTGGGCTCACAGTGGCTGCTGATTTCCCTTCATCCACTTTGTCGTCTAACTCTAAGTGTCTGCAGAAACCTGTTATTACTGAGCCTTTAACGTGATAGACACAAATAGGACGCACGAATCCACTACTCTTTGGTTTAAGAGTCATTACAAAGTGCTTAATTAAGTAAGCCTCACTTAATCACAAAATGTTTGCATGCTAAACGAGTTCTTGTGAAGCACGACACTTGACATATTCTGTACAAAAATAATTACAAGCAGGAGGCCTGGTACACTGAGCCTCTGAACATTTCATTTCAGGGGCCTGGCCCATTCATCACCAAACTGGAATTAAAAGGCTTTTAAAGCGGAGTAATGCGAGAACTCCCACATTCCTGACGAATGACTCATTGGGAGCCTATTCTGCTGTCTGAGCATTTAAAGGGACAGTGCTGCCCAGCCGCTTCCCTCAGACAAATGTATTCAACCGTTAGTAAGGGAAATGGCCTGGGTACTGCTGGCATCAGCTGGTGCTTCACTGGTGTGGACTCCAAAGAGGCTCAGAAAAGCTCCCCCAACCACCCAGAGGTTGAGCTGGAAAATGTGATATTGCCAGAGCAAAAACCAGCCCAGGGCAGAGGAGACATTCAGCAAGTGGCTTTTATCAGGCCTCTGGAATGTCCACCAGGAGTCTCGGTGTGAAGAACACATTGCCCTGGAAGAATAAGAGGGGGCTTGGGGCCACGGGAAATGAAAGTGATTGCAGATGCTTTGCAAGCGTCAGCCTTCCAGATAACAGCTTTGTGGTTACACATCTGTATGACACTCAACCCAGAACAGGTAGGGGCAGGAGAAAGGGATGGTGGGGAGGGGAGAAGCATTTAGACAGAGAATCTTTGCACTGGATCTACGAAAGGAGCCCATCCACAGAACCCTCCTGGTAGCATTCACACCCTCTGCGCCAGGCGTGGAACCTTTCCCAAACTCGGCTCCCTCGCCGCCTTAGAAAACCAGCCTGAATGGGATTTTGTCAGTGCCAGTGTGCAGACTTTTGTTAAAAGTGTTGGTGCCCATTAAAACTCTGTATCCCTGTCAGGATAATTGGGAGCCCTATCCAAGTCTGCCTTTTGATGGAAACTCTTTTAATTGGAGCTCTATGAGCTTTGTAATGCCCTCAGAGCTCCGTTTGTTTTCTCACACACTGGCCGCTCTGGTCTGAGTATTCAGAGCCCCAAATCACATTGTGCAAAACTTGGTCCTTTTCAGATGCATGTCTAAAAGAGCTTCCTTCAGGACACAAGGTCAACAAAGGCAGCTGACAAGCAAGCACTCTCCATCCTCCAACCAGCTCCTTCCAATTTTTACTGGGATTGCTGTGGCCTTTACCATACCGTATATCAAAGCAACAAGGACTTGCCTTTTGAACTCCCGAACTTCACTCAGGACATCTGTCCCCAAGATGATGGTTCTTCCTGCTGGAATTAGCTAAGCAATTCCTGCTGATCTCTAATCTTACAGCTTCTGAACTTCCCCTAGGCAGCAGGGTGCTCATTTGTAGCTCACAGCCAGGAGTCCCTGGGGGATCTAAGGGCTGTGTAGGTCCATGGGCAGTATTGGGTTCAGAGCCCGATGAAGAGGTTCCATCTACGACATTAAAGGAGCCAGGGAAGAGTCCTGGGTGAGTATAGAAAAGGCTGTTCTAATAAATATTGGTCAGGTTCTGCCCTCACTCACGCTGAGTCGGTCACTGATACTGGCCTGACTCAATGGGACTGCTGGAGGAGTAAGTTACTACTCTGTGTGCATCAGGCTGTCCCAGTCTGTCCCTAGGAGAAAGGAGAGACTTCTGGGTCCTCTGGGCAGGCCAGCGACTGCTGCTGAAGCCGAGGAAGGGAGCCACGAAGTCTGCTCAGGAAGGATCTGCCAGTGGAGGACTGGAACAGACTGTGTGTTCTCCCCCAGAAAATCCTGCTGCTTCCAGACCAGTTGAGTGACCAGAAGGGCTACCTAAGGGATAGAGAGAGGTTGAGGGGGTCTTGTTCAAACTGGGCAAGCTCCCTAACCCAACTTCTGATGTTTGCCCCTAATCTTTGCAACATAAAACACCTTGAACATTTATTAAAGAAAAAATGTCTGTTTAATCATGTAGGGCATTTATAACTGGCCCCTACTAGGATACCAGTGGCTGGAGTTTATCACAGAGGTGGATTGTAGGAAGAGAGAAATGATTCCCGCAGGGAATGAGAACAACTGATCTTGCTTTCCAAAGAATATGGCAGCACCCAGTCCCTAGGGTTTTACATGCTCTTGGAATAACCTTGTGTCAGTACTTCTTTAAGAAACTATTTTGATTTTTAATAAAAGCAGAAATTTGTTTCTTTTCTTCATTATATTGCCTTTGATTTAAGCCCTGATTGTTATAAATATTAGTCTGTGAAAAATGGGTAATTCTCCTAAGATTCTGGGAGGTTTGAAATAAACCTAAGGCCTGTTCCATTCCCCCCCCCCCCCAATTTTGCAGTTACACAAAGTCATGGTGTGTGTGTAAGATTGACACTGAATCTTCTCAGAAATGGAACTCAGACACTCTCATTCATAGAATCATAGAATATCAGGGTTGGAAGGGACCTCAGGAGGTCATATAGTCCAACCCCCTGCTCAAAGCAGGACCAATCCCCAATTAAATCATCCCAGCCAGGGCTTTGTCAAGCCTGACCTTAAAAACTTCTAAGGAAGGAGATTCTACCACCTCCCTAGGTAACGCATTCCAGTGTTTCACCACCCTTCTAGTGAAAAAGTTTTTCCTAATATCCAACCTATACCTCCCCCACTGCAACTTGAGACCATTACTCCTTGTCCTGTCCTCTTCTACCACTGAGAATAGTCTAGAACCATCCTCTCTGGAACCACCTCTCAAGTAGTTGAAAGCAGCTATCAAATCCCCCCTCATTCTTCTCTTCTGCAGACTAAACAATCCCAGTTCCCTCAGCCTCTCCTCATAAGTCATGTGTTCCAGACCCCTAATCATTTTTGTTGCCCTTCGCTGGACTCTCTCCAATTTATCCACATCCTTCTTGTAGTGTGGGGCCCCAAACTGGACACAGTACTCCAGATGAGGCCTCACCAATGTCGAATAGAGGGGGACGATCACGTCCCTCGATCTGCTGGCTATGCCCCTACTTATACATCCCAAAATGCCATTGGCCTTCTTGGCAACAAGGGCACACTGCTGACTCATATCCAGCTTCTCGTCCACTGTCACCCCTAGGTCCTTTTCCGCAGAACTGCTGCCTAGCCATTCGGTCCCTAGTCTGTAGCTGTGCATTGGGTTCTTCCGTCCTAAGTGCAGGACCCTGCACTTATCCTTATTGAACCTCATCGGATTTCTTTTGGCCCAATCCTCCAATTTGTCTAGGTCCCTCTGTATCCTATCCCTGCCCTCCAGCGTATCTACCACTCCTCCCAGTTTAGTATCATCCGCAAATTTGCTGAGAGTGCAATCCACACCATCCTCCAGATCATTTATGAAGATATTGAACAAAACCGGCCCCAGGACCGACCCCTGGGGCACTCCACTTGACACCGGCTGCCAACTAGACATGGAGCCATTGATCACTACCCATTGAGCCCGACAATCTAGCCAACTTTCTACCCACCTTATAGTGCATTCATCCAGCCCATACTTCCTTAACTTGCTGACAAGAATACTGTGGGAGACTGTGTGAAAAGCTTTGCTAAAGTCAAGGTACAATACATCCACTGCTTTCCCTTCATCCACAGAACCAGTAATCTCATCATAGAAGGTGATTAGATTAGTCAGGCATGACCTTCCCTTGGTGAATCCATGCTGACTGTTCCTGATCACTTTCCTCTCATGCAAGTGCTTCAGGATTGATTCTTTGAGGACCTGCTCCATGATTTTTCCGGGGACTGAGGTGAGGCTGACTGGCCTGTAGTTCCCAGGATCCTCCTTCTTCCCTTTTTTAAAGATTGGCACTACATTAGCCTTTTTCCATTCCTCCTGCAGTCTAGTCATTAACCCAAACAGAGTCACGTTGGTGGTTGTCTCCTATAAAGGCTTTGCCTTGAATCTCTACAGCTTTGTTCTTAGTGGGCATTGCTGGTATTTGGGTCTCCAAGAGCTGGGAGGAATCCAACAGGACCCAGTGGCTGTGCGCTTCCCTGACTGCATCCAGGCTAGTTAGTGCCCAAGACTCAGCGTTGGGCTGTAGTACCTGTCCGTTGCTCTGAACGCTTTCCCTTTCCTACGAAAGTCTGTGCCATTTTACCTGGACTACGCATGAGCCAGCGTGACTGGTGATGTTTCACTTTCTTTGCAAAAGGCCATGTGCAGTGCAGGGCAGTTGTGTGTATGTTTCAACTCCGCATGGCATGCACGCTTCACATTTCCATGTTAATGTCTTGCTCCACCTTGCTCTTGTTTTTGCAGAACACTGAGCCAGCAGTGGAAGCTCATGAAGCTAAGGAATATGTGGAGGACATCGCTGTTCTGTTGCACAGCCCTGGTTTTGGAATAGCAGCCTGTGTTTTTCAGCCAAGGGTCTTTCCTCAGGCCCTTCCCATCACAGCCATGTCTAGACTCTGATGTTGCTTGCTCCTCATCGAGCCCTTCCTAGCCCACTCCTGATGGCTAAATCACCCAAGCCCACTCCCAGCCTCCAGCACCCCTAACGCCCTCCATGCTCGGGCAGTCTGTCCAACTGAGCTGAGCTGCCAGTGGAGGCAGAAGTCCATCCACGGTACAGGCCTGTACCTCCAGCAGATGCCTCAAGATTGGGGGCTGACCCCCCAGATTTTTCTGTAGAGTGGGGGTGGAGGGGGGAGATGTGTGGGCGCATCTTCATGGGGAGACGATTCTCCTCCCCAGAGGTTTCCAGGCAGGTGGGGTGTTCTCAGCTGTTTTGTTCTGTTGTCATGGAAATCAGGGCTACTTCACACAGGCTTCATGCTGACATCCCTGGGAGAGCAGCAGCCCCGTGGTGAAGGGAAGGGCACAAAGAGCCCAGCAGAGCAAGGAAAAAAGGTGTGAGAGTGAGTGAAACTGAAGAGCATGTGGTGGCCCTTGCAGCAGGATGGCCATACAAACTCCTCGGGCAGGAAAGCTCCTCTTTAAATCCCCAGTAAAGCTAGTCAGGGAAACTTTGCCGGATGGGCCCATATTTCACTGGAATCAAAACGCATCATGAAAGCAGGTTGATTTTGCTGGAATTTCATTTAGGAAGAAAACCAGGGTAAAAAAGCTCTGACAATATTGAAATATCCTGTTTTGGCATTTTTGGAAGCAAATGTTTTTGATTTTTTTGTTTTGAAATTTTTAAAATATTGTGTTTATAATGAGATACAAAAATGAACAGTCAAAAGCAAAGCAAAAAATGTTTTGATTTCAACCAAAACAATTTCCCATAACTTTCCTTCATAGAGAACTCTGAAATTTTTGTTTTCTCTTCAATTTGGAATGAAGTCAACTCGCCAAATCCTTTGCCAATCCGAACTTCTGTCCTCTGCACTGCTTGACTCTCCAGTCATCCAAATGGATGTTTCTCGGTCCTGCTCCTTGGTCACAGGAGGGTTTTTATCACAAGCAAACACCAGAAAGTTTGCTATAAGAAAGGAAACAAAGAAAGAGCCTAACTGCTGTCTGCGCTCACTGCTGAGGCGGCCAGTGTATGGCTCACAGTTTCCAGAGGCTCCTGAAACTGGGCTAGAATTTCTCCCGAGGAATCCTGTCTCTTGGATGCAGACACTGATAACGGACCAGGAAACACACATGGTAAAAATTATTTCGAAACATTTCCAAACTTGGTCATCTTTTTTACTTAAGTGCAGTTTGCCAAGCTCCAAGGAGATGCTGTCTGCTTCCCAATGGCTCACTGGCATGGAAAGAGACAGGGCTGTTACAGTGGGGACTGGTGAAGGTTTCCCAACAGGTGTCGTTGGGAAGATGTTTTACATTTCCAACTCCTTCCTTTGTTTTAGAGAAGCAATAGGGTCTGATACTGGCTAAGAAGTGACACAGCAGGAATCAAGCACCCCATCCTGGTTACACGCCAGGTTACTATCGCCATGACCTGTGGGGAGTCACTGTGGGCAGTGAATTAGGACAGGCCACTTAGTACCGGATCATGTCTAAAAGCCACTTTCACCCAAAGCCCCATTCTGCCCAGGGCCTGGCCATGTCACACATGAAGTGCGGTCAATTTAGCTTGGAGAATACAGCGGGGGGAGGGGGGAGAGCGGTCCTTACAGATAGCATACATTGTGAATGTATATAGTTTGTATTCCTTCCAGGAACAGCTGTTGATATTTTGACACTTGCCAACTCTGCAGTATCTTCAGGGAGTCTCCTTTCCTCCCATTTCTGAGATCTTCCCCTTTTTTTGTAGGGTTTTTTATTTTTTTCCAGAGGATCTTCGCCTTTTTTGTTTTTCTTTGTTCTCAGCTGGTTTGCAAATCCTAGGGTTAGGGGCTGGGAGACAGACGTCAGCACTTGAAAATGTTCCCAATTAGGAGGTGGGGGAAGGCGCTGGGGATGAGTCTGCTTGCTGGAATTATTAATCCTTCTGGCTTCCCAAACCTCTCAGAGATCCCCTGCCCAGAGAAAGGAATTGTACTTTCAATAGCCTTACAAAATAAAGATGGTAAATAAATGTGTGTGCCTAACATGCAGGCACATGGCATGAATTAAAATGCTTAAAAGAAAGAGCATGCCTTTATATTTAAGCCTGGTCCCAGTGTAAATATCTGTATACGGAGGGGGAGAGAACACTTGCCGTTTTTTTACTACATTGTAGAGACACACAGAGCACATATATTCTTTAACTACAAAGAATACTCAGTACTGCAGTAAATTTGGGTGTCTGCCATCTTGATGGGACGTGATCCTGGCCTTTTGTCAGCGAAGAGCCATTAACCCACGAAGATTCAACACTAGATTAACTGGGTTAAACTGCAAGTGCCTGCCGTAGAGGGAAGGGTTCTTTCAGTAAGTGGCTCCCTGTAGCTTATTTGACTCTAGGCCCAAATCTAATGTCTCAGTGGGCCTGTTACATTAAGCAGGCCCAAGTGGTAGGAGATTTAAAGCATCAAAATGAAGTGCTTTATCACTCCGTACTGTGTTCTTGGCTGCTTTCATTGGCCTCACTTCACAGGCTTTTTAGCCTGCAAGCAGAGGCCTCTCTGCAGGCCCATTACAGATTCCACTTGTTGACGGTTGCCTTGTTGCAGGATTTAATGGTAGAATAATATTTACACAGTAAACTCCTCTGGAGGTGTTATAAACACCATAAAAAGGATTTTAGAAGCTTAATGAGCGTTAGTGAAGTCGAGACAGGATAATGTGGCAACTGTGCGCTGTAATCTGATTTGGCACCTTCTGCACAGCAGGAGTTAGTGGGTGTAATAGCTTTTTAGGGGTTTTTTTTTTTTTTTTTTAGTGTGTAATATTATTTGTCTAGCATGGTGCTAAATACAGGATTCCAAGTGAGCCCTTCACATGCTGATAAACTCAAGAATGTAACCTGCGTTCAGGAACAAAATTAAGATATGCCAAAGGGAAATGGACGCAGGCATTTTGATATATTTGACAGATATATCTAGGTTGCTTTTTGTCAGAAATGAAAGATATCAATAATTGGGCCAATTTAATGCTTGGCAGCACAGCCCTGAACTCGGTAATAATGTTAACGTCCATAATTTCTCCTTAATTCTGTGTCTGCCTGCAGCCTATTGTGCTGCGAATTCTGCTAGCTTTGTAAAGAAAGCTGGTGGCATGATTTTATCATTTCCCAGTGTTGGCTGGCAGATCAGTGCACAAGCTGATATTGCCACTAAGCTACCCCCCAGGACATGACTTATTTCAGTGAATAAACACCACCCACAAGTCCAATATTAATTCTAAGGTTGGGATTTCCTCCGAGCATAGCTGGAAAATACACTGGGGAGTCTGCTTTGGAAAAGGACCTCCTGCAGCTTCAGATCCCTCCCCCTTTCCCCCATTTGCTCTGAAATGTTACCAGACATATCACTTGTATGCACAGGAAACTGTTTAAAAATAACCAGAAAAAGCTTGAAAACCGCATGTGGCCTTCCCCTGTATGCATGCCAAGATGTTAATGGATCAAAACTGGGGCTGTCTCATCAGTCCTTATGATACAGTAATTCAATGGTCTGATTCTTTGTTCCCTTACACCTGTGCTGAGCACATGTGAATCCCTACCAAATATGAACTTTCCACTCATGCTGGCTGGTAGTGCTTTACCCCCAGTAGAAGTAAATGGTGCAACCAAGAAACTAGGCCCTGTATGTCTCACAGTGTCTCCTCTTTAACCCACGTGTTCCATGAAAGTGGCAGATTGCAGTCTGGTATTTCCCTATTACTTTATCAAGAATAGGTATTTTCTTGAGTTCACTATAATTTGGTACATAATCAACTTTTCCCCTTAATCTCAATTTTTAGTTGAAAACTGCTTTCCATTTCATATTCCTAGAATGTTCTGGGATCCATCTATCCACTTCTTTCACTTAGTCGCATATAAATATTTGTGGGTCTCTGCTTGCTGCACTGCAGGGTAGTTTGCAATGTTAGATATTCTGCATTCCCATGGATTACTATTCACTGCCTGCTCTGAGGAAGGCTGGGTGGCTAAAATGTAGATTTGTCACCTGCTAAGGAGAGAATAAACAGGCATTGTCAGTGATGGACCGCCACAGTCTTGGGGCCTGATCCTGGCTCTGCAGCTATGAAATTTTAAAGGTATTGCTTCCATGAGTAAAGTTATGTGCTGGTTTTTGCAGGATCAGGCCCTTGGACATCTATAGTTTCTGACAGGTGGAGGACACCCTGCAGTGGGAAGGATGAGAATTGCATGAACTACCCCATTTCATCCTGAGCCTACCTCCCTTACATGCTGGTTGAAAGTTTTCCAAAGGAACGCTTTTCTGTTAGAAAATATCATTTCATCAAAACTTGCCAGGGGAACATGCTGATTTTGATGAAAGTTTTTGTTTAGAAAAAAAATTGCTTTGATGATGTTAGAATGATCCATTTCAACTTTGTCAGAGCAGAACGTTTCAATTCTTCACTTTGAAATGCAATGTCACTGCGAATTTCCGTTTATATGATAAATTATCACATAAAATAAAGTCAAAATCGCATTTGGTTTCAGTCAAACCAAAATGAACATTTTTGAATATTCCATTTCGTGGGAAATCTCAAAATTCGATGTTCCCTAACAGTTCAGAACAAAACCAAATTTTGAAATGTCAGAATTTCCCGTGAGAGGGCAATTCTGGTTCCCACACAGCTCCCCTAACCTGAGCTCTGTGCTGCTACACAGGGCCCCTCTGTTCATTGTTCTGGTGCTAAAGCCTGCTCTGGTGCATTATATTGTGTCTGCTTCATTAGGCTTTGTGAACTTGGGGGACTTTCATTTTGACATTCCAAGAACTGCACTTAGCCCATCCAATTTCTGAGGGATGCGTGGAGCAGTGAATCTTGCTGGCTTGCCAGGAGCAAAAAGCTACCTTTTGTAAATAAGCCAATATTTTCTTTCTTCCAAGAGAAAGTTGACAAAGATCAATACTGCCTGCAAAAGACATTGCCCTCTTAAGAATTAGCCCTTTGCAGAATCATTAATCCAGGAAGCTGTTACAGGGTGACAAGAGCAAGGAGCCTCTGCGTGTCTGGTAGGGATGCAGGAATGTCATCTTATGCACACAGAAACAAACCAAATACATTCTCCAAGGAAAGAACTGCCATAAGACAGGCACGTTTCTGAGAGAGGCGCTAATTTCACTCTAACTGAGAAAGGCCCATTACAGTCTTGATAACAGTGTGTTATGGGAGAGGCCTGGTGTTTTGCTTCCATTTTACTGCTGTGAGGATGGCTTGAAAAGCTATGGAGAACCAGCTTTCTGAAGGTCTGAGTGAAGCCTGCTGCCCACAGTAGGAGCAGCTAAATGAACGTGGCAGATTTACACCACATATTCATACCACGGCTAGATCAAACCAGGAGCAATCATACCCAGGCATACCGCATACAATCTGCAGTTTCTATAGCTAACAATGGACCACTGGGAAATCAGACTCCTAGGAAAAGATGCCATGGGACAAGACAAACACGTTAGTTCATGTTTAGCTGCTCTTACATGTTACTTCGCCGCGTTCAGTAATTCCAACAGTTTGTTCTGTTTTAACCAACCTACCAAAGAGGCTAGATGATGATAAAAAACAGAAGATTTCTTGGCACTTACTATGGAGTCCATAACGCAGAACCAGGGAAAAAGACATCCCGGCAGTAGAATCTGTTAGGCACTGTTTTCATCTCTAGAAGGCAGTGGAAGAAGCCCCATCCCTTGGAACAGCAACAAAGCACAGGGGAATGGGCTCTAAGAAACAGCACGACACTTGGCTGAAGGAGAGACAATATCAACTAATGGGCTTTTGCCTTCTCTAATTTCTTTGAACTCAGATCTTAACCTCTGATCTTGCACAGCCTGCAGGAACTCTAGCCGAAGACCCGGCCAGTGACCTGTTTTCAGGTGGGGAGCTTTCCTGCCCGTCTAGATGGCAGCCAAGGAGATAGGGCGTGCACCTAGTGTAGGTGCTTTGGATGCAAAACATGCTTTGTTGCAAGATAAGTCTTGGACTTTTTGGTGTCACGTTCACAAGCTAAATGGCTGGAGATACAATTAAGCAGCTGTTCCAGAGTTTGGGCCAAACATTTATTTATTATTATTTTTTTTTTTTGGGTGCATCTCCAGTGAAATCTGTTTTGTTTTGCTTTTGCCTGGTGTCCTCGGCGGGGTTTGCGACACACACGTTGCAGCGTGGGGTCAGTGTGAGACCCAGCAATGACACAGCCTGGTCAGTGACTAGTTTCCAGAATGAGGCCCTGGTCTTGCAAACATTGTGGTGGGTGAGTAACTGCAGACACTGGGTGCCAGGGGACGACTCCTTTATGCAGCTACCAGTGTTAGTGAATATTTACAGGATTTCGGCCTCAGCCCGGTGAACAAGGAGCAGTGCTGGTGAAAAGCATGTTAGATTTAAAACAATTTCAGAGGCCATAATGTGAGGTCCTGCTAGTAACAAAGGGAAGAAAATTTATTTTAGGACATATGATTCCTAGCTGTGATACTCCTGGTCACTGGGGTTCCTTTGCCCCGGCACCTCTTAGTCCCCAGCCTGGGCCCCAGCACTCACCCAGGCCTCTGCTCTGCAGCATCTGGTGTTTCAGCACGTCAGGCCGCTCTTAAGAGGCTCCGTTCTCTGGAGGAGCCCCGGATAGTCCGCCCTTTTTGGGGTTTGTCAATAAACACAAAGGAAGTAGCCACAAAGGAAATGTCCCGGACATCCCGAAAGACGAATCACCACGTTGGCAGTGAGTTCTCAGAATGATCCTCCAGCTGGTGAGCTCCTGTGCAGACAGATCCTCAGTCTGACCTTGTTCGCCCCAGGGGTGTTAGTCCTGATTTCTTGCACTGGGAGTGAGCTCAGTGCTTGTGGAACAGCAGCCAGGGCCTGAATGTGCTGGGCATTGGGGACCACTGGATCCACACCGACATGGGCCCCCAGGTCTCTCCCGACTGCAGCCATCTGAGTGAAGACCATCTGCAGAAGCCCTTCCCACCTGGCAGCTCACATCCCTCCACTCTGCCGGCAATGTCTTTACTAAAGACTCCAGTGGTATGTGTGAGCTGGCTAGGTGCGACGGGAGGGCAGTCACACCTGAAACAGCCGCAGCAGCCACTAACCTGCAAACCCCCTTTCCCTGAGTATATTCATGAAAAATAAGACAAGCCACATTCCTACGAGCACTCCTCTCCTGTGCTTTAGTCAAGCAACAGAAGACGATAAACTAGGAAAAATGGAAGGATCAAAAGTTCCATGCAAAGCCCCGAGCTGGGTAATGAATGTCTCCATTACAGAGAGAGAAACTGATTTTATCAGAAAGTAAAGCACGTTGCTTTTGCACTAAATGAGCTTACAATAATAATGTGTAACGTGTGTTAGAATAAAAGTCCGGAGCGCACCCTCTCCGAGTATAATACAGGGCCATATGCCACCTGTTTAGATCTCATCCTCAAAACCCAATCTGCACAAAGAGGAGGAACCACTAGTGTTAAACCGTAAAGTACATAATTGTAAATGAAGTGTCTGGGAATACTGTGAAAGCAGCGCCTGGTAATCTCATTTAGTGTGTTCTGAGCAGTTGGAGTGGAACAATTTCTCAAGGCGAGCTGCATGTTCTGGGTAGCGACGGAGGAAAGAAAACAGCAGGGGAGACTTCAGTCAAAGCAAAGTGATGGGCTAGTTTGCTTCTTGAGTGCATCTGGCTGCGATCAGAGGGGACAAAGCTGGGCTAGAGAGCGGCTGAGACACTCTCCTTCCCATCAGCGATGGGCTGAGCTGGTCTGACATGTCTAGTTGCAACCTCTGGACCCAAGGAGACTGATGCTGCCTTGCCTTGCACCTTGTGTCAGCATAAAAAGCTGTCAAATCCAAATGGTGGGTTTGACCTCCATGGAAAGCAGAATCAATCCCACACTGCTCAAACGTCTGCAGGTCAGGTGAGGAATGTGCTCCTGCCGACTGGCAATGGGCCTGGAAGTGCAATTACCAACCAAAGTGCAGCGAATGCTTCAGGGAAGCTGTCTGACTCCACAGCTTTGCACTAGGACACAGACAGTTCTTCCCCTCGAGGATGGGATCATTCCATGAAAGGGCTCTTTGAAGGCCTGTGTGAAAGGAGCTTGTGGACTCGTTCCTGTGGAAACATTGCAAGAATCCCAGCTGACAAGAGCCTGGCTCAGTAGAGAACTGGGTCATGGAGCCTGATCTCCTCCATGTCCCCAAGAGCCAGTTTCTCTGAGTGAGGGTTGAGGTGCATTAGTGTGGGGCTGGGTGTGGGAAGCTTGTCTGGGCTCTGCGAGTGAAGTTCACAGTGAGTACTGAGTAGGACCAGTGTGCCATGGCCTCCATCACTGATCCAGGGTTCTCGGCTACATTTGTAAAATGAAGTTCTGGAGAGTCCAGCGGGTGCCTCCCACTGGCACCGCCTGGGTCCAGAGGTGTCCAAGGAGGCCAGACCAATCGTTCGGGAAGATCTTTTCTGCACTCTGATTGGAAACATGTGGCAGTGTTTGCCTTCAGGCTGGGACCCATCTTCTTTGAAGCTGTACATCTCCGCATGGACTTGGGGGGATTTCCCATCTGGCCCAGTCAATTTCTCCTCTCTTCTTCTGAACATTCATGTGCAGCCAGAATTGAGGTGGAGGGAGGGGGGCGCAAGGAGACACACACTGCCAGCTTTGCCACAGTGTAACTTTTCCCTTAGGGAGCCAAGGAATCGTGGCCTGAAAACGGAAAGAAAATCCTGACAAAACAGAGCCCATGTACTTCCATGTAACTAGGAGAGGAGAGAGCAGAGCAGCAATGACTGATGCATAGACTCCTAGAGCGTAAGATTATTGTGACTATCCCCCCAATCTGACCTCTGCCAGAACACACACCGGAAAACCTCACCCAGTGACTCCTGCACTCAGCACAGTCACTGGTGGTTTAATGAGCCCTTTGAGAAAAACATCCACTCTTAACGTAAAGACTCCGTACCATGAGGAATTTACCAGCAGCGCTCATTGTGCAAAGGCCGCCTCTTGTTTCCAATTTGAACTTTCCTATCTTAAACTTCCGCCTCTGGCTCGAGCTCTGCCTTTTTCTGCTGCATTGAAGATTCCCCCACAAGCACATTCAAGGGTGTGAAGACAACGCAGTGGAAATCTTAACACAATGGGCTGGCTCTGTTGGGCTAGCTCTGTTGGGTTCTTGGCTCAGCAGCTGTTTGGATGCCCTTGATTTTCACACTATTTGTTGTTGTCCAAGTCAGAGCAATCATTTGTGACCTTCCTGGTGTTTAAGGACATTGTGGTGGATGTGGGGTCATGTGGCACGTGGAAGGAAGCACGGCAGTGAAATTCAAAGAAACCGCTGTGGAGTTCTAGGCAAGAGCCCTGGGTGGGATCTCCCACAGAGACCTGCAATCGGAGCACAAACTTCTTTGACTCCCGTGTTCAGAAATGAGATAAACAGAAATGCTTGCCTTGTTCAGCTCCCTCGTGACCCAGCCTCTGGCGGGCTCTGCGCTCAACAGTAAAGAAGGTTTTGAAGCATTAGTTGTACTTGACCAAAGCAGCACACAGTAGGAGCCACTGACAGGGAGCTGGGCCACAGGCTTTAGAGGAGGAGCCTCTAACTCAGTAGACTGGCAATAGGAGAGGGGGCCTTTCACCTGACGGATGTACAGCGCCTAGCACCGTGATGTGGTCCATAACCAGGGCTTCTAGATGCTGTGGTAATACAACTAGTAAATAATGATGAATTCATGCCAGTTTCAGGGACACATCTCTCTTTGTGGTCGAGTGGAATCAAAGCCTGGTATTTTTCAACACATCACAATGTGCCTGCAATGGTAGTGAGTGACATGTCAGAGGAATTCATTCCTTGTGGGGATTCATCAAACCTTCATTCTCACTGGAGACATCCCCTGGGAAATCCCCCTGCAGCCCAATGTCCAGTACCTTGCTCATACTGTGTAGCCCCAGACTCCATAAGGAACCCCGCTGGTTCAGAGAAACACATCCCATCTAGATTTAAAGACCTGAAATGAAGGAGAATCCATCCCTTCCCTAGGTAGGTTGTTCCAATGGTAAATTACCCTTATTGTTAGAAATCTCCACCTTATTTCTACTGCAAATTTGTCTATATTCAGCTTCCAGCCACTGGATCTTTTTCTGCCTTTGCTAGATTCAGGAGCCCTAAACTATTAGAAATCTTTTCTTCAGCTAGGTACTTCATAGACTGAGATCAATTCACCTCATAACCATCCCTTGAGTACACTACATTTGTTTTAAAATATTTTCAAGTAGTTAGAGTCAGGAGTTAGTTGCCAACCTCAGTGGAATTACGCCTGTATACAGCTAGTGTAAGGGACGCCGCACTCAGACTGTGTGACTCGGCTGCCGCAAATCTTGATATTCAAACTAGCTCTGCCAGTGAAATGCACAGATATAAACACAGAGGGGTAGTGATGTTATTCTAGGCCCTGTGTTATATCCAGTGTCCTTCCATCTGTAGAGCGGTGTCCATGACTCCTTCAGAGCTGATCTGCTCTGCCCCTAATCAGTGGAGTAGGCCATGAGGTTCCTATGTGACATCTCCGGTTCTTAGAAAGACAAGGTAGGTGAGGTAATATCTTTTACTGGACCAGCTTCTGTTGGTGAGAGAGACCAGCTTTTGAGACACACACACAGAGCTCTTCTGGGAAAGCTTCTCTCTCTCTCTCTTCCCCTCCAACGTAAGCGTGTCCAATAAAAGATATTACCTCGCCCAGCTTGTCTCTCTAACATACTGGGACCCATATGGCTACAACTACGCTGCCTACATCTCCAGTTCTTGTTGACCTATCGGCTGTGCTGAGACATGCCAATTGAAAGCCCCATCATCGTGATCACCTGGGCTTGCCACCCAGTTCTAAACAGGAGGCTGCGGGTAGGTCCCACGGTTAGAAAGTCAAAATTCCCCTGGAAACCAATCGGTGAGATTTGAGGGGGGAGGGTTTTTTGGGAGGAATCATTTCTCCAAGTTAATTTTTCAGTTCATTCCAGGCAGGGAATCATGTTCCAGGAGCTGAGAACAAGGCGGGTTGTTTGAAATGACACTGACATAAAAGCACCTCTTCCCCGCAATCCCATCCTCCACCAGCACAGGGATGCC
This sequence comes from Eretmochelys imbricata, assembly GCF_965152235.1. Taxonomy (NCBI): domain Eukaryota; kingdom Metazoa; phylum Chordata; order Testudines; family Cheloniidae; genus Eretmochelys; species Eretmochelys imbricata. The sequence continues at coordinate 31,888,582 of NC_135586.1, read as the reverse complement.
TGGTTCTTGCACACCCAGCAGCTGCCTGTGTTCAGGAGAGTTACAAAAAAATTGTACTTTTTTCATTTGTGCTGATTTGCATATTAATAGTTTGCATATTAAACAACTACTTCAGAGGGTGGGCGGGCTAATGAATGCAGCAATCTCCTCTATTTTAACTCAATTTGCCTCATCCATATTCCAATGACTTTGGGGATTGGTATTCAGTTTTCATTGAAATTATCCAAGCCAGACCTAATTTGTGCTGCCCTTCCATTAATCCAATTAATTAGCACCATTGATGTGTACTGCCTTTGTAATGCAGCTTTGTTCAGCCCTGCTGCTGCTAATGACAGCCTAGTATCAGAGCAAATAATGAGCAAACCAAAGGAGCATTTGACCCTGGATGTACCCTCACACAATGCAGCAGTTTTGAGTCTGGAGGCCCTAATTTAGGTTCTGTAACCCGAATTATAGACAATAATTCAATATTCTTCATGTGGAGCTGAGTAATTGTCATCCTCTCCCAGTTTGTTTAGTTTACTTCTTTTTTCTGCTTCTTTATCAATTATTTTTTGCAGACATTTTGAAACCTGGCCTTGCTGCCCCACCGACAGCATTGATTCCCAACCTCCTTTTCAAAGAGAGCTCTAAAAAAATCTCTTTGCGCTGAAGGAATTCATTAACCTTTTCTCCTGCCCAGAATGGGAGAGAAAAATTTGTATGTTTTTTAAGTAAAGCAAACATATATTCGCAAAAAGAAAAGGAGTACTTGTGGCACCTTAGAGACTAACCAATTTATTTGAGCATGAGCTTTCGTGAGCTACAGCTCACTTCATCAGATGCATACCATGGAAACTGCAGCAGACTTTATATATACACAGAGAATATGAAACAATACTTCCTCCCACCCCACTGTCCTGCTGGTAATAGCTTATCTAAAGTGATCAACAGGTTAGGCCATTTCCAGCACAAATCCAGGTTTTCTCACCCTCCACCCCCCCACACAAATTCACTCTCCTGCTGGTGATAGCCCATCCAAAGTGACAACTCTTTACACAATGTAAAGGAGAGTGAGTTTGTGTGTGTATGGGGGTGGGTTTTTGGAAGGGGGTGAGGGAGTGAGAGAACCTGGATTTGTGCAGGAAATGGCCTAACTTGATTATCATGCACATTGTGTAAAGAGTTGTCACTTTGGATGCGCTATCACCAGCAGGAGAGTGAATTTGTGTGGGGGGGTGGAGGGTGAGAAAACCTGGATTTGTGCTGGAAATGGCCTAACCTGAAGATTACTTTAGATAAGCTATTACCAGCAGGACAGTGGGGTGGGAGGAGGTATTGTTTCATATTCTCTGTGTATATATAAAGTCTGCTGCAGTTTCCACGGTATGCATCTGATGAAGTGAGCTGTAGCTCACGAAAGCTCATGCTCAAATAAATTGGTTAGTCTCTAAGGTGCCACAAGTACTCCTTTTCTTTTTGCGAATACAGACTAACACGGCTGTTACTCTCAAACATATATTGTTAGTGATTATTGGAGCCACTCCCCACCCGTCCCTCCGTATAGCAACTCTGTGAACTCACCTTTGTGCTTTGCTTAATCTCAGCCCCACAGTCTCCTGCTTCAGCTCCAATCACTGAGTAAGTGAGGGAAGAGCATTGTATAAGGCCATGAGAGAACAGGACAGGCCTGCTGAGGATGATCCTACATCTTCAAACTGGCCTCAGTGGCAAAGGGGAGAGGCACAGAGGTCCCGCTTGGAGTTATTAATGGCACATAGCTGATCATGCCACATCTGAAGTGATTGAGCTTTACAGCATAGAAGGTCAAAACCAGGGGACTAGACAGTTAGATCTGTCACAAGATGGGCACTGACTATGTTAGGAGATTGTTCTTGCAATCTAGTGCGCTACCTGGAGGGAAGATTGAGGTTCTGTAGGGGAGTTGTCCAGATGTGGTACCTTGAGGCGAGATGGTGGCTCCATGGATTAAACACATCTTTAACCAGGGGGAGATGGAGCATGTCCTGCACCTTAAGAAGCAGACTCTGCAAGGTGACTTGTCACCTGATGCCAGGAAGAACAATGTTGGCCAGGACTGGCAGCCAGGTGGCATGGAACTTGTTGTTATAGGCATGGTTTCATTCAGCTGAGTATCTACTAGTCCTGTGTGAACGGACCTGAGCCATTCTGGGGAGCAATACTCCGCTGCAGAACTGCACAAGGCAAGCCCAGAGTGTCTTAATGTCTGCATACTGGCTTCCCAAGTAGAACCAGCTAATTTGCTGGTCAGGGTGTTTCTTGCCTTTATTTTCAATGATGTCTTGGTAAGGTGTTCTTTGAAAGTCAAGGCACGGTCCAGTGTAACATCTAGATACACAGGCTTGGGTTGTGGTCTGGCCTGTGTCCATTCAGAAAGATGTGCAGCTGTTTGTTGGCCTTTGTATGGTACAGATGGAATCGGATGGAAACTATTGTTCTGAAACTAGGTTTAAGTCTCCATCTTTTACAATAGTGGGCCATCTCTCCGACCGGCACTCAGGATCTCTGAGTCCAGTGAGACATGCTGAAGCACATGCTTAAGAGCTTTCCTGAACGGTGGCCCTTGTGAAGAAAGACATGAATGTGCCCAGTGATAGAGAGAGAAACAGAATATAGATTACCTGTGTGAAATCCTAGCGCTGCTACAGTCAATGGAAGTTTTGCCATTGACTTCCCTGGAGCCAAGATTACACTCCTAGAAACATAATTTCTCCTAAACCGACAATTAGTTGGAGTGGTTAGCAGGTCTCCAGGAGTGGTTAGCACCCATGACATGGGCACACATTTCTAGTAGCCACGATTCTAAAATGCCCAGTACTTTCCTTTACCAGTTTTGATCTGGTCCTTTCCTCAGTATTTATTATATATTCCCTTCGCCGGTGATTAAGACATTGAGATTATCCTGCTTAACATGGTTGACTGTGTAGATTTGCAGTCACTATATATATACGTCAATGGAATTTAAACACATGCTTAACCTTACATGCATTCCTGAATCAGGCCTTTTGTGCAGAATCCTCATCTGAGGTTATAATCCCCTGGCTGCTGTGGGACAAAATGCCCATAATTGGATGCTATGTGCTATTCCTCTCCTCACCATCTTTTGTGTGCTGCATCTGTGAACTCTTCAGGGCATAGACTGTGTCCTCCTCTTTGTGTGCATTGACAGGGCTGTGGGCTGCTGCTGAAATACAATTAATAAATAATGCCAGAAAATGAAGAAAGTGTCTTCAGGTGGGGGATAAGTAGGAGAAATAGAAAACTAGAAATAAAGATCCTGGGCCAGACCCCCAGCCAGGGTAAACTGAAGAAGCCACACCAATTTGTGTTACCGCAGGTTCGAATCCACTGTTTTTTTCAGAATGAGCAGAAGGAAGCACAGAATATGTCCAGATACACTGAAAGCAGCTACATCACTTTAAATGCAACGTCTCTCGTATCAGGTGCTCCTTATAGACTGGAGCAGGAGAAGCTATTAAAAGAAACATTAGGTATGGCTATCCACAGGTAGGTCACTAAATGAATTAAGTTTATTTAATTACACATAGCACATTCACTGTGTCCACAAAGAGATTGAACTGTAGAGAGGGAGCGTTATTAGCGCTGGGCAGAGGATCAAAATTCTGTTTTGCAAAGGATTTTGAAATTTGGTATAATTTTGATTTGGAATGAAACGTGAAATTTTTGAAATTTTCTATGAAGAAAAATTCAGAATTTTGGTTTTGGATCTATTGAAATGTTTTATTTTAATTTACTTGTTTATATTATATTATACATAATTATTTAATACATAACACAAATTTCAAAATGAAAAGTTGCTTCGAAGTGAAAAATTGAAACATTTCATTTTGAGAATGTCAAACAGGACATTTTTTTTCCCCCTCCAAAACAAAATTTTGGGGAAATCAACACGTTTTCGCAATGTGTTTCAGTTTCAACAGAACTGCATTTCCCGACAGAGTCTGGTTCCATTGCAATTCTTCCCACCAATCTAGGTAGTATTCCTTACTGATTCTTTGAATGTTAGACTCATTTCTGTGACCCACCACCACCGCTCACGTGCCCAGTTGTCTGGTTTGGAAATGAGCCCCTGTGGTGGGGATTTGTGCTATGTGCGCAGCTGAGGAAATTCCTTGAGGGTAAGGGAAGTCGGTCTGCCGAGAGAGCTAAGGTGTTGTCTGGGACGTTCATTTCTACTTTAGACTGGGTCAAAGAACAAATAAACAAACGTCCTGACCAGAGGCCGTGGGGAAGAAACGTCAGATGACATAAATCTGTTACATGCCAACCAAAGTGGGGGTTGTTGTACTGCAGAATGGGGAGTCCAAGCAAATATCACCATTGTGATTCCCCACAGGGCATTGTAAATCACGCAGTTTGAATAGAAGCTGATATAGTTAGCTGCCTGCAAGGTTTCACTGATTAACCTTAAAATATGCTATAAATCTTGTTCTCTTATTTGTTCACGTAGCACTGAAAAACATTTTCCTTTACCGTTCAAATGTCGTCATATGCTAAGTAGCACTGGGCTTGGTCAATACTTGCATGGGAGACCTCCAGGAAACCCAAGGGCAGCAGGGCGTGGCACTGAAGACTCCTAAGGTGCTCGTACTGAAGTAATAAGACACTGGGGGCTTTGCTGCTGGAGGTGCCATCTGCTGAAGGAGATGTAAAATAAATGCTACTGTGAGGTATTAAAGACCTCAATTGGCCTTTACCCATTGAGGCAGGGATACCAGCTTGGTGGCTACGTAATGCCATTCTGCTTATCTATATTCCTCCTGGAGTTCCAGAATGAGGCATTGTTGTTCATTTTCCCATTCTAAAAAAGCATAAAAAAGTAACACTGTGGTGTTGTGCATCCGATGGCTCATGCAGAACAGCTGTTATGTTCCATCCCAGAGGCAGTTGCATTTCAGTAGTGGGTGAAGGGATCCCTCCATATAAATCTGTAAAGAACTCAGAGACCTACGTATCTGGGAAATACTAAATGTGTGCACATGGGTTCAATGATCATTCTTATGCTGCGGATCAAATGGAGTGTTCTGTTCAGAAAGACTGCACCCGGAAGTGCTAAACGTCACAGCCAGTTGGGGATTGTGCAGAACAACACAGAGTTCAAATTAAAATGTTTAACCAAGAGATTTTACCTTTAGATGAAACTCTCTGCATATACACACGGGTGATATTGACCTAAATGGGAGCGAGGTGGAGCCAACACTGAGTGCTTCTGAAAATACAACCCCGGTGCCTTCTTTGTGGAAAAGCCCCACTAGTTCATTTTAATGATGGCGAGAGAGACCCTGAATTTCTGACTTGTGTGAATTAACCAGCCCCTGAAAAACAACTCACAAAGGAAGGACAGTGCATCACAAAATGTGCTCTGCTCATGGATTCTGACATCTGTATATTAGTGTTTACAGTGTTATGATGCTCCATAATGCACTAATTCCTAGATTAAAATACATTTTGTAAAGAAACCTTTTTGCAAAGCCATACCTCCCTTCAGTGCAAGTTGTGCTGTGAAAGCTTTGCTAAGAGAGACGGTCATTTTTGTTTGCCAATTACTAGCTGTGCAGATTAGGGGACTGTAGATTTGCCAGGTGACTGTATTTTTAAACTAGAGATGATCCTTTTATAGGCTTCTCTGCCAGTGGCAGATAGACCTGCTGAGGTATAACAGCAAAGTAACGTTTAGCTAAAAGGGGAAGAGGATGCCTGACAGAAATCTCAACAAATATCCCAGTATTTACTAGTGTGGTGGGGGCCGGCGCTTGCCCGAACCGTCTCGTCGTCTTTCTGGTCCTGATGCAGTCGGATCCTGGTTAGTGACATCACTTAGGAGTTGTCATATGATGGTATGTCACAACATGTCAGCATCTGACAGGCTGGATGCTTGCTATTAACTCCTAGCAAATACAAAATAGAGCTGGTGGGTAGAGAGAGAGCGAAGAGCAAAGTGATGCCCCTGCCTGCTGCCTTGGGTAAATGCTGCTGGCAGTGTTGGGACTTTCACACATTCCGCTTTTGTTCATTATTTTGAAAAGATGTTAGGTGGGATTTTCAAAAGCGTCGAAGTTCTGTGGGAGCAGGAGCCCCAGTGATTGTCAATGGGACGTGTGCTCCTATGGCACATGCGTGTATTTGTAAATCCCACCCACCATCTTTACTTGAGCTAACTGAAGCCCAGGTATGACTCGTTAATGTCCACGTTGGAAGACTGAGATGTCAGCAGAGAAGTGCCTGGGGGGAGTCGCTAACACCCTGTGGGGCTGGAGATAGCATGTGATGCCAGTTGTCTTTCCCGGGATCCTGTTTTTCCTCACGCCTGTTAACTGGAATTCCCGCCTACTCTGCCGTGACACTGTCTCACACGAGTTGGGGGGGCGGGGTGTGTGCGCACAAACCCTCTGTTTAAGGTTGCAGAACCGTTTCACTGTTGAGCCCTTGTTCTCTCATATTTATAACACTCTGAAACCTTCTCTTTTCAGGCTTTTCTTTTCTTGCTTGGTCTCTGCCAAAAGGTCTTCATTTTCAGAGAATCTGGAGAAGACCGTCAAGTATGTTTAGCCATTTTTGAGTTAGGTTAGACTGAAAAAGACAAAAACACTTTTTCTCCTGTAGAAACCGATTGCCACCCACAAGTTCCAAACAGCCACACTTGAAACCCGGCACATAAAGAACCCTCCCTGAGGTCCCGTGTGTGGCCATGCATGAGCGAGAACAGCTCATATAACAAGAGTTGCCAGCAATTCAAAAATCACTTCTGAGCATGCTCACAGGCACCTTACAATAGCAGATCTTAATGCGGCTCCACCCCCTTTGTGCCATCAAAATACCCTGGCCAATGGGTACTACTGTTGGGACAGTCGAGAGCGGGAGATTGTGTGTTTCAGTCAGACAGTTACACAGTGACATCATCAAAACCACACAATCCTGATCCTGGGAGCCCAGTTTAGATCCTAAAGTGACTGATCCCAAGTGTTTGGGCTCGGTCATTGGAACAACCCTTCCCTTCCATGTGCAGGTTCTTCAGACATAAATCTAAAGCCAGGCTCACTTTATCTGTGTTGGTATTAAGCTGATTGGGTTATTTAGCACATGTTATGCCCCATTAACTCCTAGGTTAAAATTCTCCAGAGCCCTGGACCTTTGCCCAGTGGGCAGGCAGGCTCAGTATGGAGCAGCTGGGTGCGTGCGTGTGTTTGTTTTGGAACATCCCAGCCGCAAGGCATCTGTTTACTCCCCAGATATTCGTTCCGTCTTGAGGCTGGGGTGGCTGAGAGAGATGAATGCTCGGTCTGTTGTTGCCTCTTGCTTTTTTTTTTCCATGCTCTCATCACTAGTCTGAGTGGTTCTTATTTTGCTTCTCTCTGAAAGAAGCCATAAAATCCCCCAGACCGTGTGTGCTATGGTGTGCACTTACAAATTACCATTGAAAAATGAATTGCCTTGACAAAATCTAATGTTTTGTGACACAGCACAAATATGCATTTCATTCCTGAGGAGAAGGAAAAGGAGCTCATTGGAAATATTAAATTAAGCAGTGTAACAGCTGAGAATAATTTGGTTTTCTGCTCTGTTGCTTGTGATTTGGTATGGAGGTTGAGGTGGCAAGCCAGTTCCTGTTTAGGGTATAAAGCACACACAGCTGCCCTGGATTTTATTCCCTGCTTTGGAGGGACTCAGTTTTTCTGGTATTGAAGGCTGGGTGCCATTCAAACCCAAGGCTTTGGGTCATGTCCCAGAGACAGGGAGCTGAGATGGAGGATATTGTGGCCAGTGTTTGGAAATGTTGACAGTTAAGCTGAAGTGGGTGAAAGGGTTTGGGAAATCTTGCTAATGGCTCTGAATCGCTGCTGCAGAGGACACATGCCTTAATTCTCTGAAATCCTCCAGCCCTCAGTTACCTGCTCAGTTCCATAGAGTGAGTCATTCACAAAAAGGAGGGGTGCAGTGGAGGCTTTCTTGCTGAGTTAGGAAGCCATAACATCTCCAGGGATGTCCCTTCTCCTTTTCATGTTTGCTTATATCCCCAGCATATGTTATGCTCAGCCAGTTCCATTTGCTGCTTGCTCATCCAATACCTCCCACCTTACCCAGCCCTTAGCTACTTCCTTCCACTTGTGCCTTTTTCCACACCACTCCCTGTGCTTGGAATACCCTCTGCAATCATGGACACCCAGCTCTTTATGCTTTTCCTTCAAGTCCCTCCAAGAACTCACTTCTTTGGGCTTGCATGCCACCACTCGGCATCCTCCGGCACTCCCTGGCCTTCAGAGTCTCTCTGTGTAACTGGGACCAACTCGGTGCATGCCAAACCTAAACTACTGGAGTTACAGGACAGAATGTTGCATCCTTTCCCTCCCCCAGCCTTTCCTTGTCTTATTGTTTCACTTAGGCCTGATCCTGCAATCTGATCTGCCTGGGCAGACCCAGCACCCTGACAGAGTCCCACTCATGGAAGCAGAAAAGTCTGCAGGACAGGGTTCTTACATTGTTAGACTGTAAGCCCTCTGTGGCAGGGACTTTGTTCTCATACCTGTCTGCAAATCCTCGTACACACCAATGGTGCAAGATACACAACATGTAGTCCAGTGGATGCTAAAGCAGTGAACACAGCTGTGAAGAGAAGACTCCTCCAATCTGCTACCATCTCTATTATGTACCAAGAACAGCTGCTGGGGTGTCTTTGAGGCAGCAAGGCCTGCTGAACTGCTCCCTCCAGCCACACACAGAGCCCCCTGCTGGGGTGAGGTGGGCATGACCCCCCAAAACGTGTGGGTCTCAGAGTTAACACCCCCTTGAGGTGCACAGATGATCCCCTCTTGGACGTGTTACCTCAGGCGCTGGGCAGAGTCAGGCAACCATTGCTCAGGCCATGTTTTCAGGCTTTTCTTTGTAACCACAGGGGTCGAGGGGGGGGAATTTACTCTTTAAAAAATGAAACCTGAGATTCTGAGGAGCTGGGGGCATAGGCACAGGCCTGTGCCTTGATCCAGTCCTGTTGCTAGATGAACCGGCATCAGTTCCTCCTTCCCGGCAAAGGGTCCCCTGCAAACACATCACGCACACCTCGCGCCGTGCCACCCCTCCTCCCGCAGCCCGAGTGAAATGGCAGCTCATCTCAGTAGTCGCTAAAGAACCCCCTTTGAAACCCTGTATCGCTAGCTGTGGAGAGGCACCCGTGGGTGTGGGGTTGCTTATATCATGCCAGACAAAATATTTCGGAACTTTTAATTGTGCAAAAAATTTCAGAGATTTTGTCTTTTCATCCTGATTCAGGATGAAACCAAATTTTATTCCCCAAAATATCCTTCCAGTGAGATGTTTGATTCTCTAAACACCAGGAATGTCTTCAAAGAAAGGAAGCTTGTAAATGCTCTCCTTGTTTGTAAATCAAAGGTGTAACATTGATATAACCTAAATCATCCTTTTTGATTTTATGCCATGTCTTACTTGCCCATAAGGGAATACACTATGTAGCCTTGCAGGGGTGGTAGCGTGGGGGGAGGGGATAAAAGCATTGTAATAGATGCTGGGGGGGGGGGCAGAGGAGGCAGTAAAATTATAAAAGATCACTCTAGTAAAACTCTGATTTATAGCTTACAATGTATGAAGGTTTAATCATGCCGATAAGGAATTGGAGTATTTGTGTTGGAAAATACTTCCCAGTGTTGCTAGCACAGTCCCTCTGGTGCCAAAGGAGGTCGCCGAGCCCCGGTATGTGCGAGCTGTGCATCTGGTCCCTGGCCAGCCACGTTCCCAGAGCAAGAAAGTCAGCTGCGGGGTTGGGGTGGAAGGGATGAGTCCCATTGCTACAGGCCAGTGGCACCCCTGGGGGTGGGAGCCACGGGACACCGAGATGCCCAGCAGTGCAGGTGTGGAAAGTGTCAAACTGCCTCCCCGTTGTGTGTCTGGCTGTCGCTCGTCTTCTGAACTCAGCCTTGTTCACAGAAGTAGCCGTTCCTTCCTCTCCCGCAAGGCCGCTCCGGAACACTCCGGAGCCATGAGGGGGATCTCAAGGCTCGGTCTCAGGCTGCTCTCATCCCCAGAGAGATGTAGTTTAATGATGAAAAAGCCGGTTTTCTGCTGGGTCTACAAGCCCATTGCGCTTTGCTGTCCAAAGCGTGTGAATTAGTATCACTCCTTCAGACGCTGGTTCCCCACTGGCAGGAGAAGATCCAGTAGGAGGGTCTCTAAACCTTGGATTTAGGAATGGACCCTGGCACCCAATTGCTCGGTGAGGGAAGGAAGGCGGGTGGTTGTACAGCTGTATGAGTAGCCTGCAATGAGCTCGGTAGAAATATCTAGGTAGATGAGCTGATTTTTAACAACTAAGCACAGTGCCCAAATGTATGATGACAGTATGTGGTGGGGGGCCAGGACACCCCTGCCACATTCTACCCCTACCCCTGCGGTGTCCATCCGTAGGAAGAGGTCCTACTAAGCCAGCCAACAGGCTGGTGTGTGGAGGGTTTGTTCCCATCCAGGCTCAGAGGCAGCCGAGAGAGGCGCTGCCCGCTGGAAGCAAACAGCAGGCAGCTGAGCCTAGGCTCAACACCTTAAAATAAGGGGGGGGGGGAGACAAGGGGGTTGTGCTGGCCAGAAGCCAGGCAGGATGCTCGGGAGCCCTAGGGGTGACCCGGCCTGGCTTGCGGTTGCTGTGTGGGTTGGTATTTTTGAGCTGGCTGCTCGTACCTCTGCAGGGAGGGGGGAAACGTGCTGCTGGGGACACTGGCCAAGCAAGTGTCAGTCTGGGTGAAGCTGGAGCCCCTGTAATTAAACCCCACTGGAGGGGGAAATTCTTGGGCAAACCAGAGCCTCCAGTGGCTTTTTCCTCATAATTCTGCCCTGGCCCCACTCCTGGGCACAAAGTAACAGAAGAGCTTTGCTTTCTCTGTCAGAGCCAGTGAGAGAGACACCAACCCATCCGCCGACAGAAATGGCCCTGTCCGAATGTCGGCCCAGGCTGTGCTTCCGCTTGCATCTCTCGCCGCTGTGAAGCACCCGCCCACTGAGAGTCTTTGCAATAACAGCACTGAAAAGGGAGCATCTGCCGCCACACAGCAGCGCTCCTGGCCGCACACTTGGCAGCTCACGTACAGGAGGCAAACCCAGGCAGTCCAGCGACCAGTGGGGGACTCCACTAGTGGGGCACATTCGCCCTCGGCTCTGGCTGCTAGCGTCTGTTGCCGCGCCTCGCTTTCCACAGTTGGAAGCATTGCCACTTGGTGAAGCATTCTCAGCCCATCGGAAATGTGAGTTAGGAGTGCTGTGGCTGTGATTCTGGGACCTGCCTGACCTTGAGGCTGATCTGTATCCGCTATCGGAACTTCTCTCCAGCAACAGCCCAATGTCTCCCATCTTTAAAAGCCTAAGAAAGTTTTCAGCAGGGATGTGGGTAGACAAACGACAGGGCTGTCAAAGCCATGGACAGTCTCCAGAGTGAGAGTAATGTCTGAAGGGGAAGAATATGCATTGGAAACTTTGCTTGATCCTTGTTTTGAAGCAGCCTTGAAAGCTGCATTGAACTCCTTGCAGAGACGTACCTTGCCTTGGGATATTTGTATAAAGAAAAGTAGTGGAAATCCACGTCATCCACCTCCTCTCTCCCATGTCCTGGCAACCCCAACAAATATCCTGCGAACTACAGAGATTACCACTAGCCACAGTAAAAAGCATGCTTCGTGCTGTTTGAGTACACCAAAGAGCATAGCGAGAGCTGACGTCCTATTTCATCCCCAAAGGGCATGGCAGCATCAAACACTCTCATCTCTGTCTGTGTGTCCACTGAAGAATGAAAAGTGTGGCACAGGTGAGCTAAGAAGACCTTTTGCTACACTTGTGAGAGTTGCCGTTCTGACTGTCCATTGTTTGCCAGGAGCTCTGATCTCCTCTCTTCCTCTCCCAAAGCAGCAAACCCAATACTCAGCCATGGCACAGCTACTGTTGTTTTTAGCATCTCTCTCTCTTAAAAAATGAGTCTGGAAAACTTCCCAGATCATACATCTGTCCATATAATTTACACCACTGAGGATGAAGCAGTGAAGAGGACTGTAAACTATTTTCTTGTTCCATCTGTGCAACTGCATGTGATGATTTTTTCCCATTCCTACTCACGTCTCCCAACCACCCTATCAAATAATCCTGGGCTTGTACAAGTTTCCCAGCCAGTGCCAGACACATCTGTCTGGATACCACAGGGTTGTCCTTTCACTGAGCCTTTCTCTGTCTCTGGTCTTTTTCTCCCATAAGTGACTGCAACTTTCTTCCTGTGTCCCCCGCCCCCTATCCTGGGAACATCCTCCCTTGCATTCCATGTCATGCACCTCACATATCTCCTTGGAAATTAGAGCACCACAGTGGATCATCAAGAGGCACACTATGGTGCATCATGGGAAAAGTAGTTTGGCCAAGGAGGCCAGCCTATAGAGGAGAATGGGGGGATGAGGTGCCTGAACTATAATTCCCATGAAGCACTGTAGCAACACTTTAGCATAAAAAATTTCCGGCATTTTTTGGTTGAATTCAAATGTCAGGCAGGGATCTGTCATTATTTATTTGTCGAGCTGTTTGGAAAATGCTCTTTTATTATGGAAAATCTCAACCTTTCGCCAAAAAAGTAAAAAGCTCAAACTGAAAAATTTGGCCCAAACCAGAAGACTTCAGAAACTTTCTATTTTCTAACAAAGAATTTAATTTTGAGAAAAGCAGATGCTTTCACAAGAAAAGTACCTTTAGTCAAACACCCAATTTTCTACCGAAAAAAGGTTTTGACAGAAAAATGGTGACTTGCTCTATTGATTTGTCTGTAAAGAATCCAGGGTGCAGTAGGAATAATCGCAACTAAGGATGAGGCGTGTTGCTGAGTGGGTTCAAAGAGAGGTGGCCCAAAGAACAGGGAAGAAGTGAGTTTGTATCTTGTATGCATCGGCCATCCTGCCGGGACAGTGGTAGTGGGGAATGCTGTGCTGAAATGCTCATGCTCAGCACGACTGTGGGCTGTTAACTCGCCAGGGGAAATGTTTCAGTCATGTGTAAAACGTTGTCCCATCCCTGGCTGCTTTGACAGGAGCTGCGGTGCTCATATGTTCAGGGTCTCATTCTCTTCTCACGATCCAGACTAGGAATGACTACAGTGAAGTCAATGGGACTACACCAGCGTGAGAGGAACATCAGGCCTTCGTCATTTGTCATTTGCAGACGGGGACTGGTATAAACGCCCAGCCTGGAGCTGGCCGAAGAGCAGAGACCTTACCCATACCCCCACCACTGGGCACTTACAGTGCATGCCAGAGTCAGAGGGCACCGGAGCTGTGGGGGGCATCGCTTTGGCACGGCGTGACAGGTCTGTGTATGCCTAGCCACGGGGGGGAGGCTGTATGCTGTGCCCGGCAAAGGAGTCAGTGTAACCCCTGCTACAGACCCCAGCCTACTCCTGGCTTTGAGACATGCTGTTCTACTGTTGTGTGATGCTCTGAGCCCCAGGAGGGTGCATGGGACCCCGTTCCCAACCCTGGGACCCCCCACCTGACGTGCTCTTCCCCTTTGAGCATTTGTGCCTTGCTCAGCATTAAACGATTTGCACTTACACCGACCGGCTGTTGGTGGGGAACAGGGACACTGTAGCTGCTATATTTGTATTGAACTCCTCGCTTTTCTTTGTTTCTCAAATGGGTCCTCATTAAAGGGACTACATGGCTCGTTGGGGATAGGGCATTATTTAATTAACAGCTACTTGAGAGCATTTCTGGGGCTGGGTTTGCAAGCTGATATTTTATTGATAGGATGAAGTTTTATGGGTGTATCAGTGGGGAAAGCCTTCACTACTTACTGTTAACGGGTGCATCATTCCCATGGACTGGGACCCAGTGAGAGGCAGTGACTCAGTGAATCTTGACTTCAGCTTTGGTCTAGCTCTGTTGTTGACTCAAAACGTGGAGCAGTTACATGAGGATTTGCTAAATTCAGATTGTGCTTTTATCCCAGCCAGCTTGTAATAAACGTGAAACTTCCAGTACAGACTGGGTGGGTGTGGGGAGAGGACCTAATGTACTGAAGAAGTGGAGGGCTTTGCAGTTTGATAAGACAAACTGATGAATGGAGAAGGGGCATGTTGTCACCTTTGAGCACCCACTCACTCCCTGAAAGCAACAGAACTTGAATTTCCTTCAAACTTCCTGTGAATCACTCTGAGTCAGAGAGACGGTTTCTGACGGTTCCTGCAGAGCTGTCAGAGACTCGGCTGAATGGCAGCTTGTAGGGCAGCTCAGCCCCTCATCACAATCCTAGCTTTGCTCTCCAGGCTTCCAAGTTTCCATTCTGAGACCTGACTGGGGCTTTCCCCCACAGCAATCTCCGGGTGAGGGGAGGGAGCGGGAGGGAGATGTCTGTCCCATTTCCAGTGCCCACCTCTGACCCCTTGTCGGCACCACATGGTGCCCAGCACGAGGCAAAGTCAGTCTGATCGTTGGGCGATTTCTACACTGCAGCTGTGGGGAGTGCCAGGTGGCCCCTCGAGCTTTGCAGACCATGCTCCTCTAATCCGTGCCTGAGCAGGCCGACCCCTCGCATTGCTCAGGTGTGAGCCAGAGGTTCTTCATGAGTGAGAACGTCCGCACGGAGGGCCTGATCTAGAGCTCACCGAAGTCTGTGGAAAGACTCCCTTTGACTCCACTGGGCTCTGGGTCAGGCACTAGAGTGACCAGATGGCAAGTGTGAAAAATCAGGACAGGGGTTTGGAGGCAATAGGCACCTATATAAGAAAAAGCCCCAAATATTGGGACTGTCCCTATAAAATTGGGACATCTGGTCACCCTATCAGGCACAGAGCCACTTCCAGAGCTGATGTGCACAGCACAGACCCCACCCACTGAATGGAACTGCTGCCAGTGGTCACTGGGGGTCCCAGTTTGAGTCTGATCTCCGGTAACATGGACTCGTGTATTAATGACCCCTTTGGGTTGTCAATGGGCTTTCAATGCAGCACCTTTTGCGGTAAAAGCACAAGCATCAACAGCATGAGTTAAAGGAGTAACTCTCTGAGCTGACAGCTAGAGTAGGTCCTTATCTTCTTATGTGGCCCCGTCACCGGAAGGGGAGAGTAACGCTATTGCGGGACACACATGCACAGTGGGACCAGCAGCCCCGCTATTGGAAGGGGACTTGGGTAACGAGGCAAGTCCACCCCCTGTCTGGCTACCGACTGCTGGACAAAGCAGCTGTAAAAATAAAAGGAAGATCTCCCTCGCTCTCCTGCTGGGCAGCCTGGAGTCTGCAGCAGACACCCTCCAGCAGCACTAGAGCAAGGGCTGCCGGGTGCTTTCGCGCTCAGTCAGCCTGGCCCAGGTGAGTATTTGTTCTCCTCAGCTTTGGTGGAACTGGTTGGAGCTGGGTTGAGAGTTGCTTATCCAGGGAGCAGCCAAACAATGGTTTTGGTCATTTCTGCTGCTTTTTGGACCAGTTCTCATTCGCCCCTTCGCTGCTGGTGTCTCCCTGTCCCGCCACGCAAAAGGGGAGCCATGGAGGTGAGACTGAGCGGGCCACTGAGGAGCATGGAGAGTGTGTGTTGGCAAGAGGATTCTGGTAACTTGAACAGCAACGAGGTGGCTAATCAGTAATAATAACTTGGCAGGTGAGGCACTTCCTCCATCTTGACGTGACGTTCCTGTTGGTGTGACTCAGTATCTATCGATTTATTTAAAGCTACTGAGATACGAGCATTATTTTAAAAAGCAAGTGGTGTGCGGGCAGGGTAGCTGTTCTGCATACCCATTTGTCTGCGTAACGTGATGACCATACATGGCACAAATAAGGAACCTTCTGAGCAGGTTTGTTTGAAATGAAAAGATTGTTGAGAGAGTTCCACAAAAAGAAACACAATGTTACCTTCTGGGAAACTTTTCTGCCACAATCCGTGTATTCCATCTGGGATGTCCTGGTCCAGTGCTGGTGTGGGTGCCAACCTGAATATTCTCTACAGCTCCATTTATACATGGAACACCTCTTCACTGCCTGCTCTAAACTGTTGTCTAATCCAGCTAGCTTCTACCACAGAAAAGGCAACATTTCAGTGGTGATTAAAGTGATTCCAGTAAAGTACACCCTTAACTGTATTTTGTACATCATCTGGTACATGTGAGCACATTAAAGAAATAACATGCTTGATATTTTAAAGCACAAACTTCTGGCTGATTTTATTACAGACCCTGTCTATCATTTCCATACGAACTGCCATCTCCACAGCTCGCTTCCCAATCTGAGTGTGCAAAAGAATCAAATACGAAAACCTTGAATATCAAACTTTTTGCATTTCCTTTCAACATGATTTAAAATTGATCAGTCTTAAAAAATCCAGCCAAATGTTCTGGATTCACTGAAAGCGTCTCATCCATTTACAGTCAGAAATGGACTTGTTTTTTCAAAGCAAATGTAACTTTTTGAAATTCAAAATTTAATTTGGATAAAAATAAATTTGCAGCAAAAACTTGCAAGCTATTGAATGTTCTGCATTTCTGGACATGCAAATAGTCATTTCACAGAAATTACATGTGCGCGTGCTCACACACACACACGATAAAACCCAGCAACATTTGTGATTGTGAAATGGCCTAAGGGGAAAAAATCACTTAAAATATCACAAAAATCAGTCCCTTTCTTACAGATCTAGCCAACAATGACCATCAGTATCCACCCAGGGTACAACAGAACCACAGTTTGATTAATACACTAACTAAAAAAAGGAGTCACTCTGATACAGCTGTGATGCCCCTTTGACATCTCATTGTGGTGCATGGTACCAGTGGAGTGCTGTTCACAGCACCCAGAGCTCTTATTTCCACAGAAAACAGCAGATCCAAACATGGATATCGGTTACACTGGTGTAAATTTGGAGTACAAATCCTCTGAAGTCCATGAGAGTTATTCTGTATTTACAACAGTGTGTGGACAATGTCTGGCCCAATATCAGTACCACTAACTCCAAGCATTCAAAAATCATGACATTTTGAAAAATATCCATTTTGTATTTGTATTCTGAGATCTGAGCTTTTAGGGCCACACTCAGGTTATGTTTTCAAGCTTTGCTCTGCAATCATGAGGACTAGAAACTTACTATTTTTAAAATGAAAGTCTAGATTCTCATGTAACCAGAAAAAAGAAAAGGAGTACTTGTGGCACCTTAGAGACTAACAAATTTATTTGAGTATAAGCTTTTGTGGGCTACAGCCCACTTCATCGGATGCAACTGTAGCTCACCAAAGCTTATGCTCAAATAAATTGGATAGTCTCTAAGGTGCCACAAGTACTCCTTTTCTTTTTGCGGATACAGACTAACACGGCTGCTACTCTGAAACCTGCCGTGTAACCAGCTGACTCCAGGAGTTCAGGCTTTCTGAAAAGCACTGAAACGCATGAGAATTGGCCACACCATACTACCTTCCTCTTCCTTGGGAAAAGGCTTGATTATTGTGGCCCTCACTTACCCTGCTGGGACTAACTTAAATCAGACATCAGACCAAAAATTAAGATGTATTCTTTCTGAGTAAATCACACGACTTTTAGGGGGGCTCTGACACATGGTTTTTCAACGGGGTGGGGGGGGGTTTGGCAATATTGATTTCTTAACTTCTAATGTATATTCATTGCCATCAGTGTCTCCTTGCGTCCATTTGTCATTCGGTGTATCTGAAAAGCAAGTGCTGCTGATACAGAGGTTAGCCGGGGTAGTAGCAAAGCAACCAGCTAAATGGAGGCTGTTGGAGAGAGCAGCTTTTCTGCCCCTTTCCCACAGCCCTCCTGGGGCCATACTGGGCCCTGAGGACAGCAGGTTCAGCTCTCCACCCAGCACCATCTACCCAGTGGAGGTCACACTGGTTTGCCACTTACACCTGTTTTCTGTCCGCCAACCAGTAACTCCCTCTGCCATTGATGTCACTGCCGAATATGGCCCAAAGGAAATGGCATTTTCCAGTCCTTGAGGCGACCACTTGAGCTGGAACACCAGAGCGGGATCGTGTGCTGCTGAGAGCAGCAAACGGGTGTGCTCTGGGGTATGGCATGGGATGGATTCTAGGAGTGGATTGGGACATAACTGCTTCCCCACAGGTAATCTGGGAGCTGCTCTACGTTGTCCTCTTTTGCCTGCTGGTACCTGTGCTATTGTCTGCTGTGGCCGTGTGTTGTCTGCATGCTGGTACAGTGACTGGCATGAGGACAAACAAAACTTGACTCTTTCTTACTCCCCAAACTCAGGAATTTTTAATTTTAAATACATCTTGCAGAAACCCATCACTTGTGAATCTCCTGCCTGATACATCATTCACATCATGTTATATTATGCTCCAAAACATAACATAATGTGACTGATGCAACTGATGACTGATGGTGTATCAGCCAGAAAATGTAAAAGGACCCAATTTTCTAAAGAGCATTGTTACAGAAACAAACAAGATGCCCTTTTAACTTGTATTGATTGATTGCTAAAGAATAAGCTCTTCTCATACTTTTACAAGTCCTATAATTAGTTGGTAGAATTACCTGGAGGGGGGACAAAGCCAAGCAGGCGTCTGGGCAGGAGAGGCGGAGGGAGGAGTGAGAGAGAGCTGGGAAGTGGATTGGTGCCTTTGATTTAGCATGTGCGCTGTCTGCTACACACTGTAATCTAGTTTGGAAAGAGGGGGAAATTCATGCTCAGAAGCACCCAATGCTCATTTTAACGCTGGAAGCTGGTAAACCAGGACTGACCTTCAGTGGTTTGCGGGTCACCCAGCCATAAACTGTCGGAAAAGCCATTTTACATGGGCTTCCTCCACCCATTATGAACATCCTTGCTAAGATGTATATTCCCCCATGACATTCAATAACCTTCTGGCTCCTGAGAACGGCTCTTAAGGAGGCTGCAATGCAAATTGCATTTTTGTCCCAAGTCCGGTCTCTTCAGCCGGGGTCTAACACTCTCCTCACTTTCATTTTCATAGTTCTTTGTAAAACTGTTGGTCTTTTTTTTCTTTTTCTTTTTCTTTCTTTTATGAGCAGCTAAAAATCACATATATGTCTTGGAGGACAATGCCTTTGCCAGCGAAGGGAATATTAGGGTCAACCTTTATTAAGAAAGAAGCTATTGAAATGACATACTCAAACATATTGCTATTAGGGATTCGAAGAGTATTTGCCTCATTAATGTAAAAGGTAGCTAGCAATCTTCTTGATCAACAGTGGCAATTTATTTTAAAGTGTCCATTTTCTGGGTGTCAGAGGAAGATTTTTATTTATAATCTTATTTTCAGTTTCAACAAAGAATGCTTCACTCACGCTCTGTGCAGATTTTTTTTGCAGGCAATAACCGATTATAAAACCTGCGCTCCCCCCACCCCTCCCCACACCCCTTGTAGTGGTGTTGACATATGGAAATGAATCAAAATGTAATAGGCATAATTACAAAGCATTGTATGCAGGCTACAATTAGTGTCTCTTCAAAGCAGACTTGTAATCAAAAGACACCAATAGAAGAGTAGAAGAAATGAGAGGACAATTCATAGAATTAGGGATGTAGCAGAAGGAAGTTTTCAGCCCAGCGTGAGCGGAGTTACACAGTTGGTTTATATTTTAATTCTTAGGGAGTGGAGAGAACCCCATCAGCATAGAAATACCTGAACAAAGCTAGACTTGCTGTCTGTATTAAATAAACAACAAACCTGAACTATGTGAGCAATGACAAACCGAGTGGGATGAACTTTAAAAAAAGAAACCCTTGATAATCCTGTGTATGAACAGGGGCTATCCTTCCTGCAATCCATAACCTACGCTGCTATGACTCTGCTGTATCGTGTTATCCTGTGCATCTGAAACCTTCTCCTTTACTACGGTAACTCACTCTGGCAATGATTCTCTTTACTGGTAATAAAAAAACTAGTAACTAAATATAGAGCATTGCAATGACAATAGCAGGTCACAAGTGGAACAAAGTGCCGTTCATAGTGCTTGCTCTCAGAGCACACAGCTTCAATGTCCCAGGTTAACACGATAGCCAGTTTTAGTGGAAGCCAAAATCCATTTGCCCCATATTCCTCCAAATTCCAGTTAGAATGTCTCATCTAACTAAAGGTGGTTGAAAATTTCTGATGGAACGTTTTTCAATCAGAAAATGTCATTTGTCAAAATTAAAACTTTCTGTGGGAACCTGTCAATTTTGACTAAATTTTTCCAAACACAAACATTGGAAAAAAAGCATTTTGATAAGGTCAAAATGGAATATTCCAACCCTTGCAGCACAGAAGATTTCAATTCTCATTTGAAAATGACTTTATATAAAATAAAGTTCAAAACAAACTAATATAATATTTAAAAATTCAGAATTGGAGCGACACTTTGACCTGTGTCTGAACAGAACACTGCTTGACACATTCGATTGACCCAGAATTATTTTTTTCTCAGAAATATTGTTTAGCAAGAAATTGTTCTGGGTTGAAACTTGGGACCTTAACCCAGATTCGACTTGTTTGCACTAAACGTGAAAAATTCCTACCAAACAGCCGATGCAAACTGGGCGTGGATGGTGTCCGTGCTGCTGCAAATTAGAATGTAGTTAGTTTGCAAATGGTGCAGTCCAATGATGCTGATTTCTCCTGGGTGATGTGGGGGAAATGGCCAGGGCCCTACAGACTGTGAATGTCTTAGAAGTAGAAACGCAGCATCCTGCACTTGGCAGGCAGGAATGGGAGGGCCGTGCTTTCTGGTCAGTGTCTCCACAGGAGTTTGGCCTTTAAGCTTAGTGTGCCCCATGATAGTGGGGTTAATCACGAAATGCACCCTCCTGGGTATGATGCTCCAAAATCTGGCAAAAATATTTGTTTAAAATTTAGAGAGGCTAAGAAATGCCTACATTCAGTAGACAATAATGACTGCAAAACCTGGGACAAGTGAACAGAAGGTGTTCAACGCCTTCAAGCAAAGGTTTAGTTTATTGTTTTCTGTTTGTTTAAATATCACTGGGGTTCAGATATTAATGGGCCCAAGACAACCCAGTGCTAGCTCTGGCTCACACACCATCCTCACTTTCATAAGAACAGCCAGACTGGGTCAGACCAAAGGTCCATCTAGCCCAGTGTCCTGTCTTCTGACAGCGGCCAGTGCCAGGTGCCCCAGAGGGAATGAACAGAGCAGGGAATCACCAAGTGATCCATCCCCTGTCGCCCATTCCCAGCTTCTGGCAAACAGAGGCAAGGGACACCATCCCTGCCCATCCCGGCTAATAGCCATTGATGGACCTATCCTCCATGAACTTATCTAGTTCTTTTTTGAACCCTTCGAGTTGGTTGTGTGCCCACCTGGACATTGGCTCTATGTGTTTGTTTTCCTTTCACACAAAGACACCTGCTGCTCCAGGTGTTAAATGATTTGCACTCTCACAATCCATGGCCCCAGTTAACCATTTTGGTGCTGGAAGTTACAAGGTCGGTCATCGGTGAAGGGATTGAATTGCACCCGTCCTAGAGCAGCACAGAGCAGGCAGCAGTTAGCTGGGCGCAGGGAGGACGGGCATTAGGGCTTGCAGTTCCCAGTGATCTGAAGGTCCCTGAATGGCACCGGCAGAGGGAACTGGTCCACATCAGAGGTGCTCGGGGGAGGGGAATGGGTACATGTAGCTCACGATGAGCAAGTGAAGCCACCCTATATCCTCCTGGCCCTTGGTAACAACAGTCAGGTGCTGCCCCGGCTCAGGCTCAGACTCATCTCTTCTCTCCCTGGGTAGCACAGTATTCCCCAGATCCATCCTGCTGCCCCTCTCTGGGTCATGTCAGTCTTTGGGAGGAGAGCGGGGAAGTGGCCTTACTGGTCTCTGCCCCTGCACTTTGCATTAGCATTTACTCCTGAGCCCCTGCCGGCAAAGCTCTGGCATTCAGCTCCTGCAGGGCTGGCAGTCTTTGTGGGGACACTGTGACGACACAAGGTGTGGGGATGGGGGGAGTTGGACCAGGCTGCCTCCCTGCGGGTCTAAATTCCCTGCCTCAGAGAATTTCAACTAGGAATGATTAAAAATCAGGTGCACGTGCAATGATCAACCCCCCCCCCCCTTTGCTATACTCCTCACATTAACTTTCCTCCACCAACTGGTTCTAAATGACAGCGACTCACCTGCTTACGCAGCCTGCACAGAGCCATGGTACCAGCCCAACAGCAGGGCGCTATGGGCACTATTGATGCATTATGGACCTACACTAATTCTCACACCCCACAATCAGGAGAAAGAAGCCATGGCAGCACCACGGGCTAGTAGGTCCTTTCTTTCACTTAGCTGTTGCTCGTTCGGAGCAGGCAGTTAGGGCCTAGTTTTGATCTCGGTTACACTGGGGCAAATCAAGAGTAGCTCTGTTGAAGTCAATGGAATTAAGCTAGGGCAAGTGACAGAATCCGTCCCTTTCCCAGAGGGAACGTGTGGGAGGACATACATTTGTTTGCAGAAGCCAGACGGTTAAAGATGATACTGACATAATTGTAAGAGCAGAAGCCATGAAAGCCCTGAGAGAAAGTCGCGAGACAAACCGGGCACAAGGCTACCTTGGAATCTGGCACCGCTCCCCCGCTACATCAAAGAGCAGTGCCAGGAGGCCACAGGTGTGCAGCACGTGATGAGCAAATGGAACAGCAGTGGGAAGGATGTGATGACAGTTCTGCATTTGTCTCCATAATGAATTTATCCCAGTGTGCACTTGGGCTCATCTGTTCTATATTTAGCTTGCTTTTCTCCCTCACTTCAGATAGAGCAGAGCAACTGAGAAACTCAGTGTAACAGATTCTGACCCTGGGAAAGTTTTCAGGGCAGCAGAGTAAGGCCTGACTTTGCCGAAGTCATGAAGTTCCTGATCTTAAACTGATCTGCATTTATTAATGCAAGAGCCATGGATAGACATGATCCAGTCTGCTCCAGCGTAACTCCATTGAGTTGCGATTTATGCTGGGGTAACTGTGGGCAAAACCTGAACTGATGTCTTTCTCTGTCTCTAGGAGAACAGAACCAGTGGAATGCTGCAGCACCCTATCAAGCATTAGACTGGAAAAAGAGAGATCCGTGAAGTATTTAAATTGAAAGCAGCACTGAAATAAGAATCTTTGCCAAACAAAATGTCATGGAAATCCAGTGTTGCCCCCTTCGAGTGAATTTGTAGTTGCGAGGCTCCATTTATAGCCAAGCGGAATGCAAAGTCCAGACTGGTTCAGAGTGGGAAATGCCATCCCAGTGACAGGTGTGCCTGTCTGGGAAGTGACGTCAAAGAGGGGATGAATGGCATCTCTAGAGGAAAGCTCACCAGAGCTGGAGTTCAGGTTGTGCCCACAGGCAAGGGAATGCTTTAGTTTCTCACAAACACACTTGCTCTCTTGCACACACACCAAGATGACTGGGATTTGTGTTGGGATTTAATTTATAACTCAAATCCCCAAGGGGCTAGTGGAAAGTGGGAGGTGACCAGAAGTCACCACCTGGACCCTTCAGAACTCATCAGCAGCCTTGCTCTCCAGCAGGGAGACGTCCCCGTCCCAGTCCCTGGCCTTACAGCTGCCACCAAACAAACCGTGTTTCCTCGCAAATGAGGACAAGTTGCGTGAGGTTTCTGAAGGGAGACAGGTCCGCGCTGAGACATGCGCAGTTGTTCCCATCCCCGTTCTTCCTGTGCAGAGTCATCTCAGTATTCACTGTCATTTTATCTGGCCTTAGCCCAGTTTACTGACTAGACCTATGGCAAGAAGAACTCTGGGGGTGGGTGTGAAGATCCCCTTCTGTAAGTCACTTCCGTGCTGTGCACGCAGTGCTGGCTGCGTCCTTGGACAATAATAATGTATCCACCAGCTGCACTCTTCTTCCGAGGGTCCTCCAACGTCTTATAAACATTTACGACGTTTCAGAATGTCTGAAACCCCTTCCTAGCCTCAGACCACCCTCCTGTGGATAGCGTGGTGGAACCATTTTACCACCCATTCTGGGTGCCTGCTTAGATGTTGGTGCTGGCCAGTAAAGCCCGCTGGAATTCCTCACCAGCTGCTGAAATCCGTTCACACTGGAAGCCCGACTTCTCCTCCTCTCTCTGTTACTCTCTGCTGATCTGAGTAGGAATGTGGATGTTTTAAATGCCAAAGTATTCCTGTTATATTTTATTCTCTCCTTCAAAGTGTTTAAGAGAACCCACTGCACAGAGATGGCTCGAAAGATGCGGGGAGTGAGGAGACGTTTCCCTCTGAAACATTAACAGTTCCTTCAGGTCAGTGAAAGAGCTGATGAGGAAACATGAATCTGAATTCGGAAGTATATTTTAATCCTTCCTGTAGCCTTTTAAAACCTGCAAAGGCGTGAGGCTCTGCTATCCTCCCCATCAAAACTTGCACAACCCTCTCTGTAAATGTATATAAAAATATCCCACGGCTTCCTGTTCCCTTCTCTTATCTGTCTCCTTTTCTGAGGCTAACTTCATTTGAGTGCACTGGCTTCCTTTTGCAGCCCTCAAGAATAGAATGGTGCTTTCTCTATGCCTGTCACGTGCTGCTAAGGTTACATGGCCCAGGCTCTTATCAGCAGAACGCACATGGTGCATTGTGGGATATCCCTGGCTAGGTGTTAGCTTTTTCAAGAGCTGTCTCCTGGAATCAGGCACTGGGCAGGTGACCCCCATGACCTTGAGTTTCTGGGTGATTTTTTTTCTTTTTAAAAAATCCCAGACTCTTAGCTGACTAAACATGAATAGACCTCGGAGACTCCTCAGGGGAAACTTCTTTGAGATTGTTCTGTAGATTCCAGTAAAAGACCTAGCCTGGTGTGAGTGTGTGTTTCTATAGGAAGCGGAACCATTTACAGACAGAAATGACTCAAGCAAATAAATATTGGGATTTTATTTGTTCTCTTGGCCGCACGGCTTTTATATCCAGCTGCAGGGAGAGTTTGAGCACCCTGCATGCTGAGCAAAGCCAGGGCTGAAGGTAAGCCGGTACGGGCTGGTACGGGGTACCGGTAAAAAGTGGCCACCAGTAGCAGCCTGTACACAGCTGACGTTAAAGTGCTGCCACGGCAAAGGATCCTGCTTAAAGCGCTTTAACGTCCTTGCCCCTTTTGCCTCCGCCCCGGGCCATGGGCTGGAGCAGCTGCCCCAGAGCCGGTGATTTAAAGGGCCCGGGGCTCCGGCTGCTGCTGCTGCAGTGGCAGCAGCCAGAGCCCCAGGCCCTTTAAACCATCACTGGAGCGCCGGGCGGCCAGGCACCACGGATGGACTGGCTGGGGGATGCTGACCCCCAGCCCTGCCCCTTCCGCCCGAGGCCAGCCCCGTACTGGTAAGTGTCGAATGTTACTTTCACCCCTGAGCAAAACCCACCACCCCGTGCCTTCCAGAGACTGGGGTAATGGTAGGTTATCGGAGCCCTGAAAGGCGTATACATTGGTCTGTGTCAGGCCATCTCGGACCACCCACTGAATGGCACAGGCTTCCCGCTACACGAAGAGCCAGATGAGAAATGAAGCTCTTCTTTGCACTATTCCCCTCAGAGCTGACATGTTTTTCCCCCTCTCCCCTCATCAAAAATGTAAGAAAAAGGCCCCCCAGCAGTCTCTGCTTTGGCCTCCTCACCCTTCTCCCCATCTGGCCCCTCAGAACACAAACACTTCACAGTCTTCTCCACCACTTCCCACAGAGGGAGGTGCAACCCAGGGCAGGATTCCCGGAGATTCCTGCTCAGCTCTCTTCCAGCTCTCAAGAGTTAATCACAGACAATGAACGTAAGAAGACACATTTAAGGAAGGGGCTCTAAATCTGCAGCTAAAATGGGGACCCGAGCACTCCCCTAAGGCTACGTCCTCCCATGAGAGAATATTCTTGTAGTTTCAAACTGTGATTTTTCAGAGGAGGCAGGCCCACAAATCCCACTCAGAGTCAATGGGAATAGGGTGCCTGACACCTCTGGCCCCACTGAAAGTTCCAGCCTTAATGATCTGATCAAAGCTGAGAAGCCCTGTGGCAGACCCTGGTTTTGTACGATTTCCAGCCCAGTTTATTGCAGGACTCAGAAGCTCAGGTAAGGGTGAATCAGCCTCAGAGAAACATCCAAACCTTCAGAA
This sequence comes from Eretmochelys imbricata, assembly GCF_965152235.1. Taxonomy (NCBI): domain Eukaryota; kingdom Metazoa; phylum Chordata; order Testudines; family Cheloniidae; genus Eretmochelys; species Eretmochelys imbricata. Next base: position 31,862,463 of record NC_135586.1, on the reverse strand, counting down.
TCTCCCTTATCACAAAATCTGGGAACTTCCAAAGCTCCGGTTTGTTTGTGGGCAGTGTCCCATGCTCACCACGCGAGTGTCTTCTCTGGCACGTGTGTTGCGCAACGAGGTGGCAACGGTTGTCTATCCACGTGAGGCTGGTGCACCATCAGGGCTGCTGCCTCTGGTGGATTATACATCTTAGAAAAGTGCTATTCCGGCAGACCCCATGTATTAGCTACTCTAAGGTGTAAAGCGCCCAGAATACACTGATCAGAACCTCTGGCAGCCGAAGTTTCACGTTTCCTTTTTAATGGCCTGGGATTCCTTCACGTTTCATGACAGACAGGGCTATTGTGCTGCTATAGACTGTATGTAGGGGCCGGAATATTGCTGTGAACTGCCCTCTCCGAGCGCAATTCGTGGCAGTATTATTTCAGTATTCAACAGAACCTCATCCTAAGCAGAAAGCCACGCTGTGGATAAAGCGAGAGGACAAACAAACATGTACCCCTGGGATTTCATGGTCCCCTATTGAAATGATACATATTTATCTGTGACAGCCAATGAACGCTACACGTAAGAAACATTTCCTTGGTGAATTAGAGGTTCTCCTGAATAAAGAAATGTTCCTCCCCCAATACACCTACACATTTGCTCTCTCCTACAGGTTCAAACACTGCACACGCACGCCCCCACCCCCTCCATATGCTCTCATGTTCCTACATGCCCTCAGCCGTGCACGGGGCCTGCTTTTCAGCACCCCTGGGGAGTGGGCACGCAGCACCTGTGACAATGAGGCCCACACACTCCCACCACCCATATGCTGCTGTCGCACAGACACAGCTCCCTGAACTTGCTTAGGGAGCCGGCTTGTTCTGTCGTTCATTGTGGAAGCAGTTCTTGTCCTCTGTGATTTTTTTACGTTTATTTTTTCCTCCGATCACGGTTTCCTTTAACTCCACAAGAAGTCTTCATTTAAGGCGTCACAAGGAAATGCTGTACCACTGCCAAGTAGTAAACCTCCGTGTGTCCATTCCCCGATCGTGTTACGGGAAAAGTCTCCTACATTCCTAGCCACCTTTCACCTCCCACACAAAGCTGTCAATAATAGTCTCCCGCAGCTCATGAAGTAGTCCCTGACAGGCAACACGCTACCCAACTTCATCACTTGCAATGCAGTGCAAAGCCCTCGCCCTGAGCTCATCTGCGTTTGTAACCCCAACAACAGCAGGATGGCTAGCACCCCCTGCTGGGCTCCTAGGAAATGGCAAAGACTGCATCATCCTTCCAGCCAGTACGTGTACCGTGGATAAAATATTTGTCTATTTAAGTGCTTCAGGTATAAAATTCATTTTAGGGTCTGACTCTCTTGTATTTTCATCTCTAGGATGAGCCAATATAAGAAAGTTCCCTGGAGAGTCTGCTGTATCCTGATAAGAGAACTAGAATTTTTTTCTAAACCCAGCAATCATTGTAATTTTAGAGCTTGATGGGAATTGGAACTTCTACTTCATGGAAAACCTCTGGATTTTGAAATTTGTTTCATTCCAAAAGGGAAAAAAACACTGAATTTTTAAATTTCCCATGAAACAATATTCAAATTTTCATTTCGGGTCAATCAAAACATCACATTTTGATTTTAACTTTAAAAAATAAATAAAATAAAATTCAAGATGCAAAGTCATTTTGAAATGAAAACTCTAAACATGATGTTGTGAAAATGGAACATTTCAATGTTATCAAAATGCTTCCTTTTGATTTTTTTTCCCCTGCTGTTTCTAATGGAAACACATTCTGCCAGAAAATTTTCCTCCAGCTCTAGTAATGTGGAATCCTACCACTTTGGGGTTTTTTAAATTAAATGTACTTCCAGGCATCCAAACTCCAAACACATTTCAAACCAAGATCAGATTCTCTTCCACTTACCAGCCAAGCTCTGAGTTCAGGAGTCCCCACTTTGAGCCCATCACAGCCCTGACTATGAGCGTGCCCCCGGAGTGTACAGAAATGCTCTGTGTTCGGTGTAATCAGCTCTTGCAGAGGAAAGACAGAAAAGGAATTTGGGCCTGTGAAGGTGAAGATTTTCAGCTGGCTTCAAAATCTTTTTTTCTACCTGTAAAATGTTCACAATGATGCTGGTTTCCCGAGCTTTGCTGTACTGAATGCTCTGCTCCACATTACTTAATAAAGCCAGAGGAAAACAGTGGCTTTTAACCTCTTTTGCATCTGAATAGCCTTAAAGCAGGCATAAATAAAGAGCAAAGTAGTAATTGTCCTGGTCTAGTTAACCATGGCACAGAACGAAATAAATTCAGCTCCATTTATTTATACAGCATTTTTGTGATTCTTGTTTATTAGACCATTAACATTTAAAATAATGGACATGAGCCATAATTTCTAGTTTAGAAGCTGCAAAAGAAAGAAAGCCTGCTTTGCTACAGCAGGAGCAGCTCCATGGAACTTCCTCACCTGTTCGAAAGAGGGGCCTGACATCTCAGATTGTTTCCTATGTGCCGAGTGCTTCCCACACAGCTCTCAGCTAGCTGGGGCACTCTGAGGCCAGTCTTTTCGGGGCCAGGCTTCTCCTTCAAATTTCCACATTCTAATTTGAGAGTCTGGCCATATGTGAACAAGATCGCCCCTCGATAAGCAAATGCCACTGGAGCCAGAGCAGGGGTGGGAGGATTAGCTCTGTTAGCTTTATTTACAGAGGAGTCTCCTGGCGGGTAAGCTGCAGGCTGGCCAGGGTAAAGCTTCTCTGTTTATCTTGCACTTGGCTTATGACATCCCTTTTCTCTGCTGTGTTTCTAAACAGAGAGGCAGCTTGGCCTACTGGTGTGAGCCCTTGGCTAAGAGCCAGGACCTTTCACCACTGCTGCTGATTTGTTGCATGGCCTAGGGAAAGCCCCACAGAGTCTGAATTTCAGAATCGCGCGGGCCCCGTAACGGAGACAGTGAGTGTGTGCAGCCGGCCCTCTGCACAAGCAAGTCCAAAAGCTGTGTGCTGTGATACAGCATGGCCAGAAGGCAGCAGGAGAGTGATCTAGGAGAGATATGTAAGCCCCAGGATGAGGAGAAGCCTTATTCCCTGTAGAGGAAGAAAGGTTGCTATAGATTAATTAAAAGCACCTGAAGCCAATTAGAGCACCTGAAGCCAGTCACCTGATAAAAAAAAACCCCTGCTTCAGTCTTCCAGGGGAAGGAGCTGGAGCAGAAGCAGAAGCAGAGAAGTTTGGAGAAGTGCTGTGGCTGGCTAGAAGACCAAGACCCTAGGTAAAGAGACACCTGGCTTGTGCAGAGAAAGGGCAGGAAGCCCCACAAGCTGAAGAGCAGGAGAGGGAAGTAGCCCAGGGGAAGTTTCAAGTGTTTTGCCACTATCCCTAGGGCCCCTGGGCTGGGACCCAGAGTAGAGGGCGGGCCTGGGTCCCTCCCTCTCCACTACCCTTCTCTGGGTTACTAGTGGAACAGTAGATACCCCAGTTCAGGGGCAGGAAACTGTGCCCTGAAACACCCACCCCCCCAAGAAGAGGAAGCATGGGACCCATCATAATCATGCTGGCAATTTGCCACAGTGTGAGTGCACTTACTAACATCCAAGGCCCAGCCCCTGAGTCTCTCTAGCTCAGAGGCTTTGTCTCTAAGATAGTGGGAAGGGCAAAGCCCATACATTATTATTATTTATTTATATTACTATAGTACCCAGGCACCCCAGTCAAGGACCAGCACCTCACCTGGCCAGCTGTTACATAAACAAACCAAAAAAGCTCCAAAGAGCTTACAAGCTATACAGGGCCTTGACTGTGTAAACTTCTTTCCCTCTTATCGCCACTTCTAAAGCAATTATTTTCTCCCTCCCAGCCACCCATGTTCTACCAACCTTTCCCACCATGAAGGCCTAATGGTACGTTTGTGCATCTCTTGTAACAAGGTTATGCCTGTATTGCAGGATAACCCAGATGGGCATGCAGAAATTCTCAGTCTCAGAGCCAGGGTGGCCACTCAGCTGAAGGGAGGGACTTACTGACAGTCTCTTTGGGTTTGATCTGCATGGGACTATCACGCACCCGGGGCTCTGGCCCCAAATCTACCCCAAAAACTCAAAGCAAAGTGCATCAGATGCCAAATGTTCCACCAGCTTCTCAAACTCCTGAATTTAGCTGGGGCCCAGTGAGAAAGCACAAGCCAGCTCTAATATCACTGCAAAGGTCTGTGAACCTTGACACACGTGGACTGAGGGCCAGGTTTGTCACTAACTATGAAACTAGGGGAGACTTGCACGGTTTGGGGTTTATTTATGTGCCTTTCACAGCCTGCCACTCCATTCTGTTCTGTTCAGGATATTTATACCATGTCCAGCCCCGCCCTGAGGGAGCTCAACACCTTCCAGGGTTAAAAACATTACAAATCACACCATCAAAACCCAAGAGCAATTAAAGTTTCCTCCCCAGATCTGGTGGAATAATCAAGTTCTGTTGTTTGTTATTATTTTCACTGGAATGCATACGACTTATACAGCATATAGGAGGAATGTTTTGTTGAGAAATTAATTTTTCCTTTCCCTCCTTGCCCAGCACTCTGGGGTAATTGACATAAGTTAGTTAACTTTTTTGCTTCTTTGCAAGGTTGAGGAGGAGAAGATGAGCCAGAAATGAGAGCAGCTTATATTCAAATACAGATCTCTGTAAACGTAGCAAAAATAAAGTAGAAAAAAACTTCTCAGTTAACTTGCATTTTTTTGAACAGACATTTCTTTTTTGAAAAGTTTGCTCCTGCTTTAAAATTGGGCAGAACCAGCAAAATGTTATGAAATCATCTCAAGTGTTAGATTGAAAAGAGTGTTTCTCACTTAAGTGTTGATTAAAAAAAATGTTATCAATAAAGCTGTACCAAATGAGTGACTTGTGTCTCCTGTTGCTTAGTTACTTACAGGAGATTATCATGATATGCTGGGTGAATTTACAGAACAATCTCTTCACAGAACCATTGCTCAGATGTGGAACACTAAGTAGGATATTTTCTGCATTTCAATGAGGCACTTATGGATTAAATTAATTCACTTTAGTGGCCAACTGGTTCCAAATCAATTCATCCTGCAGTTCACTTGCGGAGCTCTGTGGCCAAGGAGAATGTTTCCCAGTATCTGGCTTTGCGCTGATACATAAGAAGCCAGCGAAAGGGAACCTGGCATGGGATGGATGTGTCTGTGAAACTTTCCCTTTGATGTTAGGGAAAATGTAGGGGACAATTTCCTGGTGCAAGTTCTGGAGGAGCCAACTAGGGGGAGAGCTTTTCTTGACCTGCTGCTCACAAACTGGGAAGAATTAGTAGGGGAAGCAAAAGTGGATGGGAATCTGGAAGGCAGTGACCATGAGTTGGTCGAGTTCAGGATCCTGACACAGGGAAGAAAGGTAAGCTGCAGAATACGGACCCTGGACTTCAGGAAAGCAGACTTCGACTCCCTCAGGGAACTGATGGGTAGGATCCCCTGGGGGAATAACATGAGGGGCAAAGGAGTCCAGGAGTGCTGGCTGTATTTCAAAGAATCCCTATTGAGGTTACAGGGACAAACCATCCCGATGTGTCGAAAGAATAGTAAATATGGCAGGCGACCAGCTTGGCTTAACAGTGAAATCCTTGCAGATCTTAAACATAAAAAAGAAGCTTACAAGAAGTGGAAGATTGGACAAATGACCAGGGAAGTGTATAAAAATGTTGCTTGGGCATGTAGGAATGAAATCAGGAGGGCCAAATCGCACCTGGAGCTGCAGCTAGCAAGAGATGTTAAGAGTAACAAGAAGGGTTTCTTCAGGTATGTTGGCAACAAGAAGAAAGCCAAGGAAAGTGTGGGCCCCTTACTGAATGAGGGAGGCAACCTAGTGACAGAGGATGTGGAAAAAGCTAATGTACTCAATGCTTTCTTTGCCTCTGTCTTCACGAACAAGGTCAGCTCCCAGACTACTGCACTGGGCAGCACAGCCTGGGGAGAAGTGACCAGCCCTCTGTGGAGAAAAGAGGTTAGGGACTATTTAGAAAAGCTGGACGTGCACAAGTCTATGGGGCCGGATGTGTTGAATCCGAGAGTGCTAAAGGAGTTGGCAGCTGTGATTGCAGAGCCATTGGCCATTATCTTTGAAAACTCATGGCGATCGGGGGAAGTCCCGGACGACTGGAAAAAGGCTAATGTAGTGCCCATCTTTAAAAAAGGGAAGAAGGAGGATCCTGGGAACTACAGGCCAGTCAGCCTCACCTCAGTCCCTGGAAAAATCATGGAGCAGGTCCTCAAAGAATCAATCCTGAAGCACTTACATGAGAGGAAAGTGATCAGGAACAGTCAGCATGGATTCACCAAGGGAAGGTCATGCCTGACTAATCTAATCGCCTTCTATGATGAGATTACTAGTTCTGTGGATGAAGGGAAAGCAGTGGATGTATTGTTTCTTGACTTTAGCAAAGCTTTTGACACGGTCTCCCACAGTATTCTTGTCAGCAAGTTAAAGAAGTATGGGCGGGATGAATGCACTATAAGGTGGGTAGAAAGTTGGCTAGACTGTCGGGCTCGGGGGCGGGTAGTGATCAATGGCTCCATGTCTAGTTGGCAGCTGGTGTCAAGTGGAGTGCCCCAGGGGTCGGTCCTGAGGCCAATTTTGTTCAATATCTTCATAAATGATCTGGAGGATGGTGTGGATTGCACTCTCAGCAAATTTGCGGATGATACGAAACTAGGAGGAGTGGTAGATATGGTGGCAGGTAGGGATAGGATACAGAGGGACCTAGACAAATTGGAGAATTGGGCCAAAAGAAATCTGATGAGGTTCAATAAGGATAAGTGCAGGGTCCTGCACTTAGGACGGAAGAACCCAATGCACAGCTACAGACTAGGGACCGAATGGCTCGGCAGCAGTTCTGCGGAAAAGGACCTAGGGGTGACAGTGGACGAGAAGCTGGATATGAGTCAACAGTGTGCCCTTGTTGCCAAGAAAGCCAATGGCATTTTGGGATGTATAAGTAGGGACATTGCCAGCAGATCGAGGGACGTGATCGTTCCCCTCTATTCGACATTGGTAAGGCCTCATCTGGAGTACTGTGTCCAGTTTGGGGCCCCACACTACAAGAAGGATGTGGAAAAATTGGAGAGAGTCCAGCAAAGGGCAACAAAAATGATTAGGGGTCTGGAACACATGACTTATGAGGAGAGGCTGAGGGAGCTGGGATTGTTTAGTCTGCAGAAGAGAAGAATGAGGGGGGATTTGATAGCTGCTTTCAACTACCTGAGAGGTGGTTCCAAAGAGATGGTTCTAGACTATTCTCAGTGGTAGAAGAGGACAGGACAAGGAGTAATGGTCTCAAGTTGCAGTGGGGGAGGTTTAGGTTGGATATTAGGAAAAAAATTTTCACTAGGAGGGTGGTGAAACACTGGAATGCGTTACCTAGGGAGGTGGTAGAATCTCCTTCCTTAGAAGTTTTTAAGGTCAGGCTTGACAAAGCCCTGGCTGGGATGATTTAATTGATGATTTAATTTAACTGCTTTGAGCAGGGGGTTGGACTAGATGACCTCCTGAGGTCCCTTCCAACCCTGATATTCTATGATTCTATGAAATGATAGTTATTTTGTTTAAAAACCTGCTGAAGCCTCACGGGAAACTCTGAACACAACTGTATTGAGAAGCAACCCTTGTTCAGTAGGGAATGTATTTCTCTTCCCTTGCTCTTTATTACTAAGGAGATATGAATGAAAACAAACTCTCACTTCCTGTCATCTTCTTCATTTATTTACTGCATCTAGGTTCACTCTCGTTTATTATTATTGTTATTGATGATAATAATAGAGTGTCTCAGAAAAAGAAGAAAAAAGTAGGGTGTAAATGACAAAGATGCAGCCACTGAATTGGGGCAAGGTAGGGTCTCCAATGGCAGATTCTCACAGGTGGGTAACACAGGCAGGGAGAGCAGAATAGGTAGGTCAGTAAGGTACAAAGAACTATGTGGTCAGCAGTCTGGCTGCCTGGGTATCTGAGAGAGCATGACTGAGAAAAGTGATCACGTTCCATATAACTGAGCTTTTCTGTGGCTGGTCTTTCCTCTCCGATCCTTCCCAGGGCCCAAAGTGGGAACTGCGAGCTGTGCTACTGGACAAACACTCAGAGATGGAGCAGTGAGAGGATGTTCAGCTCTTCTCGATGGCCTGGCATCATCGCCATGCTGCAAGGCTGCAGTGGCGTGAGCTTGTGCATGGTGGCCTCGGCTCGGACAGCTCTCTCTGGGTGCATTCTTCCCGACGCTCTGCTCTGAGCATAGATTACACCACTGGCAGCGATCTAGGTCCGTGCTCCCCAGAACTGCGAGGCGTTGGTTAAGATCTGCGTCCTGTGTGACAACTGGTGCCTATAGGAACGTTAGCGGTTTGTAACTCACCATCATTAGAACATGGTACTTTGATTCTCAAGTCTGCTTCTTAAAGGCAAACGTATCTTTTGATATATGGGTCTTGCTTGTTAAGTAAAAGCAGAGCTGATTTTTGGACTATCTACCTCTGGCATTGACTAGAACTTTGTAACAAGAATTCCAGCTCTGTTTGTTGTCCTGGCACCGATATTTTGTTGTTATATATTTGAAAATGTTGTGCAAAGATAATTTCAGCACAACATTGCTGCCTTAGTTGTCATACCTCATGGCATTTGCCCTATTTATAACAACACCTAACTCTTATCATCAGTAGCTCTCAAAGTACTTTACCAACTAGGCCACTATCATTAGTCCCATTTTCCAGATGGGGAAGTTGAGGCATAAGGACAGGAAGTGACCTGCTCAAGGCCTTCCAGAAGGCCAGAGGCAGAGCCAGGAATAGAAGCCAGTTCTCATAGTCCCAGTCCAGTGCTCTATCCACTACACTGCCCTGCTTTCTGAGACACACACCCATCTAGTGAGACCCCTGCGTTGCTGGTAGGAACAGCAAGTGACTGCAGAGGTGACGTTAAGAACTTTAGGCATGCCATGTTTGTTTAAGAGGTTGGTTAGCTTGGGCAGGATCCAATTAGCTCAAGGCAAACAGGGTTGGATTCAAGTGGTGTATCTGGAATCCGGAGCTGTTCCGAATGAGCCAATGCTATTGCAGATCACTATTGGACCAGGACAAACTAGAACATGGCTGTGCAACCAAATTATAATAAAATGAGATTGGCGAAGCCAAGTCTCCCCTCCTTGCTTTTGCTTGATGAGGAATTGCCCATTTCCTCCCTGCCCACATGAATGCTGGCAACTTGTGAGGTAATCCAAGGACCTGAAAGTGGAGCACTTGAAATGCCAGCATCCATCAACTCTGGCTAAGGAGTCTATAGCTGCTGCTGGTCCTGCTCTAGCCTGAGATCTTGCTCCCCCGAAAGGATTTCTCGAGTCTCAGTCTAATGGCTAACGCTGGGTGGGAGCATCAGAAAAGCATGCCTACCCTTCTGGGGCCAACAAGCTGCCCCTCGGCCAGGCATGTACATCACAGAATGGGGAAGCGGGGGGCAGCACTAACATGAAAACCTGATGTGTTTGCTGCGTAGAAGAACCTTGGGGAACCCATGTGGCAGCGTGTCTAAGGGGGTTGCTGTCACTGCTCAGCCAGCGTGAGACATGGGCATCACTGCTCCCTAGGGCCCCATGGCTCCACAGGATTGCTCTCAGTCTGTCAGTGGTTTGTCCCCACAGGTGATTCCTGTGCACACAGCCTATGATTAACCACCCGGTTCTTAGCCATGTGGATGCACCATGCCGGGGCACTGCAGTATCACCATAGTCAGGAGGTAACGAGGGGCTAGCACTGTTCTTCCAGCAGGGCCACTTACCCATGCCTGTGTTAGCCAGTTCCCCTACACCCCGAGTCCAGAAGGCTCTGCACCATGTGAGACACACCTTCAAGTCCCTCCTTGGGAAACCAGCAGTCGGGTCAGTAGGAGATACCGGCCCATTTCCCCAGAGTGCACTTAACCAGCCTCGTAGAAGTCAGAGTGTATTTCTGCGCTGACATGGCTGAGCAGGTGCATGGCAGTGACACGTGACCCCTCTGCATGCACACAGCTGCATGGCACCCTGCTCTGTGCCTCAGATGAGCACGTCACCGCTTGGCGGCCCATAACGCGGCCCCGGCCCCTATGCTGTGCAGCAGATTTCTGCCCAACTAACGATGGGATCCCGAGCACACTGGAGGGGGGAAAGGACACAATGGGAAGCATCACTGGGAGCTTGTGGTCTCCTTGCAGGAGGAAGATCTGCACTGGGCTTGGTAGCGTGACTCTCCAGAGGGCCTGTGGGGAAGGGCTCAGGGCAAAGGAGCATAAGGGAAACACAGCAGAATCTATGCGATAATGTCCCAGCTTTATTGATGGTGTGGCACTCTGCTCTGGAGCAACCCGTCACCAGGGAAGTTTCTATCAGGGCTGCTTCTGATCTCCGCGTTACTCTCATAATACTGCCAGGCTCCCGGGCTCTCTGTCCCAGATGTTCCAGGTCAGAGAGCAGACCTGCTGGGGATTTCCTTTAACCGGTACCATGAGAGGGCAGGGGTCTGCCGCAGTCAACTGGGAGTGGGATCGCGTGGAAGGTGGTGCGTGGCCGTGAGAGAGGAGTCAGGGCGAAGGGCAGGGAAGGAAAGGGAAGGCAGGTGTAATGGATTCACACCAGCCTGCACTGTCCATGAACCCAGGTGTAAGTGCACAGTGAATGACACTGCTGGCTACGCCCGCAATTGTTTTATTTGCTAAAGCAGTAAGTTCAGAGCCAAGCCCAACTTCGCCAGCATGCAGTTAAGAGCTGTTTATTAGCATTTAGACTTGCATTTCAACTAAGGCATAAGCCATGTGACAAATTCACAGCCCCAGAGATGTCTACACCCAGACGCTAATGAGGCTGCTTGGACATTCTGTGCACAAACTGGGTCCCCCAGAGGAAACGCAAAAGGGCAGCCCAAAGGCGACAAGGTGAGAGGCTAATACAGCACGTGGCAGGAGATGGGGAATCGTGCAGAGCCTTGGACAAGGCCAGAGGAGAGACCACTGGGGGAGGGAAGGGGTAACTCCCGGGATGCTGGAACTCCGCTCAGCAACTCCCACCGCAAGGGGAATCCAGGCTGAAACCAGGGCATGCAGACCTCATTCAGAGAGGCAAGACCTCTCCAAAGCCTGAAGCTAACGCTTGCCAGTTCCTTTGCCCACCTCCACGTGGCTCCAGACACAGTGCCGTCCAAGCCCAAGCAGTGACCACGAGTGGATCGATAATTTGTGCTCTGTGATGAAGCTAGGCAGACGATTCAGAAGAGCTTGGCGGTGAGGATGTATGCCGGCTCTTGGGAATCCAGGCAGCAGGTCACCTGTGAAATCTGAAATGAATGTGCCCTGCCAAAGGGGCACTGTGCCCAGGTGGTGATCCGCAGCGAGCCTGGCCCCGCGGCTCTCCATGGGCGAGCACAGCGCAGTGCAACGTGCTGCTCCAGCGGAAACGGCACCTGAGCAGCGCCCCGGAGCCAGGGAAGAGTCCCCTGCTGCAGCTCCTCACCCCTGGGGTGGGAACAAGAGAGAACCTGTGATAGGCCAGCCCCCACGGAATTCCACACCATTGTGTATGTTATTTTTTCCAGGTCAAAGCCAAGCCGAGAGACTCCAGCACCTCGTGAAGGCCCCAATTCCCACTGCCAAGGCCGTGTGGTGGTTGTAAGGATGAGCTTGCACCTGATGTCAGAAGGAACAGACCACGGAAATTTGGGCGCGGGAGCAGCAGATTGGCACCTAAATGGCAACATCAGCTGGAGTGCTTCTGGGGGTATAAACCCGTGGCCAGGTGGCTACACGCCATGTGCAGCGTAGCAACTGGACCAGCTCAGCCCATCGCTGATGGGAAGGAGAGTGTCTCAGCCGCTCTCTAGCCCAGCTTTGTCCCCTTTGATCACAGCCGGATGCACTCAAGAAGCAAACTAGCCCATCACTTTGCTTTGACTGAAGTCTCCCCTGCTGTTTCCTTTCCTCCGTCGCTACCCAGAACATGCAGCTCGCCTTGAGAAATTGTTCCACTCCAACTGCTCAGAACACACTAAATGAGATTACCAGGCGCTGCTTTCACAGTATTCCCAGACACTTCATTTACAATTATGTACTTTACTGTTTAACACTAGTGGTTCCTCCTCTTTGTGCGGATTGGGTTTTGAGGATGAGATCTAAACAGGTGGCATATGGCCCTGTATTATACTCGGAGAGGGTGCGCTCCGGACTTTTATTCTAACACACGTTACACATTATTATTGTAAGCTCATTTAGTGCAAAAGCAACGTGCTTTACTTTCTGATAAAATCAGTTTTTCCCTCTGTAATGGAGACATTCATTACCCAGCTCGGGGCTTTACATGGAGCTTTTGATCCTTCCATTTTTCCTAGTTTATCGTCTTCTGTTGCTTGACTAAAGCACAGGAGAGGAGTGCTCGTAGGAATGTGGCTTTACTCATGACTCTTATGAAAGAAGCCAGTTAACAACTGTGCATCTACTGCCCGGAGAGTGTGCGCACGACCCATATTGAACTGGCACATAAAGAGAACGCACATGCCAAGGAGCCGTCAGTCCCAAGGCATCAGCAGGCTGGGTGCAGGGAGGTCACCTAGCAGGGATGCTGCAGGAACACCTGTGGTTTGTGAAGGCTGAAAGGAAGGAGACTGGGGGGGGGTTGTTAACTGGCAGGCTGCACCAGGCGCGTTGGGCAGGAGGAGAGAAGGAATACAATTGTGACTGGCTGAAGGGAGCGCTCAAGAGAGAAGCCTGGGAGGAAAAAACCCAAGTCCGAGTGCTGGGGCGGATCTTACTGTAAACGGAAAAGCCCAGCCAGGCTTAGAAGCCAAGGCGAGTGAAACAGCTGGGACAAAACCCCCAAGTTCTCAACATTCACAGCGTTCCCACCCTTACCTGCGACTCACCGAAACAGGCCCATTCGCAGGTGATGGCTGGCTAAGGAAGCGCTGTCTGAATGAGACCGGCCCAGCTCTGAAGACCGAGGCTCTGAGCGTCTAAAGCATGCAAGTGAGGATCCATGGGGGTGAGCCAGGCAAGGACAGGGCCTGTGGCAGGTCTTGTGGTTACTCATTGCAGCATGGACACACCCTGAGGTGCTGCTAAGTAAATATGTGTTGCTATCTTACCTCACCCTGGCTCCTCATGGGCTCCACAGCAGAGGTGCGTTTTTAGGAGGGATTAAATGGGGTGAGGGAGGTGGTCTGGCAAATGGATCCAGGAAGAACATTCCAAGGGCAAGACGGTGCAAATACATGGGTAGCCATGAAGCTTCAAAGTAACCCAGAAGAAGATATTGTAACTGGTACAGAAACTACTTAGCTACAGCGACTCTTCTAACTGCCTTTGTATGGATCTGATCCCATAAAGTTAAGGTGCACTTGACTCATTGTTTTGCTTGATCGCGTGCATGGGTGAGCAGGGGCTTAGCACACACAGAGAGTACTTACTGTACTCAGTATGGAAAGCATCAAGTCTACAGATTTTTGCAAGTAAAATATTTAACATTTCTAAGTAAATGGGGCATGTAGTTTTTCAGGAAGACTTTTTGCTGTTTTCCCTACAATCAGACTCATCCAGCGCATTGGAGCAATGGCCTCATTTATATGCAGCCTTGGAAAGTGAGGGGAATAAATATTCTCTTCTTTCAAAAAAGACACAATTTACCAAAGGAGAGGAATTATGTAAAGCAATGTGATTTACGTGCATCCTGAAGTCTGTAAACAGTGTGAGTTATGCTGGATGCTGCTTTTGAAAAGATAACTGCAAAAGGAGGGCCCATGCTTCAATTTGTGAATGAGTGAATCTATTGTATAATGTTGGGGTTTATTCCGTTTCATACTGTGTACACAGTACTTACTGCATGGTTGTAAATGAGCAAGTTCGGAAATAGATCTTTGCTGAAGGCAATTGCTTTCCCAATAGTGATAGAAAACGCCACGCGTGGCAGACTCGGAAGGTTATTATTTTAATACCTCTTTTGCTTGTTGTGTAGCAGCATGTCTGCATGCGCGCGCTCTCTCTCTCTCTCTCATGCACACACCGTTGTCCGATCGTGCTGCTACTTTCTCCACAGTTCAGAAAATCTTCCCCTTCTTTTCTGGCCCAACAGCTAATACATGTGTCCAGGCCTGAGTCATCTCCTATCCAAGCTCCAGCAACCCTCCCTAGTGTGCATATCACACCAGTCCATCCAGAAATACGCTCCTCACCTGTCAGGCAGACCATGCCACCCCCCACTGGACTCCTCTTGCCCATTGTATCCAGTTTAATCACCTGCTTCTCACCTCCAAGGTCCAACCAGGCCCGTATCTCAGAGCTTGTCTCACAGGCTGTGCCCCTCACCCTTAACTCCTCCAGTGACATCAGCCTCCCAGCCCCTTCTCCCGTTCTGTCTGTTCAGGGAACAACCTCCTGCTCCCAGCCCCGCTATGTCCCCAGTCTCCTCATTCCTACAGGGCTGACTGGAAAACAAGAACGTCCTTTTGTGGAAAACCTTGAGGTTTGGGAATTCATTTGGATGCTGCACTGGAACAAAAATGAGAGTGAGACAGACTCCGGTGCCTCCAAATGGCCAGGGGGTTAGGGCTGAATCAGGCAGAGCATGGATTTGAACCTGTGACTCACACATCCCACAGTGTGCCTGACCCCTGGGCTAGTCCAGTTGGGGCTTGCTCTGGTTCTCTCTGTTGAACCAGCTATTCCATGCCAGGCCTGAGAAATCTTCCTGACAAAAGGCTCATCAAAACCGCTATGGTTCTATGAAAATTTCAGATTTGACAAATCGGCATTTTCCAATAAAGAAACATTCTGTAGAAAAATTCAGATATTTGACTCAGAGCACATGCCCCAATGCTGTCTTTTCTTTGGCCCTCCAAGTGCATAAGGACTTTGTATATTTCTTTTCTATCCTGCAAGCTCTCTGGGGCCGCAGCACTCTCGGTATTGGTGTTTTGTCCAGCACTTGGTGGTGTGTTGTCACTGAGCAGCACACCGGCACGACAGAGACAGAGAAACCTAACGGGGAAGGGAACAGACAACAGAGGGAAGGAGATGTTTCTGGCTGAAAGGAAATTCTGTGCTTCAAGAGAGAGGCACCTGCTGTGTCCTCTGTTATAACAATGCTCCAGATACTGAGGCAGGTAGACGTCTGGACCTTCAATTTGCAGTATTCAGTCTCAGCGCTTGTAGCTAAAGTACGCACCCATCTGTGCATGGGATGTACAACTCGCTGCTCGGGTGTGTAATGCAAGAAGCCCTGTTGCAGCTTTCCAAGCACAAATTGTGAAGCTCTTCCAAAAAAAAAAAAAAAAAAAAAAAAAAAAAAAAAAGTTCAGATCCCAAACTGTGTTCTGGCTCCCTTCCCAGCGTGACATTCTTGGCAGAGCTGGGGGTGGAGGATGGGGAAGAGCAACAGCAGCTCTCAGAGGTTCTAGAGCCGTTGTTATTTCCATTTTTCAAGTCTCCCTTTGTATTTGTTCTACAAGAGCTTGAAACCAAGCAGGGTTAATGGCCCTCCCCCCCCACCCCCCCGTCCTAGTGAGATGAAACTACCATTGGGAGACCCAGGACAATTTTTATATAGGATTAGAAAACAAAAATCAATATTTAATTATCTGTAAGCTTTTTGTGTCACTGCATCCTTAGCTCACTAACTGTGAGTGCCGGCTGCCAGGAAGAGAGTGAGTCATTAAAGGTGCAGTATCTTTTACCGGCCTTTTATGGGTCTGCAGTAAATAGAGTACATTCTCACTTCTCACACACTGCTCTTGTTATTTATCTTCACAATCTCTATTTATCTATATTTATGGTAGATTTCTCCCATATACTATATGGCTAGGTTAACTTTAACAGCGTTCATTAAAGCGGGTACTTAGCAAAAATTTGGAACATCCTCATCTGGACAGAGAGCAAGGACCTGAATTGCAAAAGAGGAGGAAATTTTGTGAGCAATTCTTGAGATTCTCAGTGTCACTAAATCCATTGGATTGTTTTATTAGTGCAGCTGCCTCTGGAGTAGCACAAGGTTGGGAGGTTTAGATCCTGTATTGCACCTTAAACATCTCTGCCTCAGAGTTCCCATCTGTAAAATGGGTGCAATGCACTGTAACTGACACTGTAACAGCTAGAGGGCAGGGACTGTCTCCTTACTGAATGCTTGTACAGCATCTAGCACACTGGGGTCTGGGCCTTGGCCCTGACTGGAGACTTTATGCACCACTGCCATGTGAATAATAAACCACAGTAACTTATTTCAAAGTGGAGGCTGGGAGGATGGATGAGTCGAATTCATCCCTCCGTGAGTCCATTGGAATGAAAGTGGTTACACTAAGGCTGAATTCAGGCCCAGCACTGCTGAGGTACTAAGTGCAGGCGAGCCCTGGTTCCTGAACCCTGGACCCCAGCCTCGTGTCAGCCGAGTGGATCTCCCTGTTTGTTGGCTGTTCCCAACAATCCATTCCCCGCCCCCCTTTTTTAAACGAAAAGTCAAAAATTTTTTTGTTTTGTTTCTAAGCCTTACCCGTGAGAGAGAAATGTTTCAATGACACTGAATTTAGAAACAAAAAGTCGTTTGGAACTGAAAAAAACAAACCCTTTTATTTTGAACATGTCGCAATGCAGCCTTCTGATAGTGTTCAAGAACGTTTGGGTGGCTTTTGCCTGGACTGAAACAATTCAGGGAATTCAGCACCAACTGAGGAAAGGTTTCCACCAAGCCAAATCTGCATTTTTTGTTGCTGAAAAAAGTTGTGTGAACAATGTCACTCAGCTGTCGTCTCAGGAGGCCAGAGTCAGGCCCTGCTCTGCCAGAGAAGCCCTGCGTGGCCAGCCTTGGCAGGTCCCCAGCTGTACCATAGGGATGGCCGTAGTTCCCAAGCTCACCAGAGGGCCTTGAGGATGGACCCACGGATGCTTGCCAGGTGCTCAGACACTCTGGCGACAGGATACACGGAGTTTGGAGCTGTATTGTAGACTGTGCCACTCAGAAGGGCTCTGCAGAAGGGTGGTGGGAAATATGGGATGTGGCTGGAAGCGTCAGCGTGTGTGCGTGGGGGGGGTGTGGAGCAGGCAGGGGGAGTTCCGTCCAAGCTCATGGCCCTGAAGTGCTATTGAATAGCCACAGCACCCTTCCATGTCTGTGTCTTTGCCAAAACAGGTGGGCAGCCACACGGCCAAAAGCCCAGATCTTCTGGCTCTCTGCAGGCAGCGAAGGCTTGCGCTGTCATTGTGTGTGCAAGGCTGCAGAACTGTTCGGTGTGCCTGACCCCCTCCCTTTGCTCCCACGAATCGTTTCCCCAGCCAGTCGGAGTCTTCCTCGCCCAAGCCCTGCTGTCCTATTACCAACCACAGTGCGGTCTCCTATGGACAGTTGTCACAACAGACGTGTTCCCAGTGAAGCTGCACCAAGGAGAAGCTGCTAACAAAATAACTTATCTCATCTGCATATCCAAATAATTCCATACAGTGCTCGTTACCATATTGGGATGACAACAAAATAAATACATTGAAAAGCCAAACCTTTCCCCCATTGGGAGGGGGGCTGGCAATTAGCAGGTCTTTTTGCTGCAGTCATTAATTTTTTACAAGCCTCCCTTATTTTCACTGGTTCCCCTGGTTAATAGTGAGGAGCAGCCGCTTACGCCATAAATAAGTTCCACAAATTCACAGATGCACCAGGCTGTTTAAGCAGGGAAATTGAGCAGCATATGTCTGAATGGTTAATTGACTTAATTGCTCTTAGTTGGACTATTAGCACACTTGATCCACCCCAGTGACCACAATACTTCTTAATGGGGTTCATTTTATTTGGATGCCAAGCTCCAGTTACCATTACAGGGAAATTTCCAATTGCTGATTCCCTCATAAATATATAATTGTAGTCATAGGCTAAATAAAGCCAGCAGGCTTTAATAATGAACAGCATTTGACTAAGAGCCTTTAAAGGATGATGGAAGGTTCTTTAAAGACCTTAGCTATTCTTGAAATGTAAATAATCTTTGATGCTTCTATTTTTAATGATGCTGCATCCTTTCTCCAATAGAACTAAACACTGAGAGGTAAAGCTGCAATCTACTGTGAGATAATGTCTAGAGTAAATAATATGCAAAAAGCTCTCCTTAATTCTCTCTCTCTCCTCTCCCAGGCCATCAGGTTTTGATCAAATCAGTGGTGAGTTTTTCTTTTCTAAGCAGCTACAGGTGTGTTAGTGGCCTGACTGGATGTTCTCTCTCCTGGTGCAGATTCCCACTTAGAAACATTAATGGAAATCTTGCCTACAAACATATTTTTTTAAATTAAATTTTCCACACCACTACTACAAAAAGCAATTCTGGACCAAGTTCTGCCCTCCCATAGGTGGAAGGAGCTGGTGTTGGCTTTGCTGGGAGTTCTGTGGGCAGACTCTGGTCCCGAGCCATGCATTACGAATGTTTATATCTATAGGTCATGCATAAACTTCAAAAAATCTTAGCGAGAAGTCTCAGATTCCATAGCTTG
This sequence comes from Eretmochelys imbricata, assembly GCF_965152235.1. Classification (NCBI taxonomy): domain Eukaryota; kingdom Metazoa; phylum Chordata; order Testudines; family Cheloniidae; genus Eretmochelys; species Eretmochelys imbricata. Next base: position 31,843,957 of record NC_135586.1, on the reverse strand, counting down.
CCAGGCCAGAAGGGACCACTATGATGATCCAGTCTAGCCGACGCCCGAGAACCTCACCCTGGGATCTGAGCAAGGAGAAAACAATCCCTAATGCAGAAACAAGCTGGCTTGGGAGGCAGTGGGTGTCCAGGCTGTAGGCTGGCTGGGAAGTGGGTCACCCTGCCCTGTTTTCAGTGTCCAGAGAATGGTGTATGTTTCTGTAGCTAAGGAGACTGATGCACTGCACGTGTTCTGGACAGCATTTTCAAGTGCTTCCAGTTTTGTTTCCAAGTCTCTGTTTTTTTCAGCCTTCCCAGCTCTTGCCTTGCTTGTAAGCACCACGAGCTGAGCCCAGTTTAACTTTAGATGATGGCTTTGTTTGTAAATCATTACCCCCGTGTAATAGTCAGGCAGACAATTTTGGTGGGGCACATACTATTGTCACAACTGTGTGATTCTAACACTGCAAAGTGGAATTTATTAAATCTGCCAAAAATAAATAAATCACGGGATGTACCAGTCAAGATCTATTTCTGCCCCAAGGAAAATGTTTAGGGCAAATCTGAGCAACTAAGGTGATGAATTGAGAGTGAAAAGGACTTTTCAGCTTTAACTCCAGCATTGCTACCTGCTCTGGAGACATTATAATTATTCCAGACTGTTCTTAACTGACCTAGTAAAATGAACCTGCCCAGCTCTGTCCACAATAATTCCCTATGATTTGCTAATTCATGTGGAGAAGACATTACTCCTAGCTAGTCTGTTAATCTTTAATTCCTAACCATGAGTTCATTTACTCTGCACTGGTTCCCTACTGTTGCCAAACAGGGAGAATTACATTAGTTATTTTCAGCTAATAGGGAACTAGTTAAAATTAATGTAATCTTTGAGGTTAGCCTAATTGTCTGCAAATGTCTCAGTGGCGCAGCCCGTGGCTGGATGATACAGTTTGGAAATGCACACAGATTAGGGGAGGAGAGATGTATATATTTGCTTTAACGAAACCTGTGTTTTTCACTAACCAAGGTCCCAGCCTGTGGAACAAATGCCTTGCTACTTACTCTGGGCGATTTCATGGTTTGCACTGGGAGGCACAAATACCTTGTTTGGGAGGAGCAGAGAACTCGCTCTGCTCAGCAACACAGCCTCAGAATTCCCGCTCTGCTAAGCGTCCATGCTATGGGGTCCTTCGGTAACGGCCAAATGCTAGAGAGCAGCACACAGCCCGAGCAGCCAGGCTTGAAAGCAGAGATGCCCCAATGGCTTGGCATGCAGGGAACAAGCTACAGAGCTGCTGTCAATCCGCTCTGCACCCAATAGTGCAGCTCCAGTGGCTTTGTCAGCTCCTGTCCCCCTCATGTGCCAGAGACAATACCCAGGGGATGCTTCCCCAAGCCAGCTGTCCCTCACCCCCAAACAACAGGAGCGGGGCCCTGATGGAGTGGAGCGGTGCTCTGTACATCGGGGTACCTGCTGGAGCAGGACTGTCCACGCACCACCTCTCTGTTTCCTGGCTGCTGTGATGTGTGGTGGTGCGTCCCCCTCCAGGGAAGTAGGGGAGTAGAATCATAGAATCATAGAATATCAGGGTTGGAAGGGACCCCTGAAGGTCATCTAGTCCAACCCCCTGCTCGAAGCAGGACCAATTCCCAGTTAAATCATCCCAGCCAGGGCTTTGTCAAGCCTGACCTTAAAAACTTCCAAGGAAGGAGATTCCACCACCTCCCTAGGCAACGCATTCCAGTGTTTCACCACCCTCTTAGTGAAAAAGTTTTTCCTAATATCCAACCTAAACCTCCCCCACTGCAACTTGAGGCCATTACTCCTCGTTCTGTCATCTGCTACCATTGAGAACAGTCTAGAGCCATCCTCTTTGGAACCCCCTTTCAGGTAGTTGAAAGCAGCTATCAAATCCCCCCTCATTCTTCTCTTCTGCAGGCTAAACAATCCCAGCTCCCTCAGCCTCTCCTCATAAGTCATGTGTTCTAGATCCCTAATCATTTTTGTTGCCCTTCGCTGGACTCTCTCCAATTTATCCACATCCTTCTTGTAGTGTGGGGCCCAAAACTGGACACAGTACTCCAGATGAGGCCTCACCAATGTCAAATAGAGGGGGACGATCACGTCCCTCGATCTGCTCGCTATGCCCCTACTTATACATCCCAAAATGCCATTGGCCTTCTTGGCAACAAGGGCACACTGTTGACTCATATCCAGTTTCTCGTCCACTGTCACCCCTAGGTCCTTTTCCGCAGAACTGCTGCCTAGCCATTCGGTCCCTAGTCTGTAGCGGTGCATGGGATTCTTCCGTCCTAAGTGCAGGACCCTGCACTTATCCTTGTTGAACCTCATCAGATTTCTTTTGGCCCAATCCTCCAATTTGTCTAGGTCCTTCTGTATCCTATCCCTCCCCTCCAGCGTATCTACCACTCCTCCCAGTTTAGTATCGTCCGCAAATTGGCTGAGAGTGCAATCCACACCATCCTCCAGATCATTTATGAAGATATTGAACAAAACCGGCCCCAGGACTGACCCCTGGGGCACTCCACTTGACACGGGCTGCCAACTAGACATGGAGCCATTGATCACTACCCGTTGAGCCCGACAATCTAGCCAGCTTTCTACCCACCCTATAGTGCATTCATCCAGCCCATACTTCCTTAACTTGCTGACTAACTTGCTGAGTAACTGTGTGGGATGCTCGTTTTGTCTCTCCCACAGTAAGAGATGCCCATGCACAGGTTGGGCTGAAGAATCATAGAATCATAGAATATCAGGGTTGGAAGGGACATCAGGAGGTCATCTAGTCCAACCCCCTGCTCAAAAGCAGGACCCATCCCCAATTAAATCATCCCAGCCAGGGCTTTGTCAAGCCTGACCTTAAAAACTTCTAAGGAAGGAGATTCCACCACCTCCCTAGGTAACGCATTCCAGTGTTTCACCACCCTCCTAGTGAAAAAGTTTTTCCTAATATCCAACCTAAACCTCCCCCACTGCAACTTGAGACCATTACTCCTTGTCCTGTCCTCTTCCACCACTGAGAATAGTCTAGAACCATCCTCTCTGGAACCACCTCTCAGGTAGTTGAAAGCAGCTATCAAAAGAGAAAGACAAAGACCCTGAACGTGACTCTGTTCCGCAGGACGCCCGGGGAGAGGGCAGAGTACAATCAAACTCCACTGCGCCGGGTCAGAGATTAGGCTCCTGGCCAGGTTTGCACCCTATTCAAAGATATGGCGGAAGGGTCAACGAGCATATCAGCTGTTCAAAGCCTAGAACTTCTGCATCTGAACATTATGCCTGCCAGACAAATGTCCCGTCCCTTGTATTGGCCCTGCCATCAACACCTGGTAGGCAATGGAGTGAATCACAGCTCTGGATTGCCTCGGGGACTTCGTGTTCAAAGGGGGCCTGAGTCCGAAAGGAATGTCAGCCTCAAACGTTGTTTAACCCTGAGCAATAAATAGAGACATAGCACCGATTTCTTCCCTATTAGCACTACGGTCACTGACACCAGGCTGCTCACCACTGGCCAAGCATCTGACCAGCTAGCTTCACCCCTAGTGACAATCAGAACCTTTTGACAACGTATTGGTACCGACCAATTATTGATGCAAATTGTGAGGTCAGTCAGCCTGTTCCTCAGACCAAGAGCAAATGAAAAGCAGATGGTGGTTTCGGCAGAGACAAGGTCTCGGGATATGAAATAGTTTCACCTGGTGCCTTCATTTCCTATGAATTCCTTTTGAAAATGATCAAAGCCAGGTAGAGTATTTCGTCTCTCCATTGCCTATCTGCTTGAGCCCATTTCAGCCCAGGGAGTTTAAAGGGACAGTGTACTTTATTTTAAAACAGACTTTAAAAGAAATATTTGGCATATTTGCATGACCACCCAAAACAGCTGGTTTTATACATTCCTGATGCGAGAAGAGCAGAAATGGTGCTAACAATACGCAAAGTAGCTAATAATTAGTTCAGTACAATGCTGTGCAGTACTTATGAAGTTGGCATATCCAAAATTATTACCAGAAACCCAATCTTAATCCTTTTTAAGTTGGGGGGGAAATGGATCAAAAATTACGATGCTATCAAGCAGAAAATAATCTTCCGTCTGCGTTGCACTGATAAAAAATAGAATATATAATTACCATGTAAACCCTGCTTATGTCTGTGATTATATGTTGCTGCCATCTCCAGGTCCTCAATGTAAATGACTTAATTGGGTTTTCCTAATACACGGGTACACAGAGAAGGAGTGAGCCTCTCTGATCTGGCAACGATGCCAATCCGTGCATCCAAAGGCCTCCACTAACCCAGAGCATTCCAGATCAGGTCCACTAATCACAGCAGGACTCTCAGACTCCCACAACTTGCACCTGGAATGGGGAAATCCAAGGAGCGTGCTAAGTTTTAAACAAGCGCACACAACTTTCCACCAAGTGCTAATGTGAGGTTGAAGTAAACAATCACTATCATTCCTCCCTCCTTTGCCTGCTGAGTCCTGGACTAACTCCATAGCGATTGTTTATATGTACAGGTAATTCAAGATTTCAAGGGCTGCACTTGTTAAGGGTTCCCTGCAGCCCTGTCTCTCGTCAGGGCTCCTTGTCTTGCCGCACGGTCACAGTTGCCTCTGGGTCCCAGGCTTTATTATTATTGTTAGTTCGTATTATGTAAGGCAGCTCCAACTCACTCCAGCCAAAGCTCAGGCCTCCATTGGGCTGGGCACTTTGCAGAGTCCCCGCTCTAGAGAGCTTACAGTTTTGCTGACAGCTTACAGTTTCCCTTTCCCTCTCCCCTATCTGCAACCTTAGTCTTCTTTCTTCTTCCATGGTGCATGCTAGTCGTACTTCCTTCTTTCTCTTCCCTTCCTCTCTGTAGCTCTACTTTGTTCTCTTTTTAATATTTACATGGTAAGCACAATAAGCAAAGTTTAGCTGAATTCTCTTACAAAAATATTAAATTCACCCAATGTGGAGAAGAGCCACAATACTACTAATCATGTCTGTATTTAGAAGGTGCCCATGCCTGAAGGGCTATCGAAATCAATAATGGAAGCAGTGGAGAAGGACAAAAGATTGCAATACCATGTCTAGACGCTAAAGTACTTGAAAATCAAGTCATGGGATTAGCTCCACATAAGAACAGACTGGGCAGACATACAGCAACCAGTGTCCAGGATTGAAAGCAAATTGCAAAAACTCAGGAAAGCTGGCAAAGCTAAAAGGATGCGCTCTCTTTGTTTCTCTGAATAGTGCCGAGATAGATAAGTCACTGCCTATAAAAGAAAAATGGAATGCAGAATTTCAGGGTATTACAGAAGATAACTGCTGGGCAGGAATTTTCCCAAGTGCACACATCACCAAGTCCTTCTCACCGTCGCCAGCAGAGAATTCCCAGGGAAAGCAATCGCACGTCTATTACACACCACTGAACACTAACAGAAAGCAATGCAGCAGCCCAGCCTCTGCTGGGGAAAGTGTGAGTGAACACACTGCTCATGCATTCTCAGGCCTGGTCAGATACCCACATGACTGGGTGACACATTGTACATAAAAGCTAAGAGAAAATTCATTTTGGGTGTAGACCCAGCCTATGCTATGCTGGTAGAAACCTCCCCAGATCTATGAAATGAGGTCTAGAGGTGTTTATTCTGGATATTAGCAAAGCACGTCAGCAGGCTACGGCTCAGAGAAAAAAGCCCTACAATCACAACATAGCCAAACAAAATCTGACCTATAGGACAGACAGGTTTCAGAGTAGCAGCCGTGTGAGTCTGTATTCGCAAAAAGAAAAGGAGGACTTGTGGCACCTTAGAGACTAACCAATTTATTTGAGCATAAGCTTTCGTGAGCTACAGCTCGCTTCATCGGATGCATTCCACTTTTATGCATCCAATGAAGTGAGCTGTAGCTCACAAAAGCTTATGCTCAGATAAACTGGTTAGTCTCTAAGGTGCCACAAGTCCTCCTTTTCTTTTTATAGGACAGACAGATAGTCCTCCTGAGATGGCTTTTAGGATCACTGAGCTTTACCCAGTGAGCTACTTGAAACACACAAGCAACAAAGACAAAAATAACCTTGACCTAAAACATAATTTACCACAAAAAGATACAGACTAACACGGCTGCTACTCTGAAACCTATAATTTACCACAGACACCAGTGTATTATTTACACACTAAATAAATAACACCTGAACTCTTACCCAGGCATGCCAGTGTACCTACAGAATCTGTGTATGAAAGCTCAGATCCACAATCACTTGGATAATAAGTATCTGTGTATACCAACGAATACCTGCCCATGGATATCATCTATCTAGATACAGCATGCATGATCTGCTCAGACCATGTGCATTTTATTATGTATAAATATGTTGCACCAGGTTCCCTTGTTCTTACCTATATACCATGTAACAATAGCAAACTTATACACCCACGCATTTTCCTTTATACTATACATTATATTTACTAGAACAGAGAGAATAGTTTTTCAATAAGTTTGGCCATTTTTCTGTTCATGACATTTAAGTGAACAGAAAGCAAAGTTGCCGAATGTATTAATTATTCTAAAATGTTCTTGATTTTGTTTGGTGAGTAATTCTTGTTCTGCAGCACACCTGAATTGAAAATTGCAATTATTACCACAATCAAATATACAATTTGCCTGGTAAGTTATGAGTAACCAATGCCACAACTAACCTATATAACTTCAGTAACATCATGATTCTGTATGTTAGACACGGTCTATGTTGCTTAGATGAGGAATATGGGTGGTAATATTTGAAATACATGCTAACCTGCAGAGTGTGGATGCTGAATTTCACCATGGCAGATGCAATTCAATTTACTTTCAGTGAAGATTCAAGCATTTGACCTCAACATTACCAGCAGTAAGGCACTGAGGAATGTGTGTAATTCCTGTTAACGTTTATGTTGTTCCAAGAACTTGTCAGGAAGTGATTTTAGCTGTCAAAAAATTCAGACTACATGAAAATAATTTTGCTGTCATCAAAAATTTTCCATGAAAAATTTTGGATTTTCATGGAAAAACAAAATCCCTCAATTTTTGGTTTTAAACAAAACAAAGCAAAACAAAATGTCAGTGCTTGGGTTTGGGGTTTTTCAATGAAAATCTGAGTGTTTTATTTGAAAAAAAAATCTGCAAATAATTCTTTTCCAGCAAATCCAAACTCAGTTTTTTCAAAGGAAAGAACTTCTTTGCTGACAACAAGGTCAACCATTTCTAGTTGTGGCTGGGTTATTTGAGCTGATCTCTGAAAAGTGAGGGATCTGTTTATTTGTTTAGTATATTTTAAAGATTGGCAAGGCTGCCCAACGCATGGGATGGGGGCTCTTTTATTATAGAATGATTGATTGACTTGGATTTTTACAATCAATGATATGCATAGAAATGGCCCAGGATAGGATCAAATCAAAATTTGATTTGGAATTTGAACAAATATCTGCTGTGTCTTTTCCACCATTCCTTCAACTCCAACACTTACCTGTGAATTAATCTTGTAAATATCCCTATTCAAGCAAACAAATGTAAAGAAAGGAAATCATGCAAGGGGAAAAAAGATCACTTTCCATCATTCTCCTATGGAAATATATATAATTTAATAAACTCTGATTTCTCAGGATACAAAGTCCATTTGATAGTAAAGGTCAGAAGCATTTCCATTCACACAGACAAGCTTCCAGTTATAGATGGCCAGGACTGTCAGGAATATACATATTCATTGGCTTGGACAATTAACATTTAAACTACATCAAAACTAGAAGCTGTGAAGACACAATGCTCGACTCCTGATTGTTCTTGGCTCTTAAATTACCTCTTTCTCACTCCACACACCAACTGCAGTTGGGTAATGTTCTGCCACCCTTCCAGGAGCATTCCTCACACTCTAAACACCACAGTACTGGCCCATTTCTTTATTCCTGGGCCATCTCCTCACCCAGCGCTCTTACTCTCCAGAGTCCCCGCCCCACAGAATGTGGTTACAGCAGCCTCCACTGTGTATCTGGAAACACTGCTTTGCTGCTCGTGCACTTAACACATCTTCCCAATCTGATGTAACACAGCTGATAATAATGCTTCTGTCCATCTGCAAGCCAATTGTTTATCCTCCTTGTAGCGCTGTTATCCAGGCAATACCTCACCAGTCAGATTGTGGTGCAATGCTGTGTCACAGCGTTTCCTAAGATCCAGATAAAGGATACCAGCTACCTTACTAGTTTGTTTTGTCACAAAAGGCTATTGGGCTGCGTTGGCACAAATTCTGCTTCCCAAACCGGGTTGGCTACCCTACCCCCCTTCCTACCCCCTCGTGGATCAGTAATTGAATTGTTAACGTTTTCAAGCATTTTACCTGGGAGAGAAGTCAGGCTAATAAGCTGGTAATTCCTGTTTTTAAAGACTGGAACAAAATTAACCATCTTGCCTTCCCGAAACCCCATCCAGTGTCCAAGACATGCCAGACTCGAGCAGTAGAGTTTTCACTTTTTTGCAGCTAATTTCTACAGCACCCAGGCATGTTTCCCATCTGTTCCTAGACATTGCAGTTTAGAATGAGGTTTTAAAAAATCATTTACAGCCCCCTTAATGCAGCCTAGACCTACTCTTTACTATGTACAGTAGGTCCTGAAATGGACTCTCAATGTGTCTCAAATCCCATTTCTCTCCTAACAGAAGTGGCTAAACCAGATCAAATACATATATTTGTGTTAAGGGCTCTTCTTTTATTGAGTCTGCTGTGCCACATATCCCAACTTTATCTGGTGTCTTTCTCTCCCCTCAATATGTCTGAAACCCTCTTGCTTCTTGTCACTCCTCTAGTCAATGGGATCTCGCTGACTTTTTTTTCTTAATTTTTCTTACTATGTTGGACTGATATCAAGCAGAGGTGAGTTTCTCTACATCTTATTTATGAGGCAGTTTCATATTCCTCGCTAAGACCCCAATTCAGCAAAGTGTTTAAGTCACCTCGATCCATTCAGCCCTCCCAGAGACAGCGCAGATCACAACACGCTGTTCGTTTTGTCCTAGCCAGTCCTTCAGTCACCCACTGCCCAGGCTGTCAGTGGCACTGGCCACCCTACCAGCTTAGCACACCCCAGCCCCAAACCCCTGAGTTCAAGCCATCTGCTTGCCTTAGCCTCCCAAGTAGCTGGGATTACAGGCACATGCCTCGGCACCCAACAGTGTCCAAATATGTCCTTAAAATACAAAATGTTCTGATGCATGGTGGCCTGCTGGACAAGTGGTGGTGCGTATCCCAGAATGCATCAGGCCATTGAGTATGGTGCTGGAAAAAAGGATCAGAAATCCCAGAAAGAAAAACACTCCACGGAAGGGAGAAAGAGTGTAAAATCCTCCGAAGGCCTCACACTGTATCTCGTTCCCAGTCGCTTTACTACGTCTCCTGCTAATGTCAGAGACATCCTCATTGTCGAGCATTAGCATTGTCTAGCATTGGAACAAAGACATATATTTCACTGGTGATTGTTCCCTGGTATCCCCTAGACTCTTGGATTTAGAATAAAGCTGCGGACTACCTAAACCACAGCTTGCACTTCCCAGATGGAACAGTCCGTTCTCTGGAAACCTGCATCTGATCAGAATCCATCACAGGCCGCTGTATAGACAGCTTTTTCAAAAGAGCTCGTCCATACAATATAAAGCCTCCATTTTAGTGTGCTCAGTCAAGGAATAGCAGCTGAGGATGGGAGCATTTCCTTAATGAAGGGGAACGTCCAAGGGAAATCTGTGAATGGATTGGAAAAGTCATGGGCTTAGGATCACATTGCGTCTGCTGAAAGATCCTTCGCAAATGGAGGTATTATTGGTTGGGGTAACTGATCCACCTCCTGGCTCCGAGTCAGAAAGCATTAGACATCAACAGAATGTGCTCTCTGGGCTGGGAGCGTCTCAGGGTTAGACGGGGAAAGGCAGAGAGAGGGGACTGAAAGGCTAGAATTGTTTAAGAAGGTAGGATAAAGTTGGGCTGGTAATGAAGAGACAAAGGCAGCAGTGCGCTGAACATGCAGATGAGATGATAGTCCCAGACACTAGGTCCTCTTTCCACTGACAGCTGTCTTCACGGGGATGTGACCCTCGGAGGAGCCACTATTCCTCCCCCCACCCCCATACTCAGAAAGGTTACACCGGATGCTAACAACCCGCTTCCCCCTTTTGGGGAGCGTCAAAGGGTCGACTCACCATTGGAGCCCCCCTCGTGGCGGGGTGCAGCCTCTCCCCTTCTAGTGCCCCGTGCCGACGGTCACTCCAGTCCCGCAGGGCTCCCCCTTTCCTCGTGGCTCAGCCCTCCAGTCAGGTCTCTTTAGTCCTACCGCCTCCGGGGTAACAGACAGTCCAACAAAAAAAGGCCCAGGCCCTCTGTTCGGCCTGCTGCCCTCCATTCTGGGCCAGAGGTTCATACACCCCTTTCCCAGGGCTCCCAGGCATCCTTTCCCCTTCGGAGGGGCTCCAACCTACCTTACCACTGGCCGGTAGGGGAGCCCAGGCCCGATCTCTATGCTGGGTTCCAGGCCAGGGACCCTAGGACAGGCAGCCAGGGAGTCACATCACCAGACTCCTTGCTGCCACCTCCATGGATTTCTTCCTGCGTTCCCTGTCAGCAGGGTTGTAATGGCTGGCCTGCCCCTTATAGGGCCAGAGGCCCGGAGCTGGCCAGCACCATACAATTAGCCCTGCCTGCCCCACCTGGGCTGGGGTCTGGAGCTTTGTTAGTAGAACCAGCTGGGTCTGGAGTCACTAGTGCTGCTAGAAAGAGACACAGAGAAAGGGAGATGCTCAGAGAGAGAGACTGACTGACTGAGAACCTGCCTAAAGAGTCTGCGGGGGAAAGGGCTCCAGGTGGGGAAGGCCTGGCAGATCCCAGCATGAGGACTGGGAGCCTGGGCTTGCTGGGGATTTGGGAACTTTTATTGTGACTATTTTGGTTAGTTATAGAAATCCAGCCCCAAAGAGGGGTGCTACTGAACTTGAGAAGAGTTTGTTCTGGAAGTTTGCTTCAGGGCCCTAGGCTGAAGAAGAGGGAAACTGAGTCAGGGCACCTGCAGAGCATCCTAAGGCAATATGTGGGGGCCTTAGGAGGCAACTGGCCCATTCACAAGGCCTCTCCAACTCACCCATGTTGTACACAAGGCTACCCCTGCCTGGAGCCCCCCAGTAAATCCAAACCAAAAGTATAGGTTTAAACTGACCTCTTCCCTCCTCAGGAACGCTTGACCTTTCATCCCTCTGTTGTCAATTGAGTGACTGCCAGGGCTTGGTCCCTGGGACCCCAGTTGCTGCTCTTTTATCAGGGCTCTTCACCAGAGCTTGCTCTGCCCTAGTTGCCACTCATCTCTCCTGGCCTCTTGCCAGACTCCTTTCCTCAGGAGAGGATCCCAGGCCAGCCATCCGTCTGGGCTTCCTCCTTGACCCTCCTTAACTTCTGCGTACGGAGACACCCTTTTTTATTGCCATGGGGCCTGCTACTGGGTCTGAAGAAATGTCTGCGACCACTGGGCACACATCCCAGACCCAGTGTGATGCGAGCATTACCACAACTAGTACAGCCATCATGGCAGCTACAAAACCAGATTCTTTTTCAGCGGTACTAGGATCTAATTCTGGTATGCAATGTACCATCCCTACTCTTCTGTTTTTTTCTGGTTTTGGACGCATCAGCCCTCTTTTTCTCCAGACTTCCTTTATGTTCACCTCCCAGCTCAGACTCTGCTTTAATTAGGACCCCCCCCCCCCCCAGGTGCCACCGTATGCCTCAGTTGGGCTCTCTAGGTCCAGTATCCCTCTTACTGCCAGTGTGGGGATGTGACCCATCACAGAGAGAAAGAGACGAGTTTCACCACACTGCTGCAATGCCAGGAAATCCCCCTGGGTGCTGAAGGATCACAAGGGGGCAGAGGGGTGCTTAGCATCACCCCGGATACAGTTCGGGTCTTCTGTTGATTTTCTTCCACCTTTCTACGTTTGCTGATGCATGTAGGATACCACAGTGGGTCAAGGCATGTAATTGTAACTTGGAAATCCTATTAAACTCAGCCTGCTATAGGACATGGCATCCCAGCAAATCTCTACCTCTGGGAACATATTTCTCCCATCATGTTCTCCCCTACTGATCCGTTCAGTGGACTCAGCAGAAAAGTCCCATTCTGGGGAGAGTAATAGGGAAAAGCTCATCATGAGGCAGATCCTCTCCAGGTCTGTGCCACCAGGGGATAGTTCAGGATAGGGAGAGGCAGGTACAGCCTGCTATAGCATGACATTTGCACCTCTGCCCAAGGACTGGCCAGGGCTGACATCTCTGCTAAGCCCTAGTGGTGCACAGTTTGTGCTGGCCCTGTTCACACACTGCCATTTCTGGATATCATATAACTAGATGAAAACTCTTTATGAACCATTTCCAAGCAGCCTGCAGGCTGGAAAGCCCAGATCCTCAAAGGTATTGCAGCACCTAACTCCCATTGAAATCAGCTTATTGCAGACACTTAGCTTTGATAACAAGCAGCACTGCCGGAACAGAAGAAAAGGGGTGGCATTTGCCACCTAAATAGTTCACTATGGGTAATTTCTCCAGTTCTGTCCTAAGTCTCTGTGCAGAAATCTGTCCTGGGATGAACACCTGTACAGTTCTGCATAAATAGCAGGGCCAAACTCATGTGCAAAGCCATAAAGCCAGCATGGGACGCACACTAAAAGCTCGCAGGGCTGCATGTATTGATGAAGGTACGTTTTGTCTCTGGGCCTCCATAAGGCTTCTGCTTCCCTTCTCTTGCGCCATCCAAACACCACTCGTTTCTGTGACCTTCCCATGGGGAGGAGAGCTCCGTGAGGAGCAGCAGGGGAAGTTGGACCGCGTGCTCCACCCCCACTCCCTGCAACCCAGAGACTGCAAAAGCCTCAGTAGGATCACCTGGACGGGTTCTTGTGTAAGGATTTGGGGTTTGGCCTCAGAGTAGGCATGAGACGCACACAGGATGCACAGGGAGTGCCGTTGTGCTGTTAAATGAGTTGTGTGTCACTTGGGGGGATGCTGCATGTGGCCTCTGGAGTGAGGTGCCATCTTGGTGCTGGATGAAGAGGAGATTTTATTTCACAGACTTGAGCTTGTGTGTGTTTGGTCCCAGCTTTGCAACCCAGTTACAGGCTGGTGGTTGGTGCCTCCACAAGCTAAAACTGAAGAGCAAAGATTTGGGCTGTGCTTGGTGGCATGCTGAACTTTAACAGACACATCTGGTTTCAGGGTCCAGGCAGGAGGTATGAGATAAACAGTTAACACCTGTTCTTCAGCGAGCATAGAACTGCCCATCCAGGGGGAGCTCTCCTACACAGAGTCTGTGTGGAATCCTGCACGGGGCCATGATCCCAAACCAAGGGCGAGACATGGGAGAAGAGCAGAGCCAACTTCGCCCCAATGCGTTTTCAAGGCAGACGACTCCTTCCAGGACTGAGGTGCAGCTTGGTACAAGGACCCTGGCTGTGCCTGGAGCAGTTGAAAGAAGCAGGCAGGGGATCATTGCCAGGGGAAGGGGCATTTTCTGCTCCTGTTGGTGAGTGCAGAGAGAAGCTGCAGGCAGAGGATTGCCTCCATTATAGGTAACTGGGCCTATTTGTGACCTTCTTTCCCTATTAAAGTTCCCAGCAGTGATGGCTGCAGGGTACCTGGAACCCGCAGAAGGTGCTTTGGGGCCTCTTCCAGGCAGCCGTTTGTAATCCCAGGTGGGAGGTAGGGAATATGGCTCCTGGGTGGCGTGTGTCAGAGTAGGAACAGGGAGGGGAGGGGGGTTGTATGAAAGCCTTAGGGTAGCTCCTCTGTTGCACAGGCAGCTTTAACTCTGGCATTTCCTAAATATTGCGTGCTTGACTCTCAACCTTAACGCTCTGTTAATGGAGAGGGTTGGGTTGGTTGGTTTATTCATGTAATTATGAAATACATGATAAAATAAATATCCTTTGTCGAGTGTGTCTTCTCCCTAGTTTGGGCGTCGTTACTCCCTCTGGCCCCTCCACACACACATGAGCACCTGGCTCATTTAGCACATGGAGTTTTTTCCCCGGACATGCTTAAAAACAAGTTGCCCCATTGTTAAAAATAGAGACTGGTGCAACATGACTGGACAGTCTTAAGGGCAAATCTGCACATTGTACATCAATGCTTCAAGCACACAACTGAAGGAATCAATAGTTCAAGTATATGCCTGTATTTATTACATATTCAATTAATTAGCTTGTGCTCTTTCATCAATATGTTAAGTGATAATAAAATTCTCTTTACTACAGAAAATATTAGACACTGTATAACAAGTAATTGAGCATTAGCATGTGCAACTATCAAGCTACAAAGAAACAGCAGGAGGGAATTGTATAATGTTCTCCTGCTTAAGCCCACCTTGTGTGATTAAAGGGAAACAAAATGCCATATAGAAGAGATTAAAAACATCTTGTGCTAATATAGATCTAAAGTCATCAAAGTGGGAGAAGATTAGAATGAGCCAATTCTGGATTTCAAGTTGTCGTGTTGTTTGAAAGGGACTACATGGAAGCCTTCTGCTCTGCAGGGCTTTCAGATGGCAGTTTTATCTCAGCAAAGAGGGATCTGAGTCAGACTATTGGCCCCTTACCAGCAAAGACAATGGGTCTGATGTACACATCTGGCAGAGGAATTCTGCAAATGAAGGCACTGTAGGATGTCAAATGTCGCCATGAGCCATGACCTGAAGAAGAGCTCTGTGTAAGCTCGGAAGCTTGTCTCTCTCACCAGCGGAAGTTGGTCCCATAAAAGGTATTCCCTCCCCCGCCTGGTCTCCCCCGGGAACTCGAGACAGTCTTAGCACTGCACATTGGTTTTGTGGGGAATATTGCGGTAGGACAGCTAGCAGTTCTAGGAGCAGGAAAGGTGGCCTTGTGGCAAAAGTGCAAGTGTGGGTTCAATTGACAGATCTACCACCAATTTCCTGTGTGGCCTTGGAGAAGTCCCTAAATCACCACATCTATGAAGTAGGATTAACAATCCGTCTTTTGTCTACTTAGCTAGTCAGCATTTGGGAGAGTGAAATTCTCTTACTATTTGTTTGCCCAGTGTCCCGTATAATGTGGCCCCCCAATCCTGGTTGGAGCATCTAGGTTCTTCTATAATAATTAATTAATTAATTAATTATCTTTACAGAAAATCTCTGGTGCCTGCATCTGAATTACTGCTCTTCAGTAGAGAACTAATGTAGTAATCTGAAATCTACAGTCTGGGGCATTCTGGATTCCAGCTGTCCAGAGGCAATCAGTAAATAATGTGGGGAAAGGAAGTCTTGTGCCTGTCTAAAAGGAACTGTGTTTGAGCAAATTGCACAATCGCATCAGAATCCTGCAATCCCCACTCTACTAACAAGATAGGAATAAAAGCAGGCACCCACCATGTGCAACTCAATGAATATGTTACATATAAGCCTGCAAAACGGAATGCGGTGTCAGCCAGTTCCGTGTCTGCTGAGATTTGCAGTAGGAAGACATACAGGGTGCTTTAGAATTTTGAGGTGTTCCTGACTGGGACAAGCACTGCCTTTGACAGTACTTTATCTTGCAACCGAGAAAACTTAACTGGATCCATCTGGTTGCCGGGAAAGAGGAAACCAGTGGGTGGTAGGTCTGCGGACTTCAGACAGAACTGAGGATGAATATCTATGATTCGATGGTATAAGATTGAATGTTTTTCTGCTTTGTCAACCTGCCTTTCCAGAAAAATGTCAGGACTGGAGAGACATTCTGCGTCACCCTCACTTGTACACTCACCACGTAACAGCTTTAAATACACAGTGATAAACAGCAGCTGAAAAACACCATGTTACAATTTACAGTGTATTAATGAGCAATCTGGTACATATGGGTATAAATGACAGTGTTCCAAATTAATACCAGGGTCATTAATGCATACAGTAGCAGGGGAAATAATTAGGATGAATTACAGCTATGTGGCTGCACTGACTATTTTGTGAGGGTGTAAAGTTCTTAGCTTTTCTCCGAAGTCACCTAGCTTGCTGGGCGGGAAGATGCTTCTCAGATGCTGTCTGTGTTGCAGTTGCACGCAAACAAACCAATCAGAGCCGGTGGTTCTGTGTCTTTCTGTTGCTGCTGTTCAATTAACAGCTGAAACTGCCTCTGGCCGTTAACAGAAAACAGTGTATTTCTACAGTCAAAGTTGAAAGGACGCTTTAGTCAGTGTTACTTTGAATAGAGCTGGATTGCGAAGTCTCCTGCCCAGGTGAGGAGGGTGCTACATAAAGACATTGCCTTGCTATTAGTTCTATTTTATTATGATAATTGTTAGCTTGGAGACCTGGCAGGCCATCGATTTGTTTCCGAGGAGCCCAAATGAGGCAGCTTCGTTATATGTCGTCTTCGGCTGAAGTTGACACTGGCATTCTCCCTTGTACCCCACTGGTTATGGATGTGCAGCCTGTGGTAGCGGGTTTGGTTGAAGCAGTCTTTGAAAGCGAAGTAGGTGATGACAGAAGCCTTGTCTTTCGCTGGTCGGCGAGACGGTGCTGCAGGTTGACTTTGGCCGGCTCCGTTCCCCTTATGGGAATGCTTCCGGCCCTGAGCTTCACACAGACACGCTTGAATGGGAAGCAGAGCAGTCGGAGCGCCACATGACTGGCTGGGCTGCCAGGGGAAATGGAAGCCAGGGAGGTCAGAGGTCACTGCTTCAGTTAAGTCATGTACTTGGCAAAGATTTTGTTTGTATAGAATGGTTCAGAGACGAACAAAGAGCTCTTTTTTTGGTCTGGATTAAGAATAATACCACGTGTGATGTAGCCAGCTCAGAATAGGTGGATAACCTTTGTGTGTTCACTTGGAGAACAGAGTTGCAAGGCTACTGCACAGGAGAGCTGAGGTTTCCCCTGTTAGGCATTAGAACAGAGCATGTCGGAGTTGGGGAGTATATTTCCTTGCAGCTCCGTGAATATTAATGACTCTTGACCCCTTCTGAAAGCAAATGTAGGAAATTAAAGTGTGAAAAAGCTGAATGCCCAGAGTGTTAGAATCTCCGTTCATTAGCTGTGACGTCTCCAATAAAGGAGCAAGGAAATAGCAGGATGTAAACCTGGTTAAACAGTGAATACAAGTAGGGGTAGTGAGAGCATACTAGAGCACCGTGCCATGCGGGCATTTACAAATCATCTAGACAGTGGGATTTTAATGGCTTTGAGGGATGAAGGTTCTTTGCTGTAAATAACATGTTCCTTTTAATGGCCTTGATTCAGCAAAACACTTAAGCACAATGCTAAATATTCTGTAAAGGACTGAACAACTGTACATGAATGGCTGGAATCTCATTCCACCCCAGTCAGTTCTGACGCCAAATTCACTGGTTAATGTCTGCAAATTAATTGGGCTTCTGCTGCTCAGTGGACCTCATTATACATATCTTCCTTGAGTGGTTTTCTCACCAAGCTATGCTTTATGGAGGTCGGGAAACATCCCGCTGCTTTTTGGGAGGCTCCTGCCTTCCTCTTCATGCACAGTCACTGGACCTGGCTGGTAAATGCACAGTTATTTAGCAGTGCACATTTTCACAGCATGCCAGCATTCCCCATTCCGGCTGGGAGAAGAATACTGAATCTGTGCATCATGTATAATGCAATGACCAGCTGAGGAATTTGTGTACTGATTCATGTTTACATCCTTTACCCCAGTGTTTTACGAGGTAGAATGCCTCTGTCTTTGTCACTGCTGATTGCCCTTCCACTACTTCTTGCATGTTATAGTTTCAGACAAGCAACCTTCACCTGAGGACATGTCACAGCTTTCCTGGTTACTTGTCCAAAGGGGAAAACATTCTTTATCTCCTTCACTAGCTTGTGTGCTTTATGATGCAGTAATATGCTCTGTTATTGGAGCTGCAGCCTTCCAGTTTAGCATGAGATACATATTATGTATATTTCAGTGATTCTGTACATATTCGGCGTTATGTATTGAGCCGACTATCTCAGATGTTATGCAAATGAAGGAATAAAAATCTGCAATATTTTCCAAGTGAAGAAAGGGCTCCATTTCAAGAGATATCGATTTCCATGGTAAAGATAATTATTTACAACACATTACAGTCTGCAACTTGGGAACATTCTACACAATTGCCAGCTTCCCTTTTGTAAATGGACATTTATTGAATCTAAACAGGTTCCTGCCTCATTGGTGACAGGGAAAGGATAGTGCCGGGAACGAATTGTGCAGTGATTGCTCGCTATTCTGACGGGTTCAGGAAGCACACAGCTCCTGCCCCCTTCTAGAATGCTTTGGCTGCGGAGCTATTCTGTTGGTTGAAAGATCAGGAATGAGGGAGTTGCTCTGCATGTTTCCCACAGAGCTTCACTCTCTTTCTGACTTAGGCTATGTCTACACTACCGTCTACGTCAGCATCATTTGTCTCACTCAGGGGTGTGAATAAACCATCCCTGAGTGACATAAGTTACACTGACCTAAGCACCAATGTGGAAGTGCTATGTCGGTGGAAGAGTTTCTCCTGCTGACATAGCTACGGCCGCTCGTGTTGGCGGCTTTATTATGCTATCGGAAGAGCTCTCTCCTGTCATCACAGAGCGTCTTACCAGGTGCGCTGCGGCGCTGTATGTGTGCCCTAAGGCAAGTTTGGTTAGCAGCACACAACTGAGTCACCATTGCTATTTGCTGCATCAAAATACGATTCACATTTGGGTCCTTTGAGGATGTTGCCAGTTTATTGGGACACTAACCTGCAGGGGAACTAGTGGTGGAGATGGAGACCAGTGAAATTTCTGCAGCCTTCAGCAGCTTCTAAAGCAGGGTAAAAGCTCCTACAGAACCCCTCTGCTGTGATACAGTGGCCTTTAACTGAGCCTTTAGCATTAACCGAGAATCTGCTCCCTTGCGAGATAATGGCACCCTCCCTCCCGCCACTTTGCCAATCAATGGGAGAAGGGTCAAGCCAAAAGTTTGGCCACTTGACTTTGTGGGCCTGGATTCGGTCTCTCCCTGCCTGGGGAGGAGGCAGCCCACCAAGAGCGGTGGGAGTGTTCTGGAATTCAGGGGCACTGACAATCACTGGCTGGTGGGGGAGCAAAGGCAGAACTGGGGCCAGAATTACAAATGACTTGTCTTAAGTGACTTTTGAGTTTAAGACGCAAGCAAACAAACAAGTTCTAATTGGACACATCACAGCTCTCTCTGTGTATATTCTATACTGCACATTGAATACCTCGCATTTTATACACAAGTATTAAATACCCGGCTACAGATATAGTGTGTGTGTGGGGGGGTTAATAAAATACAAACTTACATTTCCCTTTTCAAATGAAATTAATGTTCTTCATTGCCAGGTCTAAGACATATTCCTTAAGGGTAAGAAGTTTATAAAAAATTTAAAGTAACAAAGGCAAACTTATAAAAAATTCATCTTTTCGTAGTGATTGCTCTATAAAAAAGAGAGAGTTTAAGAGCGAATACAAAATTCACAGGGTTAATTTATTATGTAAACAGAGGAGAAAGATGCAATGGGTGTGAACTAAACTAATTGGCAACAGAATAGCCCAGCTAGCCCCTGCCTGGATCTATGATTCACCTGCTTACAGCTAAGTTGAAATGTCAACTTGATTTTTATTTGCGTATTCAGTAAATACACAGCAGCTAGATATTAGAAAGGGGCTCAATTAATTCAAGGAACTGTGGATCTTTTAACTTCTTTGTAGCTGGGAGGTCATGAGGGTAAGGAGCTACACACTGTGCTTTCCTGCGTATCATATGCTACCTGCCATGGGGCAGAGAGGGTGATTTGTTACAGTGTCCAGAGAAATATCCACCTAGCGCAGTGATTACAAAGCACCACCCTGAGATAGCCACTCCTCCGTGCAATGGTTTATGGAGGTGTTTGTTTGGCTTTGGACTATTGCCTAGCCAAATATCCCTCAGACACTTAACAACAGCACCTAGAGAGAAGGCGAGTTCCTATCTCCTGGCTCTTCTCAGTCACTTTTTCACTCTGTCCAAACTAAACCTAAACATGAGCCCAACCCCAACACTAACCCTCAACCTAAACCCAACTGCTTATATGGCCCCCTGCCATCACAGGACTGTTTACACACAATGTTGCATCTGTTTAGTTGACCCAATTTAGCTAAACCAGTTTAAACTGGCACAAACTACTATGTGGACTAAGTTTGCGTGGCTTATTTCTGTGTTGTTTAAGTTGATTAGGAACAAGTTTAAGCTAAAGTGAAATATGCCTGGTTTAAACCATCAAGAGACTTTGCACTGGTTTAACTAATTGGTTTAGAAACACACTTTCAGTTTCAGTGGGCAACTCTGCATGTAGACAAGCTCATTATATGCCTGTGGCGTTAGCAATTCTTGATTTTGGTTATGCCTTCCTATCTGGGCTAGGGAAACCATAGCACGTTCCTGTTTTAGATGTGTCTTATTTAAGTTCTACCACAAAATATGATGTGCAGGTGGAGTGAGGTTGGGAGTACGTACCAATAACTGAAAACCATTATAGGGATCTTGTATTTATAAACCAAGCATGATCAACTCAGGAAAGTCAGTGTTCAGATTATGCTTAAAAGAAATCCAAACACATTCTTGTAAGAAATGAACAATTAGGGTACCAAACAACCTCAGCTCTGTCCTGTACTAATGCCATGCAATAACCATCTGATTAGGATCAAGGCATTTTAGTGTTCCTAGATTAAGTTGATTATTAAGGACACATTTTTCATATATTTCACCCTCATAGTGTCACAACACTCACTGGTAAAATTCATGTACATTTATTAAATTAATAATACTAATAATAAATTAATAATGAATAATGAATACTGATGATTTGCATTTCAAGAGTGCCTCAGAGATGGACCAGGGTTCCATTTTGCTAGACGCAGGACAAACACAATGGATTTGTTTGTAAATTCTCAGGAAATTAATTCCATGCTCAAGGGGTAAGTGTGGGGAGGGAGCAATTCCGGGAGAATACATAACAAACAGCTGCAAGTGCAAAGTTGCACTCAGTATCAAAAACAAAGAGATATTGCTAAGTTTTCAAACCCCTCCCAGGTGCATCCTCATGCTGTATAAGGAATGAGCTAGCAAAGGCTGTGAATTAGGGCTGTCAAGCGATTAAAAAAATGTATCACGATTAATTGTGCAATTAATCACACTGTTAAACAATAATAGAATGCTATTTATTTAAATATTTTTGGAAGTTTTCTACATTTTCAAATATATCTATTTCAATTACAACACAGAATACAAAGTGTACAGTGCTTACAAGTATTTGCACTGAAAAAAACAAAACAAATAGTCTTTTTCAAATCACCTAATACAAGTACTGTAGTGCAGTCTTTTATCATGAAAGTTGAACCTACAAATGTGGAATAATGTACAAAAACAACTGCATTCAAAAATAAAACAGTGTGAATTTTAGAGCCTGCAAGTGCACTCAGTCCTACTTCTTGTTCAGCCAATCGCTCAGACAAACAAGTTTGTTTACATTTGCAGGAGATAATGCTGCCTGCTTCTTATTTACAATGTCAGCTGAAAGTGAGAACAGGCATTCTCCTGGCACTGTTGTAGCCAGCGTCACAAGATATTTATGAGCCAGGTGCGCTAAAGATTCATATGTCCCTTCATGCCTCAACCACAATTCCAGAGGACATGCGTCCATGCTGATGATGGGTTCTGCTCAATAACAATCCAAAGCAGTGCAGACTGACACATGTTCATTTTCAGTATCTGAGTCAGATGCCACCAGCAGAAGGTTGATTTTCTTTTTTTGGTGGTTCGGGTTCTGTAGTTTCTGCATCAGAGTGTTGGTCTTTTAAGACTTCTGAAAGCATGCTCCACATCTTGTCCCTCTCAGAGTTTGGAAGGCACTTCAGATTCTTAAACCTTGGGTCAAGTGCTGTAGCTATCTTTAGAAATCTCACATTGGTACCTTCTTTGCGTTTTGTGAAATCTGCAGTCAAAGTGTTCTTAAAATCAACAACATGTGCTGGGTCATCATCTGAGACTGCTGTAACATGAAATGTATGGCAGAATGAGGGTAAAACAGAGCAAGGGACATACAATTCTCCCCAAAAGAGTTCAGTCACAAATTTAATTAACGCATTATTTTTTTAACAAGTGTCATCAGCATGGAAGCATGTTCTCTGGCATGGTGGTCGAAACATGAAGGGGCATATGGATGTTGAGCATATCTGGCATGTAAATACCAAAAGTGCCATGCAAACGCCTGTGCTCACTTTCTGGTGACATTGTAAATAAGAAGTGGGCAGCATTATCTCCTGTAAATGTAAACAAACTTGTTTGTCTTAGCAATTGGCTGAACGAGAAGTAGGACTGAGTGGACTTGTAGGCTCTGAAGTTTTACATTGTTTTGTTTTTTGAGTGCAGTTATGTAACAAAAAAATCTACATTTATAAATTTCACTTTCACGACAAAGAGATTGCACTACAATACTTGTATGAGGTGAATTGAAAAATACTATTTCTTTTGTTTATCATTGTTACACTGCAAATATTTGTAATAAAAATAATATAAAGTGAGCACTGTACACTTTGTATTCTGGGTTGTAATTGAAATAAATATATTTAAAAATGTAGAAAAACATCCACAAAGATTTAATAAATTTCAATTGGTATTCTAGTATTTAACAGTGCCATTAAAACTGCGATTAACCGTGATTAAATTTTTTAACCGTGATTAATTCTTTTGAGTTAATCGCATGAGTTAACTGTGATTAATGACAGCCCTACTGTGAATATATTACGGGGTCAGAAACCAGTGTCTACAAGCAATTGTGTAATGCAGCTCAGTGTGCGACAAACAGTCTAGATCTCAGCCCACGCACGAGCTAGTGAGACCTTCTGACAGCTCTTACACGCTGTCTTTGACTCCAGTGGATCAACGCTAAGTTCCGCACAGTACTGTGGATCAGAGCTGGGAACTGCTGTGGCAAATTATGAAGCTTGTCAGTGTCTCCTCTGCTCACACTTCCCTCTGTGTCAAACAATGGGTCGCTCCTGCTAGAAGCAGCAATGGCAGCTCCCAAACGGTCCCATTCTTTCCTTGCATCATTGGTGTATCTGCTGCATTCGTAGCTGGGCAGCTTGTCATGCTGCTGTCAGCTTCTTAGCACCTTCCTTTGGCTTGTTCTAGCAGGTGCCTCCCTGTTGGTGATCTGTAAACTAAGGAGCCTTTGATGCTATGTGGAAAACTTGGACACTCTCTGTTTTTGAGACAATTCAGCTACTAATGCTGCTATCATATGCTGTCTTCTTCCTCCACGTCTTATACCAGGACTCGCTTTCCTCTGCTCCTGCTGTCTAGTCCCCACCTGAAGCCACTGTTGTCAGTGTGTGACACCATCGGCTGCGATGTCGCTGAGGATTCTGACCTGCCGAGGGTCCCTCGGACTGAGCTGGGCCCAGCAGGGAGGAGAGCACTGGTTGGACAGTTTGCATGTGGGCTAAAGAAAAAGAATTGGGATATTTTCAGAAAATAGGCTGCAAATATTTGCATCTTTGCGGCTTTAGGCTTCCCTTTCCTGCCCCCAGTCAAATAAGCCAAGCTCCATGCTACAGTTGAGACTAAAAAAGGAGATCTGCTGCCGTACCATGTTCCTGACTGGCCCAGGCTGAGCACAAATTTATAAAGGTACAAATGCATACAGATCCTCTGCCTCTCATAAAGCCATTTAAACAGACACTAACCCTTTGCTACTCCCCACACACCCTGGAGAGTGGACAACACTGGCTATTATTATGAAACTGTAATGGAACGAAGTCTGGAGACACCATCAAGGAAAACCAGGAGAATGCAATCAACAGGTTTACAAGGTCAGGGGGTTCTTTTAACGTAGTCAGTAGCGCAGCATTCCTTGTAGCTCCACATTCCCCACCATCCCCCCATGCCATTCGTCTGCATTACGAAGCAATTTAGTGAGTGCCAGGATGGTCTAGATAATACTTAGTCCTGGCAGAAGTGCAGGGGACTGGACTAGAAGACCTCTCGAGGTCCCTTCCAGTCCTACGATTCTATGATTTAGAATAAGAAAAGGAGTACTTGTGGCACCTTAGAGAATGTAATGCATGGTTGATTGGTCTGCACCTGTGTTATATTTAGAGGCAGCAGAGAACACTGGAATTTACCTAGCGTTCCAGGCCAGGAGGGGGTGTGGCTGCTAATTCAACCGTGCTCTGCACTAGGGTCCCATACGCTGGTAACATGTGCGGTGCTGACAATAATGAGGGACACTTTGCACTGGTGTGTTATGATTATGCAGAAATGTGCAAATCATCAGTGGATCTCCTGGGTTTGCCATGCCGCACAGGGTAATGGTAATGCCTAGCACTTACATCGTGTTTCAGTGTACCTTATATCATGGGTCAAAGTGGTTTACAAACATCACCAAATGAATCTTCACAGCATTCCAGGAAGATGGGGAAAATGGGGAAACTGAGGCACAGCGTGTGGACGTGACTTGCTGAATGCCACAGAGGGAATCACTGTGAGGACTGGGATTAGAATGCAGGGGCTGTTGATTACCAGCCCCACGCACAAGCCGTGAATAGATCTGGCCAGAGGCAGGAAACCCCTGTGTATTTCAATATGAAGTTGTCCATTAGTTACACCCGAATTCTGGTAACTACGGCTGTGAGGCCCAGCGAGCAGCACAGCAAGTCTGTGAGCGTTTCAGTGTCAGCAGACACAGCCAAGGTTGTCAGAGACACTCTCTGGAAAGTGCCTTCAGCAGCCACAGTCTAAGAGACTCCCAGGTCCCCTTCAGGACATGGTGCTGTTAGCTCAGAGGAGTTAGCTGCTGGGCACACTGGACAGCTTGGTTTTCAATTTCTTTAAACATCAGATGGCTTCTTGAGCTCAGACCTGTGCTGCTGGACATGCTGGATGCAGTGATAAGTTCATTTCCTGGGGTGTGACAGACACATCTGCCTCCACATGAGCCGGGCAGTCACTGCAGCCCCACAGCTCAGACCGCCTACGGTCGATGGAGAAACGACTGGCACTGGACCGGCCCAGGGTCTGGCAGAGCCCTCTGGGTAGGAGCTCCAAGATGAGGGGGATTTCCAGCAGGACCTTTCCCCTCGCCATGCTCCCATCCCTCCCCCAGCTCCCGTCTTTCCCAGCAGTGAGCCGGCGGCCCACCCAGGCCAAATCGGGCTCTCCAACTGCTGCCATGGAATAACTAGAGTGCAGGGAGAGCACCCCTTTACACCGCCAGATTCTGCACTAGTTATCTGAATGTGCTGGCTCAGGTCCTTTTTCCAGCTCACTCCGGTTTAATGATTGCCCTGCTAAATTCAGACCTGACAAATGCAGAGGACAGGAGTGGAATGAGCAAGAGCCTTTCCATTCACAGACACATGAAACGTGTCATTGATATGGAAGTCACTTGTTAATTCTGGCCTGTCTCTTGCATTATTTTTCACTGAGCGAAAATTTTGAGGAGGAGAAAGGAAACCTAAGGAGCACTTTTAAAAGTAAAGCTGAATAGAACCAGGATTGTCAAGAATACAAATGCCGCTGAAGTTTCCCTCTAATTCTTTCTCCGTTGCTGTCCTCTGCTGGAACACCCTCAGAATCTCACAGAGCAGGAGGGACTGTCATGATGTCCCCACGTGTTCGGTCAGAACCAACCCAGTGTCCAGCCAAGGAAGGCTGGACACCATTCCCCTTGGATCCTGTTGCTGCTGCTCCATGCTTTGTTCAGAGGGAGTCAGGGGAGAATGCTGCAAGCTGTGCCCCCCAACCCGCTGAGAGCACTCCCGCTGCAGTCTCCCCACAGAGTGAGAGAGCACAGAGCTCTGCACCAAGGGCTGAGCCCCCACTGGCTCAGGAAGCGGGAGACGGGACAGCAGCTGGATTGAGAGAGAGCACTGGGCTGGGACTCAGATGATCTGGGTTCTATTCCCAGCTCTGCCACTGACTTGCTGGGTGACCTTGGGCAAGTCACATCATCTCTCTGTGCCCCTGTTTCCCCATTGTTAAAATGGGGGTGATGATGCTGACCTTCCTTTGAGATCTGCAGATGAAAGGCACCGTATCAGAGGCAGCTAGACCTAGAGGTACTCCCTTTCCACCCAGGGCTGGAAAGTAATTTCCTCCTGGTCCGGAAAGTACTTTCCTCCTGGTCCTCACCAGCCTGGCAAGCGAGGAAAGGCACTTGCTTCCTGCATGACTTGAGCATGTTGCCACCACAGCATGGCCAGTCTTACACGCTTTGTGTGAGAGGGACCAGAGGAATCTAGAGATGCAGAGGGCAGGAGTGAAATTACAGAACAAAGGGAAATGCAATTAATTAGTCTGGAATTTCATACTTGTGTGGTAGCATTCTACAGCCTTCACACTGATTACAATGCCTGTGTTTTCAGACTGTGACAAATTGTCAGGGAGCAGAGCAGGCCCGGTTCTGGGGGTGCAGCGTGAATGCCAGCAGGCTCCTTTCCATCTTGAGACAAGACTTTACCTCTTGTAACTCCATGTGAGGTGGGATCTCTGCACAGTAATTCTGTGCTAGTGGACAGTAAAGTCTATCGAGGAATCCATAAGCAATATTTGCCCTTTCATTTGGATTGTCAGGCCATTGTCCTAGAGATACATCCATCCATTTGCTTTTGTCTGCACTCATTGAACTTTGATGCCCAGATTTAAGAGAGCAGACTCTGTAATTCCAGGTGAAAATTTTCACACCCGACCTTTTGAGTATGCAACATTCATAGATCCCACGGCCAGAAGGGACCACTGTGATCACCTACTCTGACCTCCTGTGTAACACAGGCCAGAGACCGGCCCCACAATAATTCCTGCAGCAGATCTTTTAGAAAAACACCCAGTCTTGATTTTAGAACTGCCAGTGATGGAGAATCCACCCTGACCCTTGATAAGCTGCTCCAATGATTAATTACCCTTGCTGTTAAACATTTTTACCTAATTTCCAGTCTGAATTTGTCTAGCTTCAACTTCCAGCCATTGGACCATGTTAAGACCTTTCTCGGCTAGACGGAAAAGCCCATTATTAAATGGTGGTTCCCTGTGTAGGTACTTACAGACTATGATCAAGACACCTCTTAACCTTCTCTTTGTTAAGCTAAACAGACTGAGCTCCTTGAGTCTATCACTATAAGGTGGGTTTTCTAATCCTTTAATCATTCTTGTGGCTCTTCTCTGACCCCTCGCCAGTTTATCAACAGCCTTCTTGACTCATGGGCACCAGAACTGGACATGGGATTCCAGCAGCGGTTGCACCAGTGCCCAATACAGAGGTAAAATAAGCTCTCTGCTCTGACTTGAGATGCCCCTGTTTACACACCCAGGGATCACATGAGTCGTTTTGGCCATGGTGTACAACTGAGAGCTCATGTTCAACTGATTCTCCACCGCGCTCCGCAATCTTTTTCAGAGTCACTGCTTCCCAGGACATAGACTAGGGCCATACTTTCAGGATGGGGGACTTTGTTCCTAGATGTGTACATTAAAATTTAGCCATATTAAAACACACATTATTTGCCTGTACTCAGTTAACAAGTGATCCAGATGGCTCTGTATCAGTGACCTCTCCTCTTCAGTATTTACCAGTCCCCCAATTTTTGTGTCATCTGCAAACTTAAACAAAATCATCCCTGATAAAGATATTTTAGAGTTTCGCTCTGTGAAATACATAGAGCATTTGGGAATGCACTGCACATAAATGCCATTTGCATGCACAAGTCTGAATTTCTGTGCCTGAAAAAGTTGGTGGGAATCAAGATCTACTCAAAATTCCAGGTGTAAACATTGCCCTTCCAGTTTCAGTGCCTGGGTTGAGGCCCTTAGAGTGTGGATGTGGAGGTCTTGAGGCCACTCTTGCAAGTCCAGCTGTGTCTCTGTGCAAGGCACTGCTGTTTAGGGTTCCTGGCAGACAGAATTCCAGGCTGCTACAGTCTTTGAAAACAAATCAGGGGTTTCTGCAGTTTTGCCTTTGTCTCTTTGCACCCCTTTTTAGCAGATTAGTTTTCCTCATCTGAAGAGTCCTGTCGCAGCTCCTCTTGAGAGAGAGATTAGATTGCTCTGTTCCCGCTCTCCACCAAACATCATCCTTAGCATTGTTTGTGTTTCCTCAGCTGGATAAATGAGATGACTTAGGGGATGTGGGTAAAGGGAAAAACTGCTTTTCTAATGTACTTGGGAACTGCTTAAGACACCTGCTGCTTGTACAGCCGCCAGCCAGTTTGGAAGGGAATCATGTACATAGAACGTTAGGGACCTATCCGCTGATTTGAGTTAACTGGAGGAACACAGCAGAGGTTGCTGTGTCTAACCAATTGACTAGTCGAATGATACGTGTTGGATTTCATAGCCACTCTGCAAGGTTGTTTCAAAGCAGCCTCAGAGTGACACAGCCACCATGAAGTGTGATGAATATAGGCCCCATGCAGTTGACAGCGCAATATAACGATGTACATTATTCCAAATCTCTCTGCCTCCCGCTGAAAGAAACGCTACTGTAAGAGCTGGTTCATACGTCAGATACGTCCTACGTTACGTGCTGTGGTGCCTTCTGCACTGGTGAGCAGAGCTGGATGAATGCTGTGAAAATGGATGTGAACGTTTATTCAAATAAAAATGTCCTTGTTCTTCGTTAGCCTTTTCATTTGTTTTCCATGAACACATACCCACGTGTGGTTTTTTACTGTGGGAAAGTTCGTGGACAGTGACAGTTTCCCAAGTCCCCTGTGGACGTATATTTGCAGGAAATGTTGTCTCTGAAGCGTTGACAGTGCAGCCATCTTTGACGTTACCTTCCCTCTCGTCTACAGAAGCATCAGCCGTGCAACAGAGAGTGGCAGCTGCATTGTGCGATGCAGGTGACTGATTGTACGCACAAGCAATGAATGGTGGATCTGTTGCAAAGAACCCATTGGTTACCTCCCCACACAATACTCGCATGCTGGCGTACACGGGTATAAAAGTCAGACTGTTTTCAAACAGAGAAAAGGGCCAGATTCAGTCCAAGGCACTTTTGCCAGACTCAAAGCCACACTCCGATTAGAAGCAAAGCCAACAAGCCCTACGACTGAACACTGCAATGTTCCCAGCAGCA
Source organism: Eretmochelys imbricata (assembly GCF_965152235.1). Lineage (NCBI taxonomy): Eukaryota > Metazoa > Chordata > Testudines > Cheloniidae > Eretmochelys > Eretmochelys imbricata. Next base: position 31,814,824 of record NC_135586.1, on the reverse strand, counting down.
GCAGAGTCTGGATGCCATGGAGGGAAGCACGGTGAGTACGAGGAGGGGCTGCAGGAGCGGGGAGCAGGGTGGACGGAAAGGGGAGTTGTAAGGTGAGGCGGGCTGGCGGAGCAGCAGGCTGGCTGGGCCGTGCAGGGGAGCTGCTCAGACGGGGCCGGTGGCTCGGAGGCTGCTGGTAGAGTAAGAGAGCCTGGACATGGAATGTGAACTCCCTCTCAAGTCTCTTCCTTGTCATGGCAGGAAGGAGTTCCTTTGCAGGCCCCGACAGAGCCATCTGCTGTGCTTTCTCACCCGCGTGGTTCAGGCCTTTGTTCTGTCCTCTCGTCGCTCACCGCTGCCTTTCCAGGCGTCCCCTCCGTTCCACCAGCCTGTTTTTATTTACCATTAGTTCCTTTGCAGGACCACTCTGGGTCTGACGCTTGTCTCTCTCTGGCATGCAGAATAACAGCGCTGGGTTCAAACCTGCCTTGTCAAGCAGTCTGGAGACTCTTTCTTAAGACTGAAGTTTTTCCACTGTCAAGTAAACGCTGTGAAGCTGCATCTGTGTGACGTCGCAGAATAAACTTTGCATTTGTGACTGACCCCCAGTGGCTACTTAGCTGCATCAGAGCCATGTTGCCCTCACTCTGCAGTCCTTGGGAAATCTGCCAGTTTCTTGCCATTTACAAGGGGACTTTAAGCCTCAGTGTGGGGAGCAGCTCAGTTTACCTACAGCATTTGCATTTCACACAAGCCTCTCTCTCGCTCACTCTCTGCAGCTCTCTGTTAGTGCATCCCTGAGAATCTCATTCCAGCACCCTCGGCTGTATCTGGATGTGAGCGATGCTGCAGGTGCTCGCAGATCACTTTGGCGTGTGCAAACGGGTCACACCAGGGGGCTGGGCCGGGTTTTGCCAAGCAAGGAGGCTGAATTATCCCATTGCTCTTTCTAGGTGAAGTGACTCTCCAAGGTGTTTGGAAGGGCTCATCCTCAGCATGGGAGACCAGGAACGGGAATTTCCCTCGTGTCACACATGAAGACGAAGCTGAGCCCCAGCAGTTGCTTTTAGCCATGGGCTTGATGACCTGACTGTTTTGTGGTCCATGCTGTTCTTCTTCATGGGGTGTATTGTGCTTGGTGGTTATAGCAGATGACTGGGATTCTGGACTCCTGGGTTCTATAGCCATCTCTCTTACCAGCTGAGAGTGTGACCTGAGCAAGTCGTTCCACTCCTCTGCCTCAGTTTCCCTGTCTGACAAATGGATATCATGATGCTCACCTCACTGGGGGGGGGGGCGTGACATTTCATTCATGTTGTGAAATACCTGGAGATACCCAGGTGGGTAGGGATGGGGAAGTGTAAAGTGCAAAAGAAACCTCATGCTCTCTTGCAAAGCTTCTGTTCTCTCACTCCATGTGCTGTGCGGCCGACCACCCGCCAATCCACACACCAACTTCTCCCTCTCCTGACTGACAAGAACCAAATGGCTGCAAGCGGCGAGCACAAGTGAATGCTCTGAAATACCCGCAGCTTGGAATCCCTGTCCGTGAGCCCTCTGGCCCACTCTCCACAATGACTTTTCATCAGGATTTTAGCAGATTCCCCTCCAGCACATGCCTGCGATGCTGATACATTGCAAACAAAGGCTGAGACATTAGTAGCTCTTTTAATGAACCTGGGGATTTATTTTTTAACTCACATCTTCTAGTACTCCAGACATCCCCTCCAATTGCTCTTCATCCCTGTCTGGTGTCTGCGGCACCTGGGCCAGCATCAGCATAGCACAGTAGTAGGAATGAGGATGCAGGAAAGGAGGGTTTAATGAATATTTCATAAAGCAATTCCAGACCTTTTCATTAACACCCGAGCAGAGGGCTCAGTGCTTTTGATGTTTGTTATTGTATACGGGGTGTCACAGGAAGCAAGGCTAGGTGGGTGCTGCTTATTGAAACAGAAAAGCAGCTGGTAGCGTAAATGCCAATATATTAAAGACCAGTCGGCCTGAGAAGACTTTGACATTCACATACTTTGTGGACTGGCTGGAGTCAGGCTCTTTAAATGGCTTCTTACATGGGCGTGCAGAGAGGAGGGGAGATGTTAAATTTCTAGACTGATACCTCTTTGGTTTTACTGCAGGGCTCTGAAAATAGATGGGGAAAAGATAAAATGTTCATTATAAAAAGACTGCTGCAAAGGCTGAACTGACCTTCCAATAAAGCAGTGGCCACTATTAGTAAAAAGGTCACTGAAAATATTTTTGCTTTATTCATTAGCTGCCAGTGATCGCTGCTACTCCCCAGGGGTAGAGGGGACTAGATACAGGGCAATGAATACGAGTGTCAGGTGGACAGGTAGCTACAAGTCAACACTTAGCGACCTGGCTCCGCAGCTCTGCACAGGAGCTGTTGCTCTCCCAATGAGCGGAGGCTCTGAAAATGCTGGTTTGCTATTGTTTTTAAAATAAGCATTGCACTGAGAGAACTGCTCTGGATGCTATCTAGGGATCAATTCGTGGGCTGATAACTTCCCCCTTCAAAGAGACCTGCAGCCAGAGCACTTGGCTTTCCTGCTCCGAGTGAGATTTCATATAATCGAATGTTGTTCCACTCCAATCCTGCTAATATCAGAGTGGCACTTCAGTGCTGGAGAGCTCTCAGAGGGGAGGTGCTCCCTGCCACTGGCTCTAGTTCAAGTCGCCTGGTGAACTAAATTGATTTTTTATAGTTGCTCTGGAGCGAGTTTAATGAATCCGTTAGTAGCTGCTCCCTGCTTAAACCTTTCCTTGGTGCTGGAGCTGCAGGAACGGCTTTTAATAAAATGGAAAATGTTAGTTAAGACTTACCTCTCACCTCCAAAATAGCATCCCCATGAGTAGCTATCTGCTGCACACCTCTACATCACTTACTCACTGCAGAAAGAAGATGGGCAGAGGTTGCTGCATATCACTCTCAGAGAAACCTGGCGGCTCTCTCGAATGGAAGCGGCGGCTCTATCGTGATATGGCATGCACGTATCTATCACTTTCTAGGCTGATTTCTGCACATCGATATATAGCAGTGTCGCCAACCGCAGGCATTCCAGAACCATGAGTCAGGGCCCAGCCCACTATGAGACTAGCTCAAAAATCATGAGATTTCCTAAACAATTGAGGTGGGCTTCTCTTTATTTACCTTCTGGTTTTGGAGTGGCTAGTGCTCCCGTTTCCGTGTCTTTCCCCCCAGACAAGAGGGCTAAAAACATACTTTTTTAAAATGCAAGCCGAGAGCCTCACATATCCGCACAACTTCGGGAGCTGGCGCGTGTTATGAAAAGCACTGATCATCATGAGACTCGGAGAACGTCGTAAGCGTGGGCCACACTGCTGGACGGCCCCAGGCAACAGGCAGCCGGATGTACCGTCGCTCAGCCCGGACGTCGGTTTGAATTCCATTCCCGTGTCATGGATGTAGCTGGTCATTTACCAAGGGCTGAGCAGAGCTCAGGCCCAGGCTGTGCGCTCACCGAGGCCCCAAGGCTCTGCTGGGTGTGCGCACAGCCTGGGCCATAGCTAGATACGCAGTCACTGTACAGAAATAGTGCCTGGCAGAGGCTGAGCACATGGCAGTGAGCTAGGGCGGCCACGAGAATGCTTTCCTCACCTCAGCCCCGCAGCTGTGCTCCGCATTCTCTGCTGCAGCCTCCCTCCACCCCTGCACAGTGGGGGTCTGCCCCCCTGCCCAGCCCCATGCACAGACAGTGGGCAGGACTGAGGTCCCCTGTCTGGGCTCCCCGCAGCCCCGATCCATGAGCTCCCTGCCTCCAGGATAATCTGCGCGCACAGCACTAGGGTCGGAACCGGCAGGTAGTGTCGACTCCCGAGCTATGGTTCCACGAGCGGGAAGCCAGGGGGGTGATTGCAGTAGCTCAAATGATCTTTGATGTGGTTTCCAGGTACTTAATTGATCCTCATCAGCGGGTTACTGAACCTAACCAAAGCTCCCGGACAAGGTGAATGTGTTCCCATGGAGTCTGGGCCCTGCCCACACTGGACTGGATCTGTCCTAGCAGCTAGTGCAGCCCATGTAAATGCAACCTCACAAACCCACCCATTAGCTTGGCCCATGGGCCTTTCTCAGGGCATTTCGGAAGCATTCAGGTGGCAGATGGGGCAGCAGCGATTGTCTGGGAAGGGTTGTCCTGGGACAAGCAGGCTAGGTACTTGCAGCAGGTTGGTGTGAGAGGGGAAAATTTGGATCCATGCAGCCCATAAAATGCAACCCAAATGAATTGTGGGTCCCTGAGCTCTGCTGGCATGGCTTTGAAAGGCAGCTAACCAACTCTCCAGGCAAGCCACGTCCTCCTGAACCTTGCAGAGGAGCCACAAATGTCCCCAGGCACCTCAGCTCCTCTGCATTCGGTATCAGTAAGTTGAAACTCTCCATGTTGGGGCCTGAGCTAGCTGTGGCTGAAGACAGTGAGAAAACTCCCACTGATTTCAGTGGTACAGGACCAGGGCTACGGTCATGGGGGAAACTCAAAAGGCTCAGATGTCAGGTCAAGCCAGGTGGCTACTTGCTCCACCCAGTTCTACCATCCCAAGTCTTTTCAATTGTCTTCAAATTTAAAATGCAACGCTCCCCTTTAGCAAGGTGTTTCCAGCAAGAGGGCGCTGCGAGCATTCAACGCATTCCTGTGCAAGCCTGGGGTCAGGAAGGAGTTCTGTGATAATGTGAGATGGCACAATCGCTGGCAGTTTATATCACTACGCACAGCTGTTGAACTAGCTTCTTCCTTTGAAGCGGCAGCTGGGAGCTGACCCTGTCCATCAGGAGGTACCAGGAAACCCACCGAGTCTACTCACAGCCTGGTAGGTGACATAAATATTTTCCAGCCTGTAGGCAGCTCTCTGATTGGCGGGTTCCCTAGAGTACAGGACTCTGGGGCCCCGGTGCACACACTCCGCGCTGAGTTTCGCCAATAAATGTTTCTGTTTCTGAGTAGAGAATTTAACCCTTAAAGCACTAACCCACTAGGCTTCCCAGGAGCAAAGCACGAGCATTTGGGCTCCTTGAATTTCCAGCACTGACAGCTGAGCTCCGTTGCTCTCAGCTGCAGACTGGGTATTTCATTTTCAAGTCAACTGGGAACTGACACAGGGTTTCTCGACAGGGGAGTGGTATAAAGGAGGGTGAACACATCCCGCGGGAATGGAAGTGTGGGACAAGAGACACAGGAGGCCCAAATCCTGCGTGAGATCAAACTGATGGGAAGGAAATATAAAAATGTTTTTGTTGACGAGGAAGAAAAGAGAATTATTTTTTATATTAATTATAATTAATTAATTATATTGGAATGGAAAAGGTTAGGAAAAGGGCAACAAAAATGATTGGGGTATGGAACAGCTGCCATATGAGGAGAGAGATTATTAAGACTGGGACATTTTAGCTTAGAAAAGAGATGACGAGGGGGATATGACACAGGTCTTTAAAATCATGATGGGTGTGGAGAAAGTAGATAAGGAAGTGTTATTAACTCCTCATAACACAAGAACTAGGGATCACCAAATGAAATTAATAGGCAGCAGGTTTAAAACAAAAGGAAGTATTTTTTCCACACAACACACAGTCAACCTGTGGAACTCCTTGCCAGAGGATGTTGTGAAGGCCAAGACTATAACAGGGTTCAAAAAAGAACTAGATAAGTTCATGGAGGACAGGTCCATCAATGGCTACTAGCGAGGATGGGCAGGGATGGTGTCCCTAGCCTCTGTTTTGCCAGAAGCTTGGAATGGGTGACAGGAGATGGATCACTTGGTGATTCCCTGTTCTGTTCATTCCCTCTGGGGTACCTGGCACCGGCCACTGTCAGCAGACAGGATACTGGGCTAGACCGGCCATTGCTCTGACCCAGTCTGCCTGTTCTTATGTTCTAATATTGATGAAAGGAATATAAACACCCTTGAGCATTAGCCAAGAAATCACTTTGCTCCTGGCTCTCACACAGATGGAGGCATGCCCCGTTTGGGTGCTAGGGAGCCTGGAACTGGGGGGAAGGGGAAAGAGAGCGGGAGAACACAAACCGTGAGCTCCGCTCTGCTCCATGTGGGCAGGTCGCTCATAACCCAGGAATGATGAGCAGTTCTTGCACTGTCCTGAGCCAATAAACCGAACACAGAGCTGAGTACAAGCTGAGATCAGATTATTTCCCCCCTAAAACCACTGCTGTGCTGTGCCACCTTCTCTCCCCATGCCCGGGGCCAGTCTGCCTGGCCTTAAGCCTCCTTTTAAGCCCTGACACTTCTGTTAATTGTGGGAGGTGGGATCTTCCTCTCCCCATTCAGGCTGCAGTAAAATAAGCTCTCCCCTGCTCTCAGCTCTGGAAGTTTTGCCAAAACAAGGCAGGCAGACTCCACCTGCAACAGCCCTGGGCTTTCAGCAACAACGTTTCCCCCTGGTGCCATCTCAATGTCTTGCCCGGAAGGCAGCATCTCACTATTCCTCAGGAAAAACCGCACTCGCTGGTGAAGATGGCAGCATGTCCCCTAGCTCAGCTCCCCTGGGCAAGCACCCTTGCAGGGAGGTGCCTCACTGGAAGTCCCACTCGCTACCGCCAGAGTGTGAATTTTGTGAAGCATTCTGGGGACCCCTCTGCCTAGGGGGCTTCCATGCACCAGCCTCAGCATCCGAGCATGTCGCCCCCCAGCACTCTCTCTCTCTGATAGCACCCAGGTGCGCCCAGCGGTAGGAGGCCTCTTGGAGAAATGCATTGAGTTGCTGCTGGCTGCCAGAGTCAGAAAACCAGTCGTGCCGCTGAACAGGACCAGTGGTGACGCTGGCAGCTTCTCCCTTGGCCGGGGCCCAAGACTCTTGTCGCAGAGCTAACAAGAACTTGCAACAGATGGCACCATCCGTGTCCATCTGATTCCATCCCCTTCAATCTGCCACCCCCAGTTGTTGAGGAGGGTGGAGGGATCTAGGAGTGACTCTGAACCAGCGTTGCAAGGAGATGGACTGCGAGAGCTGGAGCCGTCTGGGCACAGAACCTGTCGGCAGGGAGAGACGGTCACAGAGAACACGGTGACCCCCCGTCGCCCATCCCCCCGAGCCCACCTCTCCATCTGACTGCTGGCTCACTCGCCTGCAGCAATCAGAAGCATGGGGGAGGAGGCAGGTGAGATGACATATTCCTCAGGCAAGTGTTGAGGGGAGATACGTCTGATTACTGAGCTCTAGCCCGGCCCTGGGCATGGGGACGGGGGGGGGGGGCAGTCAGAGCAGGATTTGCCCTGTTCTCTGCCCATCTTTTGTCTTCTGTCAAAGGCTGGTCCTGAAACCTCGAGATAGAGAGGGGCTCGCGCTCTGAGCCCCTGGCTCCATGCCAGGCCCGCAGGGACCTTAAAGGGCAGGCTCCTTTTAGGAGAAGGGGCCACAGAACAGTCCCTCCACCCACATCAGACCTTGCTCCCTGCGTGTCAGACATGGAGCTGCTCATGCTAGTGCCAGTCGCACTCCTACTCCTGCAAAGCCAGGCCCCAGCGGGAGGAGGAGGTGGGTTCTACTCCGGCTCCTGCATCGGGCAAGAGAATTGTCAACGAAGTTTCAGCTGCAGGATCTGCTCTGTGCCACACGGAGGGAATGTCTGGGGTGGGCGGGGGGTTCTCCACACTGGTCAGGGTTGCCAGTTTTGGTTGGCTGTATTCCTGGAGGTTTCGTCACATAACTAATCTTTAATTAAATATTATATCTTTAATTCCTGAGACTCCAGGACAATTCTGGAGGGTTGGCAACCTTAGCATTGGGGGGTAATTTCTCCTGAGCAACCTTCGTTACTGGTAACGGTGCCCGGTTCCATCAGTTGTTTCTTTCGGCCTCTCTCCCGGCCTCTCCCCCACCTGCTCCAGAGGAAACGTGAGTCATTTTCATTCTCAAATAATCTTGACAGACAGTGTCATCCTCTGTCTCAGGCGATCAGCGTCACTGACTAAGCCATGGCCCTCGCACTCCCGCCGGGCTTTGCACCGGAGAGCTCCCCACGCCAAGCCGCCTCCTTGCCTGGCAGGCTAGAGGGTGCTCTGGGAATCCCAGGGGCTGCAGACCCACCGCTGACAGGAGCCTGCTCAGGAGCCTGAACTGAGCTTATCTGAAGTGGACGGAGAATTTGAAAACAGGGCAAAGAGCCACCCTGCTCAGAGATTCTGCTCTCTCTCAGCCAGGCCCTATCCTGCAACCTCTGATTGAGGGGCACCCATTGACTGCAGGGAGACATGGATTGGGCCCAATCAGCCAATATTAATGCTGGCTTAGTCTGAAATCCCCATAGCTAATGCAGCTGAGTCCGGAGCCAAGACTCATTGCCCTTATGTTTGCTACTTAGTGGCTCACTCTTTTGCTTCTCTGACTTCAGAAAGTTGTTACTGTGTGCACGAGGGGATGCATCTTGGAGCATCCTTGTTAATTTGAACAACTATTTATTTAAGCCTCCAAAGTGCATTTCGTATGCAGCGACCTGCCTGCGCTCTGTGCTCTTACGGCAGGATTGATTGGTGCCGCTTCAGCAACCTCATTTAGATTCTGGACACTGGCTCAGAGACTCCATCTCAGTGTCCAGTCAATAGCTTATACTTTTAATTTGCCAATAATCAGTCAGGACCTTGGTCGGAGCCCTGCTGAGGTCCTGTGCTCAATGGGGAAGGTGAAGTCATTCAAAGGGGGGGTCACGTTTAAGGCCTAAACTGAACTACGGGAACTGGAGATCTCAGGCAGGAGTATGAAAACGAACACGCTATATTCTTTTTCATAACCCTGACACAATCATATTTATTTAAAGACAAAGAGAAGGTGCTCAGCCTGCCGTGCTCCCTTGCCCTTCTCATCCTGCTGTGTCATGCCAAGGAAAACACAAATGGCCCAGAAACACTTACACAGTCACCAGCTTTGGTCATGAGTGTGTGTCCGGGAAGGCTGAGGAGGCAGGAGGGGCTCTGCCCGGGGAGGGGGGCAGAGGAGGCTCCCTTGGCTTTGTTTGGGGGTGAGGGACAGGGAGAAGGGTTGCTTGTTTTAGCCGTAACATGTCTCCATTTTCTAAATATCATTCCACAAACCCCCAATCCCCCCCCCACAGCTGCAGTCTCCCCCAGGCTAGAGCTCATGATGCTGCAGTGTGCAGAGTGGGCACTTTCTCCAACGTACCTGACCACGGCACCACCAGCCTCAGAAACCTGTACCAGCTCCCCATTCCCTTCTGGGTCCAGTCAAAGCCTGCCTTCCATGTGCAAGCTCCAGCCAACCCTCCCGTCCCTCCTCACAGACTTCCAGCTGTCCTCTCTCTGTGGTTGCAAGAGCCTTCTGCTCTGCTGGTAAAGCTGCCTGGAGCAGCTTCCTGTGTCTCCTCCTCCTCATGGCTCAGTCTCATTTCAAATCGCAGCTGAAAGCAAATTGCCCTCTCTTGCGTAGGCCACCAATCTTAATTAGCAGCAGCAGGATGAGAAAGGAATTAACTGCATGTACATGTTATTTAATTCAGTAAAACGGGACAGTTAGTTGGAAAGGCAGTACACCAAATAAAGCTCCCTTAGGCCATATGCAGCAGGGACTCGAGAGGCTTTTCAAAGGGAGCTGGTGTTATAGCAAGAGGAAAGAGAATGCTGCTGCACCCCCAAATTGGGGTTGCCCAGTAGGGTTTTTCACTGCTGCTTAGATGGGGCTGGTGCATGTTTAGATGTTTCTGAGCTGTTTGAAGGAGAAGAGGCGAATTTATCAGGAGAGTTAATGCCTAATCGTCATCCCACAAGTCTGGATCTTGTGACTTTGACCTCCTCCCCTAAAGTCAAGGCACTGATGAAACTGACTAGCTGCTCCAAGAAGCAATCTTGACACCCTAAATGACTGCTTCTTGGAGCAGCTAGTCCTTGAACCCACAAGAACAGAGGCAATTCTTGATTTAGTCCTAAGTGGAGCACAGGATCTGGTCCAAGAGGTGAATGTAGCTGGACTGCTTGGTAATAGTGACCATAATACAATGAAATTTAACACCACAGCAGCCCAGCACTGTAGCATTTAATTTCAGAAAGGGGGACGACACAAAAACAAGGAGGGTAGTGAAACAGAAATTAAAAGGTGCAGCATGAAAAGTGAAATCCCTCCAAGCTGCATGGAAACTTTCTAAAGACACCATAATAGAGGCTCAACTTAAAGGTATACGCCAAATTAAAAAACATTGTAAGAGAACCAGAAAAGTGCCAATGTGGCTAAACAACAAAGTAAAAGAAGCAGTGAGAGGCAGAAAGGCATCCTTTAAAAAGTGGACATTAAATCCTAGTGAGGAAAATAGAAAGGAGCATAAACACTGGCAAATGAAATGTAAAAATACAATTGGGAAGACCAAAAAAGAATTTGAAGAACAGTTAGCTAAAGACTCAGAAAGAAATAGCAAAAAAAATATGTAAGTACATCAGAAGCAGGAAGCCTGTTAAACAACCAGTGGGGCCACTGGATGGTCAAGATGCTAAAGGAGCACTCAAGGACGATAAGGCCACTGTGGAGAAACTAAATGAATTCTTTGCATCGGTCTTCATGGCTGAGGATGTGAGGAAGAGTCCCAAACCTGAGCCGTTCTTTTTAGGTGATGAATTTGAGGAACTGTCCCAGGTTGACGTGTCATTAGAGGAGGTTTTGGAACAAACTGATAAACTAAACTGTAATAAGAAAAGGAGTACTTGTGGCACCTTAGAGACTAACATCCAGTGAAGTGAGCTGTAGCTCATGAAAGCTTATGCTCAAATAAATTTGTTAGTCTCTAAGGTGCCACAAGTACTCCTTTTCTTTTTACGGATACAGACTAACACGGCTGCTACTCTGTAAACTGTAATAAGTCATCAGGACCAGATGGGATTCACCCAAGAGTTCTGAAGGAACTCAAATGTGAAATGGCAGGACTACTAACTGTAGTCTGTAACCCATCATTTAAATCAGCTTCTGTACCAGATGACAGGAGGATAGCTAATGTGATGCTGATTTTTAAAAAGGGCTCCAGAGGTGACCAGCAACTACAGGCCAGTAAGTCTGACATTAGTACCGGGCAAACTGGTTGGAACTATAGTAAAGAACAAAATTGTCAGACACACAGATGAACATAATTTGTTGGGGAAGAGTCAACATGATTTTTGTAAAGGGAAATCATGCCTCACCAATCTACTAGAATTCTTTGAGGGCTTCAACAAGCATGGGGACAAGAGGGATCCAGTGGATATAGTGTACTTAGATTTTCAGAAAGCCTTTGACAAGGTCCCTCACCAAAGGCTCTTAAGCAAAGTAAGCAGTCATGGGATAAGAAGAAAGGTTCTCTCATGGATTGGTAACTGGTTAAAAGATAGGAAACAAAGGGTAGGAGTAAATGGTCAGTTTTCAGAATGGAGAGACGTAAATAGTGGTATCCCCTAGGGGTCTGTAGTGGGACCAGTCCTATTCAACATATTCATAAATTATCTGGAAAAAGGGGTGTCAAGGTTACTTCCCCACTCTGAACTCTAGGGTACAGATGTGGGGACCTGCATGAAAACCCCCTAAGCTTATTTTTACCAGCTTAGGTTACAACTTCCCCAAGGTACAAACTATTTTACCTTTTGCCCTTGGACTTTATTGCTGCCACCACCAAGCATCTAACAAATATATAACAGGGAAAGAGCCCGCTTGGAAACGTCTTTCCCCACAAAATCCTCCCCAAACCCTACACCCCCTTTCCTGGGGAAGGCTTGATAAAAATCCTCACCAATTTGCATCGGTGAACACAGACCCAAACCCTTGGATCTTAAGAACAATGAAAAAGCAATCAGGTTCTTAAAAGAAGAATTTTAATTGAAGAAAAAGTAGAAGAATCACCTCTGTAAAATCAGGATGGTAAATACCTTACAGGGTAATCAGATTCAAAACATAGAGAATCCCTCTAGGCAAAACCTTAAGTTACAAAAAGACACAAAAACAGAAATATACATTCCATTCAGCACAACTTATTTTATCAGCCGTTTAAACAAAACAGAATCTAATGCATCTCTAACTAGATTGCTTATTAGCCCTTTACAGGAGTTCTGACTTGCATTCCTGCTCTGGTCCCGGCAAAAACATCACACAGACAGAGAGAACCTTTGTTTCTTCCCCCGTCCAGCTTTGAAAGTATCTTGTCTCCTCATTGGTCATTTTGGTCAAGTGCCAGCGAGGTTATCCTAGCTTCTTAACCCTTTACGGATGAAAGGGGTTTTCCTCTGGCCAGGAGGGATTTAAAGGTGTTTACCCTTCCCTTTATATTTATGACAAGGGGTAAACAGTGAGGTGGAAAAATGTACAGATAATACAAAACTACTCAAGATAGTTAAGTCCCAGGCAGACTGCGAAGAACTGCAAAAGGGTCTCTCAAAACTGGGTGACTGGCAACAAAATGGCAGATGAAATTCAATGTTGATAAATGCAAAGTCATGCACGTCAGAAAACATAATCCCAACTATACATATAAAATGATGGGGTCTAAATTAGCTCACGAAAGAGATGTTGGAGTCATTGTGGATAGTTCTCTGAAAACATCCACTCAATCTGCAGCCACAGTCAAAAAAGTGAACAGAATGTTGGGAATCATTAAGAAAGGGAGAGATAATAAGACAGAAAATATCATGTTGCCTCTATATAAATCCATGGTTCGCCCACATCTTGAATACTGCTGCAGATCTGGTCGCCCCATCTCAAAAAAGATATGTTGGAATTGGAAAAGGATCAGAAAAGGGCAACAAAAATGATTAGGGGTATGGAATGGCTGCTGCGTGAGGAGCAATTAATAAGACTGGGACTGTTCAGCTTGGAAAAGAGACGACTAAGGAGGATGTGATAGAGGTATATAAAATCATGATGTGTTATGAGAAGGAATAAATAACACTTCCTTATTTACTTTCTCCACACCAAAGAACTAGGGGCCACCAAATGAAATTAATAGGCAGCAGGTTTAAAACACACAAAAGGAAATATTTTTTCACACATCGAACAGTCAACCTGTGGAACTCCTTGCCAGAGGATGTTGTGAAGGTCAAGACTATAACAGAATTCAAAAAAGAACTAGATAGCGATTGATGGACCTATCCTCCATGAGTTTATTAGCCAGGATGGGCAGGAATGGTGCCCCTAGCCGCTGTTTGCCAGAAGCTGGGAATGGGCCACAGGGGATGGATCACTTGATGATTCCCTGTTCTGTTCATTCCCTCTGGGGCACCTTGGCATTGGTCACTGTTGGAAGACAGGACACTGGGCTAGATGGACCTTTGGTCTGACCCAGTCTGGCCGATCTTATGTTCTTATGACTTTGCCATAAATGCACTTAAGAGATTAAGGGGCTTGGAGATATACAAGGAGAACACTCACCACCAGCACTGCCTAGGGTGAGTCAGGCTGACGTGCACACGTGGTTGCTCCTCTTCAGGTATAGTCCTGTCCTTCAGCTTCCCTGAGGACTCCAGGGCTTCACCCTGGGTCAGAGAGTTTGGGCCCTAGAACGGTCTGGGCCTTCCCCAGCTGGACTCTCTACCGAGGTAAAGGCATCTGATGAAGTTCCATCTTTTGGGAGTGAGCAGGGGACCCACCCTCTCCACTGGGCCCTGATCTGGGTGCTATGTTCTGCACCTTGGGGTGCTACGCAGCTGCCTCTCTCCCCCGAAACACTTCCTACCCAAGATTCCCTTCTCCACACAGAGTAAATTTACGGAATCGAGAACCAAGTCTCTGACTTCCCCAGTCACCCACCAGTCTCTCCTGGTAGGCCCTGGCAGGGCTGTTTGTCCAGTTCTCAGGCTATGAGCTCTCCGGGGCAGCACTTCTCCCAGAGCTCAGAGCAGAGGTTTGCTCTCTCCCACCGCCCGCTCTCCTCTGAGCTGCTCTTCCCCTTTCAATCCTCACCTCCAGCTAGTACAGGTTTGCAGGTGTGTCTGGGAGGGGCCACCTGGGCCCAGAGCTGATCCTTAGCCCCTTGTTCTCTGGGGCGGGGGTTGTACCCCCATCACAAGGGGAAATGTTTGAGGTTGCTCTCTTCCACCATATGTGAATAATATTGTGTTGACTGGTTTCATACTCCTCGTGTGGGTTCATAGAAAGCCAGGGCAAGACCTCAGAGACCTCTACGTAAAAGGAAAAATCAGCACAAAAAATACAAAGGAAAGAATTTTCAAAATAAACAGCCCTGGGTTCAGCCTGAAGCCTGAGCCTGGTTTACTGTTCCCATTGGGTATTGTGGGATGTGTTTTTGGAGAAGAGGTATTTGTATATACCTGTTAAGGAGAAGTTTTGCTGGGGTTTGACTCCGGTAATAGACTTACTGACCTACCAAGTGGACCAGTTATTCTGCCTAGCCAGTGTGTGCCAGGCAGGCACGTCAGCGCTTGTGTGGAAAAAGGGCCTCATTGTCACAGCAATGCAACGTGTCTCCGAATAACAAGCTCTTCAAAACTCATCTTTTTGTGAACAATTTGACTGCAATCATATAGATATTGTGCACTCCGTTATATTTGAAAAGGCTAGAAAAAGGGCAGAACAAACTATTACAAAGCACCAAGGTAAGATGAGTCGACAAGTCAGAAAATTCTTATGCACATCTGGAGAGCCTGTGGAAAAAAAAAAAAAAAAAAAGCCGGGCCATTGATCAGGAAGGTTTCAATTACCTTGACGCTGACAGGGAGAGAATTGCAGAATGACTAAGAAAAGGCGCAAGATTGCAGGGCTAACGTGGGGCTGTTTCCTTACACTGATATTTTAGGGCCCAAATACAATCGGAGGCTATTCAAGACCTATTCCCAGGCAATGAAGTGGGTCTGACAAATGGGGTGGGCGGCAGTAAACATGTAGGATCTCCCTGGCACTGGATTTGAGCTGAAGCTTCGGTTCTGAGCGGGGCTTCTCTACACAGGTGAAAGCAATGCAGAAAAGGGACTTTGGAGGGATGTGGAGAGTTTTTCAACTTGGGAATTAGCTGGGATGCTAAAATGGAAGATACATTTTATGGTGAGTAGCTGATAGGAGGGAGCGTGGGCTGTGCAGTACTGTGGTCTGTAGCCATCTCGCATAACCTGCTATCCAGCAGGAGCAGTGAAAGAGCCCCCCATTACCATAGCATGTGAGCACCTCCCGATCTTCTATGTGGCCAGCCTCATACATCCCCGGGCGCCAGGGCAGGGCTATCAGCCCCAGGTACAGGTGCAAGATAAGGCCCAGACAGACTAAACGACTTGCCCATGGCTATCCAGGGAGTCTGGAGAAGAACAGGGAATTGAACCTGGGTCTCCTGCCCTAATCCCTGGGGCATCCTTCCTTTCTAGTGAATGAGAGGTTGCTTCTGAGCGAAAGCGGAAGGAGGACCCTTTGCTGTGTCACCAGCACCATCGCCTACAGCTGTGCTTCTCAGACCGGGGTACGCGTACCTCTGGGGTACATCAGTTCATCTAGATATTTGCCTAATTTTACAACCGGCTACATGAAATGCCCTAGCAAAGTCAGTACAAACTAAAATTTCATACAGACAATGACTGGTTTACACTGCTATATAGACCATACACTGAAATGTAAGTACAATATTTATATTCCAATCAATTTATTTGATAATTATATGGTAAAAATGAGAACGTAAGCCATTTTTCAGCAACAGGGTACTGTGAAACTTCTGTATTTTTATGTCTGATTTTGTAAGCAAGTAGTTTTTAGGTGAGGTGAAACTTGGGGGGTTCGCAAGACAAATCAGGCTCCTGAAAGGGGGACAGTATTCTGGAAAGGCTGAGAGCCACGGCTCTACACCACCCGGGGGCCTGGGCTCTGAAACAGAGCGCCCTGCTGCATCACCTGTGCCGCTTGCACTGCACCAGGCTGGGCACTGTGAGGGCAGGCCGTGCAGAGCCATCCGCACTGCTTCCTGCAGCACAGCAGCCGAGGCATGGCCCCCTCTCCTGACTCCCAGCCCCCATGACTTGTAGGCCAGCTGGCTGTCTGAATCTGCCCCCCCGGCCTGGCCTGTCACTTTCGGTCCTTTTCGCTTTAAACTGGCCTTTTCACAGTGCCAGACCCTCCATTGCATCGGTGTGGCTTCTTCCGCCTCCCTCCGCACCCCAGGGGCTACGGGATTCAGAGTGCACTGGCTTTTCACTAGCTGACTGCTCCCAAGTGGCGCTTCCTGGAGCTTGGCTCCTGGGCATCATTCATCCCCTGGAGCTGAGCAGAGAGCCAGTCTCTGCCCGTTCACTGTGGTGGTTGCTCCTGCTAGTTGTGGAGAGGCAGAATGAGGCATTGGTTTTAGGACTGGGTTTTGTATGTGGAGTCCACATCCCAAGAATGGACCAGTTGCAATGGCTAGTGAATTCTGTGCCAGAGAGCCCTGCTCTTGAGAATGCGAATTCATCCCCAGCAGGGCAGGGTGGAGAGAGCCTGATTCAAGAGAGCACTGCGCCTAGACGCTGTCATTCATGGAGTTGGGATGGACCTGGCTGCAGGTGTGTGTGGATCCAACACGTCAAAGCACACAGGCACCCGTGGAAAGACTCCACTTCGCTTCACCTAGGCTTTGGATCGGATCCTGGCCCCACTCAAGTCAATGCAACTGGATCTAACCCTGGAGACAAACTTACCAGCTTTGTGGCAATGGGTGGCACTGACAGATCTTCACTTTGGGTTGGGCTGGGTTGAGCAAGACAAAGTCAGCGAAAAAAGATCCTACGTTATACTGTAGCTTGTGAGCGAGGCCCTGCCATGCCCCTTCCGCAGCTCCCCTTTGCATCCAGTCCAAAATGTTACCCCAACAGAGCCTCTATGTTCATTTTCCAGTCAAAATATCACATTGCAGTCAAGTCAGGGGGTCAGCCGCTCCATGGCGTTCCGCGTGAGAGTGCTGGGTGTATTCACAGAGGAATCTACAGGCAAATCTGCCTGGCCCTGCAGGAAAAAGGGACAACCCAAACCCCATTCCTCTGCAGCTGACCAGTGCCGCAAATGTATCTAATCCCCTTTACTCCTGCATGTTCACACCTGTGCAGCAAATCACCCATCAGTGCCATGCTGGGCGCAGTGTTTGCTGATGGAATGCATTGCACGTTTGCCAGCAAAATGGATCTGAGCAATACAGAGTTCTCGGTTGCTCTCCTGTCTGCCTAGGAACCTTGTCCCAGTATCTCACTCTCGTCTCCTTCGATTTCACTGACAGCCAATTCTGGGAAGTGGGAAGGTGCGCCATTATCTAGGACTACATTATGGAAGTGTCACTGGGGTGATAGATGGCGGTGCACACAAGCTCCTAAATAACAGGGAGGAAAGAGTGACATTAGGAGAGATTTTTTGATGGGTTCTTCAATGGGGAGCATTCTTCGGAGGGTTGTATTTCAAACCAGGCCATCAAACACACCAGGTAGCCCCCAAACTTTGCAGAGTGGTGCCTGAGGAATGGCCTAATGGAGCAGGCGAGGGGAGAGGCAGTTCAGCTCCTGCCTCAGGGCTCCGGCAGCTCCCCGACAGAGAGCTCAGCCTGCACCCGGCAGGCACACAGCAGAGGGGCTCCCTGCTGCTGCTGCCTCCTGGGCCCTCGGGGCTTGGTCAGGGAAACTGTCTCAGGGCCAGCCTCTCTCCTCCTTGCCAACGAAAGGGGGGTCTGGACAGTGTCTACGGGGGGAGCATCTGGTCCCACGCACCCGCCACTGGGGATTAGAAAGACCAGGGCAGAGAGGCCCAGGAGCGAGGAGGAGGAAGGGAGCGAAAAGAGACAGGGAAGGGTGGAGAAAAGAACAGAGAAAGAGGAGCGGAAAGAATGGGGAAGGGAGAGGGACGAGCTGTGCGAGGGATGAGCAATTCGCTAGCACTACTGGGTAGGCACCTGCCAAGAGCAGAGGGAGATTTTTCAGCTCCCATTGCATCTCTGGGGAGATGAGGAGACTTTAGTGTCTGTTACAGGAGGGTTTGTGCTCCAGTGATAGAGAGTCAGGATCTAATGCAGCTGCCTTTGCAGCTGCCTTGAATGTCTCCAGCCTTGCCTTCTAGGTATGTTCACAATATGCTGTAAACCTGCATGTCTGGGACCTGGGCTTGTGGCCTCAGGGTTTCCAAGTCCATGCCTGAGCATCCATGTTGTACTGTATACCGGGGCTTCCAATTGCTCTGTCCAGGTCCCACAGCCACGCAAATGCATCCACACTGCACTGTGCAGCCCTTCTGACTCAGGTCAGCAGCATGAGCTGTGTCCACGCTGCCAAACGACCGGCATGGCCCCGAGTCTCAACAGGCCTTCGGCTCTGACCCCCCCTAGGGTGAGTCCTGAACGCTGGCTGAGCCAAGTCAGCCAGATTTGTGTGCAGACAATAAGGCGGTTTGAGCTCAAACCTGAGTCTGAACCTGGGTTTACAACGCAGTGTAGACACACCCCAGTGAGCCTGGGTTTACAACACAGTGTAGACACACCCCACGTGCCAGGGAGCCAAACTGAGGAAGCCACATTTTCAAACGTGTTCATAATTTTGGGTGCTTCTGTCTTTGAGTGCCCAACCCGAAGGGTCCTGTGTCTGATTTTCGGAAGTGCTGCTTAGCCCAGCTCACATGCGCAATCACGTATGCACACACGCTATCCGTCTCTTGTGGCTGCCTCTGGGTTGCTCTGCTCCTGTGCTTCCAAATGTAAGTGTAAAGAGGGACTAATGAGACAACATGGACCTATCATTCCAAATGATAGTTAACACTGCTGAGAAAAGCCTGCAGACGTATTGACCATGCGATATACTGTGTCAGTGCATTTTACAGGCACGTACAAGCAAACATCAATAACCCATGTGTGCTATTACCGCACACACATTTCATCATTAATCTACAGATCCTGCTCAGGAATTGAATGGCCTGTTTTTACTCCTTTTGGTCTGGGTGGCTGAAGGCCCCTGGGAGCACGGGAGGGAGGGGGCCAGGAAATCCACTCCTTGGGTCTGCTCCAGAGTGAGGAGGGCAGTGCTAGGGGGACACATCAGAAAGGTGAATGATTTAGGCCTGGTCTCTACCTAAACCTTAGGTCGACCTAGCTATGTTGCCCAGGAGTGTGAAAAATCACACCCCTGAGAGATAGAGGTTAGCTGACTTAAGCCGCTAGTCCTTCTTCCATCAGTTGACCCAGCTCCTGCCTCTCGAAGGGGTGGATTTACTGAAGCCATGGGAAAATCCCTTTCATTGCTGGAGCAAGTGTCTCCCTACAGTGCTACAGAAGCACAGCTGTGGCCCTGTAAACCTCGTGGTGTAGACATACCCTTGGACACTCAGAGAAGTGCCAAGGAGGCAGGGTTAGAGACCCCTTTCCCCAGAGGTAGACACTGGGGTCAGAATGGCAGGCAGGAGTTGGTCTACAAGACTTAAGGAGCTGACCACAGGCGTTGGGAACGGAGTGAGAGGGACTGCATTTGAAAGTCCACTAGGGTGATGGTGCACCGGACAGCCCTGTTCCCTGGGACCCCGGGGGCTGGATTTCCCTGCATGCCCCCATGCTGCATGCAGGAGTCCCTATCTCTGCACGTAGCAATGGTGGGAAGCTATGGACTCGACTTGCACCTCTCAGGCACTCTCCTGCCTACCTGCCCACTGTTTGAGATCCCAGGCTGTATCTCAGCAGAGATGGACACAGGCCTGTCTTCTACTTTCTGCCCCTTTCTCACGGGGCTTTGGGAAAGCCCACAGGCCCTTGGTTCAGAATGTCCAGTGGCACAAAATGTCTCACCCCCCTGTGCCTGGATAAAGGTTTCTGCACTGTCTTGATGGTCCATTTGGTGAAGCTCACGTCGTGGGGTTCTTCAGTTTTCTGAGCTAGCTACAGCACAATCCAGTGGCTGCAACTGCTGCTGGGGTCCTTGATTTTCCACCTACAAGCTGAATTTCATCAGTATTTCCTCACTAATTAAGCCCTGCACTTTCTTAATAAAGAGACCAAGGCTTCACATTGCCAATTAGAATCAGTTATAGCCATTATAATGCCCATGGTTGGGCAGAGATAGGGCGCGCATGAACATGGGGAAAGGCATTCTTTTGTGAGGAGCTGCAGGCTACTTCTCCACCAGCAAGGCTGCCCTGGGAAGGGTGCTTCTCTCTTAGTGCTGTTTATCTGGTCAGATGACACTAAGCTGGAGGGAGTGGTAGATACGCTGGAGGGTAGGGATAGGATACAGAGGGACCTAGACAAATTAGAGGATTGGGCCAAAAGAAATCTGATGAGGTTCAACAAGGACAAGCGCAGAGTCCTGCACTTAGGACAGAAGAATCCCATGCACTGCTACAGACTAGGGACCGAATGGCTCGGCAGCAGTTCAGCAGAAAAGACCTAGGGGTGACAGAGGACGAGAAGCTGGATATGAGTCAGCAGCGTGTCCTTGTTGCCAAGAAGGCCAATGGCATTTTGGGCTGTATAAGTAGGAGCATTGCCAGCAGATCGAGGGACGTGATCATTCCCCTCTATTCGGCATTGGTGCGGCCTCCTCTGGAGTACTGTGTCCAGTTTTGGAAGGATGTGGAAAAATTGGAAAGAGTCCAGCAGAGGGCAACAAAAATGATTAGGAGACTGGGACTTATGACTTATGAGGAGAGGAACACATGACTTATGAGGAGAGGCTGAGGAGACTGGGATTATTTAGTCTGCAGAAGAGAAGAATGAGAGGAGATTTGATAGCTGCTTGCAACTACCTGAAAGGGGGTTCCAAAGAGGATGGATCTAGACTGTTCTCAGTAGTACAAGATGACAGAACAAGGAGAAATGGTCTCAAGTTGCAGTGGGGGAGGTTTAGGTTGGATATTAGGAAAAACTTTTTCACTAGGAAGTTGATGAAACACTGGAATGTGCTACCTAGGGAAGTGGTGGAATCTCCTTCCTTAGAGGTTTTTAAGGCCTGGCTTGACAAAGCCCCGGCTGGGATATTTAGTCGGGGATTAGGTCCTGCTTTGAGCAGGGGGTTGGACTAGATGACCTCATGAGGTCCCTTCCAACCCTGATATTCTATGACGTGATGGTTCTGTATTGCTTGTGTGCAGGCATTGCGTGCCAATGGCAAATGCCATGCAGTGTTTCCAAACACTCCACACTGCTTTGCCAATAAGTCGCAGCAAGGGATTGGCTAGGCTGACTTATGGCGAATGGTGCCTTCAAAGGCTTTTTATTGCTACTATTTATATTTTTTGTGTAATTTTTTTTCACCCTGACAGACTTTTTGAAAATTTGCTTGATTCTGCCTCAGTGAGGGGGCTGGACTAGATGACCTCCTGAGGTCCCTTCCAGCCAGACATTTCTGTGATTATAGTTGGTAGAAATGGCCCTAAACCAAAACCCCAGCTCTTAACCCTGAGGGGCTTCAAATCTGGATCAGAATGTTGTAGCAGGTGCTGGTCTCTAGCTCATGGTTGCATCAGGAGGCTTCCCACTATATTCTCTATTGCACAGGAGAGTGTGTTGCAATGAGTTGGAAACAGTTCCAACAGGAAGCATAAAAAGGATGGTTTGAACGTACACTTTTAAAAGTCAACGTTTGCTTTTTTCCACTGCACATTAAGTAAAAGAAAAGCTGTGCTTTGTCTGGTAAATGCTCAGAGTTCGCCATGCTGTTCTGAAGTCATCAGCATTGGTATCTGTGTCTCAGAGCCATTAAGGGGCAACAACCCTTTGAGACCCAACATGCAGTAACTGTTGATCTGGAAATTCAATACCTGTAACATCTAGAAACCAGTGCTAGTTCGTGTGGGGTAATGAAATGGAAATGCGGTTTTAACTAAGAGTGCCTGGCCAGGACTCTTTGGGAAAGAGACAAGGCTGCTGGTGCTGGGTGGGGCTCTGCTTCCAGAGACAAGTATTTCTGACGGTTAGAAGACCCAGATTCCAGTTATCACACTCCCTGTGTGGAGTCAGTCACTGGCTTTCAACAGAGAGGGCTCTGTGGTTTGTGTTTGAGAGCCTCTAAGGCACTGGACTGGCAACCAGGAGAATTTGGACAAGTCACTTAGTTCCTCCATGCCTCAGTTCCCCATGTGTAAAGTGGAGATCCAGATCCTTCCTTTCCTCTACTCTTTGCCTGCATTGGGAGTTCTTCAAGTCAGGGCCCGTCTGTCATGATATGTTCGTACAGGGACAGCGCAAGCCCCGATCACAGCTAAGGCTTCTCGGCACTACAGTGATTCAGACATCACAGTGATGATAATGACAGCGATGGTACAAACACTAGTGCTGGGCTGAGCTCACAGGGTCCATCGGTTCTGGCTGGAGGCTTTTCTCAGAATAGGCCATCTTGCAAAATTCCCAGGCATTCCTCACATGGGCTTGGCTTGAAATACTCTGATGTTTGGAGTATATTGTCAATGGAGCATGCTAATACCATTGGCTTTAATAACAACTCACAGCGTTTGTACATAGAACTCCATGGATTCAATGCAAACCTGAGCACACCCCTAGCTGTTGGGGCCACTAAAAGGGTAGGAAGGCAAGTGCAGTGGCGGGGCATAGCCAAGGCAGGCAGACATGGACATATCCAAAACAGTGGGGTGGATCTAAGAGAGGCTTGGCCTGTCTCATTCCAGAGTCTCCCCATGCTCCCAGGCAGCAGATGACTGTAGAGATCGTGACACCCACAGCAAGGGAGAAAGGCCAGTGTCTCGTCCCCAGTCCCAGCAACATGTGAGTCAGTGTAAAGGCTCTTGCTTGGGGTCTAAGCAGCGCTGGGCACTAGCATAAGCGCCTAACTAAATAAACACACAGCAGCCATTTGTGGGAATTAAAAAGCATTTTTTGCCTTCAGGATGTTAATAAAAACAGATGAATAAAATCCAAGTGAGCACAGTTAGACAGGGCATCAGGGAAAAAATTATTTGCTGTACAATCTTTCAATTTTCAAGGCAGTTCTCATGCTGAGCAAATCTGTCTGCGACTGCTGATGACAAGCTAGAAGGCTGATGTATTAAACATAAGAGAGGTACGTACATGTACCGTTCCCTGTGTGTCCCTCTTCTGCCACCGTCTCCCACAGCAGAAGTACCAGATTCCATACACAGTCATGCCACGGGGGTTAACTTGGCAAAATCAGCCACATGGAGCCTGCTTAGGGAGGTGGTTTTAAATAAATGTCGCAGGTCACGGGGTGATGGGGGCTATGAGTGCGACTGCGCCAAGTGGCATCGAGTGTCAAGGACGCAGCATCTCCATTGCTCAGCTAAGCGGCTGCCGGTGTCACAGGCCAAGCTATGGCTACTGGCAGGCTATGAAAGCTGAACCTGAGTCATTATATGGCTCTTGACTGAGTGGCCCCAGAGGGTGGTTCTGTCCCTCCAGGGTCTGGCCTGGCCCTCACCACCACAGGGCAGCTGTGACACAGGGACCTTGAACCCAGGGCAGGGGCGTTTGCCCCATTTTAGAGAGTGGGAGCTGAGCACGGGGAGATCCAGGGCTGGATTTTCAGCTCAGCTTCTACCAAGGCCCCTTTGTGAAGTTGCCAGATTCTCAAAAGCACCCAGCAACTCCCATCGTTCTCCCACGACTCCTTTGAAGTGTGTCCAGAAGCGACTGGCTGACAGTCTCACCCAGGGCACCCGTGACAAAGCCGGAAACCTAGCCCCTTCCCCACGAGCCCAGTCCCAGAGGAGTCACTCTCTTTCTCCCTGCGTGGGAGGTGAGCTACTCTCTTTTGGAAGGAGTTTCCCAGAGCAGGGGGTGGTTTTCCCATTGGGTGACTGCAGGGAGAAGCGTCCCTCCCTCAAGCACTGAGACCACTGCCTTACCGAAGAGTCCAAACGGACCCCAAGCTCGTTCTGCTTAACTCACTGGGTGAGTGAGGGCAGAGCTGGGTGCCCGCTGAGCCTGGCCATCCAAACAGGCATTCAGGCAGGCTGACGGGCAGAGCATTTTATCGGGAGCCACTCCTGCCCAACTGCTCTCTCCCTGTACTCAATAATAAAGCAACCTCTTTATTTTAAAAGGACTGTTGTGTCCCTCCACCTGAACCTGAGCCCTGTCTACAACAGCAGAGTGTGCCCAGTCTGGGCTTGGGTCTGGGGTTTTTGTGAAATCAGGAAATGGTCTGCGCATTCATGGTGTTCGGAGTTGGGAGCGGTGAGCCCACTCACACACTCCCAAAGCTGCACTGCAGGGAAATCAGATTCCATCCTTGAAGAATCAGCTCAGTGCCAATTTGCATATTCCATCTGCAGCGTCTATAGGGCTCGTTCTGTTTGCATAACGGAGCTGTAGGGAGTTCCCTCTCCTTCCCAATCATCTAGCAGGTGCAGAATGAAGGCAATTCGATCAAGGTTTACACTTACAGGAAGACACCCTTGGATGAGTTTCTTTTACAAAACTCATGCTCAGCAAAAGTGATGTTTGGAATTGTCCTTATGTGACTAGCTGGAGATTAGCAACATGGTGAGGTATCTACGGATACCAGAAAGGGGGGAGGGGAAAGATGGGGCGGGTATTTTCTTGACTAATGTTAATACTAGTGCAAACAAAGGTCCAGGGAAAGATTTTTGATTAAAATGTAGTTTGTTGAATATTCCTTTGTCAGAAAATGTCATCCATTTTACTGGGGGGGAGGGGTCTAAGGCTTCAGGTTTCTTGGCAATTTTTGGAATAGTTGCATTACCCTGGTCTTCTGAATAAAGAACTATGCAGTGACTCATATGGCTGGTATGTGACTATCCAGAGGGTTTAAATGCACCATTTAAACAATAGCAGCAAATTGGGAGGATCATAATCATGTACCCTTTGACTCCTTGTTCACTCTGTGAGGCTGTGCGCCAACCAGGGCACTTTAAGAGTTGAGGCAGTCACGCTGACACTCAGACGCATGCTCTGCGGGGGCCTCTTTCAACTCCCAGGTTGCATCAGTGGCTGGAGACACAGCAGCAGCTGTGCGTGTCCATGGCCTGGCTTTCCAGCAATCACTCCGCTGGTGCAGTGGGTGACAGAGACAGGCCACTCACGGGCAGTCCTGCCCCTACCCACAGTATTATCAGAGAACAGCCTAGGCTGATATATTTAGATGGACCCTAATCTGGATCTCCCCAAAGTTGGGGTGCTCAGGTCTACGGCACTTGGGTCGGCCCCTTCTCCTGGGAGGTCGGTTGGGAAACTCAGTGCAGGGTTGGAATTTCTTCATGGTCTGAAGGTGTTTGGTTTGGGCCAGTCTCTGACTGAGAATTACAGCCCCTTGTGATGGGGCATGGTGTATTTTAATCTCTTAGGACCTGAGCCAGCTCCCCCTGGGGTCAACTGCAAAACTCCCGTGGGCCTGTAAGGTGCAGAAGTGTGGTGAATTACCTGTGAGCCACCCTGCGTGTTTGTGCCTGTGAAGCAGCGAGAATGCAATGAACAAATAGGCACCACTCTGACATCCTTTGCTGTCCTCATCCTCACTTCAGCATCAGATCTGGAGCCATGGCTTTCACCTCTCCTTTCCTCCACGGCACAATCACGTGAGCTCTCTCTGACCTCACCCACACTGGTGTGAACCAGAAGAGACTTCACTGCAGTCTGTGATGTTACCCTGGAGTGAGATCAGAGCCAGAGAAGTCCCTTTCCTTGGCTGTGATGGGGGAGAGTTTATTCTTCCTGGTTTGACTGGCCCGGGTTTGAGTTCTCAGCTTTGGTTTCCTCACAGTAACAGCACCACATGGCTATGCTGCCAGCCCCTGCGATAGCATGCAGCAAACACATGCAATTGACTGAGGACAATACTGGCCTGCCCATATTCTGCTCTCAGTTACACGGCGCAAACCAAGAGTGACTCCTTGGCCTCTGTGGTGTTACTCTGGATTTACCCTGCCATGGAACCAGGAGCAGGATTTGGCTCACTAGGTCATTCTGCATGTGCTACATGAAAAGCTGTCTGAAGTGTCTAATCAGGAGCTGACCCAAAGCCCCCCCGGCAGCAGCAGTGGGTTGGGGTGGAGTGGAGAGTGGGCTTCGCTTCCTGTGTGCCACCCAGGAAGGAAGTTTCGAATGCAGGGAGTGAAATGCTCCAGCCATTCTGAGCCCCTCCCCGTGCAGTCAGTCCTGGAGGAAACGTTCAGTCACACATGGGCTCTTCTTGTCAAATGCCAAAGCCCTTTGTGGAATGATATTTCGTGATCTCTCCAAAGTAATAAGCTTTTGGTGCTTTGTTTTAGTGCTATAATAATTACTATCTTTGTCTAATTACTTGGCTCCAATTAACATTTTACCACAGATTTCTTCTTCAAGCAATTTTCTTGAAAGGAAAAGAATGAACTCCGACAACTACAAAATTAAAAAAACAAAACAACACCCCTCCCCAGCAATACAGGGTCTGAACCCTAGATGGGAAACTTTATAAAAGTGCAATTGTCCAGCGTCATTACAGAAGAGAATACACTTCATATGAAGACAGACAGGCAGCCACACGTACAAAAGAAAGGAACTAGGCGAGTTGGACAAACACCAGAAATGTCTGTCTTCCCTCTTACCATGTCCACATCTGAGAACTGTGTAGTACCTGCCAGTCAAAGAGTGGCCAGGTGACCTCCATGTTATAGGCCTATTTATGCCAGGGACTGTACCTGGACTGGGACTATTATTAAGGATCAGAGTGAGAACGTACCTGTCCCAGCCCACACTGGGTCTTGTAAGTTCCCAGTGTTCCTATTTGCACAGGCGGTTTGTCATTACAAACCTTTGCAATCAGCATGAGGAGATGCTGAGGCAGATCAGCAAAGCCAGGCTTTGTTCAATCGATGAGAAGCTCTTGGAGGGGGAGACAAATGACAGATTTGTTGAATAGGGATAAGGATGGGATCGAAATGCTTGCAAACATCTCCTGAAATAGCTTGGGACCAGTGAGGGGCTCTAGGGTTTGATTGGTGGCTTTGTTTGTGCTAATGTTTATAGGTCACTAATCTTTTGTCACTTTCCAGCTGATTTCTGATTGAGGTTCCAAAATCCGTGAATACCAGGCAAAATGTACTGGCCATTTTCCGGAACTGCCACATGTCAGTTTCAAACCTTTTCACAATTTTTCCAACAAACGTTTTGTTGCAATCGAAACATTCCCACAAAACTTTTTGGTTTTGACAAACCATCACTCTCTCGTAGAAAACTCTTGCATCAAATGGTTTTCTACCAGCTGCAGCGCAGTGTGACCTACAGCCCTAGCAATATGGTGCAAATGGTCATAGGATAGGGTGCAGGCTAATGGGGGGAGACTTAGAGAGAAATCCCAGCTCCCTTTCAAGAGGGCTCCCTGCGTTGGATTTCATATCATGCCATAAAACATCTATACATTTTAACCAAATCAGCAACATGAGCATTTTAGTAATAACAATAATAAGACAGTACAGACCAGATCTCCCAGTACAACAAAACCCAGCTCTAAAAAGCATCTCTGTTCAATCAGTTTTATTGCACCTAACGCTGCCTGTGTCCCTGGCCTGTCGTCATCAGAGCAGAAGAGTGGGAGTCAGCTAACTTTCTGGCTTCTATTCTCAGCTGTGCCACTGACTGAGTGTGTGACCTTGGGCAAATCACTTCCTCCTCTGTAACATAGGTGTATTTATGCTCATCAAATCTCTGGCAGTTGTGAGGCTTAGCCCGCATAGCTGGCGGATCACTACGGGTATTGTATAAGTGCAAGGTATTATTAGCATTCTAATCCCAAAAGCCAAATATTTGGTTCTTATCTGATTCTCTGAAATCTCCTCACCTTTACGACACAGCACTGACTCGTAACGGTACTGTCCTTTGGGAGTGCAGGCAGGGAGAAGTGGTCCCACAAAGGATAAATTCTCAGCCGTGATCTACATGTTCAGAGGGTTTGCTGCTGCCGTTTTAGATTCTGCAGACACGCAGCACAGAGAACAATCTCTCTTTGTCAGGGTAGGTGGCGTATGGCCACAAACCAGAACGATTCTGTACAGGTTATTCCTTGGCCCACCAGTGGGATTTTGCTCATTCCCAGGCATTATGGAAGGAGAAGTTTCTTCCAAGTGGGAAGTCTTTGTAATTGCAGATGGTCACGCTGGAGTCTCCAGGAAAGCACACAGACAGGTTTCCCGCACTCACTTGGGTCTCATGTTCGCTTGGCAGCTGGAATTTTTGCTGAGGTTTTCCTGTAGCAAGATGACATCCCAGATCACAGGCACAGACGGCGTCACCAGTTTGGGTCCAACCGGAGGTGTATTTACTTTTTGTTGTAGAATAGCATGTGAGCCGGATACAATGCCAAACTGAGCACGGGAACCAGGAAACATGGAAACAACACTTCTTCCGCACACAGCCACGCTAGCCAACACGGGTGGCGGACCTCTTCCACTGACCACAAGCCCACATCCCCTGGGGGGCAGGGGGGCTGCAGAGCAGGACAGGAGGAGGGGAGCGTGTGTCAGATAAGTCTGTAGCTCCCCTGGGTCTGAAGGCAGCTGGGCCCACTTCTGACCCACCTCATCCTCACAGGAGGGCTCCTTCATAGCTGGAGTGGAGCTCTTTTCTCTCCCCCCCAGACTAGAGGCACCAGATCTGGGTCCTCGTGGCTCCTGGGGCTGAGGAGGGAATGATGAACCCACCCACCATTACTAAGAATAAATTCTAAATTCTGTAGCTCCCGCAAATATAACCAGGCTGTGGCGTGACTCATTCATTGCTCTGTCTGTAGGATGGTGCTGGAGCAGAGTACTATGGAGTGGAGCCTAGGAATGAATTTCAAAACGTTTCACCAAAGGAAGTTTGAAGGCAGCTATTTCAGGCTCTGGGAACCAGCGCTTGGTTTCGACTGTACAGATGTAGCCGAAAACCCATCCAAGTTTTACTCCCCATGTTGCCAAAGGGCCCTAGGAAGGGCCAAACTAGCAGCCCCTCCAATGCCTAAATTCAGCAGTACATTTTGCTATGCTTCCTAGAGCTTGCATATTTACATACATTCTATAATTACCATCTGCACAGCCAGAGGCCTTAGCTGGAAATGGGCTCATTCCATCTGTTGATGCAATTTTCTCAGAGGAATTTGCATTGATCACTTTTTTATGCAAAGCTTTTGTATAGATCATTTTTCCCTATTTTTTTTAAATAGATCTAAATATTTGAGGGGAGGGGAGAGGCTCTTCTAGTGAGGTCTGAGCCTGGCAAATAATTCCTGGCCCTCAGAATAACCAAACCATGTTATTTTCCCTCCCATCTATTCCAACAAAGACTAACAACTGCTAGTAAATACAGGCTGCTCTACGATGGCATATTTCACATATTTATTGTTTTATTTTATACATGAGCTGGTGACTCATCCTTAACGTGATGACCCTAAATTAGGGGAAATGGGGTGTGGTAATTAGTCAGTCAACTGATTATTCTAGATCAGAGATTTCAGATTCAGTACCTGGTAGGACCAGATGGGACTTTTTGCATATTTTTGACAGCTATAATGAACAGGGCAGCATCATATTGATTAAATGTCTAGGAAATTAACACAACTCTCTGGAACTTGGTTATTTACTATAACTGTTCAAAGTCTGTAAAGTTTACACAAGCTTAGACCTGTGGGGTGTAGGGATGCGTCCAAGGGTGTTTGGGGAGGTGCCTGTGTACTCCTAGGCCTGGTGCCATGGAGGCATGGTTCCCCGCCACATCTCCGGGCATGTGCTGAGGAAGGTGTTTGTGGCAGCATGGATACTGTAATAAATCTGTGCACTCGCACTGAAGGTCATCTAGGGCACTGGCTGTGCCAGACGTGTCCAGCACTAGGCATAAACCCTTTGGCCTACATGTGGCCAAACTCATCACTGAATGTGGATGCCCAACTTATCATAGAATATCAGGGTTGGAAGGGACCTCAGGAGGTCATCTAGTCCAACCCCCTGCTCAAAGCAGGACAAATCCCCAACTAAATCATCCCAGCCAGGGCTTTGTCAAGCCTGACCTTAAAAATATCTAAGGGAGGAGATTCCACCACCTCCCTAGGTAACGCATTCCAGTGTCTCACCACCCTCCTAGTGAAAAAGTTTTTCCTAATATCCAACCTAAACCTCCCCCACTGCAACTTGAGACCATTACTCCTTGTTCTGTCATCAGCTACCACTGAGAACAGTCTAGATCCATCCTCTCTGGAACCACCTCTCAGGTAGTTGAAAGCAGCTATCAAATCCCCCCTCACTCTTCTCTTCCGCAGATTAAACAATCCCAGTTCCCTCAGCCTCTCCTCATAAGTCATGTGTTCCAGACCCCTAATCATTTTTGTTGCCCTCTGCTGGACTCTTTCCAATTTTTCCACATCCTTCTTGCAATGTGGGGCCCAAAACTGGACACAGTACTTCAGATGAGGCCTGACCAATGTCGAATAGAGGGGGACGATCGCGTCCCTCGATCTGCTGGCAATGCCCCTACTTATACATCCCAAAATGCCATTGGCCTTCTTGGCAACAAGGGCACACTGTTGACTCATATCCAGCTTCTTGTCCACTGTAACCCCTAGGTCCTTTTCTGCCGAACTGCTGCCGAGCAATTCGGTCCCTTGTCTGTAGCGGTGCATGGGATTCTTCTGTCCTAAGTGCAGGACTCTGCGCTTGTCCTTGTTGAACCTCATCAGATTTCTTTTGGCCCAATCCTCCAATTTGTCTAGGTCCCTCTGTATCCTATCCCTACCTGCCACCGTATCTACCACTCCTCCTAGTTTCGTATCATCCGCAAATTTGCTGAGAGTGCAATCCACACCATCCTCCAGATCATTTATGAAGATATTGAACAAAACCGACCGAGGACCAAACCTTGGGGCACTCCACTTGATACTGGCTGCCAACTAGACATGGAGCCATTGATCACTACCTGTTGAGCCTGACAATCTAGCCAACTTTCTACCCACCTTATAGTGCATTCATCCAGCCCATACTTCTTTAACTTGCTGGCAAGAATACTGTGGGAGACCATGTCAAAAGCTTTGCTAAAGTCAAGCAACATGTCCACTGCTTTTCCCTCATCCACAGAGCCAGTTATCTCATCATAGAAGGCAATTAGATTAGTCAGGCATGACTTGCCCTTGGTGAATCCATGCTGACTGTTCCTGATCACTTTCCTCTCCTCTAAGTGCTTCAGAATTGATTCCTTGAGGACCTGCTCCATGATTTTTCTGGGGATTGAGGTGAGGCTGACTGGCCTGTAGTTCCCAGGATCCTCCTTCTTCCCTTTTTTAAAGATGGGCACTAAGTTAGCCTTTTTCCAGACGTCTGGGACCTCCCCCGATAGCCATGAGTTTTCAAAAATAATGGCCAATGCCTCTGCAATCACATCCGCCAACTCCTTCAGGACTCTCGGAGGCAGCGCATCCAGCCCCATAGACTTGTGCACGTCCAGCTTTTCTAAATAGTCCCGAACCACTTCTTTCTCCACAGAGGGCTGGTCACCTCCTCCCCATGCTGTGCTGCCTAGTGCAGCAGTCTGGGAGCTGACCTTGTTCATGAAGACAGAGGCAAAAAAAGCATTGAGTTTATTAGCTTTTTCCACATCCTCTGTCACTAGGTTGCCTTCAGACATTGTGAAAGGGCCCAGTTTTCAGAGGGCAGCTGCTCAGTACTTTCTGAACCTCTGTAAGGTTTTTCAGGCTGGGCACCCAAAATCTATAGCCACTCTTGAGACCGTGGGCCAAATTTGAGTCCATGAGCACTGGCCCCCAAGCACTGAGCTACAGGGGAGTTCCCATTATGCAAAGTGGTATTAAAGCTCCTTTCGTCTTTGCAGGCCTATGCCCTGAAAGCAACTCTCTTCAGCTGTGGGATGGGCCGAGGGAAGAGTTGATTGGGCGCAGGGAGCCCCGTTCCAGAGGCAGTCGCCGAAGGGGCATGGCAGTCATTGCATTTTCCTTCAAGTAGTTAGCTGTTTTACAAATCCGGCCCCACTAATGAGACTAATGCTCTGCATCCACAGGAGGTGGGAAGTGAGGGGAGGAGCTTATCATGGCACATTCCAGTCCATGGCCAGAGTTTTGTGATACCCATTCATGGTTTCTGCTGAATGGAGGAGCCCTTGCATATTACTACTATGGTAGGCAGTTATTTATGGAACTCATTAGAAACACATCTTGCAACAACTGAATACATCCCTTTGTGGTGCAAAAGATTAATGAACTGCTCGTGTAAATATAAGCTCGGTGTGTCAGTTTGAAGGAAGGTGGGATGCATGTCTGAATTTTCTTTGTAGTTAAACAGGATGGCTGTGTGACTCCTCCAATGCTTTGCTTTCACCTTTTCTCTTGGGGATTCACAAGCACTTAATCACAAAATGTGAAGGGATTCTAGAGGGCTACAAAATATGTAGTGGATTATGTACTATGAACTTACTTCTTGTGGAATATCCCAGGCTGAACAGACTGCTTCCAGCAGCTTCATTCACAGTGCGACAGTAAAAGATACATACTTGATCAGGTACCATGCCGCATACATTGTGCTTTTCATCTGCACAGCTCGGTGTGCTGTGCAGAAGAGGTCCAGAGAGGTTAAGGGTGGGATTTTACGGGATTCAGGAGCACAAGTCCCATTGACTTCTTGAAAGTCATTTGACTTTTTAAAGGTTGATGGGAATGTGCTGCCTAACTCACATAGGTGCCTTTTAAAATCCCTCCTCAAGTGTTTTACCTAAGGCCACACCATGAGCATGTGGCAGAGAAGGAAATACTGCCCCCGTCTTTTGCCCTACCGCCCAATGTTCTGTCCCCAGTGTGTTGTCCACTGCCTTAAGAACACCAAAGGACAAGGTCCCCATCCATGGCTTTTACAACAGAACTCAGGCTAAACATGTGGAGAGTGAGAAGGAGCAAAGAGATGACAACATGATTTAATTCGTGTCTCTGTGCAAGAAGTGGGTTGTGCGGAAGGATTTGCAGAAAGACCAGGAGGAAGCCTGTGGGATGAGATTTCGGAAGCTGGTCCAAAGGAAGCTAGATGATGGGCACTTCTAGGGCACACTCATGTTTTCTCTGGCCTAGTACTCTGGAGAGGGGTTTAGGGTCTGTCTCGGGGCTATGGAACCTCTTGTGGGGAAATCCGCAGCCAGACCAGGGCTGCTCGCTCAGCTACAATGACTCACGTCTTCATCAGTGCCGGCAGTGAGTCATCCCTCAGAGATGCTTCAGCAGACTATCCTGGGCAGGGACCAGGTCAGATGACCCCAAGGCACAGAGATTTCACTCTCACCTCCTGACCCGCAAGTTCATCTGTGCAACTGCACCACTCAATCAAGAACTCTCCTGCTGCCTTGTGGTGTTACAAATTCCCTACGCTTCTAGCGTTCCCTCGATCCTGTCCCTGTTCCCGCCACAACCTTGCTCCAGCCTTGCCCAAGCCTCGTTCCAGCCCACTTCAGCCTTGTCTGTACCTTAGTCTGACCTCGCTCCAGCTCTGCTCCAGACTCACTCCAGCCCTGCACCTGCCTCCAGACCCCCAGGCCCTTGGACTCACTCCAACCCAGCTTCGACCTTCAGCCTGCATCTGGATTCCAACTACAATCCTGATTCAGCTTGTTTACAGACTCTGAGCCCGGTCCTGACCCATGGACTGTCCCCGGACCCTGGTTTCAGCACTGCCCTTGGCCCAATTCCAACTCTACATCCGACTGAGACCCTTGTACCTGTTCTCGACGACTGCTCCAACCACCAGGCCTGGCTACCTAGAACCCGGACCCTGGCATCTCCCGCTACGTTCTGCTCCCACTGCCTGCAAAACACAGCGCTTCCAGCGATTAAAAGGAATTCTTAAAAAGTCTTAAATAAACCCAAATAATCCCCATACCCTGCAGTAAGAACTAAAACATGATTCTGAGTTGGACTCTAGCCAGAGATATTTCCACCAGTGAGAACACCAGACCTGATAATTGCAGCAGATTTGGCTGGCTCACTGGAACTGGCAAGCTCCCATCGCCATGAGAGATAAATAAATAATTTTTAAAAATCCCACTGTGCTGTAACCAGTTACCAGGAAAGAGCAGAAAAAATGAAGTAAACTCTTCCAATGCATCATGGAACGCTGCTGTATTTCATTTACTGGTGCACCAATTAGATGTGAGCCTGTTCTATTAACATGCACCCTTGCAGATCCATGCTAAATTAACTACTAGATCTTCACTACACCCGTAAGACGATTGATTTCTCTCCTTAATCAGTTTATTTCATTAGTTATACATTTATTTTTACATGCATTTTGCCAAGCTGCAGTGAAATGACCTATCGAGGTATGTGACATCACAGAGTGATTTGAATATTAACCAAATAGCTAATACAGCAGGGGCAGTGCTTAAAGATCATATGTAAATCAAATGTCAGGGGATAAAATTGCTGCAAGGGCTGTCAGAAAACAATTTAGCGGTGGTTAAAGGGACAGCTCATGGCTGTGTGAATTGTGAACTTTGTAAATGAAAAATCTCATTGGCTTTGCTTTTGCTTCTGTGTTTCCAAAAGACAAATGAAATAAACTTTTCTCTGTTCTGTGCTTTTCTATTTTGTTAAATTAATTGCACAATTTTGAAAGCTTCCCTTTTGTATTTAGCATCTGGTTACTAAGCAGCAATTGTAACTTTAAAGGTTGAGTTAGTTGCAGAATAATTTCCATGCCTGACCCAGGAAGCCAAGGTATGTTAACTATAAATAGCTGTGAATAGTGAGAGGCAAAAATGGCTTATCCAGTCTGGTAATTATGGGAAACGTACTCCCCAGGGGAAGAAGACGAATGATGTCTAATGACACATTCGTAATATTGTGTATTTTAGGCAGATGTATGAATTATTTTCCTTTCACCTCTGTTACCATCACACCAATGACATTCGCTGTGACTGACTGTAGGGGCCGGGAGCTGGAATCCAGAAAGCCCTGTGCACCCCGTGAGCACGATGCTGCAGTGGGGCACCGGGCCTTGTGCAGCCTTTCTGCCTGGACCGTTGTCCCTTCTATCTTGCCCTAGTCCCTCGGCTAGAGCGGAGCCAGGAGTGGGAGAAAAGCCTCACTGGTGTGCTTCTTTAAATTTGACAGCAGCTGTGGAGTGAATGCATTTGAGACCCACTGTGTGCTCTGAGCCCGTTCCTCACGTGAATCTTCCACCTCAGAGGCTGCTGCCATTGCTGCAGGGATGCTGGTGGCAGGGCAGGGGACGGGACCCCCAAGCGCAGGGCAGGCAGCTCAAGACAGGCAACACCTGGCCCACAGGAATGTGGGGACGGCAGCTCCCTCTCATTTCTCCTTAGGATTCTGAATGTGGCCCATTTCGACGGCAGCTGAGTGCACGGCACACGTCAGTCACGCAGCTCTGGTGTCTGTCTTCTCCTTCCCCTGGGGCACGGTGGGTTGCTGCACTCGGCAGAACTTGTTCCTCTCACTGGCCCCTGAGCAATGTTTGCTGGGTGGGGAGAACTGGGGTTATTCTGAGCTCGCTGGGGCAGACACAGGGAAAGACTGACCCCACCCGCAGGGAGGTCATCTCCCAGCGCAGTGAATTCCCACATCCCCGAGGGGCGCTCTCGTTTGCCAGGGGCCCATTATGGAAATGAGCCTTTTCAAAGCAACATTTCTGCCTGGAGCCAGCCATCAGCGTCCATCCTACCCCAGAGCTTCTCACTGGCACGGGGCCCAAGAACGGGTTCCCTCTGGGGATGGACGTTCGTTCACAAAGCGCACGCCGTCGAGCCGGCTCAGGGCAGGCAGCAATGGAGTGAGGAGCAGTTTGAGCTGCGTGGGAGTGGGGTGCGGAGTGGCAATCCGAGGGGTGCACTTGGTGGGGTCACAGAGCAGACCCACAGAGTGAGCCTCCCAGTAAGCAGGCCAGGCGGCTCTTGGGGTGTCGCACCTTCCCGGGCCCAGCAAGCAGGTAGACATGGCAGGGCAAGAAGTAACAGCAACCACTACTCTAAGGAGAGGCCACTGGAGAGTCTGAGGCCACCGGTGGGAGAGGTGTGCAACGGTCCAGCTGGGGCCGCGCATGCCAGGGGTCAACAGGTTTCCCTTGGATGGAGAAGGTGGCCGGGCTTGACTTTCCCTGAGCAGCCTCGAGTGCTGAGAGGCAGCTCAGTGTCACAGCACTTGTGAGGAGACCCCCCCCCCCCCCCAGTGAGGCTGGAGTCAGCAGTGGTGAGAACTGACAGTAGATGGGCAGAGCTGACACCTGCCTGACCAGCCGCACAGGGAAGAATCCGGTGTCACCAGGGTAAGGAACCAGCCTCTCTTTCCAGCTCTAATTTCCATGCTTCTCTGTTTCATTAGTCACCCTTCCACAACGCTATGATGTCCCCGATACTATTTCGCAATGTTTTTCATTGCTAATCAGTATTGCAAGTAAATCTGCAAATGTCAAGTATGGGCCAGTTTAGCTCATGTAGCCTGCTAGTGAGCAGGCACCTGCGTGAGGCACCTTAGCGGGGCTGGAGCTGGTGAGCAGGGAACATTGGCTTTTACAGACTGGGGATTTGCCTTTGAAGAACCAACAAGGAAATGAAGCACTGATGACCAATAATCAAAAGTGGCAGAGGAAGAAGCAATATATACCAGGCAAAACAAATGAGCAAGTCCTGGGTTGTGATGTGAACTGTGTCACGAAACTATCCAAGTGCCTCTCTGCAGTGCATGCTACCTTTATAGGATGTAATTCCAGCGCTAAGCTCCCTGGGGCACCATCCTGTGAGAGCCGTCTGTATAGAGTAAACATTGAAATTATATAATTAGCCCCTTAGAGAAAAGGATTCTAAATTCATTGGAACTTAAAGTTAAGAGAGAGAAATATTACAGCTCTTCCTCTGCTCCTGTATCATCTATAAACACCAGGCGAGTCAGGCTTGGAGGAGAAGAAATGGCTCATTGAGTTCAGTTTTGTTTTATCTGAATGGTCTTGCCAGGCACAATTTGATCTAGTGGCTCTTTGAAGGGGCAACTTTCTCCCTAGACTGGGATCAGCAGGGATCCTTCTGGCTTTTGCTGATGACCCAGTGAAAGGACAGGAACGCCCTGCCAATGTTTTCTCTCTTTTTCTCTCACCATCCCCAATCACTAAGATCAAGATTCAAAACACTGGCTGCTACGGAAGAAGAAAGCTTCCAGGTGGGAAAGGAACAGCATGGGGCCCTTCGCTTGGCTCTGTTTTTCTCAGAGGTGAGCGCCTGAAAATTAAAATGTTTCTCTTTTCATTTTCATGCAGCTCTGCACTTTCCCACTGCAGCCAGGCCAGGCACAGAGCCGCGTCCTGGGAGCTCTCCTGCACACCACTGGCTGGGAGGGTCACCTAGTCTGGATGAGCATCCAGCCCTCCTGAGGGTCACCAGCACTACCCCCAAGCAGCCAGCCAGAGGGAAGGACTCTGGGGCACGCCCCCACACACACATACATTCACAAAGAGGGTGAAAAAGGGTAATGAGGTTGTGCCCCATTCTGTGGCTCTAGCTCATGAGTAAGTCACATCTCCAGCAGCTTCAATGGGGCGGAGGGGGCTGAGGATATGGAGTGAGCATCAGCTGTGTCTCTAAATTCAGAGCTGAGAATCCCTCAGACCGCCCCGTGCCAGAGAGCGAGGAGGGAGCTGTGCACAGGCAGGATGGTTTGCTGTCACTGAACCACGCAGAGCCACTCCTTTGCATGCTGCCCCTCGGTAGCCCCACCCTGCAGCCTGGCACTGAGGGTGGCAACCACTGCACTGACCTTCTCCTTGGGAAGGGCAAAGTGCTATTTGTGGTGGGTTCATCGAGGGAGCAACAAACAAATGTGCTTCTCCATATTGTGTGTGCAGGAAAGGGGGGCGCTTCCGGGAGCGCCAGGTCCATCGTGGCCTGTCAGCCACTGCCCGAATCTCTTTTGAAAAGATTGTGACAGGGATGCAGGGAGGGAGGTTTCCAAGCCAGACGCACTCCTGAGTTAGTGGCCATACTCAGGGACACATGTAGCTGGTTTTTACCAGTATCTAATCCTACTGCAGAGCCAGCTGATCAATGGGATTTTACTCCACCCAACATTATCCCAGGCTCTGTTGAATATCAAGTTAAATTCAAATGGGGAGAGAAGCCTCCTCTTCCTTCCCGAGGGTCATGACTAGCTGCTCTAAAGCAAACCCAGCCCGCTAGCTCTCTGGCTAGGATTCTGCGCTATTTGACCTTGGGTTACTCCACTAACCTTAAGTGCAGAGTAATATACTTCCAGTCACTGTTCAGTGCTCAGGGGAATGGTTTAAGGCCCTCGGCCGGAGTGAATCTTTTTATGCAGGCTATAATTTCTTTTAAGACCTTCGCAGGCAGCCCTCAGAATGCCCTTTCCTCCTATCTCCTCTGGCGTATGGCAGCAG
The DNA here is from genome assembly GCF_965152235.1 of Eretmochelys imbricata. Classification (NCBI taxonomy): domain Eukaryota; kingdom Metazoa; phylum Chordata; order Testudines; family Cheloniidae; genus Eretmochelys; species Eretmochelys imbricata. The sequence continues at coordinate 31,776,585 of NC_135586.1, read as the reverse complement.
GACAGAGGTCTGGCTTCTAATGAGGGGAGACGATGGCTTGATGCGGCTAACCTGGAAAGGCCCCTCCCTGCAGTGGGAGAGCTCCTGGCCGGGCCCTGGGTGCAGAACAGGACCACACAGAGCTAACTCTGCCTCTACCTCTCCTCTGCAGGAGCAGGAGGTTTTCCCTTGCCATTGGGATGCTCCCTGGCAGGTCGCCCCTCCCTGGCAACCTCACATTTCCTCATTTTCCTTCTGGGGAAAAAATATTTTTAAAAATTGCAAAGTGAATGTTGTGCTCGTGTCGCGCTAAGGCCTGGCGCCATGCAGGCCCCCGCCACCCCGCCGCGGTGTGCTTCCCGCACAGCTCTGCCCTGGCACCTGCCCAGAGCTGAGCTGCCGTCACGGCACGGCTTCTGTAACGTGGCAAGCGCTGGGCAGCTTGGCCGCCTGGTCCCTTCCGCCGCTGCAACATTCGTCCCTTCCAGGTTTGAAAACTAAACCGCAGGGCGAGAAGGAGAGAAAGGAGAAATTAGGAAAAATAGCGGCAAAGGCAGGAGGACTAACGTCTTGCTCCATCTCCTGATCCATAAAGATAACAGCAGCTGGACAATTCACTGTGTCCCAGGGAAAACTTTTCCACATAGGTTTCTGCCTCTCCCAAATGTACCATGTGCCGGGGAAAGGCAGCCAACCCTAAGTTCAAGGGCTGCAGCCTGCCACGGTTGCAGACCCCTATTCACTGATGATACCAGAAGCTGTGTGTGTGCATCCAGGTAACACAACACTGGGCTTGAGCAAAGCTACCTATTTGGGGCAAAAATTCAATGTAGCTAGTATCTGCTGGTCATCAGAGATCCTTCGCTCACCCCTTTCCAGCCACTAGAGGGGCCAGCCACGCTTGGAAGCTCCCAGTACCTGCACAAGCAGAAGCAAAGAATCTGATTTTAATTAAAAGTCCTTCTGAGTTGTAGTTCCTAGCATCTGATCTCTGCCCCAGAGGGCCCAGCTTCCCACTATAGTCTCTGGACTGTGCCTAGCACCCTCTCCTCTCTCTCAGAAGGACTTTCCTTTCCAAGAAGGTCTCTGGAACCCCTCTGGACATCTCCCTGTACCAGGGTCCCTTGGGAAGCCCGGAGCATCTGGGATGGCACCTCTGCACTGGTGAGCTTTTTCTGGGCTGCCTTCCCCTGCTAAGCTGGCACGCTGGTTTTGGTGTGCTGGAAAAATGCCTGGCTCCCATCAGCCTGGCTGCTGGCACCTCCCGGTGGATTGGCTGGCTCCCCATGGACTGATGGCCCAGCTGGCTGAGCTTGCTTGCCTGCCTGCTAGCACCTAGGGACTGGCAGCTGGCACATCCTGGCACACAATCTGCCAGGCCGACTTCCCATGGATATGCCAGTGGCACCAGTGAGCAGATGGGCTGACTGACTGGGTGTCTCCCTGCAGACTGCCAGCTGGCATCTCTGGGCTGATGTCTGGCACCAATGGACTGACAAGCTGACTTCCCTGGGACACGCAGCTGGCATCTGTGGCATCTAGGCTGGCTGGCTGGTTCCCTGCAGGGAGCCAGTTGGCACCGCTGGCCTGAGCTGGCACCTCTAGGCACACTGGCTGTCTGCTGCAAATGTTCATAGATTCCTAGATTCCAAGGCCAGACGGGGCCAGTGTGATCATCTCGTCTGGCGCCCTGGGTAACAACAGCCAGAGAACTGCCCCCCCCCCCAGTCATTCCTGGAGCAGGGCTTTTAGAAAAACAGCCCATCTTGATTTAAACATGGCCAGTGACGGAGCCTCCCCTGCAACCCTGGGTGAGCTGTTCTAGTGGTTAATTATCCTCGCCCTTCAAAATTTACACTTTACGTCCAGTCTGAAGTTGTCCAGCTTCAACTACCAGCCCTTGTGCCGTGTTACAGCTCTCCCTGCCAGACTGAAGAGTCCCTTGTTCAATATTTGTTCCCCCTGCACGTGCGTATGGACTGTGATCAATTCCCCCCTTCACCGTCTCTTTGTTAAGCTTAACAGGCTGAGCAGCTTGAGTCTATGGCTATAAGGCAGGTTTTCTAACCATTCTGCAGGCCCTTCTCGGAGCCCTCTCCAAGGGACCGGCACCCTCCCTGACTTGGCTGCCCCGCCCCGCGCTAGAGGCTGAGGTGGGTGCCACCCTCCCTCTCACCTTCTCAAGGGGCTTCTCCCTGCAGTAGCCAGGCCTGCTCCGCAAGTCGCAGGGCATAGCAGCGCTGCTGTTCCACTAACGGGTCCGTTTGGACATCGCTGTGCGCTTGGTGCTTGTAAAGGTCAGAGCCACAGAGCACCGGCTTTAGCCGAAGTGTCTGTGTGACTGGAGGGGTCAGGACGGGACCAGCAGGAGGCGCTGTGCGGTCGAATGAGGTTCACTGTCAGAGCAGTGCAAAGGGAGTGTGCCCACAGGCTGCCCACAAACGTCATGACACCAGCGTCCCCCTCATATTCCAGTCCTGACCCTCTCACTCGGCAGCACACATCAGCCTCCCTCGGAGACTCCTACCTTTCCAACCCCTGCTTCCCCCACAGGCAGACAGTCGGCCAAGGCACCCCAGTCCTGACCCACCAGGCTCCCCTGCAATGGCACGCCGGGGTCCCATTCGCAAGGGATTATGCTCAATTCAGTTACACTGGACAACTGGTCACCAGGGACTAGAATAAGAACTTCCCAAACTGATGTGAACCAAGTGGCGTTTGGGTTAAATTCCCTAAAGGGGAAAATTTGCATAGAACCCAGCTCAGCTTTTAAGTGAAGTAAATCCTATGGAAATCTGTCCAAAGGAGACACTAATTCCATCCCTCAGATCCCTGCACATTGTAGCTGGGAACATGTGTTCAGTTTTTATATAATAAAACAGCCGTGTTTCCTCATGTTGCCATATGTTTTTGCATTTATCTGTGCACTTGCCATAACCCTGTCTGCTGTGTGTGTGTCTACAATGCGAGCTGTGTCACGAGTAAAATGGATTGAGTGAGTATCATTCATGCAAAAAATGAGCCTAAAATCTCCCTGAAGAGTGGAATATAATAGAATACAATTGTGTCATTTAAAAACTTTGCATCATCTTCCTCAGTCAGAAAAGATAATACATGCTACTGTGGTAATATCACAGTAACCCTTTGGCTGCCACAGCCAGACTCTTCCCGGCCTAGCTGGTAATGCAGGGAACTCCCTGAGCGGTTCGCATCCAGAAACGGGGTCTCCCCACTTCCTTGTTGTTGCCTTTACCAGCTCAGTTTGCCGATTCGGAGTACGCCCGTTCTGTGGGCGATGAGTTGGTGGGTCTCAACTCTCTTCCTGGGGAACACATGTCCCCTGCAGCCCACCCTACCCAGCCAGGGGGCACAGCTCTAGGGGTCATAGGTAACTTGCCTCTAAAAGTGGAGGTTCTGCGTGAATGAGCTCACCCTGCTACTGCCTACTCTGGGAACAAGCGGGGCTGGTCGTGACCGGAACGGGATGGGCAGTGTGCCTGAAGTGGCAAGGCTCTGTGTATCCCCTGATAAAGCATCCCCATGTCTCTGGGCGCTGGGGTAGAGGGACCCACCCTGAGGGGCACAGGCAGATACAGTCAGGGAGAGCCAGCGAATTGTTGGCCTCTCTGATGAGGCTGCCAACAAAGGGACCAGATGGGGCCAATACTTGCAATGAAATTTTGTGATCTGGACATTTGTCCTGTAGGGCCAACAGGGTCAAACTCAGTGCCTAAAGTTCAGCACGAGACAGGTCCACATTTAGGCACATAGATAAAGAGGGAGAAATGCTGAGCATCAACCTCCGCATTGCTGCCAGCGCCATGGGACGGCAGCGCCTCTGACAATCAGGCTGCTCAGAGACTTGTAGACTTTAAGGTCAGAAGGGGGCATTATGGTCATCTAGTCTGACCTCCTGCACATCGCCAGACACAGAACCTCATCCACCCCCTCCTGTAACAGACCCCTGACCTCTGGCTGAGTTACTAACATCCTGAAATCTTGATTTAAAGACTTCACCTTACAGAGAATCCACCATTTACTCTAGTTTAAACCAGCAAGTGACCCGTGGCCCAGACTGCAGAAGAAGGTGAAAACCCCCAGGGTCTCTGCCAATCTGACCTGGGGGGAAATTCCTTCCCGACGCCAAATATGATCAGTTAGACCCTGAGCATGTGGGTGAGACCCACCAGCCAGCCACCTGGGAAAGAATTCTCTGTAGCAACTCAGAGCCCTCCCCATCTAATGTCCCATCTCTGGCTGGTGGAGATATGACCCATCCATGACTACTATTAGCAAATATGCCATTGTAGGCAACCTCATCATAACATCTCTTCCATAAACGTACCACGCTTTTTGCCCCCACTGCTCCCCTTGGAAGGCTGTTCCAGAACTTCACTCCTCTGATGGTCAGAAACTTCATTTAATTTCAAGCCTAAACTTATTGATGGCCAGTTTATATCCATTGTGCCAACACTGGCCCTTAAATAACTCCTCTCCCTCCCTGGTGTTTATCCCTCTGATGTATTTATAGAGAGCAATTATATCTCCCCTCAGCCTTTGTTTTGTTAGGCTAAACAAGCCAAGCTCTTTTAGTCTCTTCTTGTAAGGTAGGTTCTCCATCCTAGTTGCCTTTCTCTGCACCTGTTCCAGTTTGAATTCATCTTTCTTAAACATGGGAGACCAGAACTACACACATAATTCCCGACGAGGTCTCACCAGCGCCTTGTATAACGGTACTAACCCTTCCCTATCTCTGCTGGAAGTACCTCACTCAGTTAGGCCTCACCTCCACAAAGCAGTGAAGCACACTGCTAACTTTAACCATTGTGGGATGATTCATGCTGACTCGTGGACTATTGACTTGGATTCTGACGTGAGACACCCAAGATTGAAAATATTGGCCTAGATCCTTTGAGACCCCAACTCACTGCACACAGGCCAGCAGATGGCTTCAGTCAGTGTCAGATCAATTCTACACTTACCAGTTCCTAACAATTTGAATGTAAAGCCCTCGCCTTACCCCACTGCCTTTAATTCCTGCATGTAGGAGACCTGCTAGCTGACCTAAGCTCTGCCACGTTTCATTCACGGCCGTTACAAAAAGGAATATCTTTTCTCTTTGAATAGTATCTGTTCCCAAATCATGTATAAAACATTTGCAGAAACCACTTACTCCTCATGTATTTTTTATGAGTCCAATCCTAAGTTAAAGTACATAAACATAAAAATATCAAGAAGTACTTTAGGAAAAAAAAGTTATTTCATAAAATATCAAGAGACCAATTTAAAACCTGGCTGAGGCTCTGTGCTGTGTGCACTGCCCCCCGAATGGTGTGATGAACAGAAGTGCCTCTCACCAACAGCGCACCCTTCCCAGCATTCAGACAACCTCTGCCTCTGGTCCTCAGGCAGGTGGAGGCTTTCACATTTGAGAAATATAGCCACTAATTTTATTTATTCCAGGGAATAATCTTTTTGTAAATGTGCCAGGACTAAAATGGGGAGTTTTATTCCCTGGAGACCAGATTAAGACATTTTTGTGCTGGCAGATCAGATATGAGAGCCAAAGTGGTTGCACATAGCAAATCAGCATCCTTTACAAAATACATTCTCTAGGACCGGTTTCAGAGTAACAGCCGTGTTAGTCTGTATTCGCAAAAAGAAAAGGAGTACTTGTGGCACCTCAGAGACTAACCAATTTATTTGAGCATGAGCTTTCGTGAGCTACAGCTCACTTCATCGGATGCATACCGTGGAAACTGCAGCAGACTTTATATACACACAGAGATCATAAAACAATACTCCTCCCACCCCACTGTCCTGCTGGTAATAGCTTATCTAAAGTGATCATCAAGTTGGGCCATTTCCAGCACAAATCCAGGTTTTCTCACCCTCCACCCCCCCACACACACTAGGTCTCTAGGTCTCTAGGACCGTCCCCTAACAGTGGGGCAGGGAAGGAACTAACCCCCCAAAGGCCAGCGTGGAAGACATCTGGAATGAGAAATCACCTGGAAAGCCACGAGCTTGCCTAACGCTATTAATGGGGAAGAATTTACAGGCAATCTAGGGTCTTAAGATTTATTTTTTCCTTTTCAAGGACGTGCCTCCTTACAGCCTCTTTTCAGCGAGCAGACAGCAGTCACTCACCAAGTAGCCCAGGCTCTCTTAAGAATGGCAATTGGGGCAGGTGTGTGGGAGGAGGCAGGAGGGGTGGATCAGCAAGTGTCCAGCCGACTGATGAGCTAGTGAGACTGGGTGAGGGAGACGTAACTTGTTCAAAAAGCTCAGCCCTGCACGGTGCTCAGTACTCGCAGCCCCCATGAGGCCCTGATTCAGGACAGCACTCAAGCATGGGCTTAAATACTGATCTCAATGGGATTATTCTTATGCTTAAAGTTAGGCATGCGGGGACATGCTGTGTAGCTGTATCGGAGCCAGGATGCTCGGGGCCAGGATGCTCAGTCCCTGCAATGCCAAGCTACCAGAGTGTTAAGGTTCTCTGTATTAACGGGTACGGAGGTTGCAGTAAGAAAACTCTCTTGTATAATGTTACATTTTCCCCATTGTATTAGATGCCTGGTCCATTTGTCCCATTATACTTTCTAATACAAATACAGAACTTCATCTGCCAGGTAAAGCCAGGTAAGGCTGAATGCAGGTGAAGCAGAAACTTGGTTTATCAGCCAGCTCTGGAGCAACTGGAAACTTCTTTGTTATAGTTCATCTCCCTTTTAACTCTTCATAATCAGCCTATGTCAATTTCCAGACATCAGGACTGCATTTCTCCATGAGACCCAAGGAAAAAGTTAAGTATTTTTTATTTAAATAGTTCTTCTTCACATGGCCCTAAAAGCAGAATTTGGAGAATGAAGCAAGGAAATGACTGCACTTGGCATCTGTAGCATCATGTGCTGGGGATTTTGTTCTGGCTTGTTTCCTGCACAATCATATCCCTGATTGTATTTTTCACTTTTTCCTGTTTTACTGGAAAACTCCATAGTCTTCTCATTAAAAACTCTGTGAAATGCATACTCCCCGTCAGAGTGCGAGCTAATGTGGGCTGCAGCGTTTAAAACCATTTTGGAAACTCTGAAAAATATTTCAATAAAACATTTTATTTAATCAAAAAATTACAGTCAGAGTAATTTAAAAGGCCTTTCTTTCTGCATACCCTCCATCCTGCACACATTGAATTCTTCCTGGGAAAAGCGATGTACAATTTTCCTGCTAGGGGAGTGGGAACCCCTGAGACAGAAACCTTGGGGTTTTGGGGGGGTAAAAAATGGTACTTTTGTTAATTTTGCCTTTAAGCATTATTAGTTAAATATTGTTTCTTTTAAAATGTATTTAATTTAGACTGAAATGCTGGAAATTTCCTTTTGCGTGTACTTTTTTCCATGGCCATGAATATTAATGCCTTTCTCAGAGAGCTCTACTTGAAAAAAACAAGAATAAATTAAATACCTACAGATTTTTCTAATTCCTCTTTTTGGTGACATGCCGTCATTACATCAAATTACTGAGATGTGCTCCCATTTTTGTGTGTGTGTGAAAATTATGGAATATAAAGTATATGTAAATGCAGCAAAAGGCTGTGAAGAAAGAACAGGGACAGAAGAGGCATTAGGTATTCAGCCGGCGTTGTCGTGAGCCAATTAATCAAGCAGTGGCGAGGAAAGATGCAGAAACGATGAGTTCGCCCTTCATGTTGATGAGGCCGGTCCAGGGCAAATGCTGCTGCACCTGAGCTCATAGTTAGGCATGCAGAAAGGAATCATGGGAATATCTTCACGCCTTTGTCTTTCTCGTGAAGGATGGAAAATGTCAAGCTGTTGTTTGGCTGCATGTGGGAGACTTGCTGAGAATTCAGAGTCTGGTGAAGCCGGGTTTAACCCTTTATGGACTCTCTCCTCAGCACATCTGCACTGAGCAATAGCAGCAGCTGAGTACGGCACGCTCCAGTCGGCGAGGGGGGGGGAGTTGTTATTGTTACTCTGGGGGGGAATTTTGCATTTTGTTCACAACAGAAAATATTTATTATGCGCCTCTCCCCCCCAGACACTTACTTCAGGTCAGGAATGTATAAGTGAAAAGAGAAGAAACACTTCCACTGCAAACCAAGCCATTTCTCTTCAATCATTGTGCCCACTGACCTCCTTACATCCCTTAGATTTCAGCCAGGGGCCAGGACTGACCATTCCTTCCCTCTGCATTGGTGTCTGGCCACAGGACCTAGATCAAAGGCCCTGGCTGCCTTTTTCTTGCAGTGTTGCCTTTTCTTCAACTTGCTGGGGTGAGGGAACCCCATGTACAATTTTTCTAACTTGCCACAGAACAATAAAGACGAGCTGGGTGGTTCCTAGTGGCCACTGGCTGTGTGTCTGCAGAAGGGACTGTCACCAGGTGGCCAGTGGCTGTGCGTGCCTCAGGGCACCTGGCCCCTTAGTAAAGGGCTGTGTCCCGTCATCACACTCTCTCTCAAGTGGGGATTCCTTAGGAGTGGATGTTGCCACAGAGAGATGTGCCTGGGACCTGCCCGGCTTGGAGGGTGCATGTGGGTCCGCAGAGCTCCATGTGTACGGGGGATGGGCCAGTTCGCGCTTTCGTGAGGAACCTCTGGCATCTCAGTTCCCCTTGTCTGCTAGTTTCCCTGTGTTGAAAGTTGCTGGATTGGGATTTGGGTTAGGGAAACCAGTTTCAGCAGCAGAAAGTCCTGATTCCCCCTTGGTGGAGCCTCTGTGGACTCCCATCAATTTCCAGCTTCCCAAGACTCCTGGGAATGGTGTGTATTGTGCAGGTGGCTCGGCAACGACACACAGCCCAGCTTTGTGATTTGTGTTATTGCACGGCTGGTGAGTCTAACGCACACACACAGGAGTGTCCACGGGGACAACTATCCTTCCTCCCAGACAGCTGCTGGACTTGAGACACAGACCCATGCTTTACTCTTCCCACCTTGCTGTGAGCCACTCTTGGCATCTCCCTGCCCAGGGCCAGTGTCTCTGCCGGGACAGACCAAGCACTAGCGAGAACGCCTGGCTGGAAGATGAAGCTAGAGAAATCCAGAGTGCACATTTTAAACAGTGAGAGTAACTAACTATTGGAACAACTTATCTAGTGATGTGGTGGGTTCTCCATCACCTGAGTCTTTACATCAAGGTTGGATGTCTTTTTAAAAGAGATGTTCTCACTGAGCTAGAAGCGATGGGCCGGAGGCAGGCATCCCTGGGTGAGGTTCTGTGGCCCAGGTTATAGAGGATATCAGTCTGGATGATCATAATGTTTCCTTTGGCCTTCAAATCTATGACTCTGTGAAGAGACGGGTTTGACAGAAATTAGATGCACACAGATAGCAACAACTGCGCTATGTTTTGGGGTTCTTATGGCCTTGCAATAACTTTGTGTTGTTCCCTAGGTGGGGGGAGGGCTAGCTTAGTGGTTTGAGCATTGGCCTGCTAAATCTAGGGTTGTGAATTCAATCTTTGAGGGGGCCCTTTAGGGATCTGGGGCAAAAATTGGGGATTTGGTCCTGCTTTGAGCAGGGGGTTGGACTAGATGACCTCCTGAGGTCCCTTCCAATCCTGATATTCTACAAACAGAAGGCACAAAGAGACTTTTTTCTAGTGTCCAAAATCACCCAAGTATTGCAGTGGATTCCCTGCTTCAAGGTGGTGTATTTCTTTCAGCCCAGCTGTAAGCAGCTGCTGCAGCTGCACTGGATAAATGAATTGCACAATGGCAGTGCTCCTCCTGCAAAGATGTCTTGACTCTTCTCTGCACCTGATCTTCCAGTGCAGGAATAGCCAGGAGTAGGTTTGACCTCTTTTCCTCCTATAGGCTGTGATACATTTTCACCTTTGTGTTTAGCATCTTGATTTTCTCCATATTCCTCTGCCTGATTGCATATTCCTTTCTGACCATGCTGGGTTCCCTGGCCCCTGGGCAGTGTCTCTAGAGGTTTCACCGCAGATAGCAATGTCATCAGCAGGTCTAAGCTGGCTCAGGTACTAACTACTTGCTCTGAGGATCTCTCCTTCCCATTCAATGACTCCCAGCTTTCTTTCAGCAAGGCCGTGAAGAGTTTTGTTGGCATAGTGCTTCCCTGAATTACTCCAAAGCCTTGATCTTGATCTCATCTGTCTCCTCGTCAGGCTTGCAATGTGCTGTCATGTTCCTGTAGATATCCTTGTTCTCTGAGTATCATGTGGATCTTCTCCTCTTTACTATCTCAGAGCTGAAGAAACTACTTTCAGGTCTGCCAAATCATAGGCCTTCTCTGTTATATTTTGGCAACTTTAGGCTTTTCCATTGCTTTCAGGTTCAACAATGACAGCAAGAGTTTGCAAAGTTTCCCCAGGTAAGGCCTGATGTGGCCCTTCTACCCGAGGATTCTCATCTATGACAGACCGCCGCATGCAGCCGGTAGTGAGGATGATTAGCAAGCCCTGTGCTTTGTAATCCAGCATGGCTTTAATGAAAACATCATTCACTTCCTGTTCTTGAGAAGGCACCATGAGGAAATGCCCTGGGGAATGTGGAATGGGCAGTGAACTCAGTGCCAGCTAGAGTGACCAGATAGCAAATGTGAAAAATTGGGACAGGAGGTGGGGGGTAATAGACACCTATATAAGAAAAAGCCCCAAATATCAGGACTGTCCCTATAAAATTGGGACATCTGGTCACCCTAGTGCCAGCGGCCTGCAGTTTTCATTTGGGGCCATTATAGGTAGTCTCCAAACAGCTCACGTCACTGTAACAATTCAATTTGAAACAAAATGGGAGAGGTACCAGAGTGTCCCTTGGTGGGAGAGAGAATGCAGGGTCCAGTGCCTGAGGGTTCTCATTATATGGAGAAGCATTTCACTGTTTTTAATTAGATATAAAGACTATCTTACAGTTCAAATTAGTGCCAGGTGGCCAAGGATTAAAGGGGGCAGCATCAAAGCCTTGTCTGGGAGTAGCGAAGGGCCAGTTTGCTGCCTCCCTCATAAATCACTAAACTTCTCTTTCCTCCTGAAAGTCGCCGTTTCCTCACAAATACTCTTCAGGTCCCACTTTCCCATTCTGAGCCGCACAAGATCGCTCTCCAGGTGTTAACGAAGTCAGGCAGAAGAACAATGGATGGTAAATATCAATTTACCAAGCTCAAAAGGCTCCGTCAAAGGACCAGAGGCATTCAGCCTGGCAAGAACACTTCCTACCTGTAGAGAGGCAGGTGGCAAGCCATCTTGTTTATAGCCTGGAAAAAAGGCACTTCTGGTGCTTTTGTTGCCAGTTTTAGGTGCCCATGCTGCTAATTCTACTAGTCTCACCAAGGCCACCTGAGATGTGTTCTACTACCAGGACTCTGACCTGAGAAGCTTCATGCAGCTGAGATCACAGCTGGGCGAAGAGTCAGGCGGTTCAGGGCAGGAGCAGAGGGGCTACCGGCCAACCCAGCGTTCCTCCCTGGACCCTGAGGCCACCCCAAGCTCTGCTCACCCCCAGCCTCTCTGCGAGGTGTCACCAGGCTACTCCTGCTGGTTGCCAGCCAGCGAGCAGATTGGGAACAAGCAGCAGGGGCAGGATGGGAGAGCATCAGGGCTTGTTGGAAATTCAGGCTGGCCAAGGAGAGAAGGGTCTGAGTCCGGATGGTGGAGAAGACTGCAGTCCAGAGAGAGGGAGCTGGCTCTACTTGCAGGCAGCCTGAAACTCTCCTTGTGTCCCTCGCACGTGGCCCCAAGTGGCCATTCAAAACACCAGGGAAATAGCCATCAGGGTCAGTAAAGGATCTTGGTTTTCACAAGTGTATTTAAAACATTGGGACATTTCTAGTACAGGACAATATCGTCATCTCTCTCCATCTATCCATTCCCATACAGCCCCTGCTCTTCCCCTGCATACTCCTCTACCTAGCTAGCTACCAGCCCAGCTACCTGGTTTCTATAGCATCCAGCATCCTAATGTCCAGGGTCAAGCTCTTCCTAAGTGTCTGGTGTTTTGGGTGCATCTGTTTTTGAGGGGTCTGAATGGGAACACCTCAGAGGGGCCTGGTTGTCAGAAGGTGGGTGCTCAGCACTTGGTGACATCCAGGCCTCTTTAAGGCATCTCCAGTTGGGCCCCCAGAATCCTGGGTACCGTGGCCATCGTGGGCCAGGCTGGTGGGCAGATCACAAATGACGAGGCCAGCGCGGGAGCTCGTGGTGCCCAGGGGTAGGCGGAGACGGCTGGGTGTGTAGCCTAATCCCCACACCGTGTTTCCCTCCGCCTTTAATTTTATTTAACATCCTGTTTGGGTGGCTCTGCTCAGACCCTGCATGTCCCCCTCAGCGCTGCGGAGAGCTGACAAATCCAACCTCGCCATGATGGACTGAGCTGCCTGCTCGCCAGCAGCGCTGATTACCGAGCAGAGGCTCCTGGGGGCGCTCTGGAGTGGGCTGCAGCCAGGGAGGCTAGTACCAGTGCGGGGAGGGGGTCTGTGCCCTGCCATCCCGGGTGCGCACATAGCCCAGTGCCAGGAAGGTGCCATGCTGTTTCCAGTGCAGGCGGCAATCCCCAGGGAGCACCAGACAAACCCACAACAAGTTGTGACACAAGCAGCGTTTATTGCCTCTGCCTTGCCCAGAGCCATCGGGATGCGACTAAGAACAGAACAGCTGCTGCTGGACTCGCTGGGCTGCGAGCTCGGCTGCTGCTGAAGAGGCTCCAAAACTGCAAGGAGACGCAATTTCATCCCATTGCACACGCTGCTTGGGGTGCACGAATGCCACTCGTATCACACGGGAGATTCAAGGACACCGTGCAGTGCCTGGAGTTTGGCCTGGAGAACAGGCTGCCCTTGTAGAATAGAAGTGTTAGTCCTGACCCCAGCAAGCCCAGTAGGAGAGTAGCCGCTCTTGTGAGCTTAGCTTTCAGATGAGCCATAAAGCCAGGGTCCTGAGCACTCTGTGTCCTAGTGATCGCATGGCAACCCTTGCAAGGGTGTGGGGTTACGCCCAGTGTCCTGACCAAATTCAGTTCAGGTGGCTCCATTCCACCTCACCACACTCCCCTTCCAATTTCTAGTGTTGAAATGTTTGCAGTGTTTACCCATCTCTGATCATAAAGATGGGGAGAGGAAAAGCAAGAAACATATGTAATCCTAGAGAACACCAACCTAGTGGGAGTCCCGTCACCAGGAGCAGCCCGTGCCCTGATTGCAGCATAATTCATTTCACAATGTATAAGAAAAGATGAGTTATTGGGACATGTGACATTTATTTAGTTACATATCTCCTGTGGGAGGTTTCCGGGGCCATTAATGTAGTGTATTTGCATGGCTAGTTTACATGCCTTTGCTTGTTATTGCTGTCTATATTCCATGCACCTCACACTCAATTTCAATTCAAAGTTTGGCAGTCGAGGTGTCATGGCTAAAAAATGGAATGGCCTCCCTCAGAAATGAAATAATTTTGTTGTTCAGTTCCGAGCGATTTTGTAATTTCATGCTTGTGTATGATAATTTTATGCTGTCCTGCTCCACGTAACTCAGCTCTGCCAAACCCTGACAGGTGATAAATACAATCTTTTCCACCCGGCGTGCGACAGGCCAGTATGAGGGAGAGAGAAAAAAAGTGGCGGTTTCACATCTGAGGTCTTAGCACAACTGAGCTACGGCAGGCCCATTCTTTCATAATTTCACGCCTCGATTCAGGCAGGCGCGCCCCTCTGTTGTGGCTGAAGGACCCCAGGGTCAAGGAAACTGTCCTGGAAATAGAATGATGCTGGCTATGAGCCAAGTAATGTTGTGTATGAAGGGAGAAAGTTATGACTTTGGTGTGTCCCTTGCCTCAGTCTCCTGCACGTGATGGTTGATTTAGAGCTCAGCCTCTCTAATGGAGTTCAGTGGAGTTGTAACCTTTTGGAGAAATTATTTTTACAAATCTGTTAAATATTTGAAAGATGGCAATTTCCAATAAGAGAATCTGAGTCCTTAACATTTATCACCGGGCTGTCGATTTTATAACTGTTACTTCATATTGTTCTTCTAAAAAGTGTTTCTCCTCCTGAGAGCAGATGAGTCAAAAGACTATTAAGGAAATGCCAGAGGTACAAAGGAGGATATAATGGGTGCCAATAAAATGAAAGCAGAAGCAAACCTTTAAATTAAATTCAAGTGGTGACGAGAAACGTCGTTTCAACTGCAGGCCTGGAAAGCTAACCACTCAGTGGCTTGCAGTCTTGGTGGCTCTCCATGGATGCCATGTCCTCATACACTGGGCTATCAGAACAGAGTGTACAGCATCAGAGTCAGGCTCCTGGCTGAGCAGCCAGCCTGGCATGGTGAACTCATGGGCAGAGATGACTGGGATGATTCTTGTAGGATGGCATGATGGGGTCTCCTGGCAGGAGCTCTGGCCTTCTGGCCTGGGTGATGGTGGTGAAGTCTCCTCCATGCTGATGCTTTTCTCTGGGAAATTGCTGAAATATATCCAGGGTGAAGAACAAATGGATCACAGAGGAACATGGGAAATTTTGCCTGCTCTGGAAGCTGGGAAGGGTTTGCAACAAGAAACTGTCTTTGTCAGCAGAAATATCAAAATTGAGTCTGGGTAACATTTGTGCTCCTGAAGTGCTGGAATTGCACTCAGCTTTAGCCGTGCCATCTGAATCCCCCTTCCCCTAATTCACACTGCAGGGTGAGGAAGACAATTGCAGTACCACTTTGCAGAGTCACCAGCAGGGTGTGCCAGAGAAGCAGCATATTCAGCAATCTCCTTAGAGGCAGGAGTATTTCTTAGCAGCAGCGTGAGGAGACAAGGTTGGTGCTGGTGCAATATTCACTTTTGCCTTTTCGGAGGAGATGCAAAGCGAAGGTTCTATCTGCCTGAGGGTCAGGAAAGCTGCTGGAGCCCCCATTCCAGAGCTGGGCAACTAGCCTTTGCCCAGGGCCTGAGGTCCCTGGCTCTGTTTAACATACCATAGAACTGGGAATAGTCACTGTCAGTTCATTTTCAGTAGAAGGGCTGATCTGAAAAATCAGCAAAAATCAATGTCCAGTGATTATTTTTAGCCAAAGCAAATGGCATTGCTCACCTGCCAAGGGGATCCAGGAGTGAAAAATACATTTTAATGAGGATCTGTGGACAGCTTCTGTGCAGGTGCTCAAATAAACAGCTCTGCACAGCTGTGTCCCATCAAGCCATGACCACTCAAGAACCCTAGAGCAGTGTTCTCAACTAGGGGTCTGGGGCCCCCTGGGGGGCTGAGATCAGGTTTCAGGGAGTCTGCCAAGCATGGCTGGCATTAGACTCACTAGGGCCCAGGGCAGAAAGCCAAAGCCTGGCCACGCAGAACTGCAGCTCAGGGCTCCGAGCCCCATCACCTGGGGCTGAAACCGAAGTCTGAGCAACCGAGCTTTGCAATGACTCCTGTGGCATGGGGCCCTGGGCAATTGCCCTGCCTGCTACCCCTTAACGGCGGCCTTGGCTTTTATATGCAGAAAACCAGTTGTTGTGGCCCAGCTAGGCTGCGCAGTTTTTATAGCATGTTTGGTGGGGGGGACCTCAGAAAGAAAAAGGTGGAGAACTCCTGCCCTAGACCTCTCTGACTCCAAACTGCCATAATTCTGGAGCTGCGCAAACAATGTAATCAGATCCCCATGGAGAGTCCATCACATTGCATTCAATGATTTTGAAGAGGGGATGGGTGGCCCCCTACATCAGCCCTGCCACATCCCAGCCCAGTGCCACCCCCTAGAGCCAGGTGCTGCAAAGCCAGACCGCTGGATGGGGCTTTTAGGGTTAAATTCCAGCAAAGGGGGGAGAGTCCTAGCTGGGAGCCTCCCTCAGCTGAGGCAATCAGCTGCACTGAGCCTTGCTGGGATCAGAGCTTAAAAGGGCCTGGGTTAGGCAGCTGAGAGGAGGGCGATGAGTCGAAGCTAGGTCAGGGGGTGCTGGAGACCAAAGAGCTGCCCTGTGTGTGTCTAGGCTTTTCAGGCTATTAAGCTGTAGGCAGGAAATGTTGTTAAGGGCTTTGCTGGTTTGGGGTAAACAAGGGATAAATAACATTGGGGTAAATGAGCCACAAACCCTGGAGGGAGCTTACGTTACTGCTTCCTGTGAGCGGTCTTTCTAGCTGCCATGTCCATCCCTTCTTGTGCTCACCTGTGAGCAAGCTTTACTGCCCCAGACACTCCTAGATGGTCAGTTTCAAAGCTGGCTGTTCACGTTTGCCCACACACATGGTTGTGACAGAAGCAGAGCCTGAGTGCTCCAAGCGTCATGGAGCAGAAACACTGCCATCCAACTTGTCTGACCAATTGCCACTCAGCCCTGCAGCTGCTGTGTGAATACTTCAATCCATGGAGTAAAACATTAGAATGGCTATTAATTGTACACATTTGGAGAACATATAAACAGGAAGGAAAGTGAGAACTACCCATGCAATAGCCCAATTCAGCATCTTACTGTTTATAAGATGCCTATTACCTTGGTAATTAAGATCCACTGGAATTATTCACTCATCTCTACTTAATTCCTTCCCAATCTTAGTGCTAGACCTCAATTGCACCCTGGTGTGAAAACTTCTGTCCGTGCCTTCCTGAGATGTTGGATATCCCTCTGAGAGCATAAAGGGCCAGGGACTCTGCTAAGAAAGATGGTCTTTTCTGCTCTGGTCAAAACCACAAGATACCCAGTTGCTTGTTATTGAAAGGAAATCTAGCTGAAATGAAAGCTCCGTTAGCTACGGCCCATTCCGCTCATGCTGCGCGGCTAATGGCCAGAGATGGCTGGGAAAGCTGCCACCGCCCCACCCGCAAACCAGCTGCTTTGAAGAAATGGAGCTCGCATGTTCACAGCATTTCTTTACGTTGTTGTGGAATCAGTCTGGGTAAAACATGAACCTGCCTGACTCTGCCTAACACTCAGACCTTATGGGGCCCGTGAAGAACATTTATTCAACTTTTTCCTCCCCCATCCTTCTCCCTTCCCCGGGTCTCTGGGGTTCTTGCTGCAGGGAATGTACACGAAAACACTGTGCACCATGAAGGGCAGAGCGAGGAACTGGCACTTGGCGTGTTCTAGCCAGAGCAGAAGCAGCAGTCGTCGGAGAGCCTTGGCTAGTGATATTTTCAGGACAGATTTGAAACCTCACCACCTTCAGATTAGACAGTGGTGCAAACTTGGGTCTCCAGCCTCAAAACTTTGGGGACATTTGGAATCCAAACCTGGATGCAAATCCCAGCTTCACGCCAAGGATCTCTCCCTCCTGGGCCTGATTAAACCTCCCAGATTGGATGCTCTGAACTCTGTGAGACAGGGAAGGGATTTGGTGAAAGCCTGATCTGGTGTCTATGTTTAAAGATCTAGCCCTGTTATGCTTCAGTTAGGTTTTCTATCTCCAACAGTCAGTGCTATATCCTGGTCACCACTGCTGTATTAGAGTAGTGAGATCTTAGGTCTTGCTCAGACCTAGTTTTTGCTGCACTTCCGTATCCAATGCTCACAAGAGCCATGTGTGTGTTTGTCTCAGAGATGTACTAAGTAGTTAGGAGGCACCTGCAGATCTGGCTGCGATTGTTTTGTTTAGTAAATACATGGACACACCTGAAAGATATTCTGAATCAACATGACTACAGCTCTGTTAACAGAGGTTACCCGTAACCAGCAGGTCATGTCACATCATTGTGCTCACAAGACCACAAATATATATGCCAAGTAAAGTCGAAAAGGCTGCCTCTGTGCGAGGGGCCATGCCACAAACCATTCTGCAGTAGCTGAGCGTGAGAGAGACACTGACTCCTCAGCCACGCTCTGGCAGGAGCAATCCCAGTGTGAATTGCATCCGTCTTCTCATTTCAATTGGTATTTAAAACAGTAATGAAGCAGCAGCCATAGTGGGGCCATAAAAGCCCCTCTGGTACATCAGTGACTCCTCTCCAGAAGGATGTTTACTGTATAGTCAGTAGTATGGACCCGTATTCTGCAATTAGGGCTTTATTAATAAGCATTTGTAGGCTTGGCACATGCTGCAATGACATTACGGAACTTCTGACTCCTCCTGGTGAAGTCTGTGTACGTTAGTTCGTTCGTCTTCATCCTCCTGTATTTTATCTCTGAGCACATGATTTGCATAGTGATAAGATTTTGGGTTCTGCAAGTCTCACCTGCTGCTGCCACTTTCCAGCCCAAGTCAAAATCCTCTCTTTGTGACATCACAGGTGGTTGCTGTGGAATTAAGTGTGATGTCACAAGCAGGATTCTAACCTCAGATGGCAGGCTTTGAAGAGACATGTTTCTTGTTGTTCGGATAATAACTGGGCAGGGTGAAATTCACCCCGTGCAGAGGGCCCCTGTCCGCTGGTCAGCCTTCTGCCATAAGCTGCAGTGGAAATCTGCAGTGAGATCATAAATGATCTGGAAAAAGGGGTGAAGAGTGAGGTGGCAAAGTTAGCTGGTGATACAAAATGACTTATGATAGATAAGTCCAAAGCAGACTGTGAAGAGCTACACAAGGGATGTCACAAAACTGGGTGACTGGGCAACAAAATGGCAGATGAAATTCAATGTTGGCAAATGCAAAGTAATGCACATTGGAAAATATAATCCCAGCTCTACATATAAAATGATGGGGCCTAAATTAGCTGTTACCACTCGAGAGAGATCTCGGAGTCATGGTGGATAGTTCTCTGAACACATCCACTCAAAGTGCAGCGACAGTCCAAAAAGCGAACAGAATGTTGGGAATCATTAAGAAAGGGATAGATAATAGGACAGAAAATATCATATTGCCTCTGTATAAATCCATGGTACGCCTACACCTTGAATACTGTGTGCAGTGCTGGATGCCCCATCTCAGAAATGATATATTAGAATTGGAAAAGGTTCAGAGAAGGCAACAAAATTTAGGGGGTTGGACTAGATGACCTTCAGGGGTCCCTTCCAACCCTGATATTCTATGATTCTATGATGAGGGGTCTGGAACAGCTTCCGTATGGGGAGAGATTAACAAGACTGGGACTGTTCAGCTTGGACAAGAGACAACTATGGGAGGATACGATGGAGGTCTGGAGAAAGGGAACAGGGACATGTTATTTACCTCTTCACATAACACAAGAATTGGGGTCACCAATTAAATTAATAGGCAGCAGGTTTTAAAAAAATAAGAAAGTACTTCTTCACACAGCACAAAGACAACCTGTGGAACACATTGCCAGGGGATGTTGTGACATTCAAAACTATAACTGGGTTCAAAAAAGAATGATTTCAGTTCATGGAGGATAGGTCCATCAATGGAGATGAGCCAATATCATCAGGATGCAACCCCATGCTCTGGGTGTCCCTAAGCCAGAAGAGGGGACTGGACGACAGGGGGTGGATCATTCAATGATTGCCCTGTTCCGTTCATTTCCTCTGAAGCATCTGGCACCGGCCACAGTCAGAAGGCAAGGTACTGGGCTAGATGGGCCGTTGATCTGACCCAGTCTGGTCGTTCTTATGTTCTTAAGGTTCCCACCAGTGCGTGGGCCCCAAGGCTATTTGTTAAGTGAGCAGCACTCCAGGATCAATGCAAGAAAGTCAGGCCTGATTCCCCTTGTACTTACACTTTTAGCATAAGTGTCTCTTCATTGACTTCCATGGAGTTACTCCGGCTTTACACTGCATGAGTGAGAGGGGAACACCACTCTTCCTGGAGGCATGCGACCTCCTTTCCTTTCTAAGTGAATGAAGGCCGAAGGCTCCAACCTCCTCAACTCCAGGTACGGCACCAGCTGTTGCCTCCGGGAGCTGGCCTTAGCTCTGCTCTGCAGCAGTGCACCCATGCTAGTGGGGCACTGATGAAGAAGGATTGTGTAATACGAAAAATGAGTAACCTCCCCATTGTTTCCCAGCTCGGCGGAGACCGCCAAAGAGCTTAATCCCCCGGGGAGATCCCTGCACCCAGTTTAGGGGAGATTCAAAGTTCTTTAGAATGCATGGCCAGGCCTTGGCACTTGTACGCCTTTCAATTAATGTAGGAAACTAGGCTCGTGCGGACACCCACCCGGCCCCCAAGGCTGTGCTGGCTGCAGGCTCTGCCTGCCTTCCCCGGATCTGGAAATTAACTACATACCATACTTTTGTTCTGTGCGTAGCAATACATTAGAGTCGATTTGTTTGCATATTTTTACACATCACATAGTTAATGTCTCTGAAAATATAAATAAAACATGCGTAACCATTAGACATCCTTAGAATCTGGGAAGTGCATAAGAATTTATTTGTTTTCAGGAGGATTATACATATTGTATTAAAACTATATAAAGGGTTTAATAAAATGGCAAAAATAAAGCAAGAGCGAAGGCTCTCAATCTGCACTGAGAGGAGGGAAGTGATCTTTCTTTGATGCCTATTAAATGTTCCAGCAGATGAAACCCTATATTCTGCCAGGAAATGAGTTTGCCACAAGCCGATTGGGTGCTGTCGTGTGTGCTTGACTTTACCACTGTCATTCCTCTTCTTGGAGTGGCAATACATTACGCCGCCTCCATTTTTCATTCCTCACTGCCCGAAATGCAAATTCCCTCTCTGTTGTTTATATTAGGTTTTCAAATATATGGAAATCCAGATATCTGGAAGAAAATGTCAGGGCCAGAAATACTCATGATCTGTCTTTCCCCAGCCCGACTTTTCTCCATCACCTACGCTACAGCTTGTGAGGAGAGTTAGCAGCAGGACAGGGGACCGTACAGGGACAAAGGCAGGAGCAGCTGGTCTGAGGGATACTTGGCAGCAGCAGCAGGCCTGGGAGAGAAGCAGCTTGCTGCTTGCAGTGGTTCTGGTTGTTGTACAGATTTTTTCCCCTCTGTGCAAAGGGAAACACAGCCTGTGGGCAGGCAGAAGAAATGACCCACACTGTGAAGGCAGGGAAGTTGGGTGGGATATTCAGTGGGAGTGATGGGCAGATGAGAGGGTGCATCCGGTCTCTCGGCGAGCTCTTCAGCTGAGCCATGAGGAGGGGGTTCCTTCCCCAATGGGCGTATTACAGGCCATTGAGAAAGGGGTAACAGTTAACTTGCAGATAACAGCCAGTTACACAGGAGCTTCTCTTGCTAGAAGATTTATAGCTGGAAAGCAAACAAAAGAAATGACGTAAGTGTGACAAGCATGTGGTCGGGCTGGCTGAATTGTTTGTTAGGAACAATATTCCTTACAAATGTCTGGCAAGAGACTGCTCACTGGCCAAGCCTGGCTGTCTGTGAAAACATTCCTTATTCGCTGGGCAGCTGGGATGAATAATTTCCAGCCAATGGTCCGTTGGTGAATGGTTTGCTTTCACCGTTTGCTGTTCGTTACTCCTGTTGTGAGTCTGTCACCTAAGTCACATGATGTTGTTTCTGTCCCTGATTGGATGATGAAAACATCTGAGACAGTCAAAGAGCAAGTAACAAATAAGGCACTTGCAGGTGTGACTTTTCAGACATGGAATCGGTTGGGCTGGAATTTGGTAAACTTTTGGGGTTCCCAGATATTGTCTCAGGGAGCTGTCAGGATCCAAATACTCATGGATAATGACTAACATCACCCCACAAGACTGAGTAAATCCAGCTCAGAGCTTTTATTGTGAAAATATTTGAGAGGGTGAGGGACGGTGTTTAGTATTTGACCAGCCCTGCCATGATTCCTCCAGCTTGGACTCCATTCACAGTGCAGTACCAGCCAGGACTCTCACACCGTGGCTCCAGAAGATGAGTGCCAGTGACTGTGGGCAAATGTTGGCCTGGTAAATTGGGGAGAACGGGCTCTTCCAATTCTAAATCTGAAGAAAGGTGCAGCGGAGCTCTGGTTACACCCCTTGCAATGGTGGATACTTGTTCAGCGTGACCAGACGTCTGGGGCTGAGTTCGCAGTAACGGTCCTGCTACACAGGAGAGAAATGGCAGGCTGTCTGTGTTCTCAGCAGCGTACATGCTACCATACTTGTTACACGCCTGTAACACAGAGCATTGGTGTCGTTCTCACACCAGAACAGACACACAGACTGACACGGGAGACAGGTTGGACACAAGAGAGCCGGGGGCCTTATGACACTCCTGTCTTTGGTAAGCTGGAGTGGAGTTGTGAGAGGACGGGCCAAGAGGCCATGAACGTAGGGACTCTGAATGGCCTGCCAGTAATGAATGTGAATTGTACCCATTTCTGCGTTATCAGTAATTTTAGCTATTTTAGACTCTGGCAGCTGGAGGGGATGACATGAAGGTAAAATCATTGTCTCCCAATCCCACAGAAAACATGACATTCCCTAGCTGACATAGACGTGAGAGCTATCTAACGGGAGTGGAAGATGGTACATATATGTATCCAGCTCCTATAATCAGGCGCCTTCCTGGGGTCCCGGTTACAAAGGTGCAGCCCACTCCAACTAAGAGCTGAGTATGATTTGTAACAATGTATCCCGTATTCATGCACTTTTGCCTCTTTTTCAGTTCCCACAATATTCTTGAATGTATTTGTGACTGGAAATTGTTCTCAAACTTTCTTGTGAAATGTTTCCCCCCATACCAATGGCTTGTGACCAGTTTGTTGGGAATATTTGTCATTCAGTCTGTGAAATCCATGCCGTGTAGGTTAGTCACATATGCTGTTTGTTATTTATCTGTTCCCTCATTGGAGGGCTTGTGTAACTAAACCAGCACCACACAAATTGCTCATCTTGACTACTACAATCAAATGTACAGTGTGAAGCTTCCAGTAAGTTTTCAAGCTTAACACCTGCTTTTCCTGAGTATTTGTGCTAGCAGAACTCAGCTGCTTGAAGGCAGATGCAATGCCCGTGGGAAAGGGTCGCAGACACGACTACACTGAAATCTGTGTTTAAGCTGAGTGAACATACACCAAACCTTTTTCTGTAGTTTGCAAAAGTTTGAGTAAGTGGCTTAGCAAACATACACAGCAAGCAGGTGATTGAACACCCCCCCCCACACACACACACACCACAACCCAGATCACTAAACATTGCAATACACAACATGGAATAATATTTCTGACATCACAGAAAGAAAAAACTGCACTGAAAAGCAGCATCTGTCCCTCTTTACACACATGGAATGAGCTGACATGGAGCTTGAATCCATGGGGACACATCTGGTAAAGGTTCCCTTTCCAGAGCTTGGTGCGGCCATCTCTTCCTGTTTTCACAGCTTGCACTGTCTGCAAAATGAGCTGTCTTTTAATAGATCCACTTCTCTAGAAGTAAATGTTCATCCTTGTTGCAAAGATATTGTAGCCAATAAACTCCCATTCGGTGTCATTCATGAAAGTCCCAGTCCAGCAAAGCACTTAAACACATGCTTAACTTTAGCACCTGCTCTGCTGAAGTCAATTGGTGCTTTGCTGGATTGGGGCTAAATGCCAGGAAATTTCAGCACGCATAACTTGCCTGGAAGGTTCAGACTCCTGTGCACCTTCCATTGCGATGCTGCAATGATTTTATCATCCCTGAATTTCATCACTGCCTACTATATCAGCATGCCCTGCAGTGATGCTGAGCCTTAGCTAAAGCCTGCTTGCTGCTGGGCATGGCCATTATCGGTATGTTGGTCCCTGCCATAGCAAAGGTACCTGCAACTTATCTGTCCATTGCATGGCTCCCCGCGATAACCCTTTGTGGCAGAAAGGAAAGCGTCTGCATCGACGCATGCGGCCATGGCGAAGGCATTCACAAGAGGATGTGGTGCATCCCCACCCCGCTCCTTTCCGTTACAGCAATGCCCACAGTGGCCCAAAGCAATGGCCCAAAATGCTGGAGCCTCAGTCGCGTTCTTCCACCATGTCACCATTGCACAGGCTAATGGGAGCTGAATTCAACCTATTGCTATGGTTACAAAAGGCCTTTCCTTCATGAATTAGCAATCAGCCCAGTTCTTATTAAAATACATAACACACGCTGTGGAATCGATAGGGCCGAGTAAGACTGGCAGGTTTACATCTGTGTCCTGTCTCCTCGTTTGCCATACACAAGTTGTTGTGCCTCTTGCCTGAAGCGTGGCAGGGTGCAGAGCTGTGTTATATCTGTGGGATCAGCTGGGGTCATGGCAGTTTCTGAAGACCCGCTTTCCACAAGTTTGCAGGATCAGGAGTTTGCATTTTGAAGCAGCTCATGCCTTTCCAATGTGCTTCTGAGGGTTGGCTCAATAGAAGAATAAAGGTACCACAATGCAGAAATCCTTCTTTAGCATCACTGGCTTTAGTGATGGGGAGATGCACACAACACAACTTTCCATCAGCTTCCCAACTGGAGACAATGGATGGCAAAGGACTACGGGGAACGGGGAAGAATTTTGGTTTTTAGTTTACATTCCCCATCACTGTGGCTGGAGATTTCCCGTTGTTGCTACTGAATAACGTTAGTATTTTTATACACTGACAGAAATGGCATCAAGATAATTTCTGATTTCTCTGTTATTCAGTTCTTTCTCCCAACTCTGTACTTTTTTGGCAGACTTCTTGTTCCAAACCACTGAACCTTGTTACATATCTGAACGTATAATCCAAATCTCCCCTCCTTGAGGAGACAGGAGTTGGGATAAAGCACCATGTCCCTTTTGCTCCTTTAAAGATCAGCTCAAACACAGCAGTTCTGAAGGATGAGTTTTTTTCAAAGTTCATATTCCTCCTTTTCCCATTTGCTTACCCCTCTGCAACAAACACTTTAATGTTTGACTTCTTCTTCCAGTCTCTGTCAAGCATCGTGGTTAATGACAGAGGAAGCCACAGAAGTCTGGAGTTCAGATGTCATCCAGCTTCTGACATCTGAAAATTTGGGTTGGAAATGCAATGAGAACAAGATATTGGGAATGGTTCTAGAAAGGAGCAGAGGTTTGGGGTGAGGGATGTCAGCTGGTGTCTTTCCAAACAACTCTTGCATTGGCCGTCATGAAGCCTTCCATTAGCGACGCGGCTGAAATGGCTGGTAGTTTTCCTACTCCTGTGTATCTGAATCTGTCATAATGGATAAACAATACCAAATATATCCCTTTTTGTCCTACAGTATCACTGTGGTTTTTGCCTGCTCTCTTTCCTTCCTTTGGCAATGAACTCAAAAAATAATTGTCACAGAAAAATAAATTTCCCAGCAAACATCTTGAGATCTGCAGATGGAAATCACCATGTAAGTGCAAAGTATTATTCTATTCTATTTTATTTTTTATATGAGGAGCTACTGCACATTGTCACCAAGAGTGGGGAGAGCACTGGCTACAAGACAGCTCCCAACATAACTTACTTCTAGCCAGGCAGCAGCATTGGGTAGTTTTATTACATCAAAATGATTTATTTTAAAAAAACATGTTTACAGATCAAGAAAATTCCTTTAGCAATATCTGACTTGGAATCAGGGAAGCATCTTAGACTGCAAAGGGAATTATGTGCAGTTTTGCTCATCTCTTGGGCAAGGTGCTGTTGCAGAATGAACTGTAAAGAGACACAGTGAGGGTAAATTGGGACCCTTGGACAAGAAAGCCAGAGCAACAACTCAATTGCACTGAAGAAACCTTTTGCATCTCCTGATTCTGAGTTTCAACAGAACTTTATATTACACAGGCAAATGGCATTATCCAGCTCATTGGGGATTAGAAGGCTTCTGGACATGAAATGCTCAGCCCCCAGAGGTGTGTAGAAGGGCTTTTTATTTTTTCTGACTCATCACAGCTGCAGATGATGCATTAGGATGAAGGCTTTCTGCAAATGATCTTTAGGAGCACACTATCCATCATTATTGAAGGTCGAGTCACAGGTGATTTCCATCATCTCTCAGTTATCTGCTACCCATACGCTGGGCCTATGAAATACAGCATGGCCCCTCGTTTGGGCATATGTGTATGCGCTCACTGAATACAGGAAGACCGAATGCATGTGTGAGAGTGAGTGCAGATCCAGCCTGTGGCATCACAAGTGGCCCGTTTCCCTCCTGCCCTAGAGAAGGTGGATCCTGGTGCCGCTTGGATGCAGAATCCGGGGCTGCAAGCTGGACAGAGACCCAGTGATCAGAACGGTCAGCTGCTCAGAAAGAGGGAAAGTTCATTCAAGGTCTTGGAAGAAAGTGCCAACAAGTAACGTACGGTGAGACCAGGACACTATTACCTGTCTCCTTATGGGATCCTTTCCACGTCACGTCCAATTCCTCCCTCCTGCTACCTCACTCCCCACACATGCCTCAACCCCCACCTTGCTTCCCCCTTGCCAGACAGGCCTTCTGTCCCCAACAACTTTTTCAGAGGGGGTGGGCAGCTGCTGTAAGCCAGTCTCGCTTGTGCCAGGCCTTCCACAAGTCACAGGTGTGTTGCTTCCCTTTGATCCGCTAGCAAAATGTAATGGCAGCGGCCAAATGGATAGTCAGACCTGCCAAAGCAGGAAAAGCAGGCGGACAAGGGAGCGGAGATATTGCAGGGAGGGCACAGTGTGGGTGGGGGACACGGAGGGGGCCCAGGAAGAGTTCAGGATGACTCTTTGTACCTCCCTGTCCAAAGCTCTGTTCTCTGGGGGCAAAATCCACCCCTGTGCAGTGCGTCCTCACAGGGCATCGGTGCCACAAACAGCTTTCAGAAGTGGGGGCCTCCCTAGTGCTTCGGGTTGCCATCTTTCTAACTGTGGCTAGCTGGACCCCTGAGGCCCCACCCCTGCTCCACTTCTTCCCCCAAGGCCCTGCCCCCATCACTGGCTTCTCTCCCCCCCTCCACCTCTCACTGGCTGGATTGTCTCCACACACACCCCCAGGCTGGGCTCCCTCTGCTCTGGGGCTGGGATGGGAGGTGCTGCAGCCTGGCAAGGAGCCCGCCTGCAGGCAGGAGGTGGCCCTGGCTGAGCAGGGACTGACGCAGGCTGATGACCAGGAGCCTCCCCTCACCCCACAGTAACCGGACTTTTGGTGTCTCCTCAATACATCTGACTGGATGCTGCCAGGTCCCCTTTTTGACCGGACTTCCCAGTCAAAAACTGGACATGGGGCAGCCCGTCCAGCGCACCCAGCCAGGGAGTCCCATGGGTGATGGTTTGCACGTGCCGAGACTGGAGGTACAGTACTAAATGATTTCCCCACCTCTGTCTCAGACACATCAGCTGCCCTTTTTGCCGCGGACACGCTAGAAAGTAGAATTAACGTAAACTCCCCTGCCCGGGAAAGCTGTTCAGTGTGTCACGTGTGCCGCATTTAAATTAATGTTGCTAAAACAACAATGCTATTTTTAATATTTAATGAGCCTCTTTGAAGACTAGGAAAATCTGTCAACTTTCCTGGTGGATTTGAGTCTTGTGTTCTGGGTTTTTTTCTCCTTTGATTAAAGGCGGTAGCAGTGTTCGGCAGAGCTACACGTGTGTGGGGTGGGGGCTGCGATGCACCCAGGGACCAACTTCCCTTTGGGGGCACATTAAAATCTTCACTAAGGGCTGGGGGCTGAGGAGTCCCTGAGCAGCTTGTCCTTTCTGTGCCAGTGCCCAAGGCTGAGTGATTGGCCTCTGCTTTCCTTGCACTCAGCACCTGGCTTTCCTAGTTCCTGGCTCTCTGCTCTGCACAGGGTTGATCCTTGATCGGGACCTGGGTGATGGCCAGGACTGGGCAAGACTCCTGCAGTCAGAGGGTTCACGATCTTCAGATGCTGTGGATGGGATTGCAATTTCGGAAAGAAGAAACAACACACAAAACTAGCTCAAGCAGTTATTTCCCTATAATTGAAACCCATGGGGATAGATCAGCCTCTCCACGCCATTCACCCCTTCCCTGCTCACCCCTGCTGTGGGGCCCAGGGAAGGAAATCTCCAGTTTCCCTTGCACAGATTCCCTACTTTGTCTTTCTGGAGTGGGGTTGGGCGAGGCTGAGGGATCCACCACCAGGCTGTGTTAGCTCTGCAGGAGATGCTATGCATACTCCCTGACCCCTATTCCTCCCCAGAGCAGAGGACAGAGGGATGGTGCCTTGGAGGCAGTTAAGACCCCCTACTACAGGGAGCTCCTGTTGCTGGGGCTCTGGGGTGTGAGACCCCACAGCGAGTGATTTGTCCAAGACGATTCAGTCTGTCTCTGGGAGAGCAGCCTCGCCCCACTCTGGCATTTGTGCAGGTTCCCGATGCTTGTTCACTGTTTGTTCACCAACTCCTGCCCCGCTCCTCTCCGCTGTCACTCATCTTCTTGTCTCGCACTCTCCCTGTTCTCTGGCCATTCCCCATCCAGCAGTTTCCACCCGAGTGTCTCCTTATCTCCATTCTCCCATGCTTTCTTCTGAGCCAAATACAAACCCAGCAACATTCCCACCTGGGTTGGATTCTGACTTGCCACTTGCTAACCTCTCCAGGCGGCTTCCCTTGCACAGAAGCCCAGGCCATGCCCAAGGAGCCATGAGTGCACTCAGCCCTAGGCAGTGGAGGAGCAAAGCAGAGAGCAGAGGGAGTCTCCGTCTGGGAAGGGGGAAACTCACAGGTGAGGAGAGGCCTGGTTCAGGTTCACCTCTCTTCCACAGTGGCACCAGAGCCTCTGGGGACGGGGTGGACACTGAAGTCATCGAAGGGAAAGGACTGTCAGGGTTCTGGAGCACTGGGAAATGCGTACGTCTGAAATAGGACTAATGAGACGTGTGCTGGTGTGGTTGGGTTGCATTAATGACCCTTCAGAGGATACAATCGCTAGCAACTTTGACTGTAATTACCATGCCAGTGATCAGCAGTGACATCATTTAGGCCAAATGTAACGCCTGTCTTGGATCCCTGTCAAAGTCAGGACTTCTCTACGGCTGGCCTACTGAGCCTCCCTCCCTGCACTGCTGAGCCCCTTCTGCAGCTGTCTCTTTGGCTTCTGGCTGCTGGCCAGTGTGGCCCTGAGTCCAGCATTCTTGGGCTTTTTAAGGGAGCTTCTGGACTTGAGCAGGAATTTGCCCGCACAGCTCAGTTGACAATGTTGAGAGTGAGTGGGAAGGGAAGGGAACGAGCCGTCCTTTTATTCGGCGGGTTTTCACAGTGCTTTAGTATGTAAGGGGCTGGCTGGAAGCACATCTGCACCCTGTGACCTTTGGATGGTGTCCGCTCTCGGGTGGACAGCTCCGGGGTGGGCTGTTCCAACCCTCCCTGGCTCCCCGGGGCCTGTAGGAGCATATTCCTTCACCTCGTTATGAGTGATCTTGTGAGCACCCTCCAGAGGCAGAGTGGTACCGAAGCAGGGCTGTGGTTAGACGGGTGCGCTGATGAGGAATGAGTCTTCTGTAAGTCAATAGCACCTGGACAGGAAACCCAGACAGATTATTGGAGTCCTTCCCTTCGGACATGGTGATCATCAGGAAAACAGATCTGGCACCGACCTTCACGTGCTGTGGGGGAAGGGTCCCTTTCTGAGCCTCATATGCCAATCCGTGCTCACATGAGCTAGTTGGCAGAATTGCCTCTCGCTCTGACTCTTCTGTCCCCTTTTACTGGGACTTTGCAGCCAGAGCGTGCTGGACACACGTGTCCTGGCACACGCTAGGAGGACAGCAGTGTCCCAGTACAGCGGCAGGTCTGTCGGTGCTATGCATGAGCAGATCCAGTCAGAGAGCAGAGCAAGCCCTCAAAGGTGAGTTAAATACCGTGCAGGTGACTCTTGGATTTCCTTCCATATTGTCAATCCAGTCTGACATCTGGAGCCCTCTGTCCTGAAATCACTGACTGCCAGGGCATCACCAGTCATGGGCTCCTCCAGCATCCCTCAGCTTTGAACTCTTAGATCAGTAGAATAATTCCCTGCCTCTCTGGCTGGGCCTGGCTTTTGTGACACTCTTAATGTGTAGCTTAGGCCAGTTTAATTTCCTCCCTGTGTTGCTGGGAGATGGGTGTGAGGCTATCAATGCATCTTGAGTGAGATGGGTGTCGGCAGAGGTGACTGGCGGATCCTGCTCTTCAGCAGGGGTCTCTGGGATACGTGAGGTGCCTGGGAATCTGCAGGCAGCGGGTGTGCGGCTAGGCCAGGCCTTTTCCTTCCCTCCTGACACTCAGGGCCAGCTTTTCAAGCACTCAGTGCTCTCATCCGGGCCAGACATTCACAAGAGCTCAGCTCCAACTTTGGCACCTAAAAAGGGGCCAAATCCAAAGCAGTCAGTTCCCAGCAGCTGCCCCGGTGATGCTTAACGGCCAGAACTCCCAAAGCACTGCTCTCCCCGTGTGCCATGGGGAGTGTTCCCTGGATAGCTGGCCTTGCCTGGGATCTCAGACCCGAGGGTGGCAGAGACTGCATCTGAGGCCAGCCAGGCCGGGCAGAGAGTGAGAGCAGGAGGCCCCGTCTCTCCCTTAAAGCTCAGAGGTTCCAGTGCAATTGCAGGGCCTGCACTGAGACCCTTAGTGATGAACCAAGCGGCTATCCGCTCTTTTTCTCCATCAGCGCCTGGGCCCCATGCCCCACTGAGAGCCCTGGCCTAGCCCCACAGGGGAACCTGAGCCCCAGAGGAGTCTATCCACAGCTTGTTCTCTCTTTCATTCATCCCAGCGCATTCCTGTAAGTGCTGAAGCCTTCTTTCAAACATTGCTTGTGACTAGTCAAGGAAACCACTCACACATGGTGAGTGCCAGCCAGATGCTGGGCCTGGGGCTGAATATCGGGGCTTTGCAAGGGTCATTTGCAAGGGGCTCCCAGCAGCCAACCTCTTTCCTATGTGTTTGGGGTTCAAGTGAACTCAAACCACCTCCTAGCCCTGCCCCCAGCAAACCTGGGAAACTCCAAAACGATGCCTGGCCATCACCTCCCTCTAACTTCCTGCGTCTAGTGGTACCCTGAAGATGGGGAAAAGAGGAAGCCATTGGCTGAAGATGGCCGTTGTAAGAAAGGGCTCCCAGGGCTTATGAGATGGGAGGGAAAGAGGCTATGCTGACCAGAAGGCAGGTAGATTCATGGAGAGTGTGCAGGGTGTCCCTGCTGAGCCAGCTGCAAAGGTCTAACCCGTGGTCACCTGGAGCAGGTTCAAGGGCATTCTTGGAAGGGTCACAATGGACCCTAAGCCATTGTTAATCACAGCTGATGGGGGGTTCTGCACAAACCTGGAATCCGGCTTTGGTCTCTTGAAGTCTCCTTCACGGAGGCTGCATAGCCATCTGCCTTGGATGGGTTAGACCCAACAGACCCTGTGTCTTGGCAGGGGTTAGACTCGATGACCCTGTGGTTCTATGATTCGATGTAAATTCTCTTGAGGCTCACAAAGCTCTTGAGCAGTGCTGTGGACAGCAGTCAGCCTGCCTGCCCAGAGCGGATTTCATGGGCTGGTTCTATAACAACCTGTATCTCACACCCCTGCCGAGTGTGGACATGCACCCAGCGGCACTGGGTGGGCTGGCCTGAGGGTTGGGGTTTGTGTGAGTTCAGAACTGCAGCCAAAACTCAGCACGTGCAGCTCCACCATCAGCTGTTTGCACCACTCCCCACCAGCGAACCCACTGGGGGAAATCTGGCCCCATCCAACTCAATGGGTCCTTTGCAACTGGCTCCCGCGGGGCAGGACTTCGCTCACTGAGCCTTGCTTGTCCCCTCCGGGTACTGGCTGGCCCCTTGCCTGTGAGGAGATTTGCCCTCGTGCCCAGGAGCCTTACAGCAGGGGGGACTTTTCAGGGGGAAAAGCGGGTGCTGGGTCCATCGGCTGTGGGGAGCCAGAGGGGCATTGTGGGCGGGGGTAGGGCACCCCCAGACTCGCTGGCCTGTTACCCAGGCTCTGCTTTCCTCAGGGGTGTGTCCTGGGCAGTAACCTCACTCCAAACCCTCGCTGTGTTTAGCTGACATGCCCCAGCAGACTCAGAGTCTGGATTTTGCATATTTGTCTGTGTCTTGACTGGCAGGAGCGCCTGCTCTCAGCTGAAAGGAGGGCTGGCAGTTTGGCTGTGAGCCCTGCATGTATCTGTGCCCAGGCTGCCTTGCTGGCTCTGTGCCCCCCCGCCCCCACTCAGAACCAGATTGACAGCAGCTTGTTAAGCTTTGACAGAGCATCAACTTTTAAGGAGACAGAGAAAGCAGGAAAAAAAGCAAGTCATGATTTCTGCCTCTGCTGTTCAGCCCTCCTGGAACCAGTGCTCCTGCCCACCTCTTTAAAACCCCCAGATTGATAACTCTGTCATCAGTGCCCCGGCCTACTGCTCCGTATCCCAGCCCTCGACCACAACTCTGCCTTTGAGGGCAAATGTCCTGCTGTGGAGTTGTCCTCAAGGATGTTCATTTTCTCTCCTGCAGACTTGTTGATTGCCCTCAGTAAATAGCCACCAGTCAGTATGGCTCGCTCTCACAGGCTTCCTGGCAGAAATTGGTCTCGCTGGCAGGCCATTTCCGAAGGGAATCAGATCCATTTTGTAGTCATTCCTTGTGATGAATATTGGCACTCTGGAAACTCTTTTACAAAGTTATGCAAAACGGTAACCAACCTTTTCATTATAGGTCTGTGACCACTGACACTCCACAGTGTTGTTTCAAGAGAAGCCTGAAGAAAGAGGGAGCCCAGCCCAGCCCAGCCCATAGCAACTAGCTATTTATGGTCTGTAGCCAACCGCAGTGCGAAGTCCTGAGTCCTTACAACAAGTGGAATGCAGGTGGCATTTACCCCAGAAGGGAAAACGGTACAAAACCAGAACAAGTGCCGGTAACAGGTGACCTGGTAGTAAAAGCGTGTGGCTTCTGCTGCCTGTGTTTGAGGCTGTGGCCATGGTGGGAGGGGTGAAAATTGTTGTACCTTTGAACAACTTCCCACGGGGGCGTGGTGGATTGTCCATTACTGGCCATTTTAAAATTAAGATGGGATGTTTTTCTGGAAGAGATGTGCTAGTTCAAACAGGGACGAATTCAGAGATCTACTCTGGCCTGTGTAATACAGGAGGTCAGACGAGCTGATCACAGTGATCCCTTCTGGTTTTAGAATCTGTGAAATCTATTATCTTTCTGTAATCTGATTTCCTCATTTCTTGCTTTTTTCATTCTTCGCCCTTTGCCTCGCTGCCCCAGTAATTGTCAGTCTGTCTGTGTTACAATGGGGGCACCCTCCGGCAGGAGATTTGTATGCCAGAAATTTCACAAGGTCCAACATTGTGCCCTGGGGGGAGTGAGTGATTAGCCCCAGCTCTCAGCTCCATGCTGAAAACTTCTTTATTAAATATTTGCAATCCATATTGATTCTGAATATCCCTCTCCAGGCTCAGCCCCATTTGTCCTGAAGATGTTCGTAGCTAATCCTAATCCTTTCAATTTCACTTTTGAATAACCCAGTGATGGAGCTTGTATTGAGCAAGAGTCATTTCTCAGTTTCAATTCTTTCACCTTTGAAAAGCCTTGCGGTGTTCTGAATAGTATTAACAATAACCGATATTTTTTTAAAACCTCAAAAATCCTTCACATTCCTGCTTTGCAAGCTGAGCGATCCAGCTGTCGCAAAGTGCAAAGAGTGTAGGCCAGCTCGGGTGGGTCGCACGGCATCTGCTCTTCCCACTGACTGATGGGCTCCGTGTTTCGAGCTCCCTTCACTTGCAGTGCTTTGTATTATATTTCAGTGCAGGTGTGAAATCTCATTTACTTCTTTCTCTGACCATCTCTCCTCCGCTAATAACATTGGCTCAATAACATGGAGGGCGGAGGGAGGCAGCAGCTAAGGCTTGCAGCCTGCTGTTCTCGGCAGGGAACACCAGAGGGAGAGCAAGAGTCCTCACACTGTTCGCAGGAGGGTCCTGTACCGTAGACACTGCAGGGAAGAATGAATCTCATCTTTATCCCCTGGGCTGCTGGGCACCAGCTCTCCTTCCACAGGCCTGTTCACAAATGCTGCCCCTCATCATAGGGGCAGCGCAGCAAACGGCGTGTCCGAGGACTTAGCGCATTCGTCTGTCACCTCTGGAACACCGGATTCCAATTACTCCCGCCCTTGCCAGTGAAAACGCTTTAGTGACTCATGTAGCCCTTTAGTGGACGTGAGCCAGGAGGATAAAACCGCCACCAAAGGCAGCACAGCTGGCCACCTGTGCTTGAGCAAGGCCTAGGGAGTGAGCAAGGTTTGTGGTCAGGTTACAGGTGCGTTTGCAGAGGTGTTAGCTGTGTGTTTAGCGGGGTGATGGGGGTCCATCCGTAGAGGCAGTGGGGTACAGAACTAAACTAGCAAGGAGTCACGCAGATGAGGACTCCGTGTTTTAGGGACACACTGAAGGATCTTGCATAACATCCCCCTGCAATATGTGTTGTGCCAGGTCATGCTCCCCATGAGTGTGTTAAAGATGTGTTGAGTCTGGAAGGAATGAAAGCTCGCAATCGGGCAGAGTGAGCATAGATGATCATTTAAAACATTTCTGCAAGACACGCAACAAACCAGCGTGTTTCATATGCAGTAATAATGGATCTGATACATTCAGAGCCAACCCTGCACACCATGGCTCCCGGGAACTTCACAGCAGCAGAAGGGGTAGATCTCAGATCCTTCTGCCCCCAATCACAAGCTGCTAGCACTGGATCTGAAGGACAATCTCCATTAGTTTTTAGCAGTATAGGGTATCTGACATAGTTGATCAGTTCTGATTCTACTCAGCAGAGGGCAGTGGAACCCTGCCAGAGAGCCAGCTAATTACAATATCTTTCTGTTATATGCTAAAGCACTTAAAGATTTCAGAACCAGACCCATGATTTGTAATCAGGCAAACATCCGGCTGAAATTGAGGGTGTTTTGCTTCAATGAGGACTTCAGGATTGGGTCTGATTTATATGCAAGAATGCATCCATCTCTGGGTCCTCTCATCTAAGACTGCCCAGAAGCCTGCTTACGCAGAAGCACTCAGCACTGGGAGGGAAGAAGTAAAAAGGCCTTTACAACCGAAGCTGGTTGAAAATATTTCATTGGAAATGATGATTCAGTGAAATAGAAACCTTTGGCAGGAATGTACCCATTCTTCAAAATTTTCACTGGTAATTATCAAAATGTTTCATTACAATAAAATCAAAACATTTCAATTCAGCTTTATGGTTTTGTTTCAGCTATCATTTTGACATAATATAATAGGGAAAATGATAAAGTCAAAACAAAATATTTTGGAATATTTTAGTTAAAAATCCAAGATTTTAATTTCCTAGACCCATTTGGAATGAAACTAAATTTTGAAATCTCAGAATTTCCTGTGGTTCGGAAATTCTGTTATTCAGCAAACTCTGTCTGTAGCACAAGAGAATTCTTTGGAAGGAATGTTGGTAGAATGGAACCATATACTGACAGCGCCCAAACTAGGTATTTCTCCAGGTGCCAGTTGAGTTTCCCCAGCCTTTCTGGGCACTAGCCTGTCAGGATTTGGCCCTGATATGTGTGTTTATCACCACGTTGCATATACATTTGGTTGGAGATTCCTGTTAGATGAGTGCCTGGTTGGAACTGTTTGAAATCAGATTAACTTCTCATATGAAATGTGCACAATATTCTTGTGTAGACATGTGCGTTTCAATCAGTTAAGTGTATATGGTTCCATGCATGCCACTGGATTCAGCTGCTGGCCTTGGCACTGTCGATACTGGGTAGATTCTGCAGCTATTACAGATAGACATATTGCCTGGTGCTGTGCAATTTTAACCGACTGATGCATCCTCCCAACCATCATGTTACAAGTAAGTGGCTCTGATTCCCACAAGAAAAATCCCCCAAGCCACATCCCTGACTTTCAGTGTTTCTGATCCTCTTTGGCTATGTGCTAGTCTGTTCAGTCTTCTCCTCTGCTCACTGCTATTTGCATAACACCTCGATATTGCCAGCCTGCTATTTAGAGATGCTCAGAAAAAGTTTTTTTGCTGAAAATTTCTACTAAAATGTAATCATTCAAGTTTGTTTCATTTATGTTAAAAAACCTGAAAACTGAAAAATTTCAACCAAAAAATGCTGGAACCAGAAAACTTTTCAGCTTTGGAGAAAATTTTTTGGCTTCAGGTTTTCCAACAAAAAGTCAAAATTTTCCAGGCAAGCAGACATTTTTCAATCAGCTCCATTTATATTAGTGCCAGCTCTGGCAAATATACACCTCTTCCTCTGGCAGAAGTTTCTAATCCAACCCCAGACAGGATGACCAAAATCCCCTTCCGATTCCTGGCAACTTCTCATCTAAATTAACTCTGGACCGGTTCATCCAAATTCCATCTCATTTCTTCTCATTGTCTGTTAAAGATATCTGGGTTTTTCAGAGCGGTTTCTGGCAGACACACCCAGGCATAATCCTTCCTAGGGTTCCTTTTTAAATTCCATTCTAATTTTGCAAAGACATCAGGCTGTTATTACCTGCCATGTTTGCCCTAGCCGCTACCATACATAGCGCCAAATTCTGCCTTCAGTTACACTGGCCTCAATCTGCAGAAACTCCACCATAGTCAATGAAATTACTCCTGCTGTACACCAGTTTAACTGAGAGCTGAATTTGTCTCCCAGTAGGTTGGGAAATGCCCTTTAAAGGCATTCGCACTATACCTAAATCTTCCAGCTAGACCCACATTTTACTTTTATAGACATCTGTTTGTGGATTTATCTAACTCTGACCCTCTATATCTTAGGCGTTCGCATCCATTTTTTAATGCTACTGATTGACCAAATTACTTTTCAAATTACTTTCATCCCTGCTTGCACAAGGGACTGCTGTGTTAAAGGTTTTCTTTAGAAAAGCCATCAGCACACCGTCATTTGCAGATTTCTAACAAGGTGGCTTAGCCGCTTTTTAATCCCCAGCTTCCTCAGGTGTGGTGGCTGTAGTGAAGAGCAAGGAGGGGGAGCACTGAAAGGGGGAGTGGGAAGGGGGTTTTCAATTCAAGGTCTGCTCCCTGCTTGAGCGATCAACATCATTTCCATACTATAATTACATTGCCCAATCCTCTCCTGATTTTACTGCTATCTTGTAAGCCGTCCCGGTTGTGAGTAATTTAAAGCTATATGAGATGTCAGGCTCTGTGAAACAATCACCCCTCAAAGAAATATGGTCTGAGATAATAATTGATAAGTCCCATTAGGCAATGGGCCCTGTTATTTCCTATTCGGCCTCTTCTGAGATGGCCTTGTTGATTCACTTAATGCAGATTTTGTCACTTGGCGTCATTGAGAGAACAGTATGCCCACAGTCCATGCATATCAGGTGGGAACCTCAGGGGTGACAGGGAGAGAACTAAGGGGGAGCAGAGGTGATTTTTTACCATGGGGCAAAGCAGGACTAACCAGTGCTAGTCCGTGTCCTCACTGCCAGTATTTCAATATTTCAGCCAGATTTATTTCTGTGTTTTCACATGAAACACGTTCTGAGTATTTGTTACCACCCATGTTTGCTTTGTTGGTTTAGTCTCAGCAGTTCCTTCTCATTCCCATCAGCAGTCATGACACTCGGAGGCATCTCCATTGATCCCTGTCCTTTGCTCTGCCTTCTCCTGGGTGATGTCAGTGCTTCTCCAGGTTGCCAGTTATACGTCTTCTCCAAGAAACTTTCTTTCTTTCTTTCTTTCTTTCTTTCTTTCTTTCTTTCTTTCTTTCTTTCTTTCTTCTCTCTCTCTCTCTCTCTCTCTCTCTCTCTCTCTCTCAGTGTGGAGGTAGGTGGCCCAATTCCTTCATTCCACTGACAGGACTGGAATTGTGATGGTGTTCTTGAGCATTCCTCACCAATCTACTGAGCTGGGGGTGGCTTAGTTCACTGCTTGATTGAATGTTGATGATTCTTGTCATTCCTCTGGATCTAGAAGATCCTTCTTTGATGATATGTTTCAAAACTGTCTCTCTGGCCTTTCGGTGTGGCTGCTGTTCCTGGGACACCCTAGTTTCTGTTGCTATAATGAATGACTGATGTAATATATCACCGTTATATACTTTCTTCTTTGATATCAGTTTTTCATTACAAAATTTGTTGAATGATTGAAAGGCTGCTCTTATTTTTGAGACGTCATAATTGCTTCTTTAGGATCAACTGTGCCAGACAGTTTAGAGCCAAGAGAAGTGAAATTGTCAATTTCTGCAAGCTGTTACTTCAAAAAAAGAAAACTGCCATTCAGTTTTTGATATGTTCCTACTTGACTTGTGTCATCAGCGGCTGATCTTGGGGCTATGATGGGAAAGGAGTGGTGGAATTGATTTTAAGCCCAATCACTAGGGCTCCCTGTAACATACTGAAATGCATTGAAATACTGAAATGCAGTGACCACTTCAAGTGTCAGGACACTAGCCTAGACAAGAGTGTTGGTCTGATCTTGCATGCAGTTCGCATGCTCTTTAGAGTGTGAAATGATTGCTGAGAATGTTCTACCCAACTCTGTTTGATGGTGCACGGTCCATAGCAAGAAGTACTCTCAGATTCTTTCCTGAAGTCACAAAAGCAGATGCCGCTTCTCTCTCTTGGCTATGGCAGGATTGGCTGATGTTTGATTGGTACATGAGCTCCCATCTCTGAATCAATCTATTTTTCTTTGACAGGTTTATTGAGTGCTCATTTTTCAGAAAGATGAAGGCCCTATGTTGTGGAAAGACTTTGGCCATATTTTTTTCTTCCAGAAGTCTTGCCCTTTTGTGCAACATTCTCCACAAAGACATAAGAATGTCTGCCCCACTTCTGAATATCCTGTGATGTTTCTTCTGTCGCATTATGGAGGAGGTGGTGGGGTTCAGTGAGTGCTATTCCCAGGTGGGTGGCTTCCCTGGTCCGGGTCTCAGCTCTCCCATCTCTCCAATGGGGTTGATGATGCTCACCTCCTTTGTCCAGCAGTGACTTTGAAAAAGATTTGGGATCGCGGTGGAGAATCAGTTGAACATGAGCTCTCAGTGCTACACCATGGCCAAAACGACTAATGTGATCCCTGGGTATGTAAACAGGGGCATCTCAAGTCAGAGCAGAGAGGTTATTTTATCTCTGTATTGGGCACTGGTGCAACCGCTGCTGGAATCCTGTGTCCAGTTCTGGTGCCCACGAGTCAAGAAGGCTGTTGATAAACTGGTGAGGGGTCAGAGAAGAGCCACGAGAATGATTAAAGGATTAGAAAATCTGCCTTATAGTGATAGACTCAAGGAGCTCTAGTTATTTAGCTTAACAAAGAGAAGGTTAAGGGATGACTTGATCAGTCTGTAAGTACCTACATGGGGAACAGATATTTAATAATGGGCTCTTCAGTCCATCAGGGGAAGGTATAACATGATTCAATGGCTGGAACATTCAGACTGGAAATATGGTGTAAATTTACAACATTGAGGGTAATTAACCATGGGAACAATTTACCATGGGTCATTGTGGATTCTCATTCACTGTCCATTTTTAAATAAAGATTGAGTTTTTTTCTAAAAGCTCTGATCTAGGAATGATTGTGGGGAAGTTTTATCGCCTGTGTTATCCAGGAGGTCAGACTAAACGATCACAGTAGTCCTTTCTGGCCTTGGAATCTGTGAATCTATTAATTTTACAGCACTTTGCAGCAGTTTTGTCCTTAATGCAGCTTTCATAACCTCATCGCCTCTGGAGTTTAGAAAACAGAAAATTACATTTTCTTTCTTTCTTTCTTTCTTTCTTTATCTCTGCCTCCAGCTTTTTAACAATTGTACAGTTTACAACCTCTCATTCTTTAAACTTTTTAATTTTTAATTAGAAGAGAGAATGTAAACTTAATTTTTTGTTGTCTAAAACATATGAAAGGTCTCGCCCATGACAAGAGAATGAGTGATGAATTATGCAAGCAGCAGAAGGAAAACTGACTTTTTTGATGTGGTAGTTTATAATTGCATGCATAAGCTACTGCATTCTTGAGTCAGGCAAACATTATTGTACACATTCAGTAACCTTTTAAAAAAACCTGACAGCTAATTTATGATTGGTCGATGAAAACCGAACTATATTAACAAATAAAAGCCCAAGAAACCTGCACAAATTTTACATAAAATACAAAGAGTTCAAAATAAAACGACTTTATGGAAAATGGAAAATTTTCTTTTCTGTGTTTGGAGGGAATGAAGGGAAGATCTTCACTGTGCATGAAGGGAAGATCTTAGAGTCTTCAAGGGTGTCTAAGCCATGAGAGGAATGTGAACTGCGTGTAAACTCCTTAGGGTAGGAACTGCAGTGAGACCCAGAACCTTGACTAGGTATCCTAGGGGTTACCCCAATACAAATAATAACAGAATAGTACATTGATCATTTAATTGGTCCTGTTTATTGTAAAGGAAGCAGAGGGCTAGGGATGGAATATGGAGTTTTTAACCTCCAGGTGATGGAGTAATTTAACTCCTGTCAAGTCCCTAATAAGGACAGCTGATTGGAAAACAGAATTTCTCTCCCATGGGAAATGCTGACATTTCGAATTTCATTTTTCCTGAATTGGCACTAAAATCAAAATCTTGAAATAATTCATAGAAAGGCGATTCTGAAATATTTTGTTTTAGCCATAACAAAATGACCTTATTTAAATTGTAAATGGAGGATCGTCATCAAGCAGGTGTGTTTCCAGTGGAGTCCCACAGGGATGAGCTCTTACACCTCTGCTTCTTACATCTTTACCAGTGACCTGGAAGAAAATGTAAAACCATCTCTGACAAAGTTTGGAGATGACAGACAGTTTTGGGGAATGGTAAATACTGAAGAGGACAGGTCACTGATACAGAGTGATCTAGATCGCTTGGTAAACTGGGCACAAGAAAACAATATATGTTTTAATATGGCTAAGGTGAACATATACATCTAGGACTAAAGACTGTTTGCCATACTTACAGGATAGGGGTCTCTGTCCTGGGAAGCTAGGTCTCTCAAAAAGATTTGGGAGTCATGCTGGCTAATCAGTTGAACATGAGTTCACAGTGTCACGCAGTGGCCAAAAGGGCTAATAGGATCCTGCGATGCATAAACAGGGGAATCTCAAGTCAGAGCAGAGAGGATATTTTACCTCTGTATTCAGTTCTGGTGCCCCCAATTCAAGAAGGATGTTGATAAACTGGAGAGGGTTCAGAGAAAGATGAAAGGGTTAGAAAACTTACCTTATAGTGACAGACTCAAAGAGCTCAATCTATTCAGTTTAACAAAGAGAAGGCTAAGGGGTGACTTGATTATAGTCTATAAAGTATCTACATGGGGAACAAATATTTAATTATGGGCTCTTCTGTCCAGCAGAGAAAGGCCTAACACGATCCAATGGCTGGAAGCTGCAGCTCGACAATTTCAGACAAAGTATAGCACATATTTTTAACAGGGAGGGTAATTAACCCTGGGAACAATTTACCAAGGGTCATGGTGAATTCTCCATCAATGACCATTTTAAAATCAAGATGGGACGTTTTTCTAAAAGCTCTGCTCTAGGAATGATTCTGGGGCAGGTCCTTAGCCTGTGATATGCAGGAGGTCAGACTAGATGTTTACAATGAGCCCTTCTGGCATTGGAATCTATGTGGATGGTTTTGATTACATCAAAGCATTATAATATAATATGAAAATTAATTAATTATTATTATATTATATTATAAGTTACATGTTTAAGAAAATTAAAAGTTGAAACAAAATGAGTAAGTAAAAATAAAATACTCCAGTTTGATTTGAATCACTTCCAAAAATTTTCCTCTAAAATTCTGTGGAAAACAACATGTTCCCACAGAATGGTTCATTGAGACAGTATTTTCCAATGCACAACTGTTCTGTTGAAAAAATTTCAGCCAGCTCTTCTAGAAACTCTGAAATTTGTTAGGTCTGTTGGTAGACTGAAACCCGAAACACGCTTCCTAGCACTCCTCTTCTCCTGGCCAGTAGCTCAGTGGGGTACCAGCTCTCATTTCTCACCCTCCCCTTTGCAATCTGGTTCCTCTGCCCTGTAACTAGGCCAGAGATGCTGTTGTCTGGGCCTAGATGGGTGCTGGGGGTGGTGCTGGGATACAAGGCAGTAATGGCATGGAATCTTTTCTCCTTTCTTGACAGATGCTGACAAGGGGGCAGAGCTCTGGAGAGAGGGCTCCGAGCTGCCCCCCCCGACCCAGCCAGAAGTTCAATGCACCAGACATTAAAGTCTTTATTTTTAAAATATTGACCATTACAGGATTTCTTCTGCCTGTTCAATCCATACTGAGCCAAGGTGGAGTTTTACCTGTTTACCAGCTCCCTATTCCCTCCGCCATGACTGTGAGCCAGGAATGTTCTGTTGGAAAAACAGTTTATGGCTCTGGAATTGTGTTTCCACTGACTTCGATGCAGTTTGTTTGAATGTGAGAAAAGAGCTGAAACTTCACAAGCTGCCTGTTTTTCTTCTGCTCTCCCATAATTATGAATTCTCTGGAGATCACACAAAGGGCCTTGATGCAAACATGAATGAGGTGGGACGGCTGCTTCTGAAGTGGCTTTTACTGAGCGGAAAAATGGCAGGCAGTGTAGCAGTTTATCCCCCTCCCCAGGAGCAGCAGCACTGACTCCATCATACCAAAGCAAAATAAAAACTATCGCTAGGAGCTGGCCACCGAAAGGAACATTTGCGTAACGTAACCTCCACGCTGACGCGTCTAGGGCCAAACAGCACAGTGAACAGTGCTGGGCAAGGGCTCCTGGTGCTGTTCAGATGCTCCGTCCCACTGCAATGCCCTTCTGGGGGCAGGGCCGTTGCCATTCAGAGCTCCTCAGTACCGAGGGAGTGATGCACATGCTGTGTCCTGTGGGTTTGCTGCAAGTAGAAGCTCAATGAATGTGAGATCTGTAGAAAAATTCCCAACTCAGGAAAATCTTACCAGCACACAGGGCTGCCCCAGAATTCACCAGGCCAGACACAGGGCAAAACTAAACACAAATCCACTGGAAGAATGAAATCACTGAAGTCATTTGCCAGCCCTTCATCAATCAATTTATTAAAACGAAATGACAGCTCTCAGGAGCTTTGATCTTTCCCCAGACCAGGTCACTGCTCAGTTTAGCCTCGTGTCTTGTCTCTCTGACATGTGAAAGCAGATCAGTGGCCCCTCTTGCATGGGATTCTGCCTCTGATGGTGGAAGCTTTAGCTGGGAGTATTAAAAAATACCAATCCTAACTTGGTGGCAATTTCTTCCTGATCCAAGCTGGTGACCAGCAATTCACACTCACACATGAGGGATGGTGACGTCAAAGCTTCTAATCTATGCCAGGTTGTTGGGTGCTACGGCTGCTCTTTGCCACACTGAAGGAGTTGTAACAGCGGGTGAATCTGAAGGAAAAGTGAAGTGAATCTGAAGGAAATGTGTTCTCGCCAACTTCTCTCCAGACACCTCCCTCTCCTGTATCTCTGACTTTTTCCTTTCCTGTCCAAATGCTCCAATGCCGGCCAGGTAATTAAGGAAATCATTTAGTGTCTGTACTTTTAATGTAGTGACATTTGCCAGTTGCTGCCAGTAATTTGCCAGAAGATGGAAGGCCTGAGTTAGTCCAGATACAGCCATGGATGCCCACAGGGAGCTGTTAGGACCTCCTCTCTTGAACAGTGAAAACCTGGAACAGAGGCATGGTTTATCCAAAAGAGAATTTCTGATCAGCTTAGTCCCATGTGAAGTTAAACGCCATCAGTGTTTGGAAATGGTGTGCAAACTGTAAGTTTTATAACTGATTGTCACTTAGCACTCCCCCTCCCCCCCCCCAGGGACACAAACCAGCCCAGCCTGCTGCTCAGAAAGCTCCATTAAAGAGCTGTCACATGCAAAATGCAAATGTTTCTCTCCAGCTCTTCTTTCAGTCTTGCGGTCTGGGGAAAGCAGCTTTACAGTGTCAGAATCCACTGCCTTCCCTAGAGACATCGCCCTGCCACTTTGGAAGCAAGAGGAAAATTCTTTGCCACATTTCTATTGTGGAAGTTTTGACAAGAACTTAACCGCTGTTAAAACAGATGAGTAGCATGCACTGATCGGAATTCGTTCCCTATTTGTCAAGGCCACACACACCCAGGGGCCACCCTGTCACTGAGGTCTGGAAGGCATTTGATATTACGGCGCAGACTCCTCCTACTCCAGAAGCTTAGTGCTTGAGCCCACTGGGATTGTACCCATTTCTGCAGCTCCGCCGATGTAGCTGCCATGTATATATGGAGCACTGGTGTGAAAAGCGACTCTCACTAGCGCATCTTTCCCTGGCTTCCATCCTTAACCTTAATGTGGCAATTTCTGCATCCGTTGGCCTCACACAGTGGCCTTGCTGGATCCAAAGCAACCTGGACGTACGGTGTCTCAGGCCCACAAGCCCTGCATTCTAGACCCCATGCTTTTCATGGGCTTCCCCTGCTTTCGACAGGGAGGGAGAGGCTGCCATCCATTCAGTCTCTGTGGCCGCTGTCTCTCCTGCCTCAGAGCAGTGTTCAGGGCTGCAGCAGGCAGGAGCAGCTCAGGACTTCTGCTTAAAAACATGCCTCCAGGTTTATTAATGTTTCTCTAAATGGCAAGATCTTTCATCACTTAGCATTGTGGAGATAAAGC
The DNA here is from genome assembly GCF_965152235.1 of Eretmochelys imbricata. NCBI lineage: Eukaryota > Metazoa > Chordata > Testudines > Cheloniidae > Eretmochelys > Eretmochelys imbricata. The sequence continues at coordinate 31,732,264 of NC_135586.1, read as the reverse complement.
AACAGGATGGGTCAGATTGATGTTCCCAGCGCAGACCAGGGACTGTAACACAGGGACAAAGGTGGAGCCCCCTGCTTCCTGTTTGCCAACTAATCATTTAATCCTTGGAGAGGAATCAGGCTTTTCACTGTAGAGCTCGCACCAAGGTAGCTTGCACGCCGCACACAATTTGAAAGGGAAATGCCAGCACATTGCTGCTCCCTGGCTCCTGCCCAGTGGCTGAGACTGTCACAGGATCCAATAAAGCCCCATCTACTTCTCCAGGGCAGCTCCAGCACAGGGAGTGTCTAGTGCAAAGGACGAGCGTCCAGTGACCTTGCAGCTGAGCGGTTCTTGCGTAGGGCAGCAAGCAGGTGCTCCTGGCTATTGCTGGTTTGTCTGTGTTTTGCGCAGGTGTTGCTACGTATGTTTAACATAGAGAGTATTGAGCCAGAGAGATCATTTCCTATTCACAACAGGGATAAATAATACAGACCTCTGAGTACAGGCTGTGGGCCCCCTTTGTTCTCATTCTGATTGAGCAAAATTATCACCAGTTGCTTTGGTTCATTCTGTCTAGCTGGGAGAGGCCTTGCAGGGCTAATAAGAACCCATTCAATGAAAGGGGCTACCCCTCAAAGAATTCAAGCTGGGCAGACCAAACGCAGCCATTAGTTAATGAATCTAGGAAACCCAAGTCAGCAGACATTTTGGAACCAATGTTTCCTTTTGAAATCTCTCTGTGCACATCACAGACAGAGCTGAGGAAAGCTCATTGACAAAACACATTTTTAAAACCTCATGTTCCTCCTGCTTTCTTTGTCAACATTAAAAATTGAGTCAAAATAGTGATCACGAAATTCAGAACCTTTGGCCAGCTGTAGAGCTGAGTTGATTTGTCAGCCTACCCCCTTTCCGCACATCGTACACCTGCAGGTCACAATTTTCATGAATTAATTCATTATTCAAACCTATCTGCCAGAGAACTGTGCCCAGTTCTTACTCAGACGCTCGTTTGCAAACAGTTGGCGGTGACTATTCAGTGCTTTAGATCCAAGCTAGGGAATTGGCCACGCTAGGTCACCTGGTGGCCCTTTGTTCTTTGACTGGATGAATGTGTAGCTGTTCGGCTCAGGTTGATGGTGTGAATGTTTCCTGTGAGTGGATTTAAATCTCAGTGTGAGGTCTCATAGACTTGGCTTTACAGCCAGAAGGCATCCTCATGCTCATCTAGTCTGACCTCCTGCACACCGCAGGTCTTTCATTCATTTTATAAACTGGACCAAAGTGTTTCTCACAAAGTGTTTGGCAACATGGCCCCAGCTGCGATAACAACCAAGGGAAAGGCCAAAGCCCTTGAGAAAGTCAAAGATGCTGATGTGCACCCAGAGCAGAGGGCCAGCACATACATCACTGAAGTCCCACATCAGCCCCATGGGGCTCAGCCTCCGCCTAAGGGTGGATGTCACCCAGAAAGAAAGACAGGCTGTCCAGAAATAGCATAACAGATATAAGGCAACTTTGGAAAGACACCACAGGCAGCTAGAGATAATGCACAGGGTCCAAAGCACTGACTGCCAATACGTACAGTACAGGACCAAAGATCATAAACTACTGGATGTGGCAGCATTAGGGTTGACACCCGCATCTAGAATGGAACGGAGGAATGTGTGTGTGTGTTCATTAAAGCCTCAAGTTACACCAGAGCAAGGGTCTCCTCTGCTTTAAGAGCCAGTTCCCAGGCCCAGAACAAGGGGATTATATCACGAGGAGGGCTAATTGTGGTCATCAGGAGATGTAGAAGCAGCTCCACCTTGTTTCTGGGGTTTCACCTGTTTTCAACGCAGATAAACATGACTCACGTCGGGGGGTGTTTGGGGAAACCAAATGTCAAACCACACTGTTTTTAAACATTCTGAGAAGATTTTTACTGTAGGATAATCTCCAAAGTTATGTTTTAGGCCCCAAACCAGCAAAGCATTAAACATTTGCTTAACTTTAAGTACATGACTTGTCCCAATTAAAGTCAATGGACTCACTCACATGCTTAAAGTTAAGCCCCTGCTTAAGAGCTTTGCTGAATCAGCTCCCTAAAGAGCCCATTTCAGAATTGCAGCGTCGGTCACAGTCAGTACTGGTGTGACCCATTCTGTAAATTGCTGTGTCCACTATTTTCTGGGGCGTAGCTGAACCCAGTTCTTAGATGCTTAACACACATGGATACTTCAGGAGTTCGATGCTGTATGTTTCCGCCAGACTGAGAGTGGCTATTTCCAGAGACATTAATATACATGTATAGATTATAGATTTATCTGTTCGAGAGGGCTTTGAACTTGTTACAGTGTAACCAATTAAAGCTCACCTCAATTGTGAGGTGAATTATATTATTATATTTTTGAAATATGTCACATATCTCAGCCTTAGTCTAAGGTTATGCCCCCACCACTGCCTAAGACAAAAGGTGGTTGTGAACCCGCCCAGAGCTTTTGGACTGATGGGGGTGGAGAAGTTTTGCTGAGGGGGGCGGATGTGAGAGAGAACAGACAAGAGAGAGAGGCAGCAGGAGAAAAGCAAGATAGCCTAGCAGTAGCTGGTGAGTACAGTGTGACCCTAGGAAAAGCTAGAGAGAGAGATTTGGGTCTGCTGATCTACAGAGGGTTGGGGCTGTAAGATAAGAAACTGCTTCTTTTGTTCTCAGTTCCTCTTGTACTAGGAGAAGCAGGACTTGGTACTGTTCTTATAAATAAACAAGAGTGCATCGAAGAAAAGACAAGACTCCACCACTCTCTACTTCCCACTGGAACATCCCATGAACTTTGACTAGCTGCTCGGATCAGAAAGGGGCCACAATATAATAAGGCTGAGTCCATGCCCCACACAGAGTTCACAATGTAGAAAAACCAAAGGACAAAGTAGAAAGGGGAAATGGACGTAATAAACACACACAGATGTCAGGGCAATAGCTTCATACTGATGATGATGTTTGTTGTTTTAAAAATAATTGTAGCCCTTCCCTATTTATCTCACCTCAGCTATTTTCTCTATAATTAACCTTAGCTTTTATGGGGGGAAGGGGTGTTTGTTTTAAAATTATATAGACCCCCTCACCTAGCCCTTCCCCTCTGACTGGTTTGTGTCTAAAAATTACTTTTACCTCTTGCTTGTAAATATGTTTATAAATAATGAAAAACATTCAATGTGATTGCACTGCACCCTCACTTGTTTCACTAAATATCAGTGGCTGATGACCAGTGCTTAATTTGTGCCAGGACTTGGCAGGGCTGGGCCCCGGCACCTCTGGGCTTGCTGCATCAGTTATGAATGTAAAAAACTTGCTTGAGCCCTGGCACCTCTTTCCTTACAAACTAAGCCCTGCTGGCGACCCAGTGGTTCTACTGAGCCTAATTCTCCACTCTCTTCCCTGAGTGATTAGAGCAAACAGGAAATAAACCATCCTTTCAGTTCATGTTCCAGTACCTAACTCTGAGACTAGTAGTGTAAAGACCATCCTGGCCCCCTTGGTTAGGAGTTGGGATACGGCACTGTGTCATGCCCGTGGCCTGGCTTTCTGCTCTCTAATCTAATCTTATCAGATCGGATCTCATGTGTCCAGGCATGCCTAGTACATGGTATCTGAGCATGTAGATGGCTCTTCCTAATCATCGCTGCAGAGTCACGCCCCATGCAGGGCTGTTCGCTGCTCGCTCCCACTGCCCAAATGGCTAGATTCTCCCATACTGCCCAAGGCGGTGAGGAGGAGCTGGCAGGCAGAGCTACCAGGAGCTCACCCACAGGGGCTGCATCACAGCATTTGCTGGGCTATAGCCCAGTTCCTAACCACGGGAGTGTTGCCAAGCCCCTTGCAGGACAGATATTCCTGGATCCAGTGAACATGCCTTTGCCCCAGAAACAGCTGGGGAGCAGCACACGGTGAGTGGTTCACTGCAGCTCAAACTCTGGGAAAGTGTTCAAAGGCCTTGGCTTGTTAGTAAAGATGGCAGAGCAGGGGGCATCCAACCTGTCTGACCAGTGGTGGTTCCCCAGCCAGCGGTGGAGACACTGGGAGGCCAGCTAGGATAACGGCCCTGCAATTAGCTGGATTCAGAAAGATACTGCTTTTCTCCTTGCTAGCATTTCTAGCTTCCTTCTGTTCACAATGACTTTAATTGATTTTTCTGAGGCCCGAGGCCAATGTTAGCAAGGCTGAATTGACCAGGGGAGATGCCCCACTTCTACGGGTGTGTTCTGCAGGCTGTTTTCTGCAGTCCCTGCCTCTGTCTGCGTCTCTCTATCCGTCACTGTGTGCAGCCGTTCTCGGGTCTGCTGTATTTGTGTCATGGTGCTATGGATCTTTTCTAGATATGGACTCTGAAACCTTATTGAGGGGGACCAAAGAATAAAGCAATCATTGACCTAAAAGTGAGCTTCCAGCCTCATAAATACATGTTACAATTATAATTCTGATCTGGCATTGTGGAGTGCACAGAGCTATGGGTTCCCCAGGGAATAATATCTCTGTCAGTTGAAATTGGGTCTGAGAAGCGAATACTTTGTCCACACAAATCAAGTCTAGTGTTGCGGTGATTGTGGCTCCTCTCAGCACTACATCTTGAGTTTCTGGGAATCTGCAGAACAGCTTGTTTTTCTCCAGTTTAACTTATGACTTCAAGCTACATAGCCCTTTAATTTTACACTGACAGAACGTACACAATGTCCATAGAACCTTCCCTTCAAAATCACCAACGGAGAGGAGGTTAATGCAACACAGAGGCCGGAGTATAGGGTATTAACCACCTCACTGCTCCTAAAATTGCCAATTACAGACAGCAGGCATGCACTTCTGCATTGCCAGCTTAGCCAGTGTGTCCCCCGATCGGCCATTCATGTCAGCAAAACAGCCACTTCCAGTGGCTGTGCCGAGGAGTTAATGACATTGACTCTGGTTCCTAGCAGCACGAGGGCACTCTTTGTCATGTGTGTGCTGATATAGACCTGCTCTTTCTGCGTGTGCGCATGTGTGTATTAGAGCTGCCCCGCTGACGAATGCTGCCGTGACAAGCCATTTCCATTCCATCCGCTTTCCAGGTGCTCGTACCCAGAGATGGGTGACATGTTTTCAGTGAATTGTTTTTCAGGCTCCAATCGGAGGAATAGTTTAGGTTCAAAACCAAAATTTCAAAAGAGTTAAAATGTTTCATTTTGACTTTTTCACTTCGAAATACTGTTTCCATTCCAAATTTGGCCAATTAAAAAAATACACACACACACACACACACAAGGTTGGGAAACATTCAAATGGACAAAAATAAATAAAACAATTTAAAATTTTGCATTTTGAATCAGCTGAAACATTTCAGTTGACTCAAAATGATTATTTTTTGATTCAATGAGAAAAATTATTTCGGTTCAAATCAAAAGATTTTTTTTCCAGCTTTTTCAGTTCAGACTTGAACTAAAAAGTCCATTATTCACTCAGCTCCACTCATAACTTTATGATATTTTTATTTTTAAGCTGAAAATCTCTATCTTTGATCACATCCTGATGGCGAGTTTTGTTGGTGAAATGTTTGGCTGACTGTTCCTTGCACACCTGGGTGGAGGGCCAAGTAGTTCAGTACTGTTGTTTTGCTAGTGGGACAATGGCTGCTTTACCCATCTCCAGCAGTTGCCCTTGAATCCCCGTCCCCAGCAGGATGAATAGTGGTTCTGTCTCCAGTCCTGCAGTTCCTGGGGGCAAACATGGGGCATTTGGATGGAAGTTTTGGTCAGGTCTCCAGCTAGCTCAGCTGGCTTTGAATGTCCCCTCTCCAACATAGGATTTCCGCCTGAGCCACTGAACACATTTCAGCAACCAAGCAGCAAATGTGACTTGAATCTGGCTTAGAAATAAAGCCGCGGTCAGTGTGAGCAAGAGCCAGGAGCTACCGGGGGCAGTTGAAAAGGCGGAACTCTGGACGTGTGTCAGAATAACGTAGCACACGTGGTACTCCCCTCACTGCCAGGGGGGCAGGTTCCCAGCAGCCTGCAGCAAGCCTGTTGGCAGACACACTGCAGTGCACCTCGTCCCCCTCACACTGGAGAGCCTTCTTGTTCCACGCCCATTGACATCCGAGGGCACTACAGCCCGCAGCAGGCCTGGGGCCCGATTCTCTTCCTCTCACTGAGCACTGATTTCCAGCAGCACAGCCCACTGGACTCACAGCCGTCGGGCGTGTGGAGGGATCAGGGCCATTCTGCCCCCAGTTACCCCATCTGACCTTGCTGGCTCTGTCAATAAGATGCTCAGGGCAAAGAATGAAAGAGCAGCTTCAGCACATGAGAGTGGAGACTGTCCCTCACCTCGCTAAAGGTTTCGATGGGAAGACAGTGCAGAGGTTGTCTCCAGGGGTGGCTGGGTGGCGGTGTGACTGTGTCTCCTTCACACACCAGTCAGTCAGGGCGGAGCCCACTAGCAAATACGGGCAGCAGCCTCGTTAAATCACTTCCTCCGACGACTGATGTCTAGCCCCCTAGGAGAGGCCCTATTTCTGGGCTAGGATAGAGGGGGGCACTGGAGGAGGGTGCCCTGAGATTGCTCTGTTTGTTCTCTGTTAGAGAAATAGAGTGAAGGGAGGGAGGTGTACGAGGGGGAAGATGGCTCTGCTAAATGCTCCCTCTCCTTGGCTGGCGGGCTGAGAGCTCCCCATGCTGCGTCTGTGTGCTGCAACTTCGGGGAAGTGTAAGGCCTGTATATGGTGCATGTGTTGAGTGCCTGCTGGAATGAAGAGATGCCCCCCCGGGAGTGGCATTTAGCCACTGGAGACTCAGTGTCTATGCTACCCAAGCAGGTTCCACTGACCAGTAGCTGTGGGGCCCAGCTTCATCTGGATCAGGCACTATTACCTTGGAGGACATTACTGAGGGACAGCATTTAGAAACAACACCAAGCAGATAAAGGAGGTTAGCCTGATCCAGATGAAGTGCTCAGATACCTTTGTCACCAGTGGTCCTTATGCTATCATTGCTGATGGTTAACTCAGTGGTTCAGTGCCAATGGGAAAGGTGAAGAGCCAGGGGAAGGAGGAAGACATGGCCATGGAGAGTCGCCACACAGATGCTGTTGCTTGACAGGAATTCTTCCAAAGAGAGTTTGGTTTTGATTTGGGTTTTTAATACAGTAAAACCTGAAAAACCTAATTTCCCCCATATTAATTTTCCCCTACTGTTACTTACACCTTCTTGTCAACTGTTAAAATGGGCCACTCTCATTACCACTACAAAAATTATTTTCCCTCCCTTGGTATCCTACTGTTAATTGAATTGTCTCGTTAGACTGACCTCACACTTGGTAAAGCAACTCCCATCTTTTCATGCATTTTCCTGTATTTTCCACTCCATCCATCTGATGAAATGGGTTCTAGCCCATGAAAGCTCATGCTCAAATAAATTTGTTAGTCTCTAAGGTGCCACAAGGACTCCTCATTATTTTGACAAAAATGTCCTCAATGAAAAGTTCGCATTTTCCACCCAGGCCATGATTTCCAACGTGGGGCTCGATTCCGAATGCACCCCCCAGCACTGGGCTGGCATGTGGGGCGGAATATAGACCCTCTCGCAGAGAGATAATGTCTGACTGCAACCCCCCCGTCCTCAAGTGACCCAGCAATAAGCCGACAGCAAGAACTCCCCAGGACTGTGTCCAGGTCACTGTCTTTTCTCAGTCTCCCGCCACAGAGGAATGATACAAAACCTTTCCACTTGGTGTCTCTCAGAAGCAATGCCTCGCACAGCAGAGTCTGCAGAGCAGCTGAATTAAATAATAACTAATCCCTTCAGAAAGTGTTTAGAGCCATATTTAAGATGTACATGGGCGATAACCTGGCTGCCGTTTAATTGGCTCAAAGCTAAACAAGCAATCGCTATCCAATTATGTGATTGTATACAAACTGTCCTATGTCCTGCCATAGCTCAAAGGCTCAGGGAAGCATTTAACTGCTAATAAACAAGGAGCTTCGTTTAATTTGAAAGGTTATTGCAATGGATGGGGGCGAGCATTCAGTTCAGGAGTGCTGACGTGGTCAATGGCCAGCAACACTACTGTACAATAGCAACATGTGCTCAGCTTGCAGGGGGTTTGTCTGGTCAGTGCGGGACCCTGCAGGCACATAAAGAGGAAAGGAACCACTGGCCTCAGTTCCCAGAGGCGGAAATTCACCCCTGGGCACAGTGCCAGCACAAAGCCTAGTTAGGTGCCACTTAAGTGATACGTGGGCCTTGTGGGATTTAAGTCCTACTTCAGTCTGTAGGGCTGGCTCTCTGCCCAGGGGTGCATTTCACCAAGAGACATGGCACTGGGAGAAATTCATGTTAGTGTCATTAACTGGTTGTAAAATCAGCACCACACCTGGCCTTAAAACATGAAAATAAATTCCACCAAGGACCACAAAGTCAGCTCAAGGCCATGCAGGGTATGTCTGCCCCATGAGCAGCAGCAGCAAGGGTCAGAGGAGGGTCCACAGACCCAGAGGGTGCCACTGTGCTAGAAACTAATGGAAACACTCACCAGGACAGTGTGGTCAGTGCTGGTCACCCCACCACCGAAAAAAAAGGTAGCAGTCAAGAGAGAGTCAGTGACAATGATTAGAGGCCTGGAATGACATCCACATGAAGAGAGAGTGAAAAGCTCAAGCCTGCTTAGGTTAGAGAATAGGTGAAAGCAGGGAACGTGAAGGTGTACCCAATAAATGGGACAGAGATGGCCAATGTGTTTGGGAGGGGGCTCTATTTTAGCTGTTCTTATAAAACAGGAACAAGGGACTATCTCAAGAAATGCCACAAATGTAATCCACTAAAGGGAAATTATTTTTTACACAACACAAAATCAACTTGTGGAACTCACTGACCCCAGATATCACTGAAAGTAGGAGCTGAGCAGAATTCAGGAAAGGATTAAGCATTTATAGGCATCATGAAAACATCCACAGCACATTATATAGGACAAAAATACATGAGAAGTCTTCAGATTTCAGGGCATGAGCCAACCACTGATGGTTAGGAGGAAAATTCCTATAGCCTGACACCTTACCTGAAAACATCTGTTGGTGTGCCTTGTCAGAGACCAGACCCTGGATTAGATGGAACACCTGATCTGACCTAGTTGGTTCGTTCCTCTGTTCCACGTGACTCATCGCTACCCCTTGGAGCAAGGACATTTCTTTTGTCTTTGTTGCTGGCCAGGAATCTACTGATCTGGAAGGGGCTGTCTCTTCTGAAGATGCCACCCTCCAAATGATAAGCCTCAGCCAAAAGCCATTGGAAAGACTCCCCGTGACTTCAGTGGGCCTTCGGTCAGGCCCTTTGTGACACGCAAAACACCAAGGAGTCTGACAGGAACTAAGCTACTAACAAAATAAGTGCATCGTTTCTTTCTGGGAGTAGCAGGAGCTAAGAAAAACAAACAAGTCTAACTAAATGCTTTGGCAATTATACAGACAAACAAATCACTTTCCCAAATTGCTTCTTTGGGGAATTATGGCTCCTGGAAATGAAACACAAACAGATTATTAAAAAAGAGCTTCCCTTTGGGAGAGAAACAGTATTTACAAGAGAAGATGTGCCTAGCTGGACCTCTAATTGTTGTTCATTATCTCATATTGATTTAATTAGTTGCTGCACTCAGGTCTAAATTGCCTGCTGTCCTCAGCAGGGATTTAGGAGCTCCGGTGTTTGAACTGACCTAGAGGGTAGCAAGATGAGCCCCTCTACCCTCACCCGCAATGCCAGGGTCACCTAGCGTGGGGTTATTAATGGGATGGACGGAGGTGGGCAAAGACAGTGAAATGTCCTCATGGGCTTCTTCTCCTTTCTGTTTAATCTGAGGTGGCTGTGAAGAGCTAATTAGCTGAAGTAATTAGAGAGAGCATCTTCATAACACAGAATTAGCGTGTCTTTGTGAAAGCATCGTAAGATATATCATCTGGGCTGCCTGCTAGAACGGGAGGTTGCTTGGAAAGCAAAAACATTGTGAGATGCAGGAAGCGAGGCATCAGGGGAGTGAACAGTTTTCAGTGAATACACAACCCTCCCCTTCCCCAGGAGACATGTTCGGCATAGTCCATCCTGCACAGAACTCAGCTCAGTAATGACTAGAGCGCTTCACCTAACCTGGGTTTCTAAAAACAAAAAGAGCCTGAGTGTTATTAACATTTTTGTTTAGTGGTCATTTGGGACCAATTGTTTTGCAGATTTCTATTTTCTAACTGCAAGTGATTAATGAGGGAGCTGGCTATCATGCTTAAAAAGTTTGCTAATTGCTTCTTTAAGGTAACCCTGTCCAGCCAGCAACATGACACCTTGTAGTGTGAGCTGCAACCAGCACGCACGCTGAACTTGAATTCACAAGCTTCAAACTGCTGCTTCTTCTGTTAAATTCAGATTCTCTCTGAATGAATCTGGCAGTGCCAGATACAGTGTGAAAGCAGAAACTACTTCACATGCCCCTGGCGCTTGGAGCTAAGCCAGTTTGCACCCGCTGAGGGTCTGGTCTGTATCTGAATTCATCTGTCTGTCGCTCTGAGGTGGTGGCAGTGGTATCCCTGTGATAGACTGATGTGCGGTGTGATAGACTGCATTCGCCATGGACCTCCTCTGGTCTCTCCTCACTGAGCCGGCGACTCTGGAACATTCCAAACCTCTCAGCAGCCTCAAGTCGCCACCATTTTGAAAGCAATCAAACCGTCAAACCATTGTTTGCTTGCCCCTGCCCTCATGCCCCATGTGAAATGAGAACACCCTGGCATCCTGAGAGTTCAGTCAGTGGGCACCTGGCCCGAAGAGCCAACGGGTTCTTTCTGGTACCCAGGCATTGGAGACATGCTCATAGCACATCACCGCTCCCCTTCCTCAAGGCAGGGGGCTTTGACATGCATTTTCTTTTCGAAATTTTCTCGTATTTTATTCCTCTTTGGTCTCTGAACTCCGTTTTCATCAGCGTTTTTCAATCAGAGGGGCTCATAAGGAGGATACAAAAGGCAATAGGCAGGGGGCGGGGAGGTTGTGAGGCATTGAAAATTGTATTGTAGTCTAAAGCAAAGAAAATCTCACTTCCCTACTCCCTGCATGCCCTTATACTTCACGGGCAAGTGTTCTCTGTCAACCTCTTGAAATGTGCCCACAAATCCATTATATAGGCATATCATTGTTATCGTTCATACACGTTTGACTCTTCCTTGTACAGTAAACTTAAAGGGGGTCAAAAAATGTTGAACTTCAAATAACAGGTGTGACGGGGCAAGGCCAGATGGCTATAGGAAAGTAGTGAGAAACAGGTAGGTTAGCCCCAGGCTAAACAAATCCCTGTTACCATGGTAACCAAATGGCAGTTGCTCCAGGTTAATCAAGACACCTGGGGCCAATTAAGATCCTTCCAGAAAGCAGTGGAGACAGGTAGGTTGATTGGGACACCTGTAGCCAATCAGGGGCTGGCTGAAACTAGTTAAAAGCCTCCCAGTTAGTCGGGGGCGGTGGGGGGGGGGCCGCACGTCAGGAGCTGTGGGAGGAAGTTGCGCTGTTGGAGAGGCTGAGCAGTACACACCATATCAGGCACAAGGAAGGAGGCCCTGAGGTAAGGGTGAAGTGTAGCTTGAGGAAGTGGGGGCTGCTGTGGGGGAAGTAGCCCAGGGAATTGTATGTGTCCTGTTTCTAAAAGGTCAGCTACCATAGCTGATACTATTAGGGTCCCTGGGCTGGAGCCTGGAGTACAGGGTGGGCCCAGGCTGCCTCCTTTCCCCCTCCCCGCCGATTAATCACTGAGACTGGGAGACAACAGAGATTGTGCAGGTGAGGGTAGCTTCTCCTCTCCTCCCTCGCTGGCTCATGATGAAAATGGCTCAGTAGGCTGTGACCCTTGCCTCTAGCAAGAGAAGGGCTACGTGGAGGGTCACAGTGAGCCTCTGAGGCTAGCAAAATCTGCCAGAAAATGCGGGATCCACAGAGACAAGAACAGAGCTTTGTCACACATGTCACAAACCTGGAAAGGTTGAGAAATACTGGTTTGGCTAAATAGATACCATCTGCAGGCATAGGGATATGCCCCACCACAGATACTGCATATTGGGTTCGAAAAAGAATTAGCTCCAAGGAAACTGGACATATAGCATCTGTTAAAAAATGATCCTTTGTGCATCGAATCAGTATTCTACAGGCCGCTCTAGATTCAATACATCAAAGGTTGAAGGATCATACAACCCCATTAGCTACAAACTTTAATTTCCCTTCAAGGCTGGTATGTTACAGTGAAATTGCAGCAACAATTACAACTTTTCCTTCACTGACAACCTGTTTAGATCAATAATGTCCTCAATATCTTGAATCAAGAAGGGCTCCATCAGCCAAAGAAAATCATCCATGGCGAAACAACAGGCTCCCATTATTCTCCTCAAAATAACCTGTCAAGAGGGCTTCAGTACGGGCTGTACATTTCCTCACCAGCCAGGGTAGAGTGGTTTCGTCCGGAGGGACTCACTACACATCTGGGCAGAACGGTAGGTCCTGAACACTGTGTGCATTCTAGACTCTACTGATTCTTGGAAACACAGATTTATACTTGAAGCCCAGAGCTATTATATCTCTGGGAGGAGGAACTGACAGGTCTTTTGGATTAAATATTTAAAGCAAAAGAAAACTTAGAATGGGCCAGAAAAATGTAAAGCTACAGCTAAGAGAGATACACATGTTTGTAGATGTACCATCCAATGTAGCCTTTAAAACTACAGAGGAGGGGGGGACACAGAGCCACTGGCATGAGGGGAGAATGGGGGACCCTGGCATGGAGGACAGGTGGGAATTGGGGGCATAAGGTGTCCCTGGCATGAAGGAGAGGATTGGGGGGTTCTGCAGGAAGTCCCTCAAATGCAGGGGAGGGAAGGTTGCACACAGTTTGCTCATGGGGGGAAATGGAAGGAGCCCCTGCCATGTGCCCTTTGCTCAGCCTACAGAAGTGTTCACAGACTGATGCAGGCGAAGGTGGCTGGGCTGAGCAGGTCCAGTACAGGCCATGCCATGCACTATCCCCCTGTGAGCTGCAGCGACATGGGGGGATGTCTGCTTCCAAGGGCGAAAGAGGAGCTGGGAGTCTAGAGCCATGATTCTGTCCTGGGTCTCCCTGCTGGGGCGGCCTTCATGGTAGAGCTGGGTCACCTTGTTTGACCAAAACATTTTTTGGTTGAAAAATGCAGATTCAGGGCGACCTGAATATTTTGCAAGAAAGTTTCGATTTCAGTGAAGGGTGTTGGTCAAAAAAAAAAATCTAAAAAGAAAATTCAGCAAACAATCAAAATATTTTGTTCTGATATTTTTGAAACAAAATGTGCAGATTTTTTCAATTTGAAATGACTTTTCATTTAGAAATTTCCTTTGGTTTTGTTAAAAAAATGTTTAAAATGGCCAAAATCATTTGACCCGAAACAATTTTTTTTCAAACTTTTTGATTCACTGAAAATTTTGAAGAATTTCATTTTCAGGTTAACTCGAAACATTATTTTCCCGATTGTTGGAAATTGCCAGTGAACAGAAAAACCCATTATGTGTCCCACTCTACAACGGGGGCCAGTGAGTGCCAACTCTGCCCCTGACATCTGTGATGTCACCTAGGAACTGGACTGGGACCCACCAGTGCATTTCACAAACGCTACTGAAGAGCCCTGTGCCGGTAGCACGCCCAGGAACCCCAAGAGGGGCAGACTTGGACTGGTGATCGGGGGGTGAAAGCATGCATGCATGCAGCTCCATTTTCTCAAACAGATTCCTGAAGCTTCATACGCCTCACACGGCATAGCAGCCCCCGTTCGTGTGGTACGGGCACCCTATGATAATGACTTGTCCTGCAGTACAGAAGTGCTGGTGCGATGTTACCACAATTCCAGGGTCTGGCCAATTGCTTTGAAAAGGGTGACCTTGAAATGAACAGATTGTAAATTCCTACACCACACACACACACACACGCACACACGCACCCACGCACCCACGTATGTACTCGGTACAACCCTCTCCCAATAGAGGACGAGTGTAGCTGAGGGACTAAGTTGCCTTTTATTTAGAACGTTGTACAAACTAGTATTTTCCTTTCCATGGCATGAAGCCAGGGAGCACAGAAGAGCAGTAATAAATCTACCCACTGAACTAGAGCTGACTTGGGAATTGAAAAGAAGAAAAATCAAACAGGAGTGAGTGTGGTCTCTGTACCGAGATAGATGGCCCGGTGGAGCCATTAAAAAAAAAAGAAAAAAAAAGTGGAACAGAACTTGTGGACGGAACTGGATGCAGTAATTATGATCCTTGAATGAGTAAGAGCAGAGGGACTTCCAGCTATCACCTCCTAGTCCCTAAGAAGGTTGGACCCCGTCTCTAGCTAGGCAAGAGCTATGATTTAAGTCAGGCATGTTAGATTTGTTAATGCAGTAGATGGACGGTACCTACTGGAAATTTTGGCGCTTTTAGTGCTGGCATGCTCCAAGAGGGCTGCAAGCCTGCAAGTGGGGGAGGGAAACAGGAAGGCCTTGCTGCATTGGAAGCTCCAGGTGATAGCTGAGAAATCACAGTTTGTGCATCAGATTTATAAAAAACACAGAGTGCAGCGATTTGCAGAATGTTAACGGCCAGTCTAACTGCCTTGAAAGAATGAATGTACAGCGTACGGAGTCATAGTCCATCTCCTTGGTACAGACTATTCCTCCTAATAGATACAACAGAATGCAGGTTAGACTGACCTCCCCAGGAGACAAAAGCCATTGTACAGTTAAATATCTCCCATAACCCTCCAAAGCAGATGCATCCCAACTCAGTCTTCACTGAAGATCTTACTTGAGTGCCTTGTCTGGAAAGAAATTGAATTTGATTTAACAAAGATGTAACTAACTGGAAATTGCATATTGAGCATCTAGAGCAAAACCTGTCCTTAATTCTGCAGATGCACACATAAACGTATATGCACAGGCAAGAGTGAAGGTAGTTAAGTGCACAACTAGTTTAGCACACTGATGTACACACTTGTGAGTCTAAAGAATGCACAAGCTCCTTTGGGGAATCCAACAGCTGTGGTGAACCAGGTGATAGTTTTATTTTTGATTTTCTTTTAAAAACAAAATGTAAAAAATATAGACGTTCAAACACAGAAAGTGTCTATCCCAGCGAACATCAATGCAACGTTAAAGTTACAATGTCAAGCACTGAAATTGCAGAAGTCAAAATTATTCTGAGTGATGAAGGTCTTCTGGTCGTACTGCATGCAGGGATGAGCTTATCAGCCTCTGTCCCTTGTTGCTGCTGCAGTTCCTTTACACTGGAATGAATGCACGCTCAGCTTTAATGATGCAGTGCTACTGTTTTACTAACATGCCGTCTAAATTGCTTGGAGATCCTCAAGCAAAAGATGCTAAGGACGTTACAGCTGTTAGAAGGATGAATGAGCTGCAGCTGAGACACTGTATCTTAGAGGCTTTGACATTTCTCAATTCTCAAGGAGAATTTGATTAATATCCTTCCTATTTTATCATAGTTCAGCCAGTCCCTAGCCATGGAAATTGTCACAGTCAGTTGTGGAAACAGTGGGCTATTTGTTCTCCACAGGTTGGGGTCAGGACCAGGTAGCTTTGTGTTCAGGAAGCACAATCTCCCATGGTTGTGTTCAGCAAAGACACAAACATCTGCTCTGACAGGTGCCGTTCTGTGCCACTGGTGAGCATGATCCGTCAGCAGCAGCTAATTCAGAACTTGCATTCTCAATACCAATTTAGAAACATTTTACATTTCCTTGTTGGCACCCAGGCCAAAAGCAGCACCATTAAAATCAACTTAAATCTTTGTTTCTCGTCAAATCACTGAATCACGGCCTCTTGCTAGTGACCGCACTGTCAGCCCAGCCCTCTGCTCAGAGCACCAACACTAGCTAGATTGCCAGGGCTGGAACAGACCTTGTTTGCAGAGACCTGTTTTCAAGAGTCTCTGGCACGGCTGCCTGAACTCATTTTCTGGGACTGAACTCATTTCTCTTACTAGTTGATGGGCCCGTTATAGTAACAATAAGCTGCATAAATGGTGCAAACAATATCCATCAGCATTTATGCATGCTGTTCCGTAGAGTTGCTTTGGCCCCAATGGTGTTCACATTTCATGGCTACCCTAGGGAGCGGGTTTGACAGAAACCGTGAATTTTAAGCAAATATTCACAAAAAGCACATTTCAAATGAATAATCACAAGTATTCACTCCAGGAAACCGGATCCCAAGTGTTACACTCACCCCTGCCCTGGGTAACAGGATCCCACCAGCTCACCAGCCCAACAGCTCCCACTTTGTGAATTTTGAACATTGAAGAGTGGAAACCAGCTGCAGCTCAAGAATCAGTCATTAAAATTATTTGCTAAATATCTTCACCTCACAAACAAATCTAAGACAAGCATCGGCCATTCACAAATGGTGAAAAAGATGACATTTCCCATGTAGTATTGATTACTTATGATTTGCCCAGCTTATTTAATGGTCATGAATAATTAGAGCCTGGGTTTTATTTCTCCTCCAAAAGACTTCTACTCCACTCCACATCAGCTATTCCTCCTGTAAAGCTTGGTGGATAGCTGCTGCTATCAGTGACATTTGTTTATCATGAGCTCTGATTGTTTGAAGTTTTCAGTGTATGTTGTTATGTTAAACAAATTCCTTCTTTGAAATACAGATGCTCCTCATGCCATAAGCCTGTCTTTGTTCCCTGTCATGTATCGCTCCAGGAACTGAGTGAGGCCATATTTCCCTGCTTTCAATTCTTTCTTGCAGCTTTGGTTGCTTCCCATGGAAACCCATCCATTGTGTTGCAAGCAACGAATATCACACCACTAGGCCTTCTTTCATCAAGTTCTTTTCTCTATCCCTGTTTGAAATGGGTCTGCCTCTTTTCCAGCCTCACAAGTGTTTATAGCAAAAAGAAGCAAATCTTTCTGTCCCTAAATGTCACAGGGTTCCAACTCAGTGAGCGAATTGGTGTCCCTGAATGTGAAGGGCTAAGTGCGGGAGGGCAAGAACTCCTTCTTCCTCATCACTTGCAAGTTTCTTGTCCTTGCCTTCAAGGATCTACACAAACAGCTTTCTACTTCTGATTATTACATTAGCACCCAACAGAGCTGAGGACTACAGTGTGCAGGGCAGTGTAAGAGACAGTCCCCACCCAAAGACCTACAGACACACGACAGACACAGGGTGGGGAAGGGAGAGAGGTGTGGAAGTGGGGTGCAGAGAGATTAAATGGCTTGGCCAACGTCCTGCAGGGAGTCTATGGCCAGGTCAGGAAAAGGAAGCAGGTCTCCAGTGGTGCCTTATCCACAAGACCAAGCATCCTCTTTCCCTCTTGCAGTGAGCTCTTGTGAGCAGCAGGGCCACTTGCTGTCCTGGCCCTGGGGCACTCTTACCATGCTGGAGGGCTCCGAACGGCAGTGGTTTCGTGTGTGCATATGGGGCAACATCCAGCCCTGCTGTAAGTGTCTGTCACTTTACTGATGGCCACCTCCACTGTTCACCCCAGTTTAACAACCACAGAATCTCTGCTGACCATTGTTCAAGCCCTCGCATTCATGTGTGCACCTGTAGCATGCCACGCAGAGCAAAGGCCAGAACTTCCTTTGAGTTTGGCGATTGGCCGCAGGGCTCTGACTTGGCTACATGTAACAGCGTGGAATGTGTCTCAGGCGGCGCTGGAAGGGCTCGGTCCGAAACCAATGTCTTTGCCCAATGGACTCTAAAGTTGCCAACATTGTGAATTTGGGCAAATGCTGCACTTGTGCCTTGAGCTTGCTGTTAACCGTGCTGTGCTTCTCACCCATGATTTGCTTCAGCGGGTCACAGAAAACCTAAGAGAAGTTAAATTAAGTAATAATATGTATTATGTCTGTAAAGCACAGAACACAGACTCTGCCTCCATAGTTCCCCTCTCCATCACTAGGAGGCCAGGTGATGGGTGCCAGAATTGTGAAATAGGGCTTCCGTTTACAATCAGGAACCAATCGCGTCAGAAATCCCTCACTGCTCAACTGCAAAGGGGCTTATGGACAGAATTGGAAAGGACTGCTAGCAAACCATACCCAAGGCTCTGATTCAGCAAGATACTTAAGCAGATAATTACTTTGGAAGTCAGCAGGGGTGCTCACACTCTGCGAGCCAAAGCTGTGTGTAAGTACCTTGCTGAATGGGGGCCTCAGGGTGTGATGGAGCTTTGGACAGGTTGTATTTACAGTTACATCTATTTCTGACAAAGCTCCACCATTTTAATGATTCCACAGTATGGAAAAAAAGCTCTGATTCAAGGGTAGTAGAGACACTAGGGGCTCATTGCACAGGGATGCAAGAGGCATGGCCTTAGTAGCTTTCAGTGGCACCATGGAACTTTTAGACAGTGCTAGAATCTCCTTTGGTGTTTTCTTCTTTCCAAGGGTCAAGAATGCTTTGCTGGATGTCTAGTTTTGTCAGGGAAAAATCTGGTGCTTTCCTAGTTACAGAAACTGTTTGCCAACCCACTTGGAAAGAGCAATGGAGAAGCCAACTACGTGTCAGTTAGTAACCTCTGGGGAATTTGAACTTTTCCAGTGCAGGGTTTATGCTTCAGAACTGCTCAGAAGCCCATTGATCATGTTTATGTTGATGAACATTCTGTGATTTTGGTAAAGAACATTCCATTTGAGCCAGGGCTCTGACGTTGCTTTGGAATTGTATGGGGACAAATCTGGGTGTGATTATATTGCATAGTCTGTCAGGGATGTGGATGCGCTTCATTGGGTCAGAGGCTGCAAAGGAAAAAAAACCCTTGTGGTTGCAGTCTCAGAGACTTACAGGGAAAGCACCAGTATGCACCTGGAGCTGGTCCAGGCATATCCTTGTGTTAAGAGTCCAAGGTTTGCTTCTAGCATCTTAAATGTTTCCAAACGTCTTGGAAAGCAATTGAAGAGACATTGCATAGATGCTGAGCAAAGCCCAGTGAGCTGACTTGTCAGGACTGATCTTGGACAATGAAAAAATCACTTGTCTCCATAGTTAAATATGTTAATAATATTTACTTGTTCTCTATATACTGACCCAATTATAAATACTGTGTATTTGCATGTATGAATCACACTAATTATCCTTTTTATTGCATATCCCTGCTTAATTGCAATGCAATGATGTGCATAATTTAAACGCATTGGACCTTGAGAAACTAAAAAGAGGTTTACCTTTCATTGCAAATCTCAGAACTGAGGTAACATGGATCATAACTAACTACTCTCTGCAAGCTCACAATTGCCTGAGGGAATAATATTCTCTCTTTCTCTCACCCACCCACACAGAGCCAGCATTGGGATGAGGATCTGTGCAAATGGGGCAACCAAGGCAGCTAGGTTGTAAACAAGCCATTTGTTCAAGAGCATTAATTGTGTAAGCAAGTTTCTCTGTGTTTGCCCGCTAACACTTTCTGCGTTGCAAAATAAATGCATAGGGTGACTCCTTGGGGCCAGAATTGCACCCACAGAATCACACAGGCTAGAGCTGGGGAAGCACTAAGTAATCCATCTTCCTGGCAGTTCAGGGTTCTTCACAATTTATTGAGGCTGACAGGTTTGAAGCTGAGCTGATCAATCCACATTTCCTGATTTTCAGAGCTGCTGATCAGCTCCCTTTGAAATCGCCTTATTTTTCCTGTCTTCCTCCCCTGTCCCCAAGTTCTGTTCCGCAGAATGTAACCAGAATAACGTGACCGTAATAATGGTTATAGTCAAGTTGATCATTAGTACTCATAAGGACAGGGTGAGTTCAAAATCATATCCACTGTGGTCACCTCTCCCTGCCTGTGATGATGATTATTCCCTTCTAAGGAAAATACACTGCTCCTCTCCAGAACTATGAATTGATAAGCCCTCCTCTGACCCCCAGTGAGCGCAAGAGTCCTTCGTTAGCTGGTGGAGCAGCAGATCTTTCTCTTTAACAGTAAGCTTTTCACTGCTTCACCTGGCTATTTCGGTTTGTTCGGTGGCACCCTTGAACAACAGATTCTTATGGGAAAGAGCGGATAAGGTGTCATTACGGAAATATCATTGGCCATATAAAGTCAGCCTGATGTGGTGCAGTATAATAGCATCATAAAATGTCTGGGTGCAGAGAATGCATAGGAGTCACACCAGAGATTTAATTTACCTTTTAATGGTATAAATAGGTGGCTTGTTAATTTCTCAAGCAGACATCCCATGGATATTCTTGGACTGATCGTTAAGACACTCCTCATTAGTGCCCATCGTTTCCCCATTATGTTCTCCTCTGAGTGTCTTATGGATGAACTGTTTATCCATGGCATTTCTAACACATACCACATACATGCATGCTTCATTTTGAACACTTGAGTTAAATAAGGGACTATGCCTTTGAATTTGTAAAGTGTAACTTATCAATTTTATGTCATTTTATCATGCAGATATAATAGAGAACAACTTGCTTTGTGTCCCAGTTGAAAGCCCCTGCAGTTCAGAGAGAATGCTAATGCTGGGTTTAATATAGAATCATAGACTTGTAGCACTGGAAGGGACCTCGAGAGGTCACCTAGGCCAGTCCCCTGCACTCAAGGCAGGACTATGTATTATCTAGAACATCCCTGACAGGTGTTTGTCCAACCTGCTCTTAAAAATCTCCAATGATGGAGATTCCACAACCCCCATAGGCAATTTATTCCAGTGCTTAACCACCCTGACAGTTAGGAAGTTTTTCCTATTGTCCAACCTCAACCTCTCTTGCTGCAATTTAAGCCTATTGCTTCTTGTCCTATCCTCAGAGATTAAGGAGAACAATTCTTCTCCCTCCTCCTTGTTACAATCTTTTATGTACTTGAAAACTGTTATCATGTTCCCTCTCAGTCTTCTCTTCCCCAGATTAAACAAACCCAGTTTTTTCAATCTTCCCTCATAGGTCATGTTTTCTAGACCTTTAATCATTTTTGTTACACTTCTCTGGACTTTCTCCAATTTGTCCACATCTTTCCTGAAATGTGGCGCCCAGAACTGGACACAATACTCCAGTTGAGGCCTAATCAGTGCTGAGGAGAGCGGAAGAATTACTTCTTGTGTCTTGCTTACAACACTCCTGCTAATACACCCCAGAATTATGTTTGCTTTTTTTGCAACAATGTTACACTGTTCACTTGTACTACAGAAAGGGATCTGGGGGTCACAGAAGGTCACAGGCTAAGTCTGTGAACAGTATTACATTGTTGGGAAAAAAGCAAACATCACTCTGGGATATATTAGGAATACTACCTAGATTTGCAACGAAATATGCAACTAAAGGAACTAGCAGCCCTCTAAATACTAGGGCATACTTCACAGGTGGCCTCATGCTGCATTAGGAGATTGGTTAATGGGAGTTGAAGAGCCGCCCACAGGCACCAGGCTAGTGGGCTGGAGTCACGAAGTCTGTTGGTGAAATCAGTTTCTTATTCATAAGTATCAAATCCAGTCCCAGGAGAAACTGAAACTAAAGCCATTGTGGCCACATTGTGAGCACAACTGAGCAAGTGTAAATCCAGGAAGTACAGCCTGGCTCAGATGCACCAAATGGATACATCTGCAGTGTGTCTAGTTTTTGCCTCTCAGCTAAATGAATGTGTTGTGGCACATTGTACATTTATCTACACGGGGCTCTGTTATGGGACATAGGGCCCAAGCCACACTGGAGAAGGGGGACGTGAGTGTGCGGGGTGCATCACCCAACAGCTCCTTTCTGGACTATCCACACCTTCCCTGCCATCACCCATAGAAGGTAGGAATTAAGCTGTAGCTCACGAAAGCTTATGCTCAAATAAATTGGTTAGTCTCTAACGTGCCACAAGTACTCCTTTTCTTTTTGCAAATACAGACTAACACGGCTGTTACTCTGAAAGAAGAATCCAGGGTCCATCCAGCCCAGAATCCTGTCTTTGGCCAGTGCCAGATGTTCAGACTAAGGTGCAAGGAACACCAGCATTACGGGCAGTCATGGGATCACCTGCATATCAGGGAAGGATGAATATGAAAAAAACAGCACAAGGATGTAGGAACAAAAGTAGGAAGGCCAAGGCACAAAGTTACATTAAACTAGCTAGAGACATAAAGGCGTAACAAGAGAACATTTTACAAATACATTAGATGTAATAGAAAGACTAAGGACAGGGTAGGCCCAATATTCAGTGAGGAGGGAAAGACACTAGCAGAAAACGCAGCAATGGCCAATGTGTTAAATGCCTTTTATTGTTTCAGTTTTCACCAAAAATGTTAGCAGTGATCAGATGACTAACACAGTGAACATCAGTGTAAATGGGATAGAATCTAAGGCTAAAATAGGGTAAGAACTAATTAACAAATTAGATTTCTTCAAGTCGGCAGGGCCTGATGAAATAAACCCTAGAATACAGAAGGAACTGGCTGAAGAGATCTCTGAGTCATTAGTGATTATCTTTGAGAACTCATGGAGGATGAAAGAGATCCCAGAGGACTGGGAAGGGCAAATACAGTACCTATCTATAAAGAGGGGAATAAGGACAACCCAAGGAATTATAGACTGGTCAACTTAACTTCAGTACCTGGAAAGATAATGGAGCAAATAATCAAACAATCAATTTGTAAGCCCCTAGAATAGAATACAATGATAAGTAACGGTCAACATGGATTTGTCAAGAATGCATGAGGTCAAACCAGCCTAATATCCCTCTTTGATAGGGTAACAACCTTGATGTGATGTGATATATCTCAACTTCAGTAAGGCTTTTGGTACTTTCTCACATGACCTTCTCATAAGCAAACTAGGGAAATATAGCCCAGATGAACCTACTGTAAGTGATACATAACTGATTGTAAAACCGTACTCAGAGTAGTTATCAGTGGTTTACAGTCCGGCTGGAAGGGCATGTCGAGTGAAGTCCCACAGGCATCCATCCTGGGTCTGGCTCTATTCAATATCTTCATAAATGATTTGGATAATGGCAAAAAGAGTATAGTTATAAAGTTTGTGGACAATATCAACCTGGGAGGGGTTGTAAGCGCTTTGGAGGACAGGATTAGAATTCAAAATGATCTTGACAAACTGGAGAAATGGTCTGAAATAAATAGGATGAAATTCCATAAGGACAAATGCAAAGTACTCCACTTAGGAAGGAAGTATCAATTTCACAAATACAAAATGGGAAATGACTGCCTAGGAAGGAGTACTGCGGAAAGGGATATGGGGGTCATAGTGGACCACAAGCTAAATATGAGTCAACAGTGTAACACTGTTGCAAAAAAAGCAAACATCATTCTGGGATGCATTAGCAGGAGTGTTGTAAGCAAGACACAAGAAGAAATTCTTCCACTTTACTCAGCACTGAGAAGACCTCAACTGGAGTATTGTGTCCAGTTCTGGGTGCCACATTTCAGGAAAGATGTGGACAAATTAGAGAAAGTCCAGAGAAGAGCAACAAAAATGATTAAAGGTCTAGAAAACATGACCTACGAGGAAAGATTGAAAAAACTGGGTTTGTTTAGTTTGGAGAAGAGAACACTGAGGGGGGACACGATAACAGCTTTCAAGCGCGCAAATGGTTGTTATAAAGAGAAGGGAGAAAAATTGCTCTCCTTAGCCATTGCAGACAAGACAAGAAGCAATGGGCTTAAATTGCAGCAAGGGAGGTTTAGGTTGGACATTAGGAAAAACTTCCTGACTGTCAGGGTGGTTAAGCACTGGAACAAATTGCCCAGGGAGGTTGCGGAATCTCCCTCATTGGAGGTTTTTAAGAAAAGGTCAAACAAACACCTGTCAGGGATGGGCTAGAAAGCACTTAGTCCTGCCATGAGTGCAGGGGACTGGCCTAGATGACCTCTCGAGGTCCCTTCCAGTCCTGTGATTCTCTGATTCCTAACCCCTCTTAGGCTACGTCCACACTTGGGGCTGAGGTGGGATTCCCAGCCCACAGAGGTGCTGCCAGCCAGTAGCACATGAAAACTTGTAGCGTCGCTGTGGTAGCACGAGTGCACTGAGCGGCAACCTGGAGCCGCTGCCCGAGTACATCCCGTGGGGTCCTGGCAGGGTTGCACTCAGGGTGGCTATCACATGCCACTGCCCATGCCACCGTGCCGACACTACCCTTGTTAGCCGCTAACTCAAGGGGAGCTAGCATCAATATGTCGGTACACGCTGGGACTCTCTTCCCCAACTCCCGAGTGCAGCTGTAGCCTTAGCAAGTGGTTTGCGCAGCCCCCAAAGCCTGAGGATTTATGTCCCCCACTCTGGAGTGTTCGGTGTGGCACGGCTGCCTCCGACGCAGGAGAGGACCAGGAGAGAAGATGAATTCTAGCACTGATTCGCCCCTCTAGGGCACTTGCACACAAGGATACAACCCCTGCTTGTAAGAGGCATTTTCATAATTTAAAATCCCATTGAAGACTTCATTTCAAAGGACAGGGTCAGCCCAAAGCCAGCGACTGGATTCTCATTAAGCCAAGATTTCCTCCAGCTTTTCTCCAGGTAAATACATGACTGTAGGGGCAGAGATTTTTAAGGGACCAAAGGCACCCAACTCCCATCAAAAGCCCCATTTTAACTCCCATTTGTGTCTTTGAAAAATCTCTGCCATAGTTTAGGTTTATAATGAGAAGCAAAAAGCCCTGTGATAACACCACAGGGACTATTCAGCAGCCCAGTAGGTGCATTCTACATAAAGTTCAACAGTGAATTTATCAATTTTGAAAAAGTTAAATAAAGTTTTGCTACAATAAATGGCAGTTTTATACAGCAATAAAAGTCTATTAGGTGGTTGTCAGTGGTCCACTAATTTTGTCTCTGTTTGGACCTGTAGATCGAATATGTGGTTGTTGTTTCCATTGGGTCACTCTAGCTCAGTTAATAAAGTCTTCAGGTGCCAGTTCTCATGAATAAGCAATTATTTAGTGGATAAAACAAATCAACATTTTAAACACTTCTTATAGCTTACAGAAATTCCAACTGTTATGCAAATAGATCTGTTAAATAAAGAATATTCCTAGGTAAAATAATTATGCAGAGCAGTTTCCCCTCTGCATAAGGTGCCAAAAATTATCTCAATGATGCCAATTATCTGCTTGTTAGCACTGACATTATCATAGTCATTACACAGAACTGGTGCCGTTTATGTAAGAGCTACACTGTGCTCTATTGTAATTTTTTTCTCTATTTACAACTCTGTATAATAAATGTCATTTCTCAAATGTTAAGGTATTTGGTATTTAATCTATCATTAAGGCTCTGAATTATGTCTAGCCCTGTTAGGAAGACTGGTTTTAAAACCCTGAGGCATAGGGGAAAAAAAAGCATCAAATCATGTTACGTGAGGGAGACGTGAAGAGGAAAACAGTTATGTATAAGTCCATTTAACCATAGAAAAGCAGGGCTGGTCTCACCACTGAATTTACAAATTGTTGCTTGCATTGTGTGCAGAAAAGGTGCTCTGGAGTTCCACCAGCTGGGCACCCCACTGATATTTATATTGAGTTAACAGCACAAAAGTTTGCCATACAATCATAGATTGAGTGGGAGCCTGCTGACTTTGGGATACCCTCCACCTACTATAATTATGGTATTTAATACGTGTGTGTGTGTGCGTGTGTGTGTAAAGCAATTTAGCAATTTCCATTTACACAGTGCTCTGCATACGTTACCTCATTAAAGCCAGAGCCATCTCTCAATCAATCTTTGTTTGTCATCTGTGTAATTTCTAGGACATTCATCATTGTGGGAGCTAGTTAATGTGAATAAGTTTTATTAGCCCCATTTAGAGATGGGGAAAGGAGGCAAAAATCTTCTTTGAAACCAAATGGTTTTGGTAAAAAAAAAAAACCCATTTCATGAACATTTTTTAAATCAGTTGTTTTTTAATTTTCAAAAATATTTGTGAGGTTTTTCTTGGGTGTCCAGACAGCAAGTGTGAAAAATCAGGACAGGAGGGGAGGGGGGCAACAGTTGCCTACCTTAGACAATGCCCCAAATATTGGTACTGTCCCTATAAAATCAGAACATCTGGTCACCCTTGTTTTTTTCCTCCCATTTATCAAACAGCTGTACTTCATTCTGTCTTACAAATCCTCTTATTCAGTGGGTCTGCTGACTCCTGCTTCCTCAAAATAGCCTTTGCCACAGACAACTGCCAGTACTCTCACTATCAGTTGTTCTTCAGATTCCTCCAAATTTCTGAATATGTAAAAGCTAGGAAAATGGAAACCCTTAGCTCTCCAGAGATATCGCTGATTAATGTATTTATTTATTGGGATCTGTACTAACCACGTCAAAGAACACCCTCCCTGGCTCTGAGCACACTTGACAAACTCTGAAAAGTACAATTCAGACAGAACAAACTCCGGTCTGATTAAAATCATGTTTAACAGAGAATGGTTTTCTAGTCCTGAGGAAAAAAATGAGAATTTTCCCATCATAAATTAGGACAAAGAGTTGTTTTTTTGGGAACCAAAACTCTGAAAAAAATTGAGGTTTGGGTCAGTTGGAATGTTTTATTTCAACAAGTTCTCTCTTATATTCTCTGGTTTCAGAGTAGCAGCCGTGTTAGTCTGTATCCGCAAAAAGAACAGGAGGACTTGTGGCACCTTAGAGACTAACCAATTTATTTGAGCATAAGCTTTTGTGAGCTACAGCTCACTTCATCAGATGCATGCAGTGGAAAATACAGTGGGGAGATTTATATACACAGAGAACATGAAACAATGGGTGTTACCATACACACTATAGCGAGAGTGATCAGGTAAGGTGAGCTATTACCAGCGGGGGGGGGGGCACCTTTTGTATTGATAATCAAGGTGGGCCATTTCCAGCAGTTGACAAGAACGTCTGAGGAACAGTGCGGGGTGGGGGGGAATAAACATGGGGAAATAGTTTTACTTTGTGTAGTGACCCATCCGCTCCCAGTCTTTATTCAAGCCTAAGTTAATTGTATCCACTTTGCAAATTAATTCCAATTCAGCCGTCTCTCATTGGAGTCTGTTTTTCAAGGTTTTTTGTTGAAGAGTTGCAACTTTTAGGTCTGTAATCGAGTGACCAGAGTGATTGAAGTGTTCTCCAACTGGTTTTTGAATGTTATAATTCTTGACATGTGATTTGTGTCCATTTATTCTTTTACGTAGAGACTGTCCAGTTTGACCAGTGTACATGGCAGAGGGGCATTGCTGGCACATGATGGCATATATCACACTGGTAGACGTGCAGGTGAACGAGCCTCTGATAGTGTGGCTGATGTCCAAACAAACACCTATCAGGGATGGTCTAGATAATACTTAGTCCTGCCTTGAGTGCAGGGGACTGGACTAGATGACCTCTCAAGGTCCCTTCCAGTTCTATGATTCTAAGAGTGTTACTTCTATGGAAAACTCTCACATTGCTGGATAGTTCAGTTTGACTGTTTTGCTGACCTTGCTCATTGCTGACAACACGTGACATAACAAATAACAACATGATTAATCTGGTTCACTGTGTGCCCATCTGGTGATGTCCAGGAGTATTTATGAATGCCCTTACATTTGAACAAAGTGCCTCCAATAACCATGTTATTAATCTTGAATAACTCTCTTTAAGCCACTTTCCATTGTCATTTTTCTTGTGCAGACCTTGTTTACCCATAACTCCTTCACGCTGGGTGCTGTCTGTACCTCCACTTAATTTCTCCATAATTACTAGAACATCACGCTTAAAAATCTTTATTGTCTGATGTTATTGAACTGAAACTTTGCTCTGAGCAGTACTTGAAGATTACTTGCAGGCTCCTGGCTATCACTGGATCATTGCTTTCTCTGCTTCTGTTGACAATCTGCCTTCTACTTTTTCCTTTATATCCTTTGCCATTATCCATGACTGTCTTTTTCTACCATGCAGCACTTTCTTTCCCTCTCCCAGCAGCTCTTGCAGACTTCAAGCCTGTCCAGACTGTATCTCTCTACTTGCTGGACTTTTTGCTGGTTGAAGTCACCATTTTGCCATTTCATATTCCAGTTTTCTGGTTGAAGTCACCATTTTGCCATTTCATATTCCAGTTTTCTCTACGTTGGTGAGGGATGGGAGTTTGGCTTTTCTCCATGTCACTAGGTTCTAGAGGTGTTTTTTCCCCAATGTTTTTCATGGCTAGAGCTCCCCTGATCATCTTGGTTAATGTTGATTTTAGAGAACGGCAAAAACATTTGGTTTCTACTTTCTGCAGTAAAGGTGAAAGGATGGAATGTGTATAGAATCAGTAACATTTGTTTAGGATGCATGAACTTGCAGTTTGGAGTTGTATCCAGATCAGAGAAGACATTCATATACCATGTATAGTGCCAGATCCGTGATAAAAGCACATGGGACTAAGAGACTGGAGTATGTCATGGGGAAGGGATCTCCATTACTCACACTGGCTTTCTGCTGAGTAAGATCTCAGTGTTAACTTGCAGCTGGGAGGCAAAGCCAGTCATTCGTTAGGTGACTTTCCTTAGCACCACTGGGCTCAATGCCAACAACACAGAGCTGTGATACTCCAGTGCATGGCTATTCCTGCTTGAAGGAAAGAAAAGGAGAAAGATGAAACATGGAGAGGAGAAGCAAGAGACCCCAGGAAGGCAGATTCCTCCCTGAAGTGCCTCTCTCCTTGAGACACGTGTCCACAGCGGAGATTGGCACAGGAATTTGAAGGGAACCCCATGTGGGATAAAGGAGAGGGGATTGATGGTAAGGTGTTCTCTGTCAGGAGCGCTCTTCTTGCCATGCACTCCCCTTCTTGCTCCAAAATACTGCATATCTGCTGAACCTCAGGGCACATATTCTCAGGAGGATGCTGAAGAAGTAAACATTACTGGGGGTAATGCTTAGAGACAAATGGGGAGTTTGGATTAATTTTGTGTTGCTTAGTTATTTACTATTATTGTATAGTCTTCTGGTATTTTTGTTCGTTTTGTTGGTTGGTTTTATTGACTGTGTTTATAAGGATTTATCAGAGGTTCATAGAGTGTTCAGGTAGGGTCCTCTTGTTGTTGTTAGCAAGCTTAGATGTCTTTAGAAAAAAATATAAACTTTTGGGAGCCTCTCAGCTGAATTACTGCAAACTTTCTGGAGTTCACTCATCACAAGAACTGCGCAATTTCTGCCAAAAAGTATTCATGAATATTCACTTGAAGCAGAAAGCCCATGGTGAAGTGATCACATTATTGATACCGCTGGGCACAGGACAAAAAAGTAATAAAACTTTTTGCAAAACTGTCAGTAAATTATTTGAGGAGAATGTTCCCAAATTGCCCCCCCAAACCCGCCCCTCACTAACTGAGCTCAGAGGGGGAAAGCTTACGGGTTTCCCAGCAGGAAAACAAAACAGTGGCAGCACTTGCATTTTTGCAGCTCTCCATGTGACAAAACTAAAGACAGGTTAAATGATCTTAAATGGAACAATCACATTATTTATGTTAATTGTCACTCATTACGTTGGGGAAAAAATATGAGCCTTGCAGTGAAAATACTAAAGCTTTATCACAAAGAATGCATGTGCCAGAGATTCACTTCAGATCCTTGCACTGAAAGTGAGAGAGAACAGCACAGGAGGGAAATTCATACTATATTTAGGAACGTTCCCTTCATTTAATTAAGAAAGCCCCAATCCTGCAATGGACTCATTGGAGGTAGAGCCCTGAATTTGCAGAGAGATCATTGCAATATTGAGGCCTAAAGGAATAAAGAAAATTATTCACAGATTTCAAGGCCAGAACGGAGCATTTGGATCATCTTGTCTGACCTTCTGTATAGCACAAGCCAGAGAACTTTGCAAAATCATTCCTAGAGCAGAGCTTTTAGAAAAACATCCCATCTTCATTCAAAAATTGTCAGTGATGAAGAATCCACTATGACCCTTGGTAAACTGTTCTACTGGTTAATTGCCCTCACTGTTAAAAAAGGACATCTTATTTCCAGTCTGAATTTGTCTAGCTTTAACTTCCAGCCATTGGATCATGTTTTGCCTTCCTCTGCTCAACTGAAGAGGCCACTATTAAATATTTGTTCCCTATGTAGATACTTAAGGACTGTAATCAAGTCACCCCTTAACTTTCTGTTTATGCTAAATAGATTGAGCTCTTTGAGACTATCGTTATAAAATAAGTATTCTAATCCTTTAATCATTCTCGTGGCTCTTCTCTGAACCCTCTCTAATTTGTCAATATCCTTCTTAAATTGTGGGAATCAGAACTGGACACAGGATTCCAGCCATGGCCAAATCAGTGACAAATACAGAGGTAAAATAACATCTTTACTCCTGCTTGAGATTCCCTGTTTATGCATCCCAGGATGGCACTAGCTCTTTTGGTCACAGCATCACACTGGGAGCTCATGTTCAACTGATTTACCCACAACACTCAAATCTTTTTCAGAGTCCATGCTTCCCAGGATAGAGTTCCCCATCCAGTAAGTATAGCCAACATTCTTTGCTTCTATGTTCCTACTGCCCCTGAATAAATTGTTTTAAAGTGTGTTATTGGGTCTTGTGGAGAAAGGTATAAATCTCTGTATCTACGCCACTCTGCAAGGGTTTGTAACAGGTGCTAGACAATCATCTATTAATTATTGTGAAATCACTGATAACCGTCTCTGCAACAGGTTGCAAACCATCACCTAATAGTGCATTATAACCCTTCCTATGAATCATTACTAATTATTCCTGCTACCAGAGATGAAAAATTGCTGTCTGCAGAAAACAAATGGAAAACCAGAAAATCAACACATCAAAAAACAAGGAGGAGAAGAGAGGTTTCAAACACTTAAAATACCGCTGTAAAGACACAAAATTAAGAGGGAAAGGAAATATGAGGAAAACTCAGAGGGGAAGACAGACGTGCTGAGAGAACATAAGGTAAAAGGCCGCTGCTCAGCTACAGGCAAATACAGGACTGGGAAGAAGATGTTAGCCAAGGATGGTGGAGAGGCAACTCAGCTGGGAAGGAGAGAGAAACACAGAGGAGGAGAAAACAGAGTGCTTGTGAGGAACTAGGCATGAGAGATGCAAATGAGATACAACTGGGGAAATGCAGGTTGGGGATCATGCAGCCAGAGAGGGAGAACAGGACAAGAGAAGGGGGAGATGAAGCAGGAGACGGGTGTTACTAACTAGGGGCATGGGGATGTTTTACTGTTATACAGCACGTTAGTTAATAGTCAAAGGTTACATATGCACTTGATAAACTAAGGCTGAGTGTAAAACAAGCTATTTCTACAACATAATTGTGTAACCCTGCAACAATTAAAACACCTGTTATTTTTAAAAACGGTAATTATGCTGTAATTAGTTTGACACAAAACATTAAGCAGATTATTGTCAAATTGAGGGAAATAGTAACTTCAAAGCAATTTCCTTCTAAAAAGAGACATTTATATTCCACCAGGAAAGTGGAATCCTGACTGGAGGCCCTTTGTAATTCAGTAAAATTTTGTTTCTAACCCCGTGTAGCAGATCTGGACTTTGTGGCAATGGGAAGCAGCTTTAGAAATTAACGTTAGTGGCAGAAGCCGCGCTAATAACCTGAGCATTAGTAACCCATTTATCAAGAAGCACACACAGTTCTGCAAATGTTTGCCGTGTGCTCTATGATTTTCTCTGAGCTGACATGTGCCCACCTGTGTTATCACCTGTGAAGTTACATGTGATTTCATCCCTAGATGCCGATTTCTTCTGCATGATGGTGGAGTAGCTATGCATCTCTGAAACCACGCCTAGGCCCTGATGCACGCAATCCAGATCCAGACAGCACAGTGAGCGATTTGGATTCAGCCTCCCTCTGCCATGACAGAGGGCCCTTTCCAAAGCAGGATCTGTCCCTGAACTGTTTAGCCCCAGCAGCCTGTTTCAGGGTGAAACTTCCCCGCACATTTCAAATGGTCTCACCCAGGCTAGCACGTGGGATGTGTCTCCTTCTGGGGACTGCACAGAGGCATATTTCCTGTGCCTCCTCTTCCTTTCAACCTGGATTGGAGTTGCAAATCCCTTGTCTTGTGAGGAACCCACTGGAAAACCAAAACAAACAACCAGGGAACAGGCCGGCCAGTACCCTGAGCCTTTCCGTTTCCATAGCAATAGTGTTCCCATCCATCTGACTCCAGCACCCATTTTCCAGCTCACTGTCTCTTCACTTCCCATCACCTCACTACCTGATGTAAGACCAGGCCGCACAAGCGGGGAGAGCTCACTCTGGACAGGGCTGACACCACTGCACCTGGAGCCTAGAAAGAGAATTACACAGCACGAGAAGCAAAGTGATCTACAGTCCTGGCTTCAGTTGAGTTTAGAGGCCTGGCAGGAATGCATGGGATGTGCGAGCTAGCACTGGGGTCCTGTGAACCCTGCGAACATGGAGGACCTCAGTGGAGGTCTAGCATTCATGACCCCCTGAACTCAGCCAGCCAAACTCAGTGCATTTTGTTGTGAATCGTTTTTCCGTCATCTGGCCACTCCCAATGCTAGCAAGTGCCCTACCCCACCACATACCAAGCTTTTCCCCTTCTTCTCATTCACCATGATTTATTACCGTTCGATTGCGATGTGCTTTAACCTGGGATATTGTGGCCAGCAGCTCAGTTATGGGGCTATAAACATAATGCCCTCTGGGAATCCCAAAGCGCTTTGAAAGCAATGGTGAGTCCAGCCGTACAGTCCCGTTTTGATCCTTGAAGGTTGTCACGCCCATTTCCCAGGCATCCAGAAAGGTGACGTGACCTGGCCCAGGCCACACAGCACGACACGTGGCAGCATTACAAGTAGAACTAAGATGCCCGAACTCCTGGGTATTGCCCACAAGAACATGCTTCTGCCGGTGGTTATTTGGAGATCTCATGATCATTTCAAACTCTCCAGCTGTGACTTGTCTGACATTCCCCAGCCAGACCCACGCAGACTGCGAGAACGGGCCTGGACACAACGTTCGTCCCGTGGCCTTACCAATGAGCACGGCCTACTGCACACTCTACATTGTGCCCGCAGTTTGGAGAATCAGGAGAGAACTCTCGGCCTCTCTGGTCGTCACCATCACCACAGGGTTGTCACTGAGGGCTCCTATATGGCAGCATTGCGCCCCACATGTATGTATACTTATTTATTAGGGCCCTGGTTCAGGAAAGTACTTATGCACCAGCTTAATTTCAAGCACATGCTTAAGTCCTCTTGGCTTCCCTAGAACTTAAACATATGTTTAAATTGCTGTCCTGAAAAGGGCTACAATCCTGAAACAAGGTCTTGATGAACTCTGAGCCCATACAAACATTGAAACAACAAACAAACTCATCCATGCCCCTTCCAGGGCTCAGTGACATATCCCACCCCCGCAAAAGACACAGAGAAAAAAAATCTTCAAAACACTCCATTCTTCCAACCACATCCCTCAGGCAAAGGTCCTCAGCGAAAACTGATGTAAGCAGTTCCTACGGGAGTAATTTGCCACTGGACTTCTTGAATGAGGACTCTTGTACCTGGCTGTTTGGGAGTCAGACACAGCTGGGTTTCACTTCTTTCACTACAACAGCCTTGCATGTTCCTGTCTTCGTATTCTACTTGGTGAACAGATTGGACTGAAGCTTATTTCAGGAACACGTTTTGGTTTAGAAGGACATGGTGGAATGTGGGATAAGTGGAGTGGGTACAAAGACAAACTAAATCCCAAATAATCAGCAGCTCAGAGATGCTATAAATTCAATGGGGAAATCTCCTTTAATACTTGCTTGGCCTCTGTCTTAAGACTGCTACAAAAGCCGTGGTGCCTGCAGGCTGATTGCTCTTGGAGGCTCAGGTATTTTTTTTAAAAAAAGCAAAAGGCAAGATTATACCATTAACATAGGTGTGTTACCAAGCAAAGAATGAAATATTGACAGAATTGCTCCAAAAAAAAAAAGTTTTTTTTCTGCAGGACATTTCAGAACATTTTAATTTTTTTTAAAGTTTTCTGCCAGCAGCATTTTCTGTTTTAAAAACCAATTTTAGTTTTTTGAAAACTGTCTTCAGTAAAACTTTTTGGTTTTCAGTAAAAATGTTCAGGGGCGGTGGGGGAATTTACTAAACCCTGATTTTTTGTGGAAATGTTTGTTTTGGTGGGAAAAGCCATTTTTTCCATCAAAAAAACCTGACTAGCTGTAAATACTCAGCTAGCCTGTTTTTAACAGGTGATGCTCATTATTTCTCTGTGCCTCCCAACCCAGAGATGGGGCTAGAGGAGGGTACACACCTGACTCTTACAATATCCAATGAGATTTTCATGACAGACCTGATCCTAATCTCTGTTTAAACCAGGAGCAGCACCATGAACATCCAGTGTAGATCAGATCAGAATCAGGACAGCATCTCTAGTGGGCAGGTAGAATCTTCCTTACACAGGCTAGATCTGAAACCTTTAAGAGCCCTTTGGCAGGACTGATGACGTTAGTGTCTTGCTCAGCCTAGAAGAGCCAGCACATTGCTGCTTGGGAGAGCTCCAGCTGCTAACTCCTCTGCTGAGGTTTCTATGAATTACCTTAAATGGATGCATTTTAACTGGATTCTTCCCTGCCCAGCTCCCTATGGCTCCTGTGTGCTCTGCTCCTTTTGCCCAGTGTTCCCCAGGGCATGGCTGCTGAAATACAATTCCTCAGACAAGCTGCCTAGCAGTTAATTTGAGTCTCGTGGCTCTTGTCTGTATGCAGAGGGCTGGGCAGTCATTTTGGAGCCTCTGATCCCTGCTGAAGGGAAGCTAGATGCTGAGAGGAGACCCAAACTGAACTTAGCCCCTTTAGATTTACTGGGTGTAAGAGAGCGAATAGGTCTTCCAGCACTCCCTGGGGTGTCAGCACATCCCATACTATACCTCCACCCAGTGGGGCACCTAAAGCCAGGCCCTGCTGGTCAGCAGACTGACTCCCAGCTGGAACAATCTGGGATAATCAGGTGCAGCTGAGCCCATTGGGCTCAGGCCTTTCAAAGGGGGTCTGGCTGCTCCAGGGCCTGGGCCTGGCTGCCTTACTCATGTGCTCTTGGGAGTTGGGGCTCTGGGCTGTATCTAGTGTGTAAGGTGTTAGGTTGGGTGGTGGGGATGTGGCTGGAGTCAAGGATTATTAGACTTTTGTTTGGATCTGAAGCTTGTGATAGTAAATACAGCCTCCCCCCGTGGGCTTTGTGCAAGCTAGGCTTCCTGGGAAAGTCTCTCTAGCTCCCCAGCCCTGCCCTGTTGTCAGAAGGCAGCAGGTCACTAAGCAAAGACCCTCCCTGGAACAGGCTTAGGCAGTCACATGCCCCCTCCCCTGCTTGCCCTGAGCAGATGCTGCAGGCGAGCTCCTGGATCTGGGAGGTGGTCAGGATATCAGGCCAGGCTGAGGGGGACCCCGTCAGCCCTGCCCAATGCTTCCCCTGCAGTTAATCACCTCTGGGCTGCAGACAGGACATTAGCAGGTCCCCTGTGGAGCCCCCTGGTCCCCCAAAGGCTGACAGTGCTGCCTTCCTCCCCTCTCCTGCACAGAACCAAACAGTGCTGTCAGCTCTGCCTGGGCACCTGCATGGCTCCCATCGCTATGGTACCTGGCCTACACAATTGGCCCCAGAGATTGCTCCTGAGTCATCAAGTGTTCATTTGTGTCCTGCTGCCAGTGGCCCTGCAGCAGGCCTGGCCCTGCACCCTGCCTGCCGTGTTACTGGGGAGGCAGACAGAGCTAGCTGGCTCTCTCTACCCTGGAGAGAAGGGATGTTCCAGGAGCCTGAGCTTTCCAGGGCCCTGCCTAAAACTTTGGAAAGAACTCCCACCAGCAGTAAGGCTCACTTACCACCTTCCACTCCATGGGCAGGGAGCATTTCTCTGACCCTGCTTTCTCTCACGCACAGCACCATGTCTCTGCGTGCGTATTATTTATTTACAAAATATCCCAGACCAGACCCTTCACTGTGCACGCTTATCTGGGAGAGAGGGTGAGGGAACAAACGTGCCACGCGTACGTGCCACGCGTACTAGCCACGCTGCCTAATGCACTGCGGGAAGGTGCTCGGTTACCCCAGTGATGAGCTTGGTGTGAGAACCGCCAGAGGACAGGATAGAAGCCACTCGGTTAGGACATGAGCCTGGGGCTCTGTGGTCCTCTATTCAATTTCCTAGCACCCCACAGACTCCTGCTATCCCACAGCTCAGGCAGATCTTTGAGCCAAAGAGGCAGAAGCTTGTGTTGCAGGAGCTGAAGTTCCTGGGCTCGATGCCCACCGTCGCCCATGGTAACTGTCTGTGTATGTGGTCATGGTTCAATACTGGGGTAAGTCTTCTCTGTGCACAGTGCCTCAGTTTCCGTGTGCACGTACCAGGAATGATGACGCTGGTGTACCTCAAAGGAATTTTGCTTGGCTTATTGAATGGTTACAAAGGGCTTTGCGAGCCTCACGTGAAGTTTGCGGTAGGAGTGACAGGGATTATGATTTTTCTGCACTGAACTCTCCCTTCCGGAGTACAAAATGAATGTCTCCAACTTCTACTGGATGAATCCACTGTCAGCCCAGGGAGATTCAATGGGTGGCTGACGCAGTGTGAAGTGATGGAAGGCATCCGCATCACCAGTGGAGCCAGGCATCTTGGAGCCACTCTTGTTGTTGGGTCTTTGCGCTGCACTGATTGCAGAAAAGAAAAACCTGCCCCCTTGCGTCCCTGAGCATCGGAACCAAGTCATGGGCATGCTGGGGTGCAAGGCTTGTCTGCAGTGGCCTGCAGTTTGGAAGACTGTCATAGATGCGGCAACTCCAGTGCAAATGGAGTTGGACCCTAGTTCGCTCTCTGCACAGGAAACTATGCTGTGCTGAATCTCGCCTGTCAGTAACACACTTGTGTTCCCATTTGGTGAGCATGACATGGATGATGATGTCTTATTGTCCTCTCCCTGACTTTCCAATAACTTAGCAATCACAATAGCTTAATGCAGTGGTTCTCAAAGTTTTAGCAATCCGAGGGCCCCCATTTTGATTTAAAATTTTTCACAGACCCCTAAGCCAGTTTCTAATTTTCCCCAGGGGTGCTCAAACCCTGCTCAGCCCCAGGCCCCACCACCTCTCCACCCCTTCCCCCAAAGGCCCGCCCCAGCTCTTCCCACCCCATCCCTGCCCACCCCCTTCCCTGCCTCTTTCCGCCACCTCCCGCAAGCGCACCCGGTCTCTGCTCCTCCTCCTCCTTCCCAGCACCTCCTGCATGCCGCTGCACAGCTGTTCTGCAGCGTGCAGGAGGCACTGGGAGGGAGGGGAAGGAGTTGATCAGTGGGGCCAGCAGCCCCAGACATGACTCGCGGACCCCCTGAACCCCAGTTTCAGAGCCAATGGCTTAATGCCATAAAGCCATTGCCAAATAGTGTATGTGCCACTATATGGAATTAACCCAGTCTGCTTTGGTAATGGAAGATTTACGGTAAATTCAACCCCAAAACAGCCTGTCAGCCTGCTCCATCTTGTTCCTTCACAAAGTTCCTGTTTTTACGACTTTCTCTTTGGTCTTTGTGAAAGGAATAACACATGTAACTTTAAAAGTGTCCCTTTTATAAAGCAAGGAGGGCTTAGAAATATAAAACCTATGAAGTCTAAAATCCTTGAGATTATTGCACTATTAAAGCTTTGATACAAAGAAAACTCTGATGGAAATGTCAAAATATTTGATATTTTACAGCAAAGAGAAAACAGCTCCACTAATGGAAATTTCGCTTCCTTGTGCCTCAGCACCACTGGTTTGATCATTGAAGGGCAAGAAAATAAATGTTTCCTTGTAACTGTGGATTTCAAATTTCAATGTAAAACCCAAGCAAATATACCCCGACTACAGCGCGTGACCATACAAGCGCTGGGAGTGCTGAGTTAACTCTTCACGGGGAGTGCTGAGTTTCATAGGAAGCCGCAAGGCTCGCTCCTTGACTATTACTCACACTGCCTTCAGCACTAGCCCTGTATTTTTATGCAGCCTATCTGGAAATCTACCATTCTACTGAGGACCTCCTCTTGTTACAGCATAGGATTGTTTTCTGCTAGCCCTGCGGTGGCTGTCGCTACCAAACCTGCCCGTGGTTTCTACCAGAGCAAGCAAAGCAGAGAGCGCCATACCCACCTCTAAGAGTGCAGTGCCCCAGAAAGGACTCTGGGAAGGGCAGGTAGACGAGACTGGAAGCCAAACGCCTGTGTCCAGGGTTATTCTTTGTATTGCAGTAACTCCTAGAGGCCTCTCTGCTCCAAGCACCATGTGCGCAAAGACTCCCCATTTACCCCATGCACAGCCGTTCCACGGGGCAGGGCTAGGTTGTCAGTGGACAGCTTTTGCTGAGCTTCCCCTAGGGCCCTGGCCTCCTCCTGGACAGACACTGGAGCCCTGGGGTGGTCTCGGCTCTGGTAGCAGGGCCTGCTTTGCATGTGTGTGTCCTGCACATCCCCGCAGTCAGGACTACAGCCTGAGTGCTGACCCCATGGCCACTGCTGCCTGCCTGCGACTCTCACCCACCCCACTTCCTCGTCCCAAATCGCCCCTAGGCCTGCTGCCTCTGCTTGCTTGGCTGCTCTGTGGGGGAGAGGATCCTTCAGACTCCAGCTCAGCTGGCAAGGTAGAGGCAGCTCAACTCTACAAATTGGGAGACCAAAAGCTAGAGGGGTTTTCCAGAGACACACAGTGTAGGCCCAGAGGCAGAAAACCCCCAGGATGCCTTTCAAGAGCTCTCACCCGACTCACCCATCTAGCTTCCTGTCACAAAGCTAACAATAGCTGGTGTTTTCCAAAGCCCCAGCTCCTGGAGGGAAGGGATTATGTGAGAGCCTCTGCTTTTGTTTTCAAAAAGAGTTTGCAACTTTCATGTTTGCGGAGAATAGGTGGGAAACGTGCTCCGAGTGGAACCAGAATGCAAAGAAAGAGGACCACACGTTTATTTTATATCTAGATATTTAAATCATGGACTTTAGGGCCTGATTTAAGATTTTTACGCTCTCAGTGTTGTCTGTGCTGCAGACTTAATATTTCCAGACAGGGAAGGAGGAACAAAGGGAAGACTGGTGCCTACTTCACATAGAAATCCATGTGGGAAGGGCCCAGGGAGATGTATCCTCAAAGTCTGCCTCGGAGAGCAGCTGCTGAGAGCTGCTTACAAGCTGCACTACATATGTTCTGGTTTTGTAGCACAATTTAAAATATTGAATAGAACTATTAAAGCTGCAGAGAGAACAAACAGCACATGAGTGGAATGGGCTATGGTTCCAGCCTGCATGATATATCAGACAGACGGGACAGATAAATAGCTGTGTGCAAAGGAGAACTTCCACAGAGCTGAGCCTCCCCCCACCCACTGCCCTAAACTGCCAGCTTAGGGCCCAGCCAGGAGTCTATGAGCATTTTTATGAAACAGTATTTTATTAAATAAACAAACTGGAGCAATTCCAACAGATTTACGAACACTTCCTCTCCTCTCACTTGTTCGACCCATTGCAAATTTATAGCCCTGCATTAACCTCATGAGCACTCATAAAGTTTACTAAGATAATGTTGGCAGGAGGGAGAAGGGATTTTTATGGCCCAGTAATAATTACAAAATGCAGAAGTACTCAGGGAATCTGTTTATTAGTTGTGTGTGCTTGGTCACCAGTTATACTGCGTGCACTGCCCCTGCTTGCACAGATGTGTCTCATTCTCATAACCATTTTTCTCCCTCGCTTTCCCTTTTTTTTTTTCTTTTAAAAGAGTTTGCACTTTCTCCACTGGAGACAGGGGGGAAATGTTTCAAAGCATTAGAAATGTAACACTTCTTCCTCCCTGCAGTGCGGCATGGGGCAGGGTCTGAATTCA
Organism: Eretmochelys imbricata; assembly: GCF_965152235.1. Taxonomy (NCBI): domain Eukaryota; kingdom Metazoa; phylum Chordata; order Testudines; family Cheloniidae; genus Eretmochelys; species Eretmochelys imbricata. The sequence continues at coordinate 31,692,462 of NC_135586.1, read as the reverse complement.
CACCACACCCACCCCAGCGTTCGCTGGACAGGGCTTTGCATTCTGTTTCTGAACCCATGGATGGGGAGAGTTAGTACTTTGCTGAGGCTGAGATTGGCTCTTTGTTCTCCGTTTGCCCGGCGCCTGGCACAAAGGGGTTCTGGGCCCTGGCTGGGGCTTCTGGCCATGACCACGCTGCAATTAATACACAATAATAATTAGTCTACGTGGCAGCAATTACGATTTGTTTTGCACCATCACCTCAAGGCCTTAGCCAAGCTCCCTTCAGAGCGGGGCGCTGTACAGACAGACAGTCTCTGTCCCAAAGAGCTGACAGCCTGAATAAAGAGAACAGATCAGAGGGAACAAAGGCCCCGCAAGATGAAGTGACTTGCCCAGGGTCGCACAGCAGAAGAGTCACAGATTCAGGAACAGAAGCCGGGTCTCTGGATTCCCACACTTGCATCCCAGCCACCAGGGCATGCAGCCACCTCTGCTCTGCTGCTGTTGCTCTCAAGTGATGCGCTCCCTGGTGGCAGGCTGCCCTCCCCGTCCCGCCCCAGAGCAGCCTCGCTCCCCATTCAGGCCACTTCAGGGCGATCCTGCCACCCACAGGTTGTGGATCCGGTTAGAACATAGAACAGCCAGACGGGGTCAGACAAAAGGTCCATCCAGCCCAGTGTCCTGTCTACCGACAGTGGCCAATGCCAGGTGCCCCAGAGGGAGTGAACCTACCAGGTAATGATCTAGTGATCTCTCTCCTGCCATCCATCTCCACCCTCTGACAAACAGAGGCTAGGGACACCATTCCTTACCCATCCTGGCTAATAGCCATTAATGGACTTAACCTCCATGAATTTATTCAGTTCTCTTTTAAACCCTGTTATAGTCCTAGCCTTCACAACCTCCTCAGGCAAGGAGTTCCATAGGTTGACTGTGTGCTGAGTGAAGAAGAACTTCCTTTTATTTGTTTTAAATCTGCTACACATTGATTTCATTTGGTGGCTCCTAGTTCTTATATTATGGGAACAAGTAAATAACTTTTCCTTATTCACTTTCTCCACACCACTCGTGATTTTATAGACCTCTATCATATCCCCCCTTAGTCTCCTCTTTTCCAAGCTGAAAAGTCCTAGCCCCTTTACTCTATCCTCATATGAGACCTGTTCCAAACCCCTAATCATTTTAGTTGCCCTTTTCTGAACCTTTTCTAATGCCAGTATATCTTTTTTGAGATGAGGGGACCACATCTGTACGCAGTATTCAAGATGTGGGCGTACCATGCATTTATATAAGGGCAATAAGATATTCTCCGTCTTTTTCTCTATCCCTTTTCTAATGATTCCTAACATCCCGTTTGCTTTTTTGACTCCTGCTGCACACTGCGGGGACATCTTCAGCGAACTATCCACGGTGACTCCAAGATCTTTCTCCTGATTAGTTGTAGCTAAATTAGCCCCCATCATATTGTATATATAATTGAGGTTATTTTTTCCAATGTGCTTACTTTACATTTATCCACCTTAAATTTCATTTGCCATTTTGTTGCCCAATCACTTTGTGAAGAACTTCAAAAAGATCTCACAGAACTGTCTGCTTTGGTCTTAACTATCTTGAGCAGTTTAGTATCATCTGCAAACTTTGCCACCTCACTGTTTATCCCTTTCTCCAGATGATTTATGAATAGGATTGGTCCTAGGACTGACCCTTGGGGAACACCACTAGTTACCCCTCTCCATTCTCAAAATTTACCAGTTTTTCCTATCCTTTGTTCCCTGTCTTTTAACCAGTTCTCAATCCATGAAAGGATCTTCCTTCTTATCCCATGACAACTTAATTTACGTAAGAGCCTTTGGTAAGGGACCTTGTCAAAGGCTTTCTGGAAATCTAAGTACCCTATGTCCACTGGATCCCCCTTGTCCACAAGTTTGTTGACCCCCTCAAAGAACTCTAATAGAGTCGTAAGACACGATCTCCCTTTACAGAAACCATGTTGACTTTTGCACAACAATTTATGTTCTTCTGTGTTTCTGAAAATTTTATTCTTTACTATTGTTTCAACTAATTTGCCCAGTTCTGACGTTAGACTTACTGGTCTGTAATTGCCAGAATCACCTCTAGAACCCTTCTTAAATATTGGCATTACATTAGCTAACTGGATGGATGATCCCAAAGCATAAGAGGACGGTAATGCACAGACATGAGGTGGCTTGGGAGCAAGCTCCCCCTCTCTCCTAGCAAGAAGCCAAATCAGCAATGGGTGGAGGTGGGGATAAGGCTGCTGGGTGCTAACGGTTGCCCTCGGGGGGCATCTCTGTTATATTGGGGCCCAGAATGGCCAGACATGAATGGAATTAGTGGGGAGGGGGTAGGTGTCTCTGGCCATACAGGGGCAACATCTCTCATGGCTCTACCCTTCCCTGGCTTCCTGGGCTGGCTGACTCCAGAGGCACAGGAAGTTCATGGCCAATGTTTGCTGAGTGCTCCAGTGACGGTGCCCCAGAGAGATGGGGGCTGGGACTCGGGCTGGGCTGGCTCCTATTTCAGCTGCACAGGGTTCTTTATTCCCTGCCGTCAGCGGGGTGTTCCTGTGCCAAAGGCAGGTGGTCGGTCCGGCTCTCTACCCTTGCCCTGGGGCTAGTGAAGAGGAGGGGAAAGAGAGACTGGGCAGAGAGACAGGAAACGAGAGACTGCTGAATTGGAATTAATTTGCAAACTGGATACAATTAACTTAGGTTTGAATAGAGACTGGGAGTGGATGGGTCATTACACAAAGTAAAACTATTTCCCCATGTTTATTCCTCTCCCCGCTGTTCCTCAGACGTTCTTGTCAACTGCTGGAAATGGCCCAACTTGATTATCACTACAAAAGGTCCCACCCCCCCCCACCCCCCACCCCACCCCCCGGCTCTCCTGCTGGTAATAGCTCACCTTACCTGATCACTCTGGTTACAGTGTGTATGGTAACACCCAGTGTTTCATGTTTTCTGTGTATATAAATCTCCCCACTGTATTTTCCACTGAATGCATCCGATGAAGTGAGCTGCAGCTCATGAAAGCTTATGCTCAAATAAATTGGTTAGTCTCTAAGGTGCCACAAGTCCTCCTTTTCTTTTTGGGAAAGGGACAGTGGTGAAGAGCGGAGGGAAGCCATTGATGTGACTCGACTCTGGATGTACCTGGTGCCAGCTGGGCGCAGACTCTGAGCCAGAGATGGCAAGATGGGCACCACAGAGAAACAGGGGCCCAGATCAACACCAGAGGACAGGAGGAGGCAGGAAATGTGAGAAGGAATGAGCACCACACTCCTCCCCTGCTGGCTGTGCCCAAGCCAGAGCGATATCCAGAGCATAGCCAGGGCTCAGAGCCTCGTGGTGGGCCCAGGCCGAAGGGAGCTCAGCGGGGAACGTCAACAAGGCTCTCTCCCCCCGCGTTCCCTTCCCGGGGCGCCCTCCCCTTTCAGGGGATTGTGTCACATGCTTGTGACTATCACACCAGCGCATGTACCAATGGGAAGCACCAGCAGGCGGGAGTGTGATCAGAGCCGTGCGAGAGCTGAATCTGGAATGAGATGTTGTCAATTAGGTGACAGGACTTTTAAAGCCTCCCCCACTCCTGAGCCAAGCAGGTCATGGGCATGATCCAAATCCCCCCTTGTTGTGACTTCCTTGGATTTGAAGCTCAAACAAGATGATATGAATAATGTAGTGTGCTCCTTCTTCTCTTCTTGCCTTCAAACCCTCAGAGGATGAGTGAAGCTGCTTGTCTGCCTCATTAGTGGCTCTTCAGCCATTTGATTTCGGTAACAATGAGCCTGCTCACTAGAATTTTCATGCCTATGTGCGTCATGAAGTCAACACTGAATTTTTGAATTCACATAAAATTTTAATGGCATTATCTGCATACTTCTCTATTTCCACTTGCACCCCCCTCCTCCAGCTTTCTCTACAAAAGGGTAACGACCAGGAAGAATGCTGACTACACAGAGAGCTGCCATCAAAGGCTCCATTAATAACAGATGAGCAGGCAGGGTTGTCATGAATAGGAATAGCCCTACGCATTGGTATTTTAGAGGAGTCCAGATGTATGGGGGGAAATCCAAAATAGCTGGGTCTAATCTGGATAACCTTGATGATTATTATTGCTACCTGCAATGGGTCCTTTATGGAGACAGGCCTGCACTATGGACAGTCGAGGGGCTAATCCGCCAACTGGGAGCCATCACCTAGTGCTCTGACAGCAGGAAGGGCAGCCCAGAGCTTTAATACTGGTTCTGACAGTGAATCTCTATGGCCTCAACTGGCCTCAACCAGCATTTTTGATAGTGCCATTCATTTTGGGTGCCTCCGATTTTTGCGAACCCCACTTCATGCCCCCAGGCTATGATTTCCAGAGGGGCTGACCACACACAGCTGCCACTGCAGGTATCGCAGGTATTTCACTCCTCTGCCAATCGAGTTGGAGGGACGTCACTTTGGGCTCCCAAAATGTGCGACTCCTTTTGGGAATGTGGGTCTTGGCCTTTCTGCATTAACTTCCGCATGGGTAACATTGGGCTAATGACACTTACTTCCCTGCCCCCTAGGGCCGAGGATTAATTACTTAAGGACCCTAAAGCACCGTGAAGGTGAAAATTGCTCTACAAGTGTTAAGGATTATTATCGGCGCCCCGGAGTTACAAATGTTTTGGTCCTAAGCCTGCTGCCAGGATGGAGGGAAAGTCAGCATCATTTTGGGGGTGGGAGGGAAGAGGATTTACAAATAAGTCATTTGATGGGATTTCCAGGTAGCTTTAAATAAAAGGCCACTTGGAGGTGGAGCAGAGCAGAGGAGACGTCAAGGGGAGATCTGAAGTTTTCGTTTGAAGGATGAAAGGATGTGGTCACTGGTTCCTATAAAAGATGCAAAACATTCCTCATTCTGGGAACGATTTTGTAATATCCATGGATCAAAGTATGGCAAGGTTCCCCCTCTCCCTCTTTCTCATGCCATAATGAAATGGAGCCAGCTTCTGATGAGAATGTTGATTACCACCCTGCCAAGACGAGCTGTTTCCTTCTATGAGGAAAATCAATTCAAACAAGGGCACAGTGAAGCGTCAGCCTTGTGGGTTTTTGAGGTGCATGAACGGAGAAGCAGGAACACTCCAGAAAGGAACTTATCCTCCATCCCACGCTCCAGCTCATTCGAAAGGGAAGTGAGCAGGACTAACACCATGCCTTTTGCTCAGCCCCACCTGATGCCAGCCCCCACTCCTTAGAGATGTGCGTTAGGGAGTGTGAGGAAAGTTCCCCTCCTGTGACATCTCATTTTCTCCATGTGGAATGTCAGGGAACCATTTCCTTCTGGCCCTGGCCTGGCCTGGATGGGGATGGTTTCCCCAGCGCTGTAGAGCTGCATTCGTATTCAGTGCCAGGGGAGAGAATTACTGACTCGTTGCTTCAGATCTGCTAATACATTGCAGTTAATGCTGCTGTATATCTACAAAAAAAAAAGAAGGACTTGTGGCACCTTAGAGACTAACCAATTTATTTGAGCATGAGCTTTCGTGAGCTACAGCTCACTTCATCGGATGCATCTGATGAAGTGAGCTGTAGCTCATGAAAGCTTATGCTCAAATAAATTGGTTAGTTTTGAAGGTGCCACAAGTACTCCTTTTCTTTTTGCAAATACAGACTAACCCGGCTGCTACTCTGAAACCTGTATATCTACAGTTATGGGGCTTGGTGGTGGCAGTGGACTGGGGTCATCCAAATGTCCTCTGTCATCCCCAGGCCCCCATCAATGTCCAACCCTTTCCTTATGATGTGTAAGCACCAGTGGTCTCTGCTCCATTAAGCCTTCGAAAGGAGGAGCTCTCCACCTCCTCCCAGTGCTGTTAGCCGTGGATGTGTCTGTGTTGTATAAGGAGGGGTGGTACTTTGATAAGGCACTGATGGCAAACGGCATCCCAACAGGGGCAGAGTTAAGGTTATTATTTCTGCAGAGAAAGCAAATTGTGAAAACAATATTTTTGAGGTGATGATGACTGGGTCCATAGAGTTCTGGATAAATGCAAAATATTGTGTTAACAATAAATTATAGGTTTTACTGTTTAGTGCTGGGCATACCATTTTTTTGGTGCATACTCCTTAGGTTGATCCATCTGTCTATTTACCTACCTATCAAAGGTCTTTTTAAAGCACCCACATTTGATGTATCTAGAAGTTATCTATCTACATTGTGTCTTATATGCCCCAGTATACATGCCCTCCACACAGTCTCTGATTTGAAAAAATTGACTGTATTCATTCTTTTTAACCTTATCCCAACCTATCCATAAATTGTCTGCATTTATAACGCTTCTGGCACATTGTGAATTTTACATAGTGACATAAAATGATCATAAATTTAGGCCATAGAGCATAAAGGACCTAAAATGCCACATGTCATTAATATTGACAGGATCTAAAAGTAAACTTGGAAGTGTTTCAGGAAACATAAATTAAAACAAAAGTATAGACTTTATCTTGTGGGCAAAACTGATCAAACTAATAAACATGGGACCATGAGCATGGGTTCAAGGAAATGTTCAGTTGCCAGGTAAACAGATAGCCCATTGCTTGCTTCGCGCTTCATTTGGTATCTACAATATTTGTCTCAATAACCCATTTCGTCCCTCTACTTTGTGTGCAATTACGTGTTTTTGGTAGATACTCAAATGCCTAACAAACCTCTTAACACTGTATCTATGCACCAAACCCTGTGGTTCTTAGTCCAGCAAATGTTAGGCCTGGGTAGCAGATGTTCCAACCAGAAGCTAAGTTCTGGAGCCACTTCTTCCCTTTGAATAGCAATTGGCGAAGAATATGGGAGCAAGAAGCTCTGGACCAGGGCTGAAATTCGAGAGGACTCAAAAATGGCTGAAATACGGTCCTACTTCAGAACAGTCATGCTAACCCTAATCAAACCTGACATTGGCAAGTCACAGCGAGAGCTCATTAGAAAAAGGAATTTCTATTTTGTGGGAGATTCCAACATTTAAAAAAAATTGTCCCAAAGTGGGACTAAAAGTCAAAATCTTGAAATGGCCAATGGAACATAAATTCCAAGCCACGTTGATCTGGAAACACTGAAATATTTCATTTTAGATCATGCTGCATTGGTTTGTGTTGACGATGTTGAGAAAGGCCCTATACCTAACAGTGAAATTATTGTTATAATATACAAGTTGAAATGAAATGAAATGAGGATGTCCAAATGGAAGGCTCTGGCATTATTGGAACAAAATGAGAAAGTCAAAATGAATCATTTTGAAATTTTCCCAGAGAAATGTCAAAATCGATGTGTTCCCACAAAGCGTTTCAATTGGGACAAAGCTTCATTTTCCAGCATGCCATCAAAAATGTTTCAAGCAGCTCTACTCACAACCAATCGAGCCCTCGGTTTCCCCATCTCCCCAACACCTGAAGCAATACCCATCTTTGTAAAGCACTTTCAGACCCTCGGCTGAGAGGCAGTCTATATAACTGGCTGTAGTGAGAGACGAACACACAGCAAACCAGCGCAGGTGAGGTGCAGGGCTGGCAGAATGCAACCAAGTCTTCAGCCTCTATGAAATAAAAAGGTTTCAGAGTAACAGCCGTGTTAGTCTGTATTCGCAAAAAGAAAAGGAGTCCTTGTGGCACCTTAGAGACTAACCAATTTATTTGAGCATGAGCTTTCGTGAGCTACAGCTCACTTCATCAGATGCATACCGTGGAAACTGCAGTTTCCACGGTATGCATCTGATGAAGTGAGCTGTAGCTCACGAAAGCTCATGCTCAAATAAATTGGTTAGTCTCTAAGGTGCCACAAGGACTCCTTTTCTTTTTATGAAATAAAAGCGGCATTGAAATCTAAAGGGATGACTCCATTCTGTTCACCTGAGTGGCATTTCTCATGCAGAGGCCTGTGGCTTCCAGCACAGGGCCTTTCTCTGTGAGCCTTATAGATTAATTCTGCAGTGGTATCAAACAGACCTTTCATTCATTTATGTATGTATACATCTAAATAGACAGATAGACTGAGGTGAATGATTTTCCTAAGAGGAATGTGGACTCCTGAGAATCTCTCTGCAACACCAGGACCATCCTCCTGTATGAACTGAGTTCCCATTGCAGTGTCTTCTGCTCCATAGGGTTGTTTATCCAATTCCCAAGTTGTCTGGATGTTTTCAGTGTAATTTAGGTAAAACATCCTGGCTGGCTTTTGTGCTCATAGTATCAGGTGTAGAACTGCAAGATTATCGCCTTCTGGTGTCAGAGCTAAAGGATTATCTGTAGGGTGATGGATAGCAAGAGACTGATAACAAACCTGCAATTCAATCAACAGCTTCTGATGGTATCGCAAATGGGAGAGAGGAGATCGCCCAGTTTGAGGGATGAGCAGAACAGTGGATTATTACAGCTTTTGCAATCAATCTTTTCTCTTCCTATCCATTATTATTTTATTCTGTTTTATTTTAATAGATGGAGAAAATGTCTATGGCTTTTTTTAAGCTCGAAAGGCATTTGGTTGAGAGTTGTGGGCAAAAAGACACATCAAGAAAAAAGTGGCAACTCTTTTATTCTGATTTTCTACCCTCCCGGGCAGTCTGTTTTCCTACCTGGTTCAGCGATGAATCAGGACCTCCTGTCATGTTTCCCATTGCTGATCTCCACGCACAATAAACATATTTGTTGCTGTTTTCAGTTACCTATGCAATTTTTATCCCTAACTGTGGCTCCCTATATGCCTGCCTGTCTGTCTAAAAGTCTGGTGTGGGTTGTACATTAAATATGCAAATGAGTTCTACATGAGTTATGTTTGTTATCAGACACTGCAGTATGTCTCCATCCCAGAAAGCCAGGATACTGATGGAGAGTAAAATGCATGATTCTATTTTAGGATGGGCCATGAACCATAAAATACTCTGGGACAGATCCTCAGCTCATATAAATCAGCTTAGCTCTGTTTCCTTTGATGAAGCTACAGCAATTAACACCCACTGAGGATCTGTCCTTGTGTGTATTGTGTGTTATCTCTGGCTGTGAGCCTGAATGGCATTCTTCATGAAAGGAGCAAAGATGTATGTAGTCTTTTTAATTAAAACATTTTCAAGATGATTACTACGAATAAAAAATTTCACTTGCACTAAAACTGTTCCCAGTTATGAATACTACAGCAAATAGGTAGCACCCATAATAAATCCACTAATTAATCCATTGAGAAACACAACACAGAAAAGTAATCCAATATTTCTGGATCAGCATAGCACATCAGAGGATAAATAAGGCTAACGAAAGCCTAAAAACCCACAACTTTTGAAAATAATCTGCAGGGCCAGTGGCTTCATATACTAGAGAGAATCTCATGGATGAAGTTAGTTTTGTTAGCTTGTTTACTATGTACAAAATCCAACAGTTGATCCGGATCAGGAAACATGTGCTTACTATTCTCAAAGCAGATTATAAATTTCTGTACCTTGCTAAATTTCTGATCTGCTTGGAACAAGTCACACACATATAAGTGTAAGTATATTTATATAACAGTATAAGGTAGTCTACTCTTGAATGTTAAGTCATGTTTTAGCACATTAATTGACACACATTAACTAATATGATTGTAAATTCCTAGTGTAGACAGGATGTGTCCTGTAACAAATATTTATGTCGTGTCTGCACTGCAATTTACAATCACATTGTTAAAACACAATTAAAAATTCATGTGTACACACAAAGTTTCTTTCTAATGGGAGTAGTTTGAGCATTATCAGGAAATACAAATCAAGTATTTCATCCAAACTGCATGTCTAACTGCTACATCATTTCTGTATCCTGGACAACCTAAAATATGTCAATAAACACCTAACTGAACAAAGGATAGAGCGAGGTGGCTTGAGATGAGGCAAAAGTATAGCCTGGAGCAGATATATTTCCACTGAAAAATTATTTCATGGTGACATCAAAGCATGAGGTCTGTCATACCAGGTCACTAGGGAGGGTTCCTATTTTCCAAATAGTTTAATCATAAATATTTTCCGTTTATGACATATAAAGCTTTGGATCTCACCAGAGAAAATACTGTAGTAAAACACTAATAAATTACTACAGGCATAAGCAAAGGCTAGTAATTTATGGAGGGTTTCAACTTTAATAATGTTTTGTCTTAGAGTTGGTCCTAATTATAAATCATTTGTAAAGACAGTTTAAAATATAAGCAAATCTTACATGGCATTCTTATTATCTACTTAATATCTCAGATCAAAAGATTTACTGTATTGCATTCTGGGAATTAAGCAAACTAGGAAACTAAGTAAGAAAGAAACAGTAAAATTATAGTTTTGTCATAAAACTTTGATTGATCAATGATTATTGTAAAACTATGGTAACTATGCAGATGCCAGCATAAATCTGTAATAGAATGGGATTTATTATACAAAATACTATATTTTCCACAATTTTGACGATAGTGTTAATATGGGTCTGACAGATTTACTGTGGTTTTAGCTTAATTAACTCTATTTGACTATATATACCCTTATAACGCATGCACCCAAGGTGCATCCGTTATACATTTAGCTTTTCCCTTCAACTGTAGTTTAAGAAATATTTAATCCTTGTCGTAACTCTAAGATGCAGTTTGGTCTGCAGGACCATGGGATGTCTCTTTGCAGTAAGTTTAACTGTGATAGCAGTAATACAAGTCACGCCCTTTTAATATGGAAGCAAGTTATTTTTAAGGGGATCTTTTTTCAGTCTTGTGTTTTGGCCAGAGAGAACTTCCTCTAGCTGTCCCAAGGTCAGTTACTTCCTGCCCTGAAGGCTCCCGAATCTACTGTCGGTTGCAAGTCAAACTTAATCTTTTGATGCCATTTTGTAGTCACTACTCCAAGTTCTGTGGGAACATTTTCTGATGTGGGCACCTCAAGGAATATTTAGGCACCTCAATAAGTGGTTTGGCTCTTAGCTTTTAAGGCCAGAAGGAACCACTGTGATCATCTAGTCTGCCCTCCTGTGTAGGACAGGCCTGAATTAATTCTCAGTGGTGCTGAGCATCCGTGGCTCCCACTGAAGCCAACAGCCATGAGAAGGCAGCAGAAGCAGTAACGAGTGCTTAGGACCTCTGAGGATCAGGACATTTATTGAGGGACCCCAGCCCAGGAGAGCAGTTAGTATGTGCTAAAGTATTTCCCTACTGAGCAAAGCATTTGAATTTGACCACACACTCAACTGTGAGCACGTTAGGTGCTTCGCTGACTAGGGATGGGAGGCTGAATCTGAACCTTGATACCTAAATATGGATTGAAGGGTCTAACTTTAAGCACTCAAGTTAGCCTTAGCTCTGAATCTAAATTCAGTGAAGAATTAAATAAGGTCTATTAGGGAGAGGGTTTGGACGTGAGACCATGCAGGTCATTTCTCCAAACGGGACATAACCAGCCTGTGAAACATGAGCAAGACCACACTTATTGGGCAACCTCCAGCTTTAAGAACCCACCTCAGAATACCCCAAGGTCCATGGAGTATAATTGTGCTCCCTGGTTCCTCAACAATCCGCCCCCAGGAAGATACGGTTTGTTGCTAGGTCCTTGTGTGGTGCTTTTTAGACAAATTTGGATGTAGTTATTTCACGGGGAAGGCAGCACTGGCAAAGGAATGCCAAGTGTTTGAGTATGTTTGTGTGATGAATTATCACGCTACCCTTTGGCTCCTGGCAAGGGACTGTAGTTTGAATCCCAATCAAGTGTAAGTCACACACCTGCACTCTCCTTGCCTGTGGCCTTTCCGGGCTGGGGCATATCCATCACAAAATGATCACAACAGACTTAGCTAAGCTGCACGAAGCTGTGTCAGATAATAAAGATGTGGGTAATGAAAGGAACCCAGAGCGTGTTCTTTCATTCCAGAAGAAGAGGTTCTGTCTACAGCCCAGTGCACGTTCCCTGGTGGGGTGGGGTGAAGGAGACACCGTACCACACAGCTTCCCAGAGTTACTCCAAAGATTCTGGAATGGCTGTAGGTTTAGCACAAATGGGGCCCTGATCCTGACAGGGGTGCTGTTGAAATAAATGCAATAACTAACCCTACAGAGCACTGGGCAAAGTTGGTAGGGCCTGCAGAGCACGCAGTGGCACAAGCCTCTATCTTAAGAGCATGTCAGTGAGCAAGGTAAAATACTTCGTTTGCCTGGGGGGGTTGAGGTAATTCTGCATTAAAAGAAAACAAACAAAAATGTCCTGCATGCAGCAGTTCTGCAGGTTGAATTCATACATGGACAAAATAAATTGGTTAGTCTCTGAGGTGCCACAAGTCCTCCTTTTCTTTTTGCGAATACAGACTAACAATGGCTGCTACTCTGAAACCTGTCATTTTGTGTGGTGTGGCTCGGGAATGAACGCTACCGGCCCGGCACTCTCAGACTCAGTCCATTCCAACAAAAGGGCTAAGAAATCAAGTTTTGTTCGAAATATGGGCTGTGCCTCCTGGCTTAGTTGCCTATTTTGCCTAACCATGGAATTAGTCCACTGCCCTTAAATACACTTCTGCCAATGAGGACACTGGAAAAAAATGCAATAATTGTGACAGTAACTCACTAGGCCAAGCCTGACATGTCTCTAATTGCCTGCTAAAATTGTCTCTGTCTCCTAAAGTGCAAATTATCACCCGAAATGACAAGAATAATGAATGAGTAACTCTGATGTAATGCAACAATTAGCCCTTAAAGACACTGTCTAATATGCTAATTCTGAACACCCACTCCTTGTTATTAAGTGGCTGATAATTATTTAATTATCTATCTGCCAGGATGATTTACTTCATTTATTTAGCTGCAGATGCAGGGCAATAGCATTCAGGTTTAAGGTCAGAATGAGCTGTCCAATCATTGGCCAGCGTGTCTGTTTCCTCGCGCTGTGTCCAAATGTCTGGCTGTCTTCTCTAATCAGCAGTGTTAACTGAACCAACAGTAAACAAACCGGCTATACCTGTGCGTACAGAGTCCCTGCTGCTTACAGGTCAGACGGATGTCAGATGAGATCTTCGGTGAGGAATTGCTGTTTCTGTTTTTTATTCTATGCTGTCAGATACGTCCTTTTATTGAACGTAGTGATGGGTGAACCTCAGGAAGTTTTGATTGGGCTCAGCCTGCACGCTGGATTGTTCTCTGGCAATTTTGCGAAGATGTTGTTGAAGGTCAAAGAGCATCTTTCTGCTGAGAGTTTCTGCCATCCCTAAATATCCCTCTCTGCTTCATATCACAAGTGAGGCAAGACAGACAGACCACTAGGCATCTTGCTGTTCCATTCCTGTCTCACGGAACATCAGAGAAAATGAATGGATGCTGCCTAGCCCCTGATGATTAGTCTAAGATACTCGCTTTATAAAATATCTCCCTTCATCTCAGAAAGCAGGGAAGGACCGTAAAACCTAATGACCAAAGCCAAAGGAATCCCGAAAGTTTAACTCAGGGCTCCCAGAAGCCAACAGTGATGCAAGGGAACAGTAGAGGGTTCTGGGCTCCCAGGTCCTGGTAAAGTATAAATGTAAGTTACTGAGGGGAGAGCAAGAGAGAGAACCAGGGTAGACTGAATTACAAATGAAAGCAAGAGAGAAAGCACAAGACGCTCTGTCAGAGAATGAATCCCTTTCTTTATCCACCAAACTCATCTGAAAAATCCCCATTAAGAGCAGCCTCAGTAAAAAGGATAACTTTGCAACGGTGTAAATCCATGCCTTCCCCGAACACAGCCCAATGGGACTGTACGCTCAATGAATTAACACGCTTTCCAGCAGTCAGAGGCTTTTTAAATTAGTAGATAGTCTTGATACCTTCCCAGATATATGATCAACTTGCCTACCTGTCTATGACTAATACCAAAAACCATGTCACCGCATTGTTTATTGTAGCTACACTGTCTCTTTGCCTCTCCCTGCCTTTTGCGCTGCATCAGTAAAACGTAATGCTTATATGTTACATCTGAGCCAGAAACTCTCGAACTCTGGCCCTGTCTCTGACACCGAATTTCCTCTGTGGCTTTGGGCACATCACTCAACCACTCTGCATCAACCTCTTCTCTGTGAAATGAGGATGATCCTTACTAGGGAAAACACCAACTCTCAGCGTAAGGCCCTGACAAAGCAAAGCGTGTAAACACACACAACTCTAAGCATGGTGCCACCAGCAAAGTAATGAAGCACATGCTTGGTGTTGAGTCCCGTTGAATGGCAATCAGACTTGAACGCATGCCGAAGTGTTTTGCTGAACTGAAGTCTCTGTCTCTAGTGGTCACTACCAAGCAATTTGCAGCAAATCCTTGAGAGTCTGGGAAAAGGAAGACAAAGCTCTCCATCTGCCTGTCACCTTCATCCGTCAACCCCAGACAAAGGAGTGAAACAATACCAGGCTCCATGGGTTGTCTGGATACTGAGCCCTTCCTTTCCTTTCAGGCTGCGAATAGGCCAGTAGCTGTAATTGCCAGCATTGTTTCGGATCATATTTTTGGTACTGTTGTGGGTCAGGTTAGGAGAGATGGCTATGGTCCTAATGCTCTGCTGTCTTAAATGGGTGTAACCACATTTATGCCAATAGGGCTGCCCCAATTTACTCTGGCAAAGAATTTAGCCCCACACTTCTAAAGTTTGAGATCATCGAGGACTGCCTGCTGACATTCTGACATTGTAGCCAGACAGCAGATGTTTTACTTGCCATAGCGGTCTCTTTTATCTGTGCTGTCACCTACTACGCCAGACTAACAAAGAGCCTTTTTACTGCATAGACTAAGAATTTTTACAGTTGCTGTTTAACCTTTTAAATTCCTCTATTAACTTTTCTTGTCTTGTAACTTGCTGAACAATCTGGAGACAAAACAGCCTTTCAGAGCAGTTTTCCCCCTTTCATATCAGGGGGTAGCTGTGTTAGTCTGTATCCACAAAAACAACGAGGAGCCTGGTGGCATCTTAAAGACTAACAGATTTATTAGGGCCTAAGCTTTCGTGGGTAAAAAGCCCCGATCATCCATGCATCTGAAGAAGTGGGTTTTTTACTCACAAAAGCTTATGCTCTAATAAATCCCTTAGTCTTTAAGATGCCAGCGGACTCCTTGTTGTTTTTCCCCTTTAGGAATCTTGCTGTTTCATTTGCCCAGGGCTTCAGTTTCCCAACTTCCTGATCATGTCCTGAGCACACTGAATGATGTGAGCACCCAATAATATTGAACCCCTCGAGGGTGTAATATTGTTGTCCTTATCTGCCCAGTGAGAGAGGGAGCGAGCATGCTTTCTCCAGGAGACAGAAAACGATTCAGAATGGCGTGAGCCATCCAAACAGCAAACATTTGCAAGGCAGAAAAGCACTGTAGAGAATGAGATGGTTTTGGCTTTGCTTCTAGTGGTGTGAGTCAGTGCTTAGCAGACAGCATAACACATACTGTACTCTCTGATGCTCTGAAAATACAGAGTTCTGAAACTCACAATAAATGTTTCTTTTCCCACTGGCCGAATCATTTGGTGGCTGCAGCATAGCATAGTGATGAAGGACAGCACAAGTTTTGTGTGTGTGTGTGTGTCTGGTTGCGGGGTTGGGGATATGTGGATACATGTGTGCTCCTCTCTGCTTGCAGATTGGCAGACCCACTGTAAAAGCCCTCAGCCCTCCATATTGCCCATCTGGCAATTAGCACAGCATTATTTATAATGCTTAATGCATGGCCTTGCTGTAATGAAGAATTCTGGTTCTCGGCTTCCACGGTGAATTTAGTTGACTTTGGAGATTTTTTAATGCAGTAATAACTCCACACACTCTCTTCCCTCTGCGAAGCCAGGGAGCTGTTCATTATCTGGGTTCTGTCTAGAAGGGACTTTTATCATCAGATTCCTGGGACAGGAACAGAATTTAATCTTTCCACTGCAGCTGAGCCAAAGGGCAAAGCCGCCTCAAGGTTACCTGGCCCAAGAGGAAGCCCGTCCACACCCGTGCAGCATGGTATTCATAGCAGATGCTTTAAAAGCCTGGTCGGGTGGTAGCAGCTGTATACAAAGGTTACCGCCAACCCCGTGCATTCTCTGTGCACCATGTGGTTAACGTGGCTCTTAGTCCAAGAGAACTGCATACATGTAAGACCTGGGAAGTAGCTGTCCTATCCAGCCCCTATGAGGGTGCATCTGGGAGGGGGCAGCTCTCTGTTCTGGGCACCTTGCTGTGAATAAGGCATCAATGAATTGAAATGATGCCAAGGAAAGGAAGCAGAAGTTAAAATGGGTTTGGAAAAGAGGACGAACACCCTTGGGCAGGAGGAAAGTCAACTGAGGGGAGGGAGAACTGAGTTTCATCTTTTATGTGGCTGTAACAATACACAGGGGGCTGTTCCCAGAAGAGTCTGAAGAAAAAACACCAACTCAGGAACAGAGTCAAACCAGCAACCGAGAGCTGGAAGACGGCATGTCACCAATCCTAGGCCCCTGGCCCAGGCTTTAATTGTTACCAGTGACCTAGACAGCAGTAGGCTTTCTCTTCCCCATATAACATCCCAGGGCTCCCAGCTTCCCTGCTGAATAGAAAGGTGTGCCCCCAAAGAAAGGCATTCGAGGAAAGGAGCCTCTATGCCCCCACACTCCCCAGAGCTCTGGGAAGAGTCTGCATCTCTCACGCCATCCCCACAAAGCAGGGCAAATGCCACCTTACATTCTGCTGGGGCCAGGAAGAGGATGGCCCAAGATTGTTTCTGCCTCCCCTATGTGTAATCTCTCTCTGCCTCTCTGCCTTCCCCCAAGCAAGCCCCCACACATCATGGACATGCTGTGGGCTGTGGGAGGGGTTGCAGGTGAGCATCCACGGGACAGCGTCTGTGCAGAGCCAGTTGTGACCTGGGCTTTCCTCTGCCTGCATTGGCAAAGCACGCCCCAGCGGATGTGAGGCAACTAACCTTTCCCCAGGGGTGGTGTCAGATACTTGCTGTGTTCCAGCCTCAGTCAGTACCGTCTCCTAATGGCGATTGCAATGCTTCAGCCCAGAACATCACACCAGGCCATGCAGGCCCCCAGACCTACATAGAAGAGCTCACTTCAGGTGTGTCATAGCAGGGGAAGAATCCACACACCTCTTTTGATTTGCTCCTCTCCCTGAAGAGCCCTCTTCACAGTTCCACCTCCCTCCGCGCGGCATGACAGGCTTGCAGGCCCTTCCCTGGCGTGCACCAATACACAGGGCAGACCAGAGGTCCAGCTCTGGGCAGGGCCTTGTGGAACTGCTGCCTCCTAGCAGCCGTCTCCTCCGTTTATGGATCCAACATCCGTGGGCCTGTCCAGCTGGAACAGGAGCTGTTGTTTTAAGGCATGTTAGTTAGCCCATCTTAGCACAGGTTAAAGCCCTGG
The DNA here is from genome assembly GCF_965152235.1 of Eretmochelys imbricata. NCBI lineage: Eukaryota > Metazoa > Chordata > Testudines > Cheloniidae > Eretmochelys > Eretmochelys imbricata. The sequence goes on along the minus strand of NC_135586.1, from coordinate 31,675,114 downwards.
TGTATATGAAGATAGCTGAATTTTAACATGTGTTAGCTGGTCAAGGTGCCCCTAGGCTCCCCCAAGGAATAAATACACTTACCCTGTCCACCCCGGGACACTGCTGTGACAATAAGTATGATGCGTTTGTATCATTTCCTTGTGTTAGCATTCCAGGCAGATGCTTCGCCGTCTCTCATCCTGAATCCTGGTCAGGGGAAAGGCTTTTACATCCAGCCAAAGGCTTTTACAGTCTCTCTTTTTTAAATCTCTAAATGGCTTATTTCAAAGGAAAATGCAGACATGACATCTCTGGGTGCCACCCACACGGTGTTTGCAATAGCAAATCCTTAAACAGGAAACCTTGTCCTTATGCACAGAAATAGTCCAAACTCTTCTCTAAAACAGAAAGGGAGGAGAAATATTTCCTCCCAAAATGTATGGCAAAGCTGAAAAATGAAAGTGAAGCTATCTAAATGCTCCCACCCTCTACCGTGGATGGGGCCCCTGATCTCCTTTTGACTTGGCGTAGACCCAGCTCACCCAGGGCTCTGCAGCTACACTGGGCCCACTGACCCAGGCCAAGGCAGACATTTGGCACCTCATTTTCTTGCCACCAGCAGCACTCGGGCTGTTCTATACTGCAGGGTTTGCAGACGGGATTCTCAGTGAGAGAGAGAGCAAGAAACAAGCCCCTTGGTGTGATCAAAGTGCAAGATGAGGCAGCTTTGCCTCTGAATTTCAGCCGCTCTAGGAGCTGATTTTGCTGTTAAATGGGTGGGGGTTGTCTTACCAAATGGCAAATTTTTCCTCAGATCAAATATGCACACACTTTGGGGACCTGATTCTCCTCTCACTCGTACTGGTGCAAATTGGGAGTAACTCCTCTGTGGAGGGACACAGATGTGAAACCGGCTTAAATGAGGCGAGAACAGGCCCCGCGATGTTTGCCAAATGGAAACTCGCCGGTAGCCATGTTGATCAGTGCAAAATGGTGACTCCTTCTCCTTGACCAAACTTCTGAATTCTCAACCACACCAACACTGAATCTAGAACTGTTGGGTCTGGGGCGGCCAGATCCGAAAGGTAAAAGGCGCAGTTTACTCAGACTCTAATATCCATACTGTGCATTCAGACTGACTAGCAGCATGGAAACCCAGTGGATAACTGAGACACATGGAGCTTTAAGAACAGGAGGACTTGTGGCACCTTAGAAACTAACCAATTTATTTGAGCATAAGCTTTCGTGAGCTACAGCTCACTTCATCAGAAAGCATCCGATGCAGTGAGCTGTAGCTCACGAAAGCTTATGCTCAAATAAATTGGTTAGTCTCTAAGGTGCCACAAGTCCTCCTGTTCTTTTTGTGGATACAGACTAACACGGCTGTTACTCTGAAACATGGAGCTTTGTCCTTGCAGTCTCCAGTGCATGCCTGTGCTGGGTAGTTCACGTTATCTGTTTCACTTGCACTACTTGTAATCTACGTTTTTCCTTTGGGGCTGGTATTTTTGTTTTGCCAAACTGTTTCTGACTGACCTCCCAAGGATTTTACTTTTTGTTTCAAGGAGACTCGTTTGCCTTTTTCCCCCCATTTCATCTAAAGAGGATCTGATGTGATGGGTAAAATATCAAGTGTAATCAGTTAAAAATGCTGACAGAAATAATAGGCCCTGCACCCATTTCAAACTCTTCTCAAAGTGGTAACAGTTAAGACCTGGACAATTTGAACTTTTTTTGAAAAACAAAGAATTAATGCTGCATGTGAACACTGGGGGTGGGTGAATTGATGGGTAGGGAATTGCTTCTAATTTATGACGGCCCTTCTAGGTAAGGGCAGTAAGTTTCATAAAGTGAGGGAAAGATTTGAAAAATAAACACTTTGAGCAGCAGCCTGAATATCTACTCTGTCAATTTGGAATTGACTACATACCATTAACCAACCGAAAATAACTTCTATGGTAATAACCTTTCAGGTACAAATGCTTGTGCATACTAAAGTATTATTAAGTTAAATTACCCTAAAAGTGTTGGATTGACAGAAAGGTTCACTCAGTGGTTTGGAAAACCAGGGGACAAAAGTAAACAGTGGCGTATGTTCGGTTTCTAAGGATCTAGTTTACAAGCCTCAAACTAACAGGATTTCAATTTTCTTCTTTACATATTTTATGCTCTGTTGTCTCTTGAAGAAGTTTTCCAACGCGAGTTCACCGGCATTCCTGGGAAAGGAGTCACTCCATCCCAGCCCACTCTCAAGGAATGTGCTTAGATGACTCCTTGGGAAAGCTAGAATCAGCAGGACTGGCTGAATGCCGCACAGAAGCACTCTGCACATTTCACACTCCCATGTTCTAGTCCATTTGGCTCTATTTGCAGCCCTTCTTTTCCCATTTCCCATTAGCAGCCAGGTGAGGGGGTTCTACCGGCTCCCAGGAACACTTGAGGATGTTTGCAGAAAGCAAAGTGTTGGCCCACAGGCTTGAATTTTAAATACACTCTTCTGTGAGAATTCACTCAAGAAACCTAATGTACGACTGGGAGGCAGGGCTAGGCAGCAAGGCTTTCAAGATGCTGATGGCGCATGGCTCTCTGTCTCGATTGCTTCTGATATGTGTGGGGTGGTGGGAGCTTTGTGTCCTGCAGGAAGGTCATTTTAATTCCTGGCTGGGCTCCTGGAGCCAGGATTGGCCCCACTTGATCCCTCACAAAAATCAACATCAATAAAGGGTGAGAGCTAGTCAGGGAACAGACATGGCCTCACAGTTCAGGGCTTTCATTCCCCCAGCACCTATCCCCAGCTTCAGTCCAGGGTCGCTACACCCTCCCCTCCCCAGAATATTCACCCCTCCTGCCATTGTGTAAGAGGAAATTCATTGCCATGCAGTCAGAGTTCTGTTACTGCCTGTCCAGGCAGCGTGCTAAAGAGCTGGACAGCGGGGGATGGCCGGGCTAGTGAGGACTGAGAGAGAAGGCAGGGGTGCACACGGGTTTTCCAGCTGTGCACCCTGTGGGGACAGATCTGCGCTGTGCGCCTTTGGGTCTGGAAAGCACTGTGGGCTCTGCTGCAACCACAGTCGAGGTGCTCACAATGCTGGGCAGAGGATAGACAGATACATAAATACCAACCTGTGCCGGGGGCTTCGCCATGCTCTTCCTGTTACTTCAGGCTTCTTCGGTGGTTTCCCTTTTATTAGCATGGTGTGCACCATCTATAAGCCTGATTTGATTGGCGACTGCCCAAACCAGGGAATGGTCACATCACATCTCTAACAGAATCACTCTCCTGGGACGTGGCCAGTCAGCGTGTCCAGCGCAGGGGGCAGCCACACGAGATTTGCAGTGACCTGTGTGGCTGTCGCAAGACGGGAGATTTCTTTGTACTGGGTTGGGCCACGTGTATCAGCAGGAGGACGTGTGCTTCACTTCCTGGTTCTCTGGTGCCCTCCCTCCACCTCATTATTCAAGCTGCAACTGTTCAGGAACGCACATTCCCTTCCTTTCTCATCGCTCTCCAGGAGCACGTGGCTAAGCAGACCTTAATTAAAGTTCTCGTACTTGCTTTTATTATAAAACATGCTTGTCTTGGCTCCACTGAGAGTCTCCAGCTCCGGTGTTGAGCCGGAGTGGAAGGCATATTTTAAGTGAGAAGTATGAGAATTACTGTTCACCAGGATGTCTCATCCTCCCTGACACAGACTCTGACTTCTGTTCCACAGATTGAAGCATGATAGGCTGTAATTAATACCAAATAATCCCGTCCCTTCCACTAGCTCCACTCCCCCTGAAGGAGCCCAGAGCTAGTGCTTTTCAGTGTGTCTGTTCAGGGAGCGCATCAGCCATTGCTAGGGTTTGGCTGCCTTTGGGAGGGCAGCCCAGCTGCATTCTGCCCCAGCCATGCTGCACAGCTGGGTTTCTAAAGAGGAGCAAGTGCTGTCTGCTTTAGCCCTCCTGCGGCCTGGGCACTGACCATCGCTCCAGAGCGGAAGGGCTTGGAGATTCCAGCACTCACGCAGGCTACAGGCCTTGTGACATCCGTGGGTTCCTGGGCCTTTGGCAGAGCTGCAGCTTCCGTTTGCACGTCTGTTTGCTGGCATCATATTTGAATTCTCACCCAGGGTTCTCAGCTGTGATACAAGGGACGCACAGCTGTCATGGGTACCTTAGGGCGCAAAGGGAGGGTAAGGAACTGTTTCTGCCCCATCCACAGAAGCCCAGGCTGAGGTCAACAGCCCAAAGTGAAACCCTCTCCTGAACAGCCCTGCTGCAGGGACCCTGGGCTCCCAGCCCCGGTAACAAGCAGAGCATGCTGGAATATTTCATTTGAAGAGCTCTGCTGTAGTCATTTCCTCTGTGTTATGAGGCTCTTTTGCTGGACGTGTACTGCACACATTCTAAAGCACTTACGGAGCAAGGCTGCGCCTGCTAGCTCTCTGCTGCTGAATTATTTGGTGAATAGAGTTAGTGGCAATTAATGCGAAGGCATTGAGGTGGAGCAGTTTGATTTGGAGCAGTCCGCTGGGGTGGGCGAGGTGAGTGTCTAAATGGAGCCCTACGCCGTGCCCCATAACCAGCCTCTGTTGAACAGAAAGGAGCAGGAAGCAGGAGGAGCCTGTTGAGAACAAATCCTCAAGGATTCAAATGCGCTACAGCTTCTGGAACGTGGGGTCAATGCTTGGTTGGTGTTTGGGTGTTAAAGATACAGTTTTGCTTGCTGGGTCGGGCTGGGCCGGATCAGATCCCACTGGATTAACTAGTCAGCATGTAGTGCAGACTCACATCACAGACACGAGAGGGGAGAACTCCCTGCAGGCTGTTTGTTTGCTAACGCAAGCCCGAGATGTTCCTCCTCACCTGTGGCAAAGCTGCAGTCACAGTAGAAATGCCTCCCATTACTCAGAGGCTGCTGGCTCTCTGTGCCGTGGTAACTGGGTTTTCCTACTTCCATCTAGTGTTAGGGGGTCAACTTTCCCTTTGTGGTTCAGCACTGGGACCAGTCGTCTCCAAAGCACTGTCCTTGTATCCTGGTGGGTCTGGCTCTCAATCTCCCCTTCGTGGCGTGTGATTTTAGGGGCACAAGGGTAAAGTGTGTGACGAGTGTGACAACAGCTATGGAGCAAGGGCCAGTTTTACTTTGCAGTTCTCCCTGTGAATTAAATTGACACATTCGCAAGTTTGATGCAGAGAGATTGTTTCCTTTTCTCTCAGGGAAGACAGTGGAATTTCATTCCAGAGTAGGTCTGGTTGGAAAGTGGGGTTTTATTTCTGCAGAAAAATGTAATGAAAAAATTTAAAAAACAGTATTTTAATATTTGTTGAAAAAAACAAAAGTTTTCAGCCAAAAGGCTGAAAAATTCCAGTTCTTGGCTGACAAGCTTTTAATTAAAACTGGAAGTTTGCTGTGGAAAGCAGACATTTTTCATTAACAAGTGTTTAGTTCCCCCTCCCCGAAAAAAAGCCAGTTTTGATGGGAAATGTTTTGGCCTGCTCTAGTCCAGACCCAAATGGTGAATTTCTCCCAGATGAATTTTCACAGGGCCAAATTCTTCCCTTGGCTGATGTGAGAAGGTGTTCTCTTTCTTTAAATCTACAGCAGGAGATCGGGGGCAGAGGCATGGGGAAGGATCTCCTCAGAAGGTCTGCAGACAGAGGGAGCTCCCTCAGAGAAGGGCCCAGGTACAGAAAGTCGTCGTCACGACCTGTCTAATGTCCATACAGAGCAGACAGGGCTCAGGAGACTTTTCTGGAGCTCAGTGACTTCATGATGTGTGGCCCAGGTCAATATGGGACCACACTGAAAGTGGCCACTACAGCAAGTCGACATTTTTTAATCAAACTTTTTTTATATGGCTTTTCAACCCAGGCAAAAACCGCTGGAAAAATATCAGAGAAAATAATTTTCATAGAAATGTTCCGGTTCTTTGAGTAAACAGAAATTGCTCTGAGTGGGAAAAGGGGAGAAGTGGAGAGAGAAGTGCTGGGGGTTAGCAGGGGCAAGACAGATAAAATACGATTAAAAAAACCTAGTTTTTGTTTTACGACATCAAAAAATTCTGCAATAAAATTTGTATCATTTCATCGTTTCATTTCATTGGGCGTCTTTTGTGGGGAAGGCCTGGCATTTCCTCATGACCTCTGCAGGCCGCCCGGTGCTCCAGGCTTGGGTCATGCAGGAAGGAATCTGGAAGTCACGGGAGTGCCTGTGAAAGCCGCCAGCCCAGTGCGTTTTGCGGTAGCACACCAGCAATGCTTCACAGGGATTTTCAGGCAGGCGCATTGCTAGTTAAGAAATATCCTTCAAGGAACCCGAGGGGGTTTGCTTTGAAAATAGCAGAGGAACGCTAGGGCTGCTGTGAATTTTGCCAAGCTCTGCCATCCTGCAGCACCGACTCCACTGACTACACCTTGCTAGATACCTGTAAATCACAGAGGTGAGAAATGGGAAGCCCCCATTGCCGTAAGGGACCCCAGCGAGAGGTCAACTCAACTGACGGATAGCACAAAGCGGCTCTGGGAGTGGGTTCAAAAGCAGTGCAAGTTCAAAAGCATTTCTTCTCAGTTAGTCCTCTGAATTCCCCACCCCCGCCCCTTCCCTCTAGTCATTGGTATTCGGAGCGCATCCTGCTGAACTATGTGGATTGAAATGCCAGCAGGCTACTGTTGCGGGGGTAAACGATACTCCTCCCCAGTGTTACTGAAGGCGAACACCTCCCGCCCCCCCGGCAGGTTCATCTCTGCCTGGTTTAATCCTCCCTCTGGGAGCTAGGGTGTGTTCGGTGCCCTGTTTACTCCAGCAAGAAATTCACACAGGTGGCAGCCTCTCTTTTCGCTTTTCTCTTCTTTTCTCTGCTTTTGCATGTTTTTCTCATCCTGGAGGTACCTTTGAAATCTCCCGATGTCAACTGGAATCAGCTTTAACTCATGCTTCTGCTCATAAATTAAAAATGCCACATTCTCCCAAACTGCATTATTACCGTTTATAATTTTGATTGTTAATTTGCATATGAAAATTAGTCCTGTGACATGCGTGAATTTTATTTTATTCTTGAACTAATTATAAACAAGAATGCCACATTATTTACATAACTAATTATCGTTCCTTCTGTTCTCCCATTTTTAAATCACAGTCCCATTCTACATTGGTTAACGATGCAAATGAACAATCAGAGAACATTTCTAAAGTTTCTGAATTTGTTCTATTTGCATCAAATACAAATTCCTTTGAATGGGAGATAATATGCTTTTCCATTTTTATAGACATAAATTAGGTTGATCTTAATTTATAGTTAATTTGAATGAATAATTCCTGTCTACCTGAGTATATTTCTTCAGAGGCTAATTGTAGATGTATATTAACCCATAAATCTGTCTTTCTCTATAAACAAAGGAGATTTTTGTCCAAAAAAGTGATTTTCTACTTTCATTTTAAAGCTAGTCCTCTGTATTTTTCTCTCATTTCTGCATCAAATTCTCCCCTTGCGGTCTCTCTCCAATACTTCCCAGTGTGTTCTGTGCTACAGATTATTGCTATTATTATTTGTTATTTAGATCGCAGCAGTGCCCTGCACGCACTGGCTCACTGATCCGACGGATGCTCTATCCTTGTTAATACATTGTGATGGGAGCCATTTCGCTCCACCCTCGTCATTCAGGGATTGTGCCATAAAAGAGCATTCGCAGCGTCCTGGGCCCTGCCTATCCCAAGGATTCCCAGGAGGGCGCAGAGCCGAGCAGGCATGCTGCCCTGATGCAGAAGCTGGATCAATACGAGTAGGACGTTTGCAAAGCCAACGGCGAGGTGGAAAGCATTCAGGCCAGTCACGGTCCCCCCATGAGTAGCCAGGCAGCAGGTTCTAATGGGCCCTGGTGCTGGGAAGTGGGGGTGATGCTACACACTCACCTGACCCCCATCGCCATGGTATTTGTGTATCCCCACACCTTTAATATATTTAGCCCCTCACGAGCCCTGGACCGGAGGGAAGTGAGGCCTAGAGAGGGTAAGCGTCTTGCCCAGGGTTATGTAGGAAGTCTGGGCAGAGCAGGGAATTGAACCTTGGGCTGGCAGGTCCCAGGCTAATGCACTAACCACTGGACAACACTTCTCTTCCATGTCTTCCGTCAAGGGCCAGTGCCCGGTCTGTGGTTCTATATCTGTCTCCCCAAGCCACTAGTCTCTCCCTTGTATTGCTTTAAAGCTCAATGTCTGTATTGACTTTTCACCCAGACTGAAACTCTGTGGCTTCAGCAGCCTGGCTTGCCTTGGGCCCTGGCTATCCAGCAGCTGCAGCAGCCCTGGAGCGCCTCGGGGCATGGCAGCCCCCCGACATTTTCACTTATCTACTGAAGGATCCAACACGCTCCCGGGTAGCAGGGGACCCCCACTGGTGAGGTTTGAAAAGGAGCAAAGTACATACACACCGGGGGGGCCACAGAGCTTCTCCCTGCTTCTCTGTGAGATGGTGAAATTATGTGAACTGTGAGGCCCACCCACTACGCTAATAGATGGAGGACAGGCTAATTGGCTATAATGGGATTAGGAACCTAATATGCCAAGGTTGGAATGAGAATTTAATAAACTCTAATGTGCAAGTGAAAAAAACCCTCAACACAGCTTCAAATATCTCCTCATGCCAGCAGGGACTAGACAGTGGTGATTAGCCAAACAAACTGGGATCATTATTTCCAGGTTCTTCAGCAAATTTTAATCACTATATTCATACATAAAAGAGGATGTGTTTAAAAGAATCCATTTAACACAGTAAGACTGACTCCAGCACTGGGGCTGCTGTCCAAAGCTGAGGGACCCATGAATCCAGGCTTGGGGAATGCAGTTTCACCCATATTAACTGTGTCCTTGCATTCCTGTTGTACTTCCAAGGCTGATTCGGACACTGGACCAAATTCTGCCCCCAGAGGCACCCATCCAGCTCCTTGTGACACAGTGGGAATCTCTACATCTGAGGGCAGAAAGTGGCCCTTTATGTTTAGAGCTCTGGTAGTCAGTCCATAAAGTGCCATACAAGGTTGGTGTAGGATTCTGCCTCTGGATAGTTTGAAGCATAAAAGTCAAGTACACAATGAGTAGTTGAGAAGATCAGCTGCTGCTCATGTTCAGTCACTTTATATTAAATTGTACATCTCGCTCTTTGCTTTCTACAGGGTGTGGTGTTGAGCAAACCTCAGACAGTTCCAAAGTCACGTTTGAAAAAATGTCATCCAAACGCTGCAGTGCCCGGCCAGTTTTCTTTCTCCTGGAACTTCCATTTAGAACCATGTCAAGACGTGGTTTCTTGGAGGGGTTCCCACTACTTCCTGGTTTGGGTCAAACTTGTACATGGACATTCTCATCCTATTTTATCATAACTGTGTCTGGTCCTGGAACAGGCAGGATGCAGAGTAATTAATAATGCAAAATTCACCAGGGGGTTATTACCATCAGAAAATGGTCCAGGGTCAGCCTGAATTTTAGGTAAAGGTTTAGGTTGGTTCTTATTAGACATTTTCCTGAGCACCAAAGTTTGGATCCAGATCTGGATCTGAAGCCAAACTTCCTTAGACTTTAGGGGAATTCAGTCTCAGGCATTCCTGTCTAGTTCTTATTTCATCCAAACTACAAAGGCCATTGCATAGCTAAGACCATTGTTAAGAAAGCATGTAAATACTACACATTCCTAAAATAGAAGGAATGGCACCAAATATTTAGCTTTAACATAATAAATCTCTCCATCCATTTCCCTCTTTGAGATGGTCACTGTGTCTCCCACGCTGCTTTGGTTTGGATGTGCCCCAGCGGCACAGACAGGAACCCCTGGTGCTGCAAGAGCAAAAACCCTGCGTACTGTTTCAGCAACACAAGGAAAGACCATGTCTGCGTCAGAGTCATGGTGTCAGATTTTAATAAAACCTTCTTTTAAAAAAAAGTGCTACCCCTAAATTGGATTGGCAAAGCTTGAGGGAACGTTTCTAGGTAGCTGGTACATAATATGCGTTTTAAAAATGGTCTCTAAATAAATGTGTGTCTTAAAAAAATAACTCTGAAAACATATCTATCTGATCATCAGGAAATCGGCTCCCAAGGAGCTGTTAAGTTCTATGTGGTAGAAAATGTGAATTTTAAAATAGATCCTAAATACTGCTGGTATATGATTGAGCGTTACAGCTCACAAAGAGCCGTCACAGTCTGGCGGGTGGATAATACACGTCTTAAAAATTGTCTCAGTTCTCACACACTTACACAAGTGATAAATCTCTGAACGAGGGGAATCACAGGCAAACAGCTGTGGGCTGCATTCTCAAACCTGGGTATCAGGAGTCGGGCTCACTCGCCAGGGATTGCTTCAGGGGAGTCTGTCCACCTCCTCTCTCTGCGCACCACGTGGGCTCACTGTAGCTGGGGGCTTTGTGACATCTCCATCAATCAGACCAGTCCATGGTGAAGCCGCAGTGCTCAGCAGGACTGGAACCTTGTGCTAACAGCAAGGACAGTGTATGGTAAGTTGCTCCTGAGAGCTGTCTAGGAGCCATGAGAAAATCCTATGGACAGTTCTCTATTTGCTGCCCCCTATGCCCAAGGGACTTCTCTTGGTCCTTATGTACCCATGTGTCCCTTACATGGCTCAGAGACATCTTCAGATATTCTGTTCTTTTCTTGTTGATAATATTAATGAAAAGCACAATTTTAGCTTGAATGCTCAAATATTCACCCAAAGCAAATTTTATATTGGATTGTAGAATCCTTCATTCTTGCTGTGTTTTTCTGTCCATTTCTATGTTGATTTGAATATTACCTATCAGGGACCCACAAATGCATACAAATACTGACTTACATTTGCATATGTGAATCAACATGTACAGCCAGCTGGGCATTTTACACATGTATTTACATAACCCTATAAACACTCATGACCCAAAATTTGAAGACCCTTTTTTACCAGGTCATCCCTCCATTGACAAGTTGTCACTTCAGGTTCACGGTCGTACTTGCTGCTGGGCAAATATGCACGAGGAGCAAATGACATTTTGTTAAATGCCATTTTTGATGAATCTGAGGAAAAAAGGATTCAAGGGATGTCGGGGACCCCTGTATGTAGGTGAACATCCCATGCACACAAGCCTAGACGCTCTGGGGAAGATCTGAGCCTCATGAACAAGGTAGCCATTGGATGAGACGAGGGCACAATCTGACTCCCATGAAGGAACAGCGCTACCATCACTCGCATTTACATCATGGGAAGCTGACTACATGTTTCTGGCCTCTTCGGGCCCAGTCCAGCTCCCATTCAAGCCAGTAAAGAGACTCTCCTGGTCCGGAATCAGAACTGGATCCGGCCTCGGGCGTCCTTCCTTAGTTGGGTTCTGCAAGCACTGCCGGGACGCCGCTGGGATATCTCAGCTGCCTCAGAACCACGCGGCGACAGTGGGGAAACCAGGTCTGGTTCACACCTACCGTATCTGCCACGGTCAGGAAGGTATGTCTCCTCCGTGTGTGCAGCACATCCTTGCTGAAGTGCATCACAAGGTATCTCCAGCTGCAAATTACTTGCCATTGCCAGAAGCAGGTTGCAGAACTAGACACATGATGGTCTGACCCAATGTGGCAGAGACCAAGGTTCCCCGTTCAATGCTTGCTGCGAATCCTTGCCGGTCTCTGTCCCGTGGCAGCAGGGGGAGGGGCAAGAGGGTTCTCGAGCTGTCTGGCAACCTCCGGGCCGTCCCGGACCAGGATGTTCCTCTCTTGCCAGTGCTGCGGTGTGGGCCCAGCACGGATTCTGGTTGTTCCCAATCATTAACTAGCCCTGGCCCCTCCAAGCGCAGTGCGGGTGACAATACGGAACGAAAGTCAGTTAGCTGGAAATTTCTATCAAATCAGTGACATGGAGCTAGTGGTTGGTTTTACTGATGCAGTCAGAGAGCTTAATCCCAATCAGATTATATTCTCAACAATTACGTTCCCTTTAACACACCTGTGTACATTTTCATCACTTCTTAATTACCCTAACTTTGTTATTCTCTGATACAATAGAGAAATGGCTTTTCGGTGGCCTTCCTCACACACACGCAAATGCCTCCTGATGCAGTTTGTACCGTTGGTGGTATATTCTTTCCCACCTCATTCAAACTCTCCCTCTGTAGAGCATTGGCAGGGGTTAGCATGGTGCAGATGTATAGATTCCCATTTTTAACAGGCTGTGAATATAGCAGTGAGATTTTGCTGATTGCCTTGCAGAGCTCTTATTTAGCAATATGTCCACTTGCAAAGGCCCAGGGCCGCCTGCCTTGGGGATCCCTGTGCAGCTGGAGACAGGTGCGATTCAAAAGTGATGCTTGCTCAGCCTGAGAGTTAGCTGCCCCCTGGCCCACTTGACATTATCAGCATTGGGCACATACAGTGTAGTGAACCCCGGCAGGTGAGGGAAGGGGCTGGGAGGTGTCTACAGGCAGGTTGCCCTGTATGGCTTCAGTTCCCCACCCCATTTCCTGAGGATGGTGGAAGGTTTGGTAGCTAGGGAATACAAAGTGCCCAGTGCCCGTGTCAGGTTTCCGAGGTGGCCCCTGGGGAGGGCCCCGCCTAGAGAGGAGAATGCCATGGGGGCGGAGTGGGTGAATCACTTGAGGAACAGCAAAGCAAGGCATGTTTTCAGATGAACAGGAGTGCCTCCCCTGCCAGTTCAAAGGGCTCATCCTCTTGGCAGACTTCCGCTCGCAGGGCCAGGCCGCTATGATGCACACCAGCCCCACAGTTTGACGCAATAGTCACCGATAGGCGCCCTGGCTGCGGTGTGTCACATCAAACACCTGCTGTCATCGCATTCACGTGCACACGGGTCCTTGAGGAGACCCCCTCCCTGCTAGGATCACCAGGAGAGGAGCACTGGGGGGGTTACAAGTTTCAGCCCTTCGGGTGGCTCTGGATGGGTTGAGTGCCCAACAGTTCAGAGACCAGCCGACTCTTGTCCGGACAGCGGGCTGGGACTCTCCCAGGAACAGGATCTTCTGTCGTGTTTCACCACTTCCCTGTTCAGTCCTGGCTGGACCCAGGAAGCAAAGGGTCACACGCGGACAAAGGGATACGCAGGCATTACGGTGTTTTGCCGCTCCAGCAAGATTCCATTTTCTTTGGTGTCACACTGGAAAGAGGGGGAGGGGTTATTCCGATTGTTTCCCGCATCCCTAACCATGACATCACCTGACATCTCATTGGAGCTGCATCGTCAGATGTGGCTGAAGACCTTTAAATGCAGCATCAAGGCTGTAAAGTGGCCCAAACAAAACAGTATCCTTGAAATAGAAAACACTCTTTAACACCCAGGAGTCACGGCTGGTGTTATAGTACTAAGCTGGCTTTGAGCCTTTTGTTCAAGAGTTTGGTAAAAGGCCATGGATTTACCAACATGAGTTGATGGACACACAAAGGGCATTTTATACAGTGACTGCACCATATTTAATTGCTAATAGGATATAAAGCTCCTTGTGATAAATCTTGTCAAGTTGTGTCACACAGCATTTCCGAGGTAAATTCAGCACCACTATGTTGTTCATAGAGCTCCTACTATTATTAATTACTGTAATTGGGTATTACACTTTTCTTCTTCAAAGCACCTTACAATTGTTAATTAATTAATCTACCCCTCCCCATCCTTTTATCCATACAACCCCTCCCTTCTCCCTGCCAATTTAGAGATGGGGAAACTGGGTTACAGAGCCTTGCCCACCATCACAGAGTGAGTTGATCTGGGAGCTGGGACTAATTAGCTCTCAGACCCCTCTGGACTGTTTCTTTCAATGCAATGTCAAAATGACTTGGATATTTGCTCCCACTAAAGACGTTAAACAGTGGGAGGTCAGTGCATGGAAAATAACTTGTAGCTTGTACTACAGCATATTGGCTCCTTTGCATTAAACATTTTATATTCTGATTTGTAAAACACTGTAAATAATTGATGTCCATCGGGTGGGCACCTTGCTGATTGATCTAGTTCTTCAGTCACCAGACTCCTTCACTAGCCCTGGCTCTTGCTCACCCTGGCTTGGATTAGGTTTGTGATTAGAAATTGTGATTCCAGATTGGGAACTTTTAATGACAGTGCTCAGAGGAATGCTGGTGAGACTTAAATTGCTTAATTTGCATTGTCTTGGAATATTTTTGCATGTAATAAAAACCTGGGATTTGCTTTCCCCCTGTGTTTTTCATTGGGGTAATGTCAGTGCAAAATTCGCAAGGCTGATTAACCACACAGTGTACCTGCCTGGAGGGACCTCACCACTCGTGAGGTTTTGGTACCCAAGCCCCATCAGCCCCGCCAGGCTTGGCATGTTCACCTGCTCTGGTGCTGCCCCCTTTCTCGTGGTGGTGGCAGGCTTCAGAGGAAACTGCAACTTGCACTGTGGTGCCTTGTTGCCTATGAGATTTCAGGGCCCCGTTGGTCAGTTGCAGAAGTAGGGGCAGAAGCCAGCAGGTGACAGCCAGCTCTGCAGAGTTTCATGAACGTATTCTTCAAAGTTCAACTCCATTTTCAGATTTAGCAAATCATTTATGCCACAGTGTCTAGAGGTCTCGTCACCCCAGAAGAGAGCACGTGTCACCAGCAGGCTTCTCTGCATTAGTTGGTCACTTCAGCGTAAGTGAAACTAGTTTGGACAATTGTGACATTCTCAGTGGATGAAATTCTCTCTCTCTCTCTAGGTATTTTTATGTCCCTCATCACCATTGTATCTAAGTGTCTCATAGTCATTAAAGGAGTTTATCCCCCCAGCAGGTAGGGAAGGATTAATCCCATTCTACAGATGTGGACCGAGGCACAGGGTAGAGTAAGTGATTTGCCCAAGGTCACACAGAAGGTCAGTTGCAGAGTCCAGAACTGATCTCAGGTTTCCTGAGCCCTAGTCCAGTTCCCTACCTAGTAGACCCCTCTTCTCAGCTCCATGAGCTTTGTGCAAAGTTCCACCGAGCCCTATATTGAGTGGTACATGGTGTGTTTTTTATGGGCTCTGCACCAGTGTGGCTACCTGAGGTCAAAGCTGTTTCCCCGAGTGGTATGACTTTTCTGAAGGTAAATTCAGTTTTTAGAGAGAGTAAAATGGATGTCTGTGTGCACTCGTCCTGTTCACATGCTGGCGTATCTCACAGAAAACACAGCCAAATCCCTGTTTACCATGCATCCATAATGAGAGCATAGAATTGATGGAAGCTTGCTGAGCCTGCCTTCCCTGAAAATGGAGGCCACAGGGAAAATACAGCAAAGTAGGAGGAAAACCTGCAGGAATGTAATTGTAGGGGTGGTGGGGTGCAAAGGCAGGAGGAAGGATTGATAGCTGTCTGGCTGCTGCACCTTCGAGGAATCATTAACATCTGATTAATTAGTTACGGTCTGTGTGGTGCTTTGAAGATGTAAAGTGCTATATAAGTGCTCAGTATTAACAGGATCTGGAGTAGCTGGTAGTGGTACTCAAAGAAATGGGAGGTGTGTTGGGAGAAAGGAGCTGAAGAGGGAAAGGCTGAAATGCAACCAGATGTGTAATTCCAAACTAGAGAAATACAGGGTAGGAAAGTAACTGGGCAGCGTAGCAAAGGACCTCCTGCACTCTCGCGGAGCTCAAGCCGGCAGGCTCTCGGCGCTGCTGAAGGGGACATGCAGACACGTATGGCTGCAGGAAGCTCATCCGCCCAAGGGTCACATGCACTGCAGTAACATGCAAGCTGACACCACGCTGACCCTGAACCATTGCATGCAGAAGAGCCATACGATACCCCTCTAGGTTCAAGCAGCCAGAGGTGCTGATCTATCCAAACTGCTTCTGATTATTTCCTAGGGCACTAATGTTATTGCCTCTGTTTCTACAAAGCAAGCTTGTAAGCAGAGGACATCCACACTGTGCTCTGAGCAGAGTTCGCACACTCCGCATAACCTCCAGTCTCAACCTCTTCCCGGAGTTTGGCTTTATTGGTAACTTAAGTAAGAACAACAAAATAGAAATTCCAGCCTCAGCTTTCTTCCCAAACTTGAATGCTCCTGGGGTTTCCCTGCAGAACCTCATCTGGCCCACTCCCGAGTTCCTTCAGCTCTGAATACACACACTCTAAAACTACATTATGTCTGGCTGGAGCTGACAGTACCTGCCCGCCAACATGAGCCAGCAGGAGTCACGCTACGTCACCTGTGTTTAAAGTGTGGCTTATGTGAGCCCATTTCTAGTCAGGGCCCTGGAATGTGTGGTGCAGCCAAGACCAGCAGGACCCAGCACGGCTCTCCATCCCACCCATGCAGGCCCATTCACTCTGGAGGAGCTTGTGTCAGGAAAGACTGAATTTGTTGACTGAAACTCCCCAGTGTGGTTAACGGAGGAAAGGAGGGAGCTGTCAGCAGCTCTTTGGAAACAGAATGGAAGAAGACCTGATTCCTATCATCAATCTCCTTGGGCTCTGTATAATTGGGGTGAGGGGAAGAAGAAGTTTCATAGACATTTATCCTGGAAAGAAGAAAAGCTTTGGAGCCCTGCACTAATTCGATGTAGTATTTTGATTGGATTTTTATCACAGTTTGTTAATGAAACAATCTTGTTTTTAGCCTTTTAAAAAATGTCCACGAATAGAAACAGTTTATCTCCTGTTAAATGAGTGGTGCATTTTACAGCATCTGTGCTCAGGGGAACAGAAGATGCTAAATTAATTAGCACTTTATGTTCTAAACTGCCTGAGAAGAACCTGATGGCTTGGCAACTTTGGACTCACTCTGCTCTTGTATCTAGTGCATTGTAGGACTTCACTGGTGAGACCTCATCTGGAATATTGTGTGTAGTTCTGGTCTCCCATTATTAGGAAGGATGAATTCAAACTGGAACAGGTACAGAGAAGGGCTACTAGGATGATCCGAGGAATGGAAAATCTGCCTTACAAGAGGCGATTCAAAGAGCTTGGCTTGTTTAGCCTAAACAAAAGAAGGCTGAGGGGAGATATGATTGCTCTCTATAAATATATCAGAGGGATAAATACCAGGGAGGGAGAGGAATTATTTAAACTCAGTACCAATATGGATACAAGAACAAATGGATATAAACCGGCCATCAGGAAGTTTAGACTTGAAATTAGACGAAGGTTTCTAACCATCAGAGGATGTATCCGATGAAGTGAGCTGTAGCTCACGAAAGCTTATGCTCAAATAAATTTGTTAGTGTCTAAGGTGCCACAAGTCCTCCTTTTCTTTTTGTGAATACAGACTAACACGGCTGCTACTCTGAAACCCATCAGAGGAGTGAAGTTCTGGAACAGCCTTCCAAGGGGAGCAGTGGGGGCAAAAGACATGTCTGGCTTCAAGGCTACGCTTGATAAGTTTATGGAGGGGATGATATGATGGGGTAGCCTAATTTTGGCACTTAATTGATCTTTGACTATTAGCAGTAGATATGCCCAATGGCCTGTGATGGGATGTTAGATGGGGTGGGATCTGAGTTACTACAGAGAATTCTTTCCTGGGTGTCTGGCTGGTGAGTCTTGCTCACATGCTCAGGGTTTAGCTGATCTCCATATTTGGGGTCGGGAAGGAATTTTCCTCCAGGGCAGAGGCCCTGGGGGTTTTTCAGCTTCCTCTGCAGCGTGGGGCATGGGTCACTTGCTGGAGGATTCTCTGCACCTTGAAATCTTTAAACCACGATTTGAGAACTTCAGTAGCTCAGAAATATGTTAGAGGTTTGTTACTGGAGTGGGTGGGTGAGATTCTGTGGCCTGCGCTGTGCAGAAGGTCAGACTAGACGATCATAATAGTCCCTTCTGACCTTAAAGTCTGAGTCTATGATTGTTCCTGGATCAGGCAGGAGTTGACTGGCAAAATATTGGCTCTTACTGATCTAACCAGCAGAGCCTCAAAGGCTAATCCATACAGCTGTGGAAAGATTTGTTTCACAATACACCAAAGGGAACAACCATTCCCCAAGAAGAGTTCTGCCTGAATAAGTACAGAAAAAGGCATTGGCAAATTTGTGCTCAAACAGACTGAAAACGCAAGGCTGTGAGGCTTGCTAGTTTAGTGTACGCTTCTACCCTTCCTTCTGGTGAACCATCCCACGACAATACATCCAGAGCCTAGAGAACCTGCCTGCTTTGGTCCTTTAAAATCTTTCACTGCTAAGATTCCTAAATATAATTCTACTAACTAGAACCTAGAAATAGAATTAGATTGCATTGAAGCCCAAAGAGCGGAAGGATGGCCACATGATTAAAGCTTTGAACTAGGCCTCCAGAGGTCTAGTGTTTTTTCCCTAGCTCTGCTGCAAACTCCAGGGTGACCTCAGACGCATCACTGAATTGCTCTGTGTCTCAGTTTCCCATCTGTACCCTGGAGATAACAGTACCTGCCTTCACCCCCAATTTGTTAATCTTGTCTGTTTCAATTGTCAGGTCTCCGGGGCAGGGAAGCTCTCTTACTGTGTGTATGTACCACGCACACTGATCTCAGTTGGCACCTGTAGGCACTATCATGATACAAGTAAACTGTAACACCAGACTATTTACATACAGAACCACTGATATGCAGCTGCCTTTGGAGCGGAAGGAAACCAGCCAGACACAGCACCCTGCACAACAGCTGGGGAAGGGACTATTCAGGGATAACAGGGAAAACCCCAACTCTTACTACATGTGTCATCAGATCCTCAGGGTGCTTGCAGAGCAAAAAAATCCTGGCTGTTTTTAAGGTCTCCATCTCATGTGGTGCAGATTGTGGAGCAGGGGGAATTATTTGACTGGGAGATTTTAGCATTGAATGAGAAACGGACACCAAAAAGTAAATGAAGTTGTGATAACTCTCACCCATTTAGCGTGAAGAAATCTGGTGTGTAACAGCATCATAAAGGAAAGATGCAGGCTGGCATTGCCATTGAGAATTCATCCAAATACTGTGCTCATGCACTGAGATGCATTCCACCAGCAAGGAAATCCAGTGTGTTCATCCATACTCAGAATTACAGCGATGCATTAATACACCAAATGGGTGCTAGATGGTTAGGCTGTGATGTCCCCAAGCTGCAGAGATGACAGGGACAGAAGAGAAAGTATTGTCCTCCTGACTCCAGGGGAAATCAGTCTGACTAGCCCCTCACCCCCTACACACATACCCTACTTTGTAAGCCACACAAGGAGGAGGTGGGGAGAGGGGGTTCATTAGAGAGCACTTCCTACATTAAATGCAAAAGGGACAATTAGATCATCTAGCCTGACCTTCTGTATATCACAGGACAGAGAATTTCACCTGTATTGAGCCATGTAACTTGTGTTTGACTAAAGCATCTTTCAGAAAGACAGCCAGTCTGGATCTGAAGACACCATGAGATGGAGAATCCACCACTGCCTTGGGTAGTTTGTTTCTATGGTTAATCACACCTGCTGCTGAAAAATGTTGCTATCTTTCCAGCATGAATTTTTCTGGCTTCATCATCCAGTCATTACTTCTTGTTCTGCCTTTGTCCACTAGATAAGAGTCCCCCAGCAGTTCCTCCCCAGGAAGATACTCACACACTGTAATCAAGTCACCGCTCCATTTTCTTTTTGATGGCCTAAACAGATGGAGCTCTTAAAGAATTTATAGAAACCACTGGCAAAACTCCCTTTTATTTCAAAGGGGCAGGATCAGTCCGTCCTTCTGTGCTCAGTGTGTATAGATGCTGCATGCAGTGAGTTTTCTTTGTATGGGCTGGATTCTTTCTGGTGTCTTTACACAAAGGTGGGGGGGGGGTGTAAAATGAAAAACCATGAGCCAAAAGCCTTTTACCAGCTCTGTAACCAATATCTATCTTATTAAAGAGTTAACATACTTAAATGTATTTTAATAAACTGTATTTAATAACCATACACTAATTATCTGATTAATTCTAATAAATCCTTATTTGAGATGCTTAATTTAGAGTGTGACTGATTGTCCTGTCATGGATGGATTATATAATTGTTGTCTGAAATGAGATACTGAATAAGATACTGGACAAAGGCAGAAATCTGGGAACTTCACTGATAATTGAAAGTCACATTAGCATGAAGAATGCTGCCTGGAGCTGCTGTAACAAGGGCGAGATGCTCCATGCGGGAGACGCGGCCCATCCTGCCTGGAGCACGGGATAGAAGACTGCTGCATGGCAGAGCTGAGCAGCCTTTGAACAGCGACTGACCCTATGCATCGTCCCCCAGAGCCTGGCACATTCAGCGGAGAGAAAGGGGCCGGAAAAGAAGGATGTGCAGCCACAATATTGTGTAGGCCAGGCTTTCTGAGTAACACCCATGCAGCCCTTACGGATCCCTGGCCAGGGAGGGGTCTGCTAAGTGCTGTGATGTGCTTGCTCTGTAGAAGGAGAGGCCAGAACTCTAGCCAGGGCCGCAAGGAGCTTCCCATCCAGTGGTCAGAGTGAGCCTGCAATCACCCCTGGAGCATGATCCATGCAGCCCCTGCATGATGGCTGGAGCAGGGCAGCAAGCTGCACCGTGATGTGGAAGGGTCTGGCATTCCCTTCTGTGTAACCCCAATCCCTGTTTCCCAGGAGCTACTGTGATTTGGCTCCCTGGGAGCAGATACCCCTGGGTGCTGTTCTGGAAAGTGGGATCCGAGGGTATCAGTCCTGGGAAATGCTGATTTGCCCAGTGAATGTATTAGCTGGCCATCATGTGCGGCTGTGAGTAGGGCAATGTTCCTTTCAGGTGGCTTAGGATGGACGGACCCATAAGGACACCCATTCGCACAGGCTCCTGCTGGGGAGCGAGGGTCCGCTGGCTGGAGCCTGATGCGCTGCAGGTTGCAGTTTAAAAACAAGCAGATTCCAGTGGCGGAGAAGGGGTTAACATCTCTGCCATCCATCAGTAGATGTTAGATTCTCAGCACACTTTGGGGCTGGGATGCAGCATGGGTGGAGGGGGGCCAAGATGCTCTAGACAGATGTGAAGAGTTGAAATCCATGTGTGCTAATAGTGCCGGAAGGCAGAGGGGCTTTCGTCTGCAGGCCAGCAAAGGCGCCAGGTCAGAGGGATCTGATACTAATTTACTTAAAATGGTAGGTGATATCATTTAGAAACCACAGGCTGCATTATTGAATTTGTTGCTCATTCCCAGAGGAGTGAAGAGAGAAGCAAAGGTGACGCTAGTGTTTACACTTTGTGACATTTCTATGAATAGCTGTTAAAGACCAATTTTCTCTCTTACTAGTTATTGCCGAAATGCCAGCGGAGCTGTTTGAGTAGGGTGCACTCAGGCCGGCTGACTGCCTCTGGAACGGCTCTTATCAGGGAGGTCACTTGGTTCAAGTACCATTAGCCTCAAGAGGGTGTTGCCTAGGTGACCTGGAAGCGGTTATTAGCGTGCCTCTGTCTGCAGCTGATACTGCAGCTGCTTGATGCGGCTGAGGCTTGTAGGTCCACGGCAGAACACAGCAAGCCCCTCTGGGTATTGCTCCCATACTTGCTTATGACAAGAGCTTCGCAATAAATTGGGTACGATTTGCACTAATGTCCAAGTTCAAAGGCAAACTTCTCTTGCTACGGTGGGGTCCTGGTACATGACTAGAGCTCCCCCGCATTATAGCAATGCTTAATTTGTGCCAGGAGCCCCAGCACCTCCGGGCCTGGCAGTTCAGAGCCCCGGCACCTCTGTACATAGCCCCGGGACCTCTGGGCCTGGCAGTTCATAGCCCTGGCAACTCTGGGCCTGGCAGTTCATAGCCCCGGCACCTCTGTACATAGCCCCGGCACCTCTGGGCCTGGCACTTCATAGCCCCGGCACCTCTGTACATAGCCCCGGCACCTCTGGGCCTGGCACTTCATAGCCCCGGGCACCTCTGTACATAGCCCCGGCACCTCTGTACATAGCCCCGGCACCTCTAGGCCTGGCAGTTCATAGCCCCAGGCACCTCTGTACATAGCCCCGGCACCTCTAGGCCTGGCAGTTCATAGCCCCGGGCACCTCTGTACATAGCCCCGGCACCTCTGGGCCTGGCAGTTCATAGCCCCGGGCACCTCTGTACATAGCCCCGGCACCTCTGGGCCTGGCAGTTCATAGCCCCGGCACCTCTGTACATAGCCCCGGCACCTCTGGGCCTGGCAGTTCATAGCCCCGGCACCTCTGTACATAGCCCCGGCACCTCTGGGCCTGGCAGTTCATAGCCCCGGCACCTCTGTACATAGCCCCGGCACCTCTGGGCCTGGCAGTTCATAGCCCCGGCACCTCTGTACATAGCCCCGGCACCTCTGGGCCTGGCAGTTCATAGCCCCGGCACCTCTGTACATAGCCCCGGCACCTCTAGACCTGGCAGTTCATAGCCCCGGGCACCTCTGTACATAGCCCCGGCACCTCTGGGCCTGGCAGTTCATAGCCCCAGCACCTCTGTACATAGCCCTGGCACCTCTGGGCCTGGCAGTTCATAGCCCCGGTACCTCTGTACATAGCCCCGGCACCTCTGGGCCTGGCAGTTCATAGCCCCGGGCACCTCTGTACATAGCCCCGGCACCTCTGGGCCTGGCAGTTCATAGCCCCGGGCACCTCTGTACATAGCCCTGGCACCTCTGGGCCTGGCAGTTCATAGCCCCAGCACCTCTGTACATAGCCCCGGCACCTCTGGGCCTGGCAGTTCATAGCCCCGGCACCTCTGTACATAGCCCCGGCACCTCTGGGCCTGGCACTTCATAGCCCCGGCACCTCTGTACATAGCCCCGGCACCTCTGGGCCTGGCAGTTCATAGCCCCGGGCACCTCTGTACATAGCCCCGGCACCTCTGGGCCTGGCAGTTCATAGCCCCGGCACCTCTGTACATAGCCCCGACACCTCTGGGCCTGGCACTTCATAGCCCCGGCACCTCTGTACATAGCCCCGGCACCTCTAGGCCTGGGAGTTCATAGCCCCGGGCACCTCTGTACATAGCCCCGGCACCTCTGGGCCTGGCAGTTCATAGCCCCAGCACCTCTGTACATAGCCCTGGCACCTCTGGGCCTGGCAGTTCATAGCCCCAGCACCTCTGTACATAGCCCCGGCACCTCTGGGCCTGGCAGTTCATAGCCCCAGCACCTCTGTACATAGCCCTGGCACCTCTAGACCTGGCAGTTCATAGCCCCGGCACCTCTGTACATAGCCCCGACACCTCTGGGCCTGGCACTTCATAGCCCCGGCACCTCTGTACATAGCCCCGGCACCTCTAGGCCTGGGAGTTCATAGCCCCGGGCACCTCTGTACATAGCCCCGGCACCTCTGGGCCTGGCAGTTCATAGCCCCAGCACCTCTGTACATAGCCCTGGCACCTCTGGGCCTGGCAGTTCATAGCCCCGGGCACCTCTGTACGTAGCCCTGGCACCTCTGGGCCTGGCAGTTCATAGCCCCAGGACCTCTGTACATAGCCCCGGCACCTCTGGGCCTGGCACTTCATAGCCCCGGCACCTCTGTACATAGCCCCGGCACCTCTGGGCCTGGCAGTTCATAGCCCCGGGCACCTCTGTACATAGCCCCGGCACCTCTGGGCCTGGCAGTTCATAGCCCCGGCACCTCTGTATATAGCCCCGGCACCTCTGGGCCTGGCAGTTCATAGCCCCGGCACCTCTGTACATAGCCCCGACACCTCTGGGCCTGGCACTTCATAGCCCCGGCACCTCTGTACATAGCCCCGGCACCTCTAGGCCTGGGAGTTCATAGCCCCGGGCACCTCTGTACATAGCCCCGGCACCTCTGGGCCTGGCAGTTCATAGCCCCAGCACCTCTGTACATAGCCCTGGCACCTCTGGGCCTGGCAGTTCATAGCCCCAGCACCTCTGTACATAGCCCCGGCACCTCTGGGCCTGGCAGTTCATAGCCCCAGAACCTCTGTACATAGCCCTGGCACCTCTAGACCTGGCAGTTCATAGCCCCGGCACCTCTGTACATAGCCCCGACACCTCTGGGCCTGGTACTTCATAGCCCCGGCACCTCTGTACATAGCCCCGGCATCTCTAGGCCTGGGAGTTCATAGCCCCGGGCACCTCTGTACATAGCCCCGGCACCTCTGGGCCTGGCAGTTCATAGCCCCAGCACCTCTGTACATAGCCCTGGCACCTCTGGGCCTGGCAGTTCATAGCCCCGGGCACCTCTGGGCCTGGCAGTTCATAGCCCCGGCACCTCTGTACATAGCCGCGGCACCTCTGGGCTTGGCAGTTCATAGCCCCGGCACCTCTGTACATAGCCCCGGCACCTCTGGACTTGCCGTGTCAGTTATAGAAGTAAAAAACTTGCTTGAGTCCTGGCCCCTCTTTCATTACAAATTAAGCTCTGAATTGTGGAAGTGCAAATAAAAGGTAATAATATGAATGTTTTCCTGAAATCTGTGCACAGATTCTCCCTTGGGGACAAGCAGTGTTTGCATGCAGCAGATGACTGGAGAGGTGGACAGTTACTCTTTGGAATTACAGGCACCCAATTCTGCTCCTTCTCAGACAAATGTTGTTATTTTTCTCCTTCTTTTTTCTTTTGAGAGATTCACTTTCCAGGGAACTGACACTTCTTTGGGTGAACATTTATTTAATTATGGAAAAACAGATCTGCCACCAATGCTAATGGGAGGCGGCTATTTAAATCCCTCCCCTTGGGTTTAAGAGAGAATTTTAATGTACCCTTTTGTAGTTTAAACTCACTTCTGTCTCTTGTCAGGCCTCTCAATCCTGTTAACAGACTATGGTTCCTAAAAGCCATTTTTGACTACTCTTGCGTCCTTTCAATCTCCACTTAACCAACTGATCTCTGGTGCCTTGGTCCCAGGTAAAGCTTTGCTAGACTGAGCTCCAGTTCCAGCCTCTGCAGCTCCTTCTCAAGTTCCCAGTTTTCACCCCTGTGTTTTCACGCACCTTCAGGAGTCCATAAAATCGTAGTCCATAAAATCCAAAGTTCCAAGGGTGAGATTGTAACACTCCCGTGGAAACGGCCAGCCAGACTCAAAATACGTTCTTTTTCTTCCTCTGGGGCTTGCTCTCAGAAATGTTTCGTCTCTCATGATCTCGCAATCTGTGCATTCAGGTATTTCCCGGATGTGGTGATGGATACACAGGACGGAGCTGGCACGTGGAAGGCATTCCTCTTTCTTTGCTATCTCAGGCAGGCTGTCACAGCCAGGGCAAATCCTTGCAGCTCCCTTGATCACATCAGAGCTACAGAGATTTCCACCAGTGGAGGCCTCAGCCCATTGAGTGCGTAGTATGGTCCACCGAGTATTTCACACACCCCAGATCTGTAGTGACACCCTCATCAATTACTTGTCTGTGTTCCCTTTGGAATTGTTCCATTGCTTTCCCTGGAAGTTAGACACAGGTTGCGTAACAGAAACTTCCCTTTGTCTCCTCCAGCATCTCAAAGGTCTGATGGTCGGAGGTAACGAGCATCTAAAATGCTCAGTAAAACCAACAGGAGTTGATGGGTGGACTCGGGATCTTTGAAAATGAGGCTCGTGGTATTGTACATTCGCAGTAGTGCTTCACCTTCTGTGGCTTGAACTTCCTGCTGTAAAGAGAGCACACTAGCTCTTCTCCTTTTGCAAGCTTGGCCTCAAGAATTGACTCTTCCTGCTCCCTCAGGACATGAGACCGGGCAGCGCGCATCTGAGTAACAGGCACCTTTGCACACAAAAGGCAGCCCTAGATCTGCAGAGGTGTGAAAGCGGCTCCATTAATAGATTCGCACTTTACTTTTTAAAATGTTTACTATCTGTCTCCCTTCGAACGTTTGGTACATGTTTTAGGCAGAAGGTTTCTGCCTGTGTTTTGCTGGTATAAGTGCATGGATGATGCCCGCATTAGCTAAACCCTGTGTTTGTTCTGTCTCACGAACCGCTCTCTTTTATCATTTATCTGCATCATAGTTTCTTGAAGCAACAGAAACATCCCTTATGAAATCAGAAATAGTGGTTGTATCCCAAGTGGTTTGCCAAGCCAGTCTGCACTGTGGCTGTGACGAGGGATGTCCACACAAGTATTAAAGACACTAGATTGACTCTGATGCCAGCGGGATACCAGAGTGCTCAGTCATAGTCAGATTAGGGCCCAGATTTTCAGAAAGTGCTGAAAACCCGCCTTCAGAAAATCAGGCCCTTTCCAGGTGCCTCAAGTTGGGCACCCAAAATCTCCAGCCACTTTTGGAAATGTAGGCTGGAAAGGAGCTAGGCGGGGCTCCTCCCGCTCCAGGGTGGCGGGGAGCCATACCGCCTTACTACATAGGCCAAGGAGAGCTCTCTGTCAAGCTTAGATTTTTCTCAGGTACATCAAGGCATGAATGGACTATAAGACCAAGGCAACATAGTTCTGTCACTGCTTCAGAACTCTACCAGTCAGAAGCCCATTCAGTCACCAGAGTGGCACTGGCTAGTACCTTGGAGCCTGCAAAGTCGACTGTCAGCGTGTTGCTGTCTCTCTGGGATTAGTTAGGCACTTTATATGCTTGTGAGTGAGCAGGGGAAACCCAGCACAGCTTTCGTTCTGGTGGGTTTTTAAATCCTAGATTTCATTTTAGCAAAAGCTTTGGCTTCTCACTTTAACATGGCCAAAGTGAATTTGTGATCATGCAATTAGCCTACTCCTAAATTAATATATTAAAATGTTCAAACAATTGTTTCCGTAATTAAATAGACAGAGATTAGAGAAAATGAAGGCATTTTAGTTCTGCTCTCTGGAATCTGCTGACCTTTAACCTTCCCTAGCTATTACTCAGGCAGTGTAAAAATGATTGGATAATTGGCTGTTTCATGTTCTTGTGAAATCATCAAAGCAGGAGAAGGAACAAGTTGGCCCAAAGTTCGTGCTGAACCATGCTGTGTGGTTTTGTTAATTAGATGTCTTTTTTTTCCCCTTTGCCCATTGTTAAAATTTAGAAATTATTGTCTACAAAAATTGTCAAGGTCATTCCTTAACCTTGGCAGCTCTTTCAAGCATATGGGTCCTATTCTTAATTACAGCCTACATAGCAGTGGGACACCTTTGCTATATGACCAGTGGTGCATGACTTCACATGTTCTACTCTACTCCTGTGTAATACAAGCTCTCAAGTTAAGGACAAGAATAACTCTCGTTTTCTCTGTCACGTATAACACTGCCAGAGAGCATTTTACCTGGGTGCACATCTGTCTGCCTATGGACAAATAAGGAGACTCACGCTTTTTTTAATTGAGATACACGTTTGCTAAACTAGTCGCATGGTGTCAATGTTCTTCATGTTAATTTAACGTTGGTAGAAACCCAAGGCAGGAATAGGAGGAAGAGAGCAGAGAAGTAAACTTATTATAGATTCATAGATTTTTAAAGCCAGATGAAACCACCACGATCATCCAATCTGGCCTCCTGTATAACATAAGCCAGACAACCTCACCAGTAATTTCAGCATCAAACCCATAAATTCTAGCTATGCTAAGGCAGATCTTTTAGAAAGACATCCACTCTTGATTTAAGAACTTCAAGTGATAGAGAATCCAACATATTTCTAGCTAGGTTGTTTCAATAATTAATTACTCTCACTATTAAAAAATAGTATCTTATCTCTAGTCTGAATTTGTCTAGCTTTAGCTTCCAGCCATTGGAGCTGGTTGTGCCTTTGTCTGCTAGATTAAAGAGCCCTCTGTTGCGACAAATCTCTTCCCCATGTAGGTGTCACAGTTCAGGGCAACCCCTCATGGTCCAACAAGGGCACGCACTCTTAGGCCTCCGGCTCCCCAGCTGTCACCTCTCTTGGATGGAGACCCATGTCACTCTCTTCCTTGAGCAGAGGGTTTCCAGATTGCAAAGCTCCCTGCCTACACTGTGAGTTCCCCCAACCGGTCCGTAACTGGGAGCTAATGTCCTAGAGAGGAGCCGTCAGTCTGCAGCTCTGTCTGTCTGTTACCATATCAGGGGCACCCATAACTGTACACAGAGTGCACAGAAGCCTGGGCTGAGAGAAGCCTTTTCTCCAGCTCTGTGTCCCAGCAGCTACAAGGTGGCCACCTGAGTGGAGATGCTTTCGCAGGAGGAAGAGGGAAGTGAGACAGGGAAGGGAAAGACAGAGAACATCTACCACCTTAACTTCCTGGTGCCTCTTCTTCCTGCAACCTCTGCTCCTCCCTCCAAGTCCCACACAGGATGTTCTAGCGACTAAGCCCTAGGGCTAAAATCCAGCCCAAGGAGCCAGGCAGGGTGCTGGGGGTAGGAACCCCCACCCTCAGACCAGGGAGTAGCTGTAGAGCCCCTTTGGGACTGTTATGTTTCGTACCTGCCCAGTAATGGATCCCTTCCCAGCCCATGCAAGGACAGAGCTGTTTGCAAAGCAGGGATTGTGCCCTTTGGCACCTTCACCACATCCAGGCCCCACTTCACCACTGCCCAATGGATGTGAGCAGGTTCTGGCTGAGCAGGAGGAGGAACCTGGAGTTGCAGGGTTTCAGGTACACTGAGCCCCTGTACCTGAGCTGCCCATAAAGAGTCCCCAGAGCCTTGATGCACATGTCAGAATGCCTGGAAAGGTTATCAGTATTCAGCAGATGGAGCAGGCGCTGGAAATGCCTTGCTGTTCTGGAAGAGCCTGCACGTCGGGCAGGTCAAGTGTCTGCTTGAGTTTCCATTTATCAGTCCTTATGTTCAGGGCCTTGCAGTTTGGATGAACTGATAGTAGCAAAGTTCATGGGAACCGTATGCAATGCAGCGCTCATGGTATCATTCATCTCTTCACACAGGCATAAATAAGAGCTTTATTGTCTAAAGCTGAGCAAGGAGTTTGCAACAAATAATTTATTCAGTAAATTTTGTCATTTTGTGACTTGTTCACAGACAAGATTTTGATATTCTGTAACGTGCAGGTTCTTCTGTTAATATTCCTTGGTGTCTGGGGAAATGTCATTGTGAATATTCACCATTTAAAATTTGTGCTGTAATGGATATTACACACATTACACGGTATTGTTTCCTGACTTAGGTAACAAACCCAGAAAGCACAAGATGCAAATGTTACAATCACATATACGATTCATGTTATGATAGCTGCATGAGTTAACCAGGCAAGGAATACAAACAATACCATATGCCTCACTAAGACAGCACACATTTTTACTTGTATATTTCATTGTAATGCTCACAGTTTTTGTTGTGTTGGTTAGTTGCATAAATTATGTGCTATGTCTCGGTTTCTCACTGAGTGACTTATGTAACTCATCATCCCAGCATAAATGTGAATTGCAAATTTACAGCTGTGAATTTACAATTGGGACCAGAATTTCAAATTCATTTTCAGTGAATACTTGAGCTAAGTATGTGCTTCACTTCAGAATTCATGTTAGTGCAGCAGAAGCACTCAGATGTTCACAGGAAGTGTGCCCAGTAGGATCACAAATAGGGTTGAATAGAAATGTGCCTTCAAATTCGAGTAAATCCTCATGCATGATTTCCCCCCAATTATTCATTCAGTGATTAAATTCATCCTGGAGAGAGAGCCAGCACTTCAACCTAGCATTGCATAGACGTTGCACTAGCCCTATGCACACGTGTGACTTTCACTCTCAAGTCTTGAACCACTTGCAAATCTTTTGCACACACTAAGACTAGAACACACCAATGGAAGTGCACAGCATCAAAATGGATCCTAAAATGGCTGGAAATAGTCCCTACAGAGGTCCGGAGGTTGCTGGCCCCGTTCAGTGCATAGTACCATGCACTCTCTCCTGTGTGCAGCAGCTTGGTAACTGAGTTTCGGGCGCTGACTCCAAGCAACATCAGACATTCTGACGAAGGCTAGTGGTCTCAAGCCCAACCACCCACATTTCTGAAAGAAACGAAGTTTCTTTGAATGGGAAGGAGTCTGGGATTTAGAAAGGGTCGATGGCTGCAGTAAAACTGCCTTCTTCTACTGCCAAAACAAACATTACAACTCCAGGAGAAAAGGGCTGGCATTGTTCAACTAGAGCCTCAGATCTGGCTCAGTCCTGACAAGCTAACTACCAGCCTGTTTTTTGGAAGTATTTTTAATGTTGTTAATCTACCTAGAGATTAGTTTGCTTACATTTGGTAGGTAACGTACCCTAGTTACCGCCTTAATCCAGTCACTCCTTCCACCAACCTCTCTACGGACGCCTGACTTGTTATCGCAGCGGGACTTTGAGTTTCAAAAGGCAAATGAAGATCAGATAATATGCTTCTCTTACACGGGCTACCATCGCAGCCTAGAACTGAACGCAGGACCCTTGTACTACAACAGGTGGTCACGAGGAGCCATGACACACTGCTGGGGAAGCTGTTTGGTTCAAAGGAAGGAAAGGAATGGAGCATCAGAAAGCCTTTCCCTGGCCTCCCTCAGGAGTTTTTCTGAGTGACTGGCTCAGAGGCAGGAAGTCTGATATCAGGACATCTCAGAATGACCACCAGGTTGACAGCTCCTCTGCCGATAAGTTCCACTATCCCAGCTCATCTGAGGGGAGATTCCATTTCTGTGTGGGATCGGCTCCTTCGGACAGGGCGACCTGCAAAAAGTGACACTTTCTAAGCTGTAGCATTTACTGAAAGGGGCAGCAGGCGGCATCCCTCAATGGGACTCCCAGTCCTGGGGAGACTAGCAGGGAGGCTGTGCTATTTGGTCAATCCCAGAATTACTCATGTCCTGAAAGAGAGAGGGAACTAGAGCACCAGCCAGATTTGGCTGTTTTCTGGGCTGCATGTGCTCTGGGAAGAGAAGCCTCTGTCTGGAAATACAGCTATTGTTTTGTGATGGACTCACAAGTTACCTGAGCTTCTCTGTAACCTGCTTTTCACTGACTTCTAAGAAGCTCCTGTTTTAATGTCTTGTGCTATTTATCCTACAGCTTGAATCTGATGCTTATGAAAAAAGATACAATACTGGCCTCTGATGTCTCCTAAGGCAATCCTGTAACAAAGCCACTCCAGCAGAAAGCAGAATAGCGCAACACACACAGCAGGGAAAACATGCATGTCTCAAAACAGAATCCTAATAAAAAAGATTCACTGATGATTGTTTGCTGTAAAAATGGCAGAATTCCTAACAAATACTATTCCCAGTGAAGTATTCCCCCAGCTCTACAAACAAACGGGACTTTCTTAGGTTTCAGAGTACCAGCTGTGTTAGTCTGTATCCGCAAAAAGAAAAGGAGGACTTGTAACACCTTAGAGACTAACCAATTCATTTGAGCATAAGCTTTCGTGAGCTACAGCTCACTTCATCGGATGCTCACGAAAGCTTATGCTCAAATAAATTGGTTAGTCTCTAAGGTGCCACAAGTACTCCTTTTCTTTTTGGGACTTTCTTAGTTATCTGCTATTAAAGTCTTGTAAACCATTGTTCCACCAGCTCGGCTTCTATGTTATATCCCCTGCCCTCACCCTGTCTCTCTTTTCTCTATTTAGGCCCTGACCCTACAAAGATTTACCCAAGTGCTTAGCTTTCCACAGGGGGAACAGTCCCAACTGAATCAGTGAGAATGGTCACCGTTTATAAAGTTCTATGCACCAAACTTTGCAGGATCAGGGCTTGAGACAATAAACTCTTCGCAGCAGGGACAGTCTCCTAGTGAATGTTTGTAAAGAGTCTAAGACACAGAGGAATGTTCTTGGCTGGGCCTGTCGCTGCTGCTAACAGCAATAATACTCAATAATAATGAGGGTTGGACTCTTCCCACCAGATTTTCTAAACTCCAAAGGGGGACACTGGACAAGTGGAAGAAATGATACACTGAATTCCTATATCTGTTTAGCTATCTATCCATCCCCATACACCCTATCTATTTAGCTATCTATTTATCCCCATACCTCCCCTCTATCTATCTATCTATCTATCTATCTATCTATCTATCTATCTATCACCAGACTCTCTTGGCATTTTTAGTACCTTTTGAATCTTATTCTATGGTATTTTGACTGATCCTGTAAAGAGGTAGTTGTGATATTTTGTAATGTGCTGCAATTAACTTTTACTTCAGGTTTATAACAAACTACGATTATCCATCCCGTGCCAATCACTATCCCTAATTAATAAATCCTGCCTCATTGTGTCCTGAGCTGCACTAGAGTTAGATAGTCCATCCCCTTCAGAGTATTCAGATACACTTGCTCTGTACTGGTCAGTACAGTCAGCTTATTATCCCTCGCAGTGTACGGAGTGGGCCAAGGAGAGCAGACCCCTCTAAGCAGCTAGCTTGTGTAGAACCAGGCTGTAAAGCTGTACTCTAGAGTAATACACTCTTATTGTGCTTTTAATTAAGCTGCTTTTTGGAAAGATGTAACTACTGAGCTGAGACTGACTCGCCATCCTGAAGAAATCATAAATGAAAACAAACAGAAATGTGACAAACTCCCCACTGGCAATGTAGGATACACACACACACACACATCCCTCCACCTCCCCAGCAATCTATTCATCCTGGGAAACTGGGATATCCTGAATGGCACCTGGGACTGGCTTGCACTTTCAGCCTATGGAGAAACTTTTGCCCTAGATACTGGGCTAGAATTGCTGATTTTTTCAATCCAAGGAAGAGGCAATAATTTTCTACTGTGCTTCGGTGCTTGGTTCATTATTTGCTCTCTGTGTGACACACATTCATATACATACATCTACCCACTGCTTTAAATTTCCACTCCCTTTTTCCTGGTGCCACTCAGCTCTGTCTCTTAATGCCATTCTATTATGTCGCCTGTCTCAGGGCGGGAGACAAAGTGAGATGGATGTTCCGAGTATATGGATACCAAGGGCTTGGTTTCCTTAGCAATAACAACAGCAGGGAAACTCTGCACCATCCTTCCGCTAGCTTCACAAATTTTTACTGTCTCATACAGTGTAGAGAACAGAATTAGATACAAAGTATCCAGTTCAAATGCAATGTGACACAACCTAATGGAGTAAATACATGTACAACAGGCACTTAGGGTGTTCATAAACTATGTATTGTTTCTTTTTCGATTGCATTGATGTTAGTGCAGATAAAGTATAAGGTCTGAAATAAACTAGCAGCAACCCCTCTGCTTCACCCTTTCCTGGCACCTCTCACTGAGGGGAAATTACTTGGCTGACATGCTGCATTCCCATTTTTTGAATGTATTTATTGTCCTATAACGTTTCATGCACTTCATATGCATTCAGGAGAGTCATTCGATACAGCTGTCTGCAGTGAGAAGGAATGCATCACGCCAACAGAAGCCAGGGGAAAATATTCAAACCCCAGTTAAGCTAGAGCATGGTGTGATGCTGGTGCTGGCCTGGGCACCAACCAGAAACAGAATTTGCGACCCTTGCGGAATGCTAGGCCTTAGAAGGGGCTCTCTGTCTCACAGATCGTTCCCATCTACAACACTTCTGTTGTTGGATCACTTTGTTTCGAGGAGGCCTGAGCACTGGGGGTCACGTCCATTTCTTACGTTGCTCTCTCAGATTTGTCTGATACTGATGAATGTCTTCTTGCAAGGCAATAAGAGCAGAAACCCCAGGCTATGACCATTTCTAAGGTAACCAGAGAGAGCAGCAGACTGGATACCCATATGACTGTACCCAGTTGCTGAAGGATAACAATGACCCCACCGGGATACCTGGCTATGGTTCTGCAAACTTTGCATGAGACCTGGAACTTAACTCCTTGGATACAACACCATGCTGCCCACGTTAGGGGCCTGCTAGTTCTAATGTGCAGCACGTTCATGGTTCATTGCAAGTTGGACTGTTCTCCCCTCTGCTCTTACCAAGGGAAATTTCCTCCTGGGCCTGTATAAAGAGAGTGCTGTTGTTTTTTAATTATAACCCAGGGGCCCTGCTTCCACAACTAGATGCACACTTTGCACATGAAAATGGGTGGATTTATCTCACTCTTTCATTAGCAATTTCTCTCAAAGCCCGCTTTTGTCCTTTCTTTCTTTTCAAAGTGTGTTTATTTTCTACTGCAGTCATTGAAGTGCGGTTGTGTTCAGAAGGTTTTCTCCACCCCAAGTTCAGGATTCTCTTCTGGGACTGAAACTGAAAGCCTTAAGGTTCAAAGTCTCTACTAAGTCGAGTCTAAAACAACAAAGGGGTTCAGGTCTAAAGACGGACTCCAATGTGCAATGCAAGTCCTGGCCACTTTGACAGAGGGGCAGGTGCCTACACAGGGGCAGCTCTTCTTTATTACCCCACACGCACGCAGACAGACACACACATTTTGTTGTTCTTTTTCAGATTCCATCTTAAAGCAGTTCTGTTTCCTGCTGGAAATTTTTCTGCCAGGATTTTAATTTCACCCCAGGGGCTGTGAGGAGGGGGAGGGGGGGTCCACCTAAGCAAACAGCCATCGCCGGTTGTCCTCTGCTCCCAGGATCAGCGCACAGTACACCTCAGTGCTAAGCAGCTTGGGCAGCTGAGAGCCCAGCGTACTCGGGCCAGTGGCTGCCAGCTAGTGGCAGGCCTCGTCTTTGTGTTCTATGCACAGAGGGGTGGGGAGCTGAGCAATGGGATTATTCCAGGAGGTGAGGGTCCCTAACTCTAAGCCCTATCCTGCCTGCTTTCAAATTCAGTGACAAGTGTGGAAGCAGCTTAAAGACTAGAGTATAAATTGCTGGTGTAGCCAGAGATTTCATGCAAAATGTTTCAATAAAATAAACCTTTAAAAGCTCCCATTACTTCCACATCACCCTGCAGATCCCTGTTAACTGTAATGCCGAGGAGCATTGGGTTCACTGCAGAAGTGCCAAGGAGGATTGCGAGACTATCAGGGATAACAAGGGCTAAAATGGTTAACTAGCCAAAGAAACTCCACTTACAGCTAACGCTTCTGGCTTTTAGGGGTTTAATGAGGCAACTTTAGCCAAGTGTTTCCTCCCCCAACCTCTCTTTAATTCTTGTTTTCTTTCTTTCCCTCCCACATGGCCTCATCCTCTCTTTAGGGTGCAAAGACAGAGAACTTTGGGGACATAAGCAGAAGGCAAAAAGAACAGTCTTTTATCCTGCACTTGAGGAAGTAGTCGGGTAGTGCGAATGCAGCGTGAAAACCAGATCCCAACCTGTCCTGCCTGGAAAAGCTGCAGGAAAGCTTTGGGTGAGCTGAGTGCATTTAGATGGATAGCCAGCCAGCTCAAGTGAAGTTAGTCTGTAGGAAGCTGGCTACACTTTTGTTTTATATAAACCATTTCCATTTGCACTTATTATTCTTACTCAATAGCTCTTAAATCTTGTTTGGTAATAAACATACAATTGTTTCCCTGTGCTGCAGTGTTACAAAGGGTTTCATCCTGAGTTGTGCCAGTCAAGCTGTGTGTACACCGTTCCTTCATGGTAATTTCTGTGAGCGTCCAATAACAGGGCTGGATACTACAGGGTGATGCTTTCAGAGGAACTCCGGGGCTGCAGTGCCTCTATGGTTAACCTGCAAGGCAAAGGAAGGGCAGACGCAGCCCTGAGGCCATTGTTTGGGTGGCTACCAGACTGGACGTCTCAGGGAACTGTCACCCAGGTGAGCACCAGCAAGTCTTCCTCTCATTGCAGGCAGGCCAGTAACATGGTGACCCACAGCCCTGGGCACCCCAAGAACTGTCACACCATTCAAGATGGGTGATATTGTGATGTCATCCCAGGAATGGCTGTAGGAGGATCTGGGGGAAACCCGAGTTGTTATTTACATTGATTAGTTTCAAGCCCCATCAGTGTGTTTAGCATTGTCCAAAACATGGAGGGAGAACACAGCTCCTGCCATGAAGAACACACAGTCCACATTGTACAGACTAAATAATTTAGGCATGTAATACATCAAGTGATCAGATGGAGAAGGCGCATATGCGTGTACATATACATACATAAAACCATACCTATAGAACAAGATTTTCATTTACACTAAGGCCACTCTGCCACCACTCTGACAATTTAAAGGGGCCTTACTGTGCATAGAAATTACATTAGCACTCGTTTTATAGCCCCTTTACACTGCCAAGGGAATTTTAAGTGGTTTTAGTGTAAATCAGAATCAGAGTCAGACGATAGGTATTGTTGCCCCTTTGTCCAAGCAATTCGCGAATATTCATCTTTGGCAGGGTTGTTTCTGTCTGGAGGAGAAGCTGATGATACAAGCCAGGAGCATGCTTGGTGCAATCCAGTTTATTTATAAAAAATCCACAAAGTCCAATTTTCCTGAATGCAGCAAAAACAAATGACAGGAGTTTCCTTGTTCAGAAATCCCTGAGTCTGCCTCTCCAGGCAACTCTGGGCCCAAGAAGCTCTGTCTCTCTGCTTGTTCTCAGGTCCCACTCAGAACTCCTCCCCAGCTTTCTGCTTCTATCACACACAGGCTGCACTGCTCGTATCTTAGCCTCTGCATTTGCAACCAGGGAAACCCCTCATCCCGCACAGGTTAGCTCTGAACTGCTGTATGCCTTGGGCAGCCGCTCCACTGCTTGTAGCCTTTTCACAAAATAAAGGAGCTTCATTGCTCCTTACACTGAGCCTGAAAGAAAGTACTTGGAGTACCCATTGGCTTTATCAAGGTCCATGATTGCCTTTGGATCAGAGAGTCAACTGATGGCAGCCATTAGTGCCTTTAAGCATAAATACACATATTGTCCTTCTGCATTTTTACCCTGGTTGTAAAATACTGATGGTCTTTGCCAAAGAAGTGTCTATGAAGGAGATCATGGTTAGACCAGAGACAGCTTTTCCTTGCTCAGCCAATATTAACAAGACTGTTCTCAAATTATCTGGATTCTCAACTTAAGGACATGCCTTTGTAGATGGGCTGGGCTTGGTGCAAGTAAGATACGATTCCTCTGCCTGCCGGCCCAGTCCATAGCACCTCTTTGCCGCTATCGGCGTCCCCGCTCGATTGGTGCATCTTCCACTGTGGCTGGAAATTATTCTATTATCCAGACTGGCGCAGTACCTGAAATGTGCTAGATGTGTTCTGAACTCCGAGAAGGATGCAGTCTCTGCCCCAAAGAGCTTCCAGTCTAAATTCGCCCCTTCCTGGCACAAGTATGCTTACCATGGCATAAGGTTCAGGACAGAGCCCAAGATAGCAGTCAGTTTACAATCTTGAGAGAGTCATGAGAGTTGGTTAAGTAAACACCTCCTGTTCTCTGTGCAATCATTAGCATGCGAATGGATTTGTAATGTGCTATCTCCTATTCTTGTTACAATCCTTGGCATGAGACTCGGGAATCAGACTTTTGATTACGCATATATTCCACGAAAGACAGTTGTTAACTGTACGACTCTGCTTCAACCTTGCTACTGGGCTGTTCTCTTCTTGGCAGGCCTTCTTCACGGGCCTCTCTTTGCGTCCTGGGTAACCTGCCAGGAAGAGGTAGGCTGGCCAGCCAAACCAAACGCAGGGCATTCCAAACCAAATACAGCGTGTTCCAGAGCTTCAAATCACCAGTCAGAAACCACTTACATGGTTAGAGTCTTTGGGCCAAATTTGTCCCCGTTGTGACTCTCTCCCCCCAGGGACCAATCTGGCCTATTGTCTAATTGAACACAGGCCCTTCGGTGTCCGGTGCTTCCTGCTCGTGACCATTATCACAGTGAAGGCCAAAGGCAGAACAGGGGTGACAGCTGGGCTGGGAAGTGGTGCAAGGTGCCTGTGCAATGTTGAGATTGTAATTGCCTTAGTCCAGCCCTCCGCAGGGACAACGCCAGCAAAATGGACGCACCTGCAGTGTTCACCCTGCTGCACACTCGCTTCTCCCTGAGGTGTGTTCTAGGCCATTAGAAAGGGTTGGGTCACCTGGAGCACGACGGACAATGCTGAAAGCTAATCATAAGTGTCTGAAATAATCCCAGAGCTGAC
Source organism: Eretmochelys imbricata (assembly GCF_965152235.1). Classification (NCBI taxonomy): domain Eukaryota; kingdom Metazoa; phylum Chordata; order Testudines; family Cheloniidae; genus Eretmochelys; species Eretmochelys imbricata. The sequence continues at coordinate 31,637,409 of NC_135586.1, read as the reverse complement.
ACTCCCTGGAGCGCCGCATCCATGGAGAACTGGAATGCTACCGCTGCCATGCTACTGAGAATGCAGTCCGTTTATGACGTGGCAATGAAAGCACTGAAAGTCACGATCCAGGCAACTGGGGTGTGTGCCAGGTGTGTGTATTTTTTGGCACAAAGTACGTGCCATACACTTCAGAGAGGCTCAGAGTACACACCGCCTTTAAACACACTAAAGCACAGTTTAATTTGAATGAAATCTACTAAATAGTGTGGTGTCAGGTGTAATTATACGTTACCAGCAGTGTGCCAGAAGTAAGCTGCTAACACATTGGCATGGTTACTGTACACTTGGGTGAATTTCAAATACAGTTTTGTTAGTATTGGATCTAAGGGAAAGAAGCCAAGTCTGACTACTGAGGAAAACAAGTAAAGTGCTGTAGACTCATTATTCATCTATGCTCCTGTAGCTCTTGGATTGAATAACAAGCTCATCTTCCATTGTAATAGAGCCTCCTATCTCCTCTGCTGCTTTTTTCTCTCTCAGTCCCCATTGCCTAGCTGAAATGGGGAAAGCACTTGGAAAGAGCAGGATGCCACAGAAACATGCAGCCTCCTCTATGGTGGAATGGGAAGCTGGGTGAAGCCTCTTGCATGTCCACTGGGAGGGTGTTCTGAGCAGCCAGCACTGAATGCCTGTATTTAGTGGTAATTGGGCTTATTGCCTTTCTTATTGTTGAGACATCAAGTTTCACTCAGAACAAAAGGCTCTTTCAGTGCCAGCAGGGCCAAAAAATACAAGGGAAATACCTTGTCTGCCCCAGTCCTTTCCCCGTGCTGCTCCCAGGCTAAAGGGCAATGTTTGCTCTTTAAGGCATGCTGAGTGCCAGCTGGTGCATGCTGTCTGTGTGTCTGCCCTCTGCTGGACTGACTCACGCCCCCCAAGGGTTTCTTTATACGGGGCAGGTCTATAAATAGGCTTGGAAGGATTAGCTGTTTATTGGTAAATGTCGGTAAACGTCGATTTCACTGTGCACACACACAGCAGGGAAAAGTATTTCCATCCTTAGTCGCTGAAATTTACAGATAGCCAAAGTCAGAAAAACGCTGCTTGAGAATTTATTGGAATTTGATTTAAGGCTCTTTACTTTGTATATTTTGACATGTGATGTTGACAATTTGTGTTTTAACAGTTAATAGCTTTAATTTTTAAATCTCAAACTCTCTTTAATTAGCTACTGTCTAATCACCACCCATAATTTCCTGCAACTGTAAAATTTAAATAGATAAAAAACTTAACACTATCCATCAAATTATAAAATAATAATAAGACTCAAACTCTCCCAAGCCTGCCCGTAATGGTGAGCAATTGACCCTGTCGCCTCGGCAGCATGGACCTGTGTTTACAGAGCGGATGTAAGGATCCATGGCAATAGAGCCCAGGTTGTGGAGCCAGAGACGGCTGACGTTCCCACGTTGCCAGCAGGAGGCAATGCAGTGCCGTACCCAAAAAGCACCATGGAAATTAGGCGTTGCAGGAAGTTCTGCCCAGAGGGTCCAGAGTGACAGCACCCTGCGGCCCTGTGTTTGCATAGCACCATTTCACCCTAGAGGGTGCCCCAGGAAGTCGCCTGAGCAACCTGGCAGAATTCTGGCTTCCTGCCAGGCCAGGCCTCGCCTGTGGACACCAGCCCAGCCGTGACTGCTAGGCCAGGCTGCCTATGCCCCAGTCCCTTACTGTGGATGGGCCTGAGTTCAGTTCCCCATGCTGCAGATTTGGCTGCCATCTATCCTGTCTTGTCTGACCATCCGTAGCTACCAATAGCCTTACCTGTCTTGTGTGGTTTGTGTTGCTTTCTTAAATCCTGCAGACACTTCTTTATTTACCAGTCGGCATTTCCTCTTGTGACCCGCGTTACATTCTTGACTTTGCTTCTCCTCCACCTGCACCCCCCACCCTTCCCACTGTTACCACTGCTGTTGTCACGTCTATCACAGGGCCACTGTGCTGGGCCCTGTACAAACCTATCAGCAGTGACGGCGCTGGCCCAAAGAACAAGTAGCCTTGGAGCTGAGTGGAACCCAGGATCCAAACGCCGCTCCAGCCCCCAGCTTTGGGAAACCTAATCCCGGTTTGTCTCTTTTCTGACCCAGTCCCAAATGTGACCCTGACGCCCTCCTGTCACTTCCCTGGTGATGATGTGCACGTTCCACCCCTTAGCTCCTGCAGACGGTGCTGCCGGTCGACGCGTTGTCCCTGAACCATGTCACCCACCGTAAGGCCAGCCTTGGCAGCAGAGAGCCAGCCGGCTTGCAGAGACCCTTTTGTTTACATCATTTCATCATACTTTTATTTTTAGAAGTGCTCAAAGAGGCTGCAAAATAAATCCCAGTGTTGTGGCACCTTCCTCACCTCCAACTCGCACACAGACTGAAACCCGCCCACAACACCACCCGGAGCCCCCCGAGCTTGACCTGGGGTCTCGGTACTCCTGCTACTAAGGGAAAGAAACCAACGGCTCTTGCCTGCACCAGGCTCCCAATGCAAGGCGATGCTTTCAGCAATGGCAGTGCGCTCCTTTCCTTCAGGCCTGCCGAATGACTTCTTCTTCTTCCCTTTTCCTTCGTTAGCAGCAGTACACTTGGTATGCTAAAGCAACGGCGTTCAGCTCTGGGCACACACCACCGGAATTAATCAGTGCTCAGATGTGCACTTGGCTGCAGCCTGCCTGGACGTCAGCAGGGGCCGCTGTGTTTTTGGCTTCCTCACTGATGAATGCCATGCAGACAAAGCTGCCATCTGGCTGGTTATAGGACTTACATTAAACCAGAGCTATGCCTGCGTAAGTAAAATATTGATGAAGAAGGCCTGAAGCTAGGAATGAAGTGGCCTGGCTGTATTTCCTTCCCATTTTTAATAGCCTGCTGCTTCACGCAAGAAGCCTATAGTCTGGTATTTGGCTCCAGATGAAAATGATTTCAGTCAGGAAGTGAACTTGTCATTTGCATCTTGAATAAATAGGTTCTAACAAGAAGAGATCTTTTCAATGGTGAGATTTGGGGGATTTGGCCTGATTCCTGTCTGACTTACAATACTGAGACAATAATGGGGAAGAGCAGAGTAAAGCTGGAAGCTCTTCATGAGACTAGACAGCAGATGAGATTTTAAGTAAAAATTGAACTGTACAACTCTGTCAGTGCATCTGGAATTGGAATCAGGGCATGTTTATAGGCCCGGGAATTTGAGCTCCCTGCACAAATTGTATATGGTGTATAATAAGCTGGCCTGATTTGTAATGAGCACTGTTGGAAATTAAGAGACATCATTACATCTTGAACAGCAAACTGCCGGCTTTCCTGTTAAGGAAGAGGCATTGCTGGATAATGCCATGTGGGTTAGCTGCCTTCACAGCTTATGTCACTCACACTATTATGTAAAAAGTACAGAGAACCAAAATTCACAGGAAACTCTGATAGTCTCCTTGCTGGCTACTAGTCCCTGTATCAGTACTTCCCAACCCCGCATACCCACCTGGGTATTATAAACCTCCTCGGAGTAACGGACACTCGTAGGTTCAGGCCTGGGCGCTGAACACGGCATTCATCATGTAAAATTCTGCATGCATGCAGACACACAGCTGCGAGAGCCCTGTGTTCTGTGACACCAGTGCCATTAACTGGGCTCTGACAAGTGGGATTTCTGGAGCTCACCCAAGGGGTCTGTACCGTACAGTGTACTGTACAGTGCATAGCCCAGTTGTGCACCAAGAGGGCTTAGGCCATAGGGGCTGCTGTCTTGTCCTGTCTGAATCTGTAAGCTCTTTAAGGCAGAGATCTACTCTAACTGTTTGGTGAGGTGCTCAGCACATCTTTAGGCAGGGTGCAGATAATAATAGGTAGTAAATAGTTATAATAATAACTAGTATAAATAATAGCTAGTTGGAAAATTGGGTTTTTATTCATGGAGAATTTTGACTTTTCAGCAAAAAATTGGAAACCAAATTGTTGAATTTAGAACTGCTGCCATGGCGCCTCATGGAAGTTGTAGTTTGGCTGTTGCATGCTCCTATTCTCCTCTATAGGCTGGGATCGCTTGTCAGACTACATTTCCCATTATGCACTATGGTCTCCCATCTTGGTGAGGGGAAGTGGAGCATCACGGACATGCCATGGCATGACACATCATGGGAGATGAAGTCCAGCTTGGGATCCTAGTCCATACAGAAGAATGGGGCCATGAGGAAAGCAAACTACAGCCCCCATAAGGCACTGAGTCAGCATACCCCATTCAAATTATTTCAGGTGTTGGCTCAAATAATTTGATGTGGGGGAGTTTCAGTGAAAAATCAATATTTTCAGAGGAAAGCAGATGCCTTTTGTACAAAGAAATCATTTAGTCAAAACCCCAGTTTTCCATTAAAAAAAATTTTTTTTATTACAATTTTTTAAACTGCCCAGTAATAAAAATCCTGCTCATGGTAGGGTTGCCCAACCCTGCAGGATTGACCTGGAGTCTCCCAGTATCGGCACTGGTCTCCCGGTGACTACTGAAAGCAATCTGGGAGATTTTAATAGGCTATTTTAAGAAAATGACATTATGTCTATGTTGAGGGGGAAAATCTCCCGGAATAGCTTCAGTCAAAGTTGGCAAGCCTCGCTCACGGTTGCACGGGCACAACCCTACGGAGGAGAATGGTGTCGCTGAGAATAGGGACCGGGTGCGTTTGTTTCCCTGTGTGTTTTAAACTGGTGTAAAGTCGGCAACAACCATCCTGTGGGTGAACGCAACGCACTCCCAAATCCAATCGCCTTGTTAAGGCAGGTGAAGATAGGAGGGTATAGCAGACTCCGAGGAAGTGCTCCCATTCTCCACAGATCATTGACACAAGGCAGAGTAACAGCTTCGGAGACGTTCCGCTCTAGCCTGTCAATGTGTACTTAGGGAGTCCTTAATCCATGGGTCGCTGACATGATAAACAATAATGTCTCTTTCGGAGCTGTTACGACTTATCATGTTAATGTGCAGTTAGGGAGTCTTTAATTGGTGATTTGTGCATGCACTGTCATGAAATTTTAAAATACATTTACCAGCATTTCGGGGGTGTTTTATAAGCACCAGTTCACTGCACTGAGGAGATTAACAAACAAACCTACCTCAAGTCACCTGCACAAGGCTTCTTGCAACAGCCTCTGGCTCCTTCTTGCTCGGAAACGCCCATTTCTGCCTTTATGAAACGTGTGGCGAGCTGGGCCACAATGCCTGGGATACCGTGACATTCCTCACTGCAAAGGATGTGGGGCAGGTGGCTTCCAGGCTTGGCCCACTTATTCCCCACTTCAGGGGGTTTATTTCCAAATGTGGCTTTGTGAAAAGAGCCCCACTGGGAAAGGCCCCAAGCGGAGATGCCTGCCAGCTCCTCCTTCCCTCCAGCTCCCTTCAAACAGATCCAGAGAGGAGCGAGTGAAGAGCAACCTGCCCCTCCTTCATTGTCATTGCTCCCCTGCAGGAGCCAAGCTACCGCTCCAGGCACTCCCATTCGGAGACCCTTACGGAGCAAGTCTGCCTCACCCCACTACGGTCTCCACAGCCTGCTCCCCCTGCTGAGCACAGCCGGGTTCCCCCAGCTCTCCCTTCACAGAGAGCAGACTCAGCTGCCTCCCATCCCACTGCAGGAAAGTGTCTGCTCTGGGAGCCCACCACCCGCCTTCTCTCTCTCCCCTGCCCCTGAACTAGCCCTTGCCGGTGCACCTGCTCCCTCTTGCACTGTATTCAGGACCCTGCCTCAGCAGCCTGGAAAGCGTCAATTCAGGCCCTGCAGTTCCCCACAGACCTCCTCCAACCACTGCCACCACCACCTCCAGCACCACACACTTTTAAGGTGAAAAAAGATCAGACCCTAGTTTAGTCCGTCCCCGTCCCCCCCGTCCCCCGACCCGCACAGGGCTCAGCGTCAGCTCTCCGAACACGCCAGTAAAGATTTGGGAAGGTTCCAGCTGATTCACTGCCAGGCTTGGCTGCGAAGCAGGCCCAGGAACCTGCTCTTTGCAGCGTGCGGGATGTTTCTTTTGCAGAGAGGGCTTGTGACTGGGCTGCCCAGCAGTAACAATAGTGCGTTTATAGAAACCCCAATGCTGATGAGGTCACTAATGCATCATCTTTGAGAGAGTAGCCGGAACTGCACGCAGTACGCACGGTGTGGGCAAACCATGGATTTATACAGAGGCAATATGATATTTTCTGTCTTATTATCTCTCCCTTTCCGAATGGTTCCTAACACTGTTAGCTTGCTTGGCTGCTGCTGCACATAGAGGATAGTTTTCACAAGGATTTCAGAGAACTCTCCACCGTGACTCCCAGATCTCTTTCCTGAGTGGTCACAGCTAACTTAGACCCCATCATTTTATATGTAGAGTTTGGATTATGTTTTCCAATGTGCATTATTTTGCTTTTATTAACATTGATTTTCATCTGCCATTTTCTTGCCCTGTCACCCAGTTTTGTGAGATCCTTTTGTAACTCTTTGCAGTCAGCTTCAGACTTAACTATCTTGAGTAGTCTTGTATCACCGGCAAACTTTGCCTCCTCACTGTTCATCCCCTTTTCTAGATCATGCATGAATATATTGAATGGCACTGGTCTCAGTACAGACCCTTGGGGGACACCATTATTTACCTCTCTCCATTCTGAAAACTGATTATTTATTCCTCCCTTTGTTTCCTATCTTTTAACCAGTTACCAATCCATGAGAGGACCTTCCCTCTTATCCTATAACAGCTTAAGGACCTTTGCTGAGGGATCTTGTCAAAGGCTTTCTGAAAGTTCAGATACACTATATCCACTGGATCTACCTTGTCCACATTCTAATAGATCTGTGAGGCATGGTTTCCCTTTACAAACGCCGTGTTGACTCGTGTTATGTTCATTTGTGTGTCTGATAATTCTGTTCTTCACATTGCAAGACTTACTTTCAGAAATACAAATGAAAAAATAGATTGCAAAACTATAAAAACAATGATTCCCAGGGGTATCTCTGGCTGAATTAGTGGGCTCGGTACAGACGTAGCTAGGTGAAATTTGGTGGCCTGTGATCTATAGGTCATACTAGATGATGGTCTAGTATGGTTCCTTCTGGCCTTAAACTCGTGAGTCTATGAATAAGCTCCTGAAAACAGGTGATTTTAATGGAAATATTCACCTCACAGTAGCCTAAACACCAGTCTAAAAAGTTCTCTAAAGAGAATTTGTTTGCACACTCCTCTGTAAAAGTTCTGAAAATATCTGCCAGCATAATGAAGAGAGAGACCGCTGGAGTGCGTCTGCAATCCTCACTGAGGTGGGTTCAGGAGAAGCAATAATTAACAGCACCTGCCCTCACAGTCAAGTTCCTCTTCATTAGGAATAAAGTGTGTGTCAATGTGTAATTAAAATTATGCATATTTTTAAAATAGTGCTTTCGAAATAGAACCCCAGTCATCTGCAGCTATTAATTTAATCAGCCAGTTGAGCTCACAGTGTTCAGGTGAGTTCATCTCTTCCCCCCCCACCCCACCCCCCCAATCTCTCCTCCCTGACCTTAATGGTAACAGGAGTGGATTGAGCAAGAGGATTTTAACTGATTACGTTACCATAGCAATGCCACTCATCACTGCACTACCATTTCTAGCTCTGCATAGAGCAGATCATATTCTACACTTCGTTCATCCTAGGACTTGGCTTTGAGCAACCGGTGCACGGTCCAGGTGCTAGGGATGCTCCCTGCAGCCCTGGGCTGGAGAACAGAACAGGCTAGGAGCTGGTTGTGTTGTGTGTGGGAAGGGGATGGGATGGGGCTTACTCCTATCGCCTGCAAGGCAATTACTCCTGCTTTGTACCTGGGGGTGATTAACTCATTGCCTCTTGGCCAGAGGAGGTGGAGTTAGGCCTTAGACTTAGAGTGAGGGAGCTCTTTTGGGGGGGACAGGTCTCTCTGGTGGAGAGAAGCTCTGGGATAGGGTTTCACATCTGGGAAACAATGGTGGAAGATCTCTACAGGAGCAGGTCAGGCTCCTGCAGGGGAAACCCTGAGGTCGGGCCAACCAGGGCAGGAGAGCGGACACTAAGCCTGGCAGAAGGGGTATTAGTTTGAAGAGTCATTTGGACTTGTTCATGTTACCTGGCAGGAGTTTAGACGTGCATGTGACTGGGCTGGAGGGCCAAGCCACAGAACACCAGAGGGGGAGTCGGGGAAAGGCCACTGCAGAGCCCAGGGATAGCCCAGTAGAGGGTGCCAGAGATGAGGACCCCAAGCAGTTCTGCAGCCCGACCCAAGGGGGCGCCCACGAGGTGAGAACGTGCTGTTACAGGAGGTATGTCCCAGCAGCGGGAACTATGTTCTCCGGGGCAGCATGGAATGGCCAACAGACTGTTTCTTAAACCGACAGAAGGAAACCCCAAGGATAGTAACTAATAACACCTAACAGCTACCACCAACGAGCCCCACACACAGGCATAAATGAAGGAACCCTTGCTGGGTTCAGAGCGATTAGCCCCTCAAACTGAGACAAGGCCAGAGGGGTAGGCTGGCCATTTGTCCATTTTAAAACCAGACAGTTCTGCTCTTCTAAGGGTCACCCCCCCCATCCACGACTGAGACAAAACCAGCTGTGGCTTTGTCTGATATTGGATGGGGTTTGTCATGGAGAACACCCTGCCCCCCTGGCATGGCCTCGCACACCTGTTACATGCAAGGTCGTGCTGGAGGGGTCATGCAGGTGGAGACAGGCCCATGTCGTTCCCAGAAGTCCTGCAATGTCCAGTGTTTTAGGGGTGCAGCAGTGGGCACCTTAAGAGGGAGCCAGACTCTGTGTGGTGCAGAGGAGCTGGAAAGCCAGTTGTAATGGCCCCTGGGTGACAGGACGTTCTCTGGTGATGCAGCACTTTCAGACCAGAGCCTGTGCAGTCCTGCACATGTCGGGGCCTGCCAGGGGGTGTTGGGGAGGCGGGGGCATGGCTGGAGCCCGGCACTCGGGCTATTCTCGGCACAGAACTACCTGAGGAGCTGAGCATAGGTCAGTGCAGTAGGGCTGCGACTATGGAAAGCACCAGTGTGGCCCCACCCTTTCCCCCGCCCTTCCTACGCTTAGCGCAGCTTGGGAGGCACAGAGAACCTGGCCCAAAGCGATTTCCCCCCGACCACAGCAGGGCTGCAAGCAGGGCCCAGAAGGCCGGGCTCTCGCATTTCTAAGCTGGAAAGCTGTTCCTACGGCACATTGCCATGTTTAGTGAATCTGTGTGCGGAAGAGGTGCCCAGCTGCATGAGAGTAAAATTAACACAGGGCTTTCCAGGGAAGCTGAGTGTTGCTTATTGTTCTGCCAGTGTGAGGTTGTGCAAACGAACATCATCCGGCAGTTGGGAAGGGAGAGAATGTGATATAGTCTGAAAAATTCATTGAAATGTTGGGTGTCAGCCAGAGAGAAAACATCCCTGAATGGCAACATAAAAGGAAATTGTCCCATAATGTTCAGAGCACTTTGGTATTTGTCCTCTTTATTCGAAAGCGTGGAGGGTCTTTCAGAAATGCTCCAGAATGGGACTTTTATAGATGGTCTAAATTAAGCTTCACTTAATATTATAAGCAATAAATCCTCATTGTCAGCTTTTGTTTAGCAGATATAAAAATGATTGATTGGTGCTGTAGCTTTGTTCTGAGACTAGCAGATCGCTGGTTTGACTGGAGAGTTTTCATCCCTAGAGTGTGAAAATGAGGGCCCGCCCCCGAGCCCTCACCCTGCCCCTGAAGCAGCACCTCCCCGGCGGGGGGTCCCTGCTAAAGGCCAGCCCATTAGTGCCATGTGGCGTAGTGGCAGCCTAAAAGCATATGGTGCCAGCCTGCAGGGAACACAAGCTACCCACATTGACATTCACATGCTTCCTGCAACATGGTCAGACCTCAAGGCACTCTGCGCACATGGACTGTGTTAGAGGCAACTGAAAAGTGGGAGCAAATAGACAGAGGTAGTTGGAACGTGCACATTATGGACAGCATGTGGAGTTCCCTGCAGAACATCTGTAGAAACCCCCACATAACCTCAGAGCACCAGCTGCCACCTCTGGATCGGGGAACTTGCAGTGTGGGAGACAATACAACCTATGCAATCAGAACTCCATTCATTTGACCTCTGCCCCCATTCTCCAAAGCAGGGTCATGTTTCCATCCCACATCCATGCCTACTTGATTATCAGTCTGCCGGCTCTTCAGGGCAAGGGCTGTGTCCCTCTCCTCTGCATGCGAAAAGGGAAGAGCCCATTTGGGGTGATGCTGCAATTTAGACATAAGAATATTATTACAAATATTAATTATTTATTATAATGCCAGTCAAATGCTCTGGACACTGGTTGGCCAACTGACAAGAGTGCAGTTCAATAACTCAAGGGTGTGTCTACACTAGAGAGCTTAACTCCAGTTAACTGGCTGCTGACTAACACAAGTAAACATGCAGGCTTATAGATGCGAATCTGGACACCCCACAGATAGCTGTGAAGCAGGAAAGCGTATGTCCTGGCACAAGCATTTGCAGAATGTCCAGACTAGTGGCAGGTACAAAGGGTATTAGCTGACTCAAGGTAACTGTCAATCAATTAACGCAAGAATAAAACACTGATGAAATCAAACCCCCAAAGAGCACAAATTATGTTTATCACTTGGTCTGTCTTGTCTGCTTAGGCGCCAATTCAGGAAGGAAAGTTATGCATGTGTTTAAGCCCTACTGAAGTCAATGAGAGTCAAGGGCATACTTAAAATTAAGCACATGCTAAAGTGCTTTCCTGAATCAGGAACACAGAGCTCTTCAGGGCTGGGTTTGTGCAGTGCCTGGCATCATGGCCCACCAACCTTGGCTGAAGCCTAGGGCACTGCTGAAATCCAAATGATATCAAGAGTAACAACAGCCCATTCCTAGAGCAGTTCATTAGTACAGATTGAAAAAATGTTGGCCCATTCCTTAACGGTGGTTAGTGGTGTTAGGTTCCTCAATACCTTTGTGGATCTGGGCCATTCTCCCTGACGCACTGTCCACTGGCACCTATCCTCCTTGGGAAAAGGGCTGGCGACTGCAGAAGATACATCAGATTCATGCCCTGACGGCACAACTGCAATGGGGCTGCCAGCTCTTGTGATTTTTGTCATGAGCTACACGATGTTTGATGTTTCTTTTAAAGCCCCGCTCCTGGAGTCAGGAGATTTCTGGAGAATCTCAGCTTCCATTTTTAAAAAAAAGTTTGTCTCTAGTCCTTGTGGTTGTGAGAGAAACCGGAACATGTAGCCCATAAAGGCCCAAAACTAGATGGCAAGTAAAAAACCCAGCATTTATTACTTCTTAAAATCTCATAATTTTGGGAACCTAACCTGCTTTTCAAAGCTTGGTTTGGGGACTGCTGCTAGAAACTAGCAGGAATGAACAAATCCCTTTGTTTTAAAAGGATCATTGAATTATGTCTGGGGAAAAACATGGGTTTAAATTCCATTTCTCCTCCTCTCACCAAAAAAAAACAAACAAAAAACCAGCCAGCTCTGCTGTTCTGCCCAATGTCCCTGTGTGCTGAGCCAGGGACCGAGGGTACAAGTGAGTTCACCTAGGGGGTTATGTCTGTTTTCTCAAGGATCTGTCTGCTTCCCTGTCCGTGCTGCTACTCTTGCAGTTTCTGTGTATTAACTTCTTGCTGTATCTTGCTTTATGCTGGGTTTCCCATTGGGTTTCCTCTCTCTCTCTCTCTCTCGCTCTCTCGCTCTCCCTCCCCACAATCTCTCCTAAGTGTAATGTAAATCCATAGTATTGCCAATCACATGCATTCAAAAATAATGAATAAGGCCCCAAAATTACAGATTACTTAAAAATCGTGTGATTTTTAAAAGAATGACTATTGGGGTCTTTTCATGTGCCTTTTGGCTTTTGAATCCACAATGGTAAAATTTCAAGCTCTTCCCCACAATCAAAAGGGCTAGAAACATTATTATTATTTTTAAACAAGAGCTGAGATTCTCACTTAGTCGCATGACTCCGGGAGGTGGGGCTTTCAGAACTGTCACAAGACTGGTGATAGAACTGCACTGAACCCAGGAAATTCACATGTAGTTTTGACTCCCTATGTTTAGGTGGGCTCCAAACAGGGCAAACCGAGCTCCCCCGCTTCTAGTGGTCGGTTTTTAGCACTAACCATCCCCTGGCATTATTCGCAGCTCAAACATTGCCATGCTGTGATCGTGCAGGAGAGCAAGGGAGTGACATTAACCGGACGCTGGCTGTAAACAACATGAAACCAGCGTCTATTTTCCTTGTCTAAGGAAACACCCAGTATAAATAATGAGAGGTCAACTAGAGCATTAAGTGTTCAATGCTTTCAGATGTTCGTGCTTTTGGCAACCTGCACATTCAGTGTCATTAACAACTTTTTTTTTTTTTATTGAAATGATTTTAAAGTTGATAGAGTCTCATTAGCACCAGCTACCGGGCTGCTGACCCGAGGGAGGTCTCCAGCCCCGGCCTTTTCAGTGCTGCTTGCTGAGCAGCATCACTTCTGCTCGTGCACTGCTCAGACAGTAGCTGAGTTACCTGTTTATTGGGTCATATGAGAGATGGGGAATAGTTAAAACACCAACTGGCTTTACTCGGAAACACTTCCTGACTATGGCTCGCCCTTTTCTTGTGCTTTTGCGGCAGCTTCTGCAGGCAGCCTTTAAAGCTATACATACCAATTTATGTGGGGGTTTTGTGGGGAGACGGGGAAGAGATGAAGCATTTAACAATTTTTTACAAGAGATTTACCCCATTCAGTATATGTAACTTGACCGCACCATTTCCCATGACTCCCCATCTCTGCACCCGGGCCAGGACACTGCCTTGTGGATGCAATTTCAGAAGAGATTTTAGGTGCAAATTGATTTTGTTATGAATATTTATACTGTGTGTGTGCAATGCACGCGCGTGTGTTAAAGGGGGAAATGTGGGGCTGAGGCTGGGGCGCTGGGGCAGCTTCCTGCCCTCTGATCAGCTGGAGTAGTAATTGGAATATTTATCATCTAAACATGCATGAAATGAAGGCACCGAGGGGCTATTCCCAGCTGGGGCTGGGCTTTGTCAGCAAGGTTCCCGGAGGCCGGGGGGACAAGGCACCTCGGAATCTGGAAGGCTTGCCCTGCAGCTGATTTGGAATGCACAGTGCATCCCTGCTGCTGGTGCATTCCACTGCAAGAAACCCGGAAAAGACAAGAAAAATGAAGGCAAGCGCAATCTCATTTTCTGAGGGCTGCAAGTCAGCCAGGAAATGGCTTATTATTCCATCGACACTGTCGGTATTAAGTTATTTCCTTCACTAAATACGAGAATGTTCATGAATATCTATTGAGTTCCAGGTACTGACGTCTCCCAGCACAGCGGCTCGCTGATTGTAGCTTTATATTCCTCCGACAACACACCTCAATCTCACATTGAAGTGAAAGACAATAGTATTTTAAATTGGTTAATAAATCTCGAGATTCATGCTCCTGGAAGGCCCAGGAACTTCATCTCTATTACACGAATAACAGTGATAACATTTTAACCACTGAGGGGCTAGGAATTTGGGAAGCTTTTTCCATGTGCCCTTCATGGAGCTGCATCCCCCACTGCTCCAGAGAGGAGGAATATGTGCGTTGGGTGCAGTGGCCAGAACAATTTGTCTTTGCAGAGGGAAAAGAAGTATTTTAAAAACAATCAGATCCAGGCAGGATGAGGTTAGTGCATTGTCTTGGCTCCTTTTCTCTGCAAAAGTCTCGCATCAGAGCCATAAAAGGAATGGAAAATTCCTTTTTAAAAAATAAAACGGAATCATTTCAGCTTACACTTCAGTTTCCTCCAGCCCCATTTGTTAGCTAGATCTCAGTGCCTTATTTGGCTGTGGGAATCCCTCACAGCTTTGTGCTTCTCTTCCACAGGAGATAAGATTAAACGGAAAACGAAGAGAGAGTAAAAAACAAACCCAACATTCTGGACTTGCAGGATAGTTGTGCTGAAAACCCAGGGGTCTTTGTGCTGTGTGGGTTGTGTCTGAGGAACGGAGCTCGGTCAGAGTGCAGTTCCCAGCATTGTCCCATTGTCCTATCTACACATGAAAAGCATAGGGCTTCTCCCTGCCCTAGGAATGAGGCAGTAGCAGGATAGGCCCCAATTCAGCAGCTCCTTGTGGATCACCCAGAAAAGATGTTTCCAGATCCAAACCTCCATGCTCCAGGAATCTCTAGTGACTGCCTTCCCCATTGCACCCCAATGCTCCTGGGGTAACCCCTGGAATGATGTGCCTAATGAATCTGGCCCTGTTTTTGTTTAGTGAGTTTCTCACCAGTGGTGACTGATTTTCTTCAAACTCATTGGTATCCATCCCAGCTGGTTAGTCCCAGCGTACTGCTTTATGGATCCAGTTTCACTTCTCATCCGGCTCTAGTTCCACCCTGAGCTTCTCTGCCCCCCGGGCAAACCGCCACTTGTCCTGTACCAAGCTACCCTCACTGAGAGCCTCTCTCCATCCGTATGCTGAGATTTGCCATACCCATTACAGCAGCTTGGATGAAAACATTAACGATCATTACCCCAGAACTGGAGACATTCATCATGGCCATGGGAATCCCACGTCATTGACATAACTGTGCTTCCTGGAGGATCCAAGGTCATCACTGTGTCTGTGCTGCCATAGGGATCCCCGCCCTGATACATGCTTTTTGTCCAATAGGCAACGTATGTCTTGACCCTGCTTTAATGAACACCTGCTCTTTTCCTGTCCTGCACCTCACGCTCCCGAGGTCAGCGCTGTCGCTCAGGTGGGTTTGTGCATTTCCCCTTGGGCACTAGCAGTCATTGAGCATCGTCGACGTTTCAGGTGAAATGTCAATGAACAATTTTCCACATCGTGTCTCCTCGAGGTTTTCTTTTGTTTGTGTCTAACAGCAGAGTTTGATCCCCACAGGCTGCCATATAGCACTCTGTATCCTGTCCTTCAAACAAGCACTGCAGAGTGTAACCTGTTTCTTGTGTGCCCAGATGAGTCCTCCACTGTGCTACAAGTGGTGAACAGCTCCTCCTCTGTGAAGGCCAAGACTATAACAGGGTTCAAAAAAGAACTAGGTAAACTCATGGCTGATAGGTCCATCAATGGCTATTAGCCAGGACGGGCAGGGATGGTGTCTCTAGCCTCTCTTTGCCAGAAGCTGGGAATGGGCGACAGGGGATGGATCACCTGATGATTACCTGTTCTGTTCATTCCCTCTGGGGCACCTTGGCATTGGCCACTGTCAGAAGACAGGACGCTGGGCTAGATGGATCTTTGGTCTGACCCAGTCTGGCCATTCTTACGTTCTCTGAGTCCTGCCCTTGGCCACACCCTCTCGGGCTATTGATCTAACCTGTCATGGTCTGCCTTTAATCAGTGAATTTCCCATCAACCAAGATGCTGTGGAAATTGCTCTTCGTGTTTAGAGGGAGCGTGATTTGCTGGCTGACAAGGTCAGTCTGGGAACGGCTGATCTTTCACCCTGCGTGCTCAGATGAGGTCAGGCAGGGCTTCAAACTACGGGAACAAAAGCAGCTGCCATTTTGCCTTGGCTCTGTGTGGTATCTTGGTTCATACAAAGGTTGGCGTAAAGGGCAAGGATCCCACAGAGCCACAAGGGAATTCCTGTCAGCCTTGTATCTGGTACCATGCTCTCCTGACACAGCACCATCCGCGCTTCCCACTGCGGTTACAGTGCATATTGTACTAGTGACCACTGGCACGCAGGGGAAGGTGTCACTGGATACAGATGGCCGACTGACCTGAAGAAGAGCTCTGTGCCAGATGGAAAGCTTGTGTCTCTCACCTGCAGAAGGTGGCCCAGTAAAAGATATCACCTCCCCTGCCTCGTCTCTCTAATATCCTGGGACGGACATGGGTACACCTCCACTGCACGCAGCTGTGACCAGTCTGTGCAGGGTGACGCTGGGGATCTGGCGCTGAGATGGAGGTGCTTGGCCCATATCAGCTCTTAGTTCTGAAGGGAGGGGATGGGTCCACTGGCTGCAGAAGGTGAAAACAATTGTGTCCTCATGCTGCAGAGAGTCTCCAAAGGAGAGAGGCTGACGGCTGGCAGATCTGCAAGGTAAACATGGACTGTTCTGCTCAATTACCTGGCAAATGTAAACTCACTTCTGTGACCCACAGCGCAAACACCATGTTCACACGGAACTGCTGCCTGATAGACCAGCTTCCTAGACTGCAGGGGAATGGCCTGGGGGTGACGTGCAGTGATTGGTCGTAGACCATCACAAAGGGGCTGAGAGGGGAGGACATGTTGGCTCTTCCTGGCTAGAGCCACTCAAGACACATGTGCACTCAGGAAGGGCTGGGGAACTTCGGATAAGTCAACACTGCAATTAAAGACCCATGGCTGGCCAGTGCCAGCTGATTCGGGCTCTCAGGGCTCAGGCTAAGGGGCTGTGTCATTGCAGGGTAGAGGTTCGGAATTGGGCTGCAGTTCAAGATCTGGGACCCTCCCACCTCTCAAGGTCCTAGAGCCTGGGAACCAGCCTGAGTCCGAATGTCTACACTGCAAGGACACAGCCCCTTAGCCCGAACCCCCTGAGCCCGAGTCAGCTGGCACCAGCCAGTGGCAGGTTGTTAACTGCAGTGTAGACTTTCCCTGTGAGGTCTGAGTAGTCCGATAGGTTATCCTGAGACTTGCTGTATAGCCTGTGGTCACTGGCCAGAAGGGCCTATTGTCCCAGATTCACCCTGGCCACAAGCCATGCACTCTTCTGTCGGGGAGCTCCAGGAATGGCAATTGTTGGGGCTCCACCGAGACTAACTCCCTGCTAGACACGTGACAGGTTGACTCCAAGCACATGCCAGCCTTATTTTTGGTGTTGTTTCCTGTTCATATCTCGGGAGTGACCAAAGGCCCCAAATGTGGCACCCGAGGTTTGATTCAGAGGCAGCTACAAGTGGTGAAATGTGCACGAGCCAAGGTCCAACCTTTCCTCTGTCTTCCTAGTGCTGCTTGGTCCAGTCCTGCAGCTCACTGAGCCAGCTGCCAGAGCAGTAAGTCTTGCTCAGTAGCTGCAGGGCTTGGCCCCTGGGTGTGATGTAGGGTTTTGAACAAAGCGTAGCAAAGTTAGACCTGTTCAGTGAGTGCGTCACGAGTGTAACACACACTTGGTGCTAGCAGAGTGACCGTTTTAGGGCTCCATACCCTTCAGGGATACATTGTAATTGTCATTGCTGAGGCCATTGCTAAATAGAATTTGGAGGAAATTGAGTCCTCTTACTTCTATGAATTCTTCTACATTATAGGAAGATGAGAATATTTTAATATAAACCAGAGTATTTCGAGTACAAAGAGCTGTTCTAGAAATGTACTGAATATTTTTCACTGATGTTAGTGCCTGTAAGGTTCCTCGGGGAGCTTACAAGAAGTGGAATACTTAAGGACATAGTGCCATGGATTCTTTCAGTATTTTCTTTTCAAGGAGAGTAACCTCTGAATTATCGAGGAAGTACACGAGCAGCATGAAAGGAAGACTATGCACAGAAAGAGAAAACATGTGCAGAGAATTCAATTATGCAAACCTGTGCTGTGCTTTGCTGAATTCCCCAAACACCTCCCCACGCTAGAGCCAAGGCAGCAGAACGGCATGCATGCAGGCAAGGTTTTCAGGTCGCCCTTCTCAGCTCTTTCTGATCATTTCTTGTTACTGTTACTCCTATAGTGTGGGTGTAAAGAACCCTTTTATAATATCAGGGTTCATTTCTGTTTCATTCATTTGCTGTTGCCAGGGCTGCGGACATGCTGACGGAGAGAATTGCAATGAAACTCCTGGGCATTTTGGTGCTGTTGACCCAGAAGCACAGCGCTGTTTTCAGGGCTGATGGAGACCATGAGTCCAGCATCCTCATTTGGAAAGGAATGAAATGATGGCCTCCACTGTCATTCATCTCCCCCTGTCAGCCAGCAGTGCTGCTCCATTCTCACTCGGATATGACACTGTGTAATAGAGATATAAGGGGCTCAGATCAGCCTCAGTAACCAGGTTAAAGTATCTTGGATCACAGGCCTTGAGGAGGTGAGAAGAGAGACACTTTAGCACTTTGGTTTTCCTTTCTAACTAACCACTTATTATCTTCCGCAGAGACACACTTTCCAAACCCATCACAGGCATGTTTGCTTCTTAAAGACACTATTTACCATACAGAGAATCTACCATTTGCTCTTTAGCCTTTAATCACATTCAGTCACTGACTGTGTGTTCCCATAGCATACTGAAAAGTTGGATACCACACACCACATTCTAAGATTATCTCTCTTCATCCCTTGGAGAATCTCCCTGTTAACCCAATTTCTCTCTACTCTTGTCCTGCCTGTTGGAGAAATGCTTTTCTGGAACGGTTACAAATCTCTCCTTGGACCCAAACTGATGCAGAAATTAAAGGCTTTAATCTCACTGCTTTTACCCAACTTTTCACAAAATGTGAGAGGGCAAAGGAAGGATAATATAAACATGTGGTCTTTGGCAGCCATCATGGGGCTTCAGATGGAGGCCTCTCCCTGCCAGCCAGAGCCTGCTGCCTACCATTCAGGTACACCTGGAAAGTCTATGCCACCTGGGCTTTGTAGGCACTGAGGCACTTCAAGTCAGATTTTAAAAAGTTTATATGCACCTAAGGATGCAGACAGGCACATCTGGTGATTTTCAGAAGCGCCTAAGCAGGTGAGGTGCCTACCTCCTATTGATTTCCAGAAGGAAGAACAAGACAATTCAGTCGGCCAATTTGAATGAGTGTTGCCTGTAAGATTACATGAGATACAGGGTTTGATACCTTACCACAACACAAATATATTCTATCTGCTAAGTTTACCTCACGCACGATTTAAAAAAATTCCTAGTGACACCAGCAACTGAGTGCAGCAAGGTTGTTTATAACCTCGAACTCTGCCTGTTGCTTGTAATTCCATTAACCGCTAAATAAATATTTCCTCAAAATTTGTTCTATGAAATTTACTATTGACTGGATTTGTGAGATAGTAATTACCAGGATCTAGTTTCTGTCTGGTTTTATTTTTGGAAATCAGCTCAGATTTAGCTTTTTTCTGGCTTTTCCCCAGGTGTCAGTGAGATCATTAGCTGATGCCCATAGTACCCTAGAATGTATGTCACCTGGACTGTTCTTGATGTTCCTATGTATCAATACTTGGTTTTATAATGTTTTCCCTTATTAATGTCTCAGACTGCTTTCCTCTCCGCTTAGTGTGCGGCAGACACTGCCCCATGCAGCATTGCTGCTAATCCTCCCCACTGGGGAGCCCAAATGCAGTGTATATCATCTGCAGTAAATGGCCTACAGCTCAGCAGCTGTGCTAGCTACCCTACATGGTATTAGCTGCTACTGGATTTCCCAGGCCGCCTTGTGCAGTGGATGCTCTGCATACACATTCAGTCGGCACTACCTGCACCCTCTTGCGGCTGCTGCAAATCATCGAGAGCACTGCCGAACGCTGCTGAATATTTCACTCCAGCTCCGCTACAAGCCTTTCCGGCAACACTGGAAGACGGGTGCTCTCTCTGCAGCGGCAAGGTCATGCTCCAAACTCCCAGACCTGGTCATCTCCTGGTGGACATAGTCTTTAATTAAGAAACTTCTACAGCCCTAGGTCAATGGGTTGCGGGGGGGAGGGTGTGAGCGGGAAGGCTGCTTTTCTTTTTTTCATTTCCCCCTTTACTAGTAATAGCGACCAGGACATTTCCTGGGGGTTAATGACCAAACGGGATTCCTCAGCAGCTGCACGTCATGCCAGCATCTCCTCTCGGCCTGTCATTGATCCTAGGGTGACCTGTGCCAAAGAGGTTATTGCGAACATATTTTTCTCATCAATACAACCAAGGCTGATCTGCAGCTGTGCCCTGCTTTTCCTGTGCCACTTGAACGTTCCCAACCAGCCCATGCATGCACCGCTAAACGCACCCCTCGCTCTTCCATGGCAGCAAGACCCTTCCTGGAGCTGTTGGGATGAGCTGCTTGAACAGGTCGTTGTAAGTGAATTATCTGAGGCGTTTAGCCCCTTTTTTCTTTATTACAAAAGCAAACCCTGAGTTCTGCACATGGAAGCATTTGTCGGTACTTGCAGAATGATTTATTCTGATTTCAGACAACAAGACGTTCCCAGGCCATTCACTGCAGCTATTTGTTATTTGTGGGCCGCAACTGTTCACCGAAGTCACATGGTATAGTTTCTGTTCCCTGACTCGATAACTGAAGCTTTTAAAACAGGTGGGTATGGGGAAAAAAGATTGAATGGTGACTAATGACTAGCAAACACGCTTCTTTGTGTGCCAACCCTCTTGTTCGCACACAAATAACAACAACCAGTGTCTAACTTCCCTGCAAACACCAGCCTGCAGGTGTGAGTGTTTGCGACCAAGGAAGCAGAAGGTGCACACGCATGGTCCGGCAGAGCAGCCTGTTCACCTACGAAATGGTGGGGAACACCTTTTTCAGCGCTCAGCCAGCTCCATCCTTTGGTCTGAAAGTGCCTGGTTGCCATGCGGTCTTGAAGGTGTTGCCCTGCAGTTCAACTCACCAGCTGTGCACATTCTGCAGTCTCCTTGTTGCCTTCAGGGCATTTCCCCAGATGACCCCCTTGCTAGAGAGTCTAGTTTTGTAGCCCTGAAAGAAGACATCCCCTTGGACATGGGAGCTGGCAGAGTGCAACAAGTCACTTCTCTAAACTCAGCCCAGATTTTGTCCAATTCACATTGCTACTATGTTTTTTTTCCTGTTAATGGCCAGAAAGTCTCTGGGGAGGCAGGTGGAGCTGGCAACACCACCATGTCAGGAAGGGAAGATCTTCACTTTCTCCTCACATGGTGAAAAGAAGATGGTTAAAATTAACTCATGAGAACAGCAGGAAATGCTCAGTTCAGGTTTCTCCCTCATAGATCCCTTATAGGAATATGGGTGTTGTGCAAAAAAATAAAATCCAGATGTACGGAAACCAGGCGATGCACAGTGAAGTTTAGCATCTGAATGCCCCAGTACACAAACTCTAGAAGAGCAGCTAGGACATGTTATAAGATACTTTAAGAAGTAATCCCCTGGCAGTTTCATTTCTTCACATCCTCTCCTAAAGTGTTGTCTAATGTCACTGAGCACTGTTGTGTTCCACCCCAGCAATGGCTGCATTTTAGGAGTGGGCAGATGAATTCTGTATGTGTAGCACACACCATCAGCTAGCAAATGTATTCAGTGCCTGGGCCCCCCTTGTGGTGAAAGGCGTCAGCACATCCTGGCTGCTCATTCTTAGCAGCTGCTTTTCATGTTCAGCAACTAACGCGTGTGGTGCAGAGACTCCTGTGTTCAGCTCAGCACCCATCCCTCTCAATGCTCGTTTCAGTCAGGTCTGCTTTCAACTAAATTAGGAGGCAATTCACCCCTCTGCTCTGGGCTCTGCGTCTTTTCTGTGGCTCTTCCCCTAGATTCATTCATTGCACAAATTGGGCTTTTTTCTGTCTCCGCATGTCAAAAACTTTTCCATTAAAGAAGTGATTTGAATGTTTCTATTATTTTGGGGGCGGGGGGAGCCGTTTAATGACTTCAAGGCTCTTTAGAAAACTTTTCACACTTCTTCCGCTCGGCAGTGTCTGGATCCTTTTCTGAGCTACTTGTCTCTCATGTGCCTAACGACACTCACACCGTGGCTTCCTTGTAATCTTCAGGAGCAATATTACAGGTACAGTCCATGTCCCTGGATGTCCTGCTCTCAGACCTCATCTCCTACAGAAGCCTCTCTGATGGGAGCTTCAGCTGCAGATACCCGCATCTGGAATGCAAACCTTATCTTTACATACTTTCTTTACCAAAAAAGCCCATGGCTGCAACTTATCTCACCCTGGTGAGCAGCATTTTCGCACCCCGGGGATCGGGACGCACCATCAATGGCGTAGATAAATACCTTCCTACTGTGCGTGTTCCCAGCCCAGAAACTCTTCCCAAAGCCATGCTGCCCTTGAGGTCACTAGACCGCACTGCCAGGAGCCACAGGGCAATGGGGGACCTGGCACAAAGAGCTGCCTGGCTGCAGGAGATTGTGATCCCCAAAATTCTGCCCGTGTGCAGATGCAGAAGAAAGTTAGTCCTGTCAGCCATAGTCCAAAGGGAGGGGGGCCAGGGCCAAGGTGTTTATAAGCAGGAACCCTGAGTCTGAAGAGTCTTGGAGAGAAATGCCAGCTCAGGTGAGAGAGGAAAATACTGAAGAGATTATTGGACTTAGATTGAGAAGGAGGCTGTTTAAAGCAGTGTCAGTCCTGCCTAGTAATAAACCCTGCAGCTGAGCAAGACTCCAGGTCGGCCTCATTCCAGAGTCCCGCAGCTGAGACCCAGGGGAGTGGGCATGAAGGGGAGGGGCAGAGCCTATGACTTGTGATCATATCTAGCCCCATTGCATACACCTGACTCCCCTAGAATGTGGAAGCGTTCGTGCCTGGCTTTTTGCTGCTATGGTTTTAAATCCTGTTGCAAGGCTGCCCTCACTCAGCCCTGCCGCTGTCTGATTCTGTTCCGCAAATGAGAGAGAGGCACTGAGTTCAGTCGCCAAGTCTGTATATTGCACCTGATACCATATATTGCTCCACTGGAATCAAAGGGGCCAGATCCCAGCTGGTGTAACTTGGCCCTCGCTCCACTGGAGTCAAAGGGGCCAGATCCGTAACCGCCCAGAAGGGCACAGCTCAGCCAAAGGTAACGGAGCCCCACAGATTGACACCAGCTGAGGATCTTTCCGTTCCCTCTCCGCCCTGAGGCACGGGAGCTCCTCCAACCTTTGTGGAGATGAAGGTCCTGAGCATTCCTGCTGATGCTGCCTAGGTGTGGAGAGCTGACCAGTCTGATACCGTGGGCAGCTTGCCAGTGCTCACATGCTGGGGCTTCTCCCAGAGCCGCACTGAAGGGAGCTCCCTGCCCCTCCTCGGTTTCTCATGTCGTCCCTGCAGAGGCGAGAACCCAGAGTGGGAAAGGGGTCAGCTAACCGGCTAGGCCAAGGCGGGTGTTTGCCCTGTGACTCGGGCTGATTAGCACCACTGCTGCCATGTACAGAGACTTTGCTTGTTTCCCTGCATTGAGCTCACGAAACAAATCAACATTGGCTGCTTTGTTGCAAATAGAGTTTCAATAGCGGGAGGATGCTATTTGTTTATTTATTTATTTATGTTCCCATTAGCTGATACATTTGCACTGAGCGCTGGGGAAAAAAATGTGTTTTCTCTGAATTGAATGACATGAGTTATTTCGACCTAAGTTACTAATTAAGACCTCATTAGCAGTCCAAATTTGTGATAGATCAGCAGTGGACTTGGCACTGTGGTTTAATTTAATGATTTCTTGCATTACTTTGTTAATCATCTTTAGTCTGATTTAATTTATGCCAATGTGACTATCCTAATTTCTAATTAAGGCACTGATGGCAGGGACACAGCCATAGCATACGAATTTCAATCAGGGGTAATACAAAAGCAGATCCTAATTCTTACTTCTTGATGGATAGTAATTTGGTGGCTTGCTCTTTTTACCAAGGTTCTTGCTGCTGGGGTGGAGGCTGGTTTCCTCGCTGACAGACACTTCTCTGCTATAAACGAACATTTCTGTGGGTTTCATCTGGAAAAGCTTTGCGGGGACTGGTGAGCTCATGGCATCGGTCACTAGGCCACATCCAGCCCTGTGCTGAAGCGACCAAAAGTGATCACCATCAGACGGCTCTTTGGCGGCATGTGTGAAATGATCTCCCGGCAGACAGGTGACCAAATCACAATGGGGCATCTCAGCGAACCATGGAGACTGAGTGCCCTGGGCCCCTCCAGCTCTGCACAGAGGCACTGGGGTACCCGCTCCCATGCTCTCAGCCTTGCACTGAACTCACTTTGCGCAACAATGGGGCACACTAGGAGTCCATCTTCACTAGGGCAGATTTCCTGGCCTTCCGTGGAAAACCCTGATTCAGAATTTCTGAATGGAGCCCAAATCTCAGGAGATGCCAGCTGCCAGGTGAGAATCCTCAGCAAACTACTTAACTCTGCTGTGGATTCTTCCCTGGTAGCCTAAGCTGAAAGGAGAGGGACCTGGCCCCAGAACTCGTTCTGTGCTCTCTCCCTTGCTGGGAAGAGGTGAGGGAGGAGGAGGAAAGAAGGAGTGTCTGAGATAGGGATCTGTTCAGAAGGGAGATATGAGGGCGGTGACTAGACTGGATGCAATACAACTCTGTTTTACTTTGGAAGAGGATTAAATTAATTTAGAATAAGACACTCTTCTTCCAGAATAAGAGCATCCACACATGTACTGAATCTGAATTAACGTCTCCTGTGCACACAAGGCCTTAAGGGAAGAGCCCTGGTGAGACGTGCTAATGAAGCTGTTTAGCATCTGATCTGTACACGAATGAACTCTTTGAAACGATCCCCTTGGTATCCCTGCAGAGGGAGTGTAGTGGGTCGAAGACTCACTGGCGCGGCGCCTCCTGCTGGTTGTCTGGGAATTAGCTCTTTTCCGGCCTCGGAGCGCCCGCTGCTGGCCGGTGTCTTGTCTGCCTCAGGCCCCGTGTCCCTCCTGGACCCCAGTGCCCCTTTACCTTGGGATTCTGCCCCCAGCAGTACCCCCTTACTCTGGGTTTCCCCTCCCCCGGGGAACCCCCAACCCTCTAATCCCACCTTGCCTCAGTGGCTACTGCCAGTCATCATCTAGCCCCCGCTCACTGGGGCAAACCGCAGTCTGTAATGGCCACTCATCATTGGCAAGGGGGTTGGACCAGCTGCCTCCGCCTAACCCCGGGCTGCACCTCTGCAGCCCCAGTACCCGCATAGGCCTTTACCAAGGCCTCAGCCTGGGGAGTTGCCTGGCTGGAGCTCCCCAGCTCCTCTTGCCCTTCCCCAGCACTGCTCTGCTCCAGGTACCCGATTCCCAGGCAGCCAGGTCCTTCTCTCTCCACAGCTAGACTGACCCAGCTCTTTCCCTGAGCCCTTATAACAGGGCCAGGTGTGGCCTGATTGGGGTGTGGCCCCAGCTGTGGCTGCCTCCCCAGTCACTCAGCCTTCCTCCACCAGGGCGGGGTAACTGCCCTGCTACAGAGGGCTTCACACTCTGTGGCAAAAATTCTGCAGATTTTGGAAAAAATTTCATAATTTCAAAATGAAAATGCAGTAATTTGCCTTCTCTGCATTGGACCTGGGTCTGAGAGCAGCATGGAGCCTAAAAAGCAACTAGAGTTGGCCTACAGACAGGGCTCATTTCATTTCTAAATCAGACATCACCGCCCTCTTTGTCCTGGAGCGGCACTCCAGAAATGTGCTGAAAGGGGCCCCTAGGATGCCCAAGTCAGTAGCTGCTAATTCCTTCAGCACAACACACAATTCATACTCGACTAAATGCTGTTTGACCCTGTGTGTTTGAGAAAGGAATCGTCTGTCCAGGATCAGTCATGGAAAATTAGAGAGTTTGAAGGAACATACATCGGCTAATTCCAAACATGTATGTGAGTCAATATGCATTTATTTAGCGTAATAAATGACATAATTGAATTTTTACTTCCTAAATATATTTTACTGAAATAACTAATATTTTGAGTATCCTTAGCCTGCAGATGTCTTTCAGAGGAACATATTTCCTGTATTATTACTCGTGTATAAAACTGACATTTAAATAGTTTAATAAATGAGCAGTTGTTTGACTTGTTTCAGTTTCAATACATTCTGCAATATTAATAAAATATATTTCATAAGGCAGCTCAATAGACCATGCCATAAAAATTCAGTGATTTATTAGAGATACGTTTGCTATTAGTTGGGACAGATATTCAAAATGTCATTAAGGTTAAAATAATAATCAATCAAACTAATTAGACCCTATTTTTCATATGCAAATATAATTAAGCATACATTTCTCAATAACTTTAAAGAGAATTATTGAAGCTGCACAAAGTGCGCTAAGTCCTCACTTGAGCTAATGAAACGACAGTGTCTCAACTTACATATGCAAACAAAATTGATTAGCCACTTTGTGCTTTGCCTAATAACTCAAAGCCATGCAGTGTAACTGGTGGAAAAGCCAGGCGGAAAGAGTAGCCAATGGCAGTGTGAAAATGAGCCCTCTCAAGAGACTCTTTTGTCTCTCTCAATCATAAATGTTTGGGCTGGAACCACTAAGTGGTGTTGTCCAGACCTGTAGTTTGGGCTGGTTCTGCAGTCACCTCTAGGGCTGACCGTGGAAGCTGGTGCACAGGATGGAACAACACAGAACTGTTTGGGTCCGGAAGTGATGGGTACCATATTTCATTGAGAATTTAGAGAGGCAGATGAAGTTACCTGACTTAGAATTTGGTCAGCTGCTGGAATCTAGAGGGGGGAAGTGCCATGGGATAACTAACAATAAAATAGCTTTAATCTAATTTGTATTTTAAGATTTGTACTTCGAACACCTCGGCGCCATGACAGCAGATGTAGTAGAAATGAGTAAATCCATAAATTGAGATAATTGCTCAGGGCCTTGCTTTCACACCTTACCTGAAAGGTTTCTTTGCTAAAAGGGAAAATAATTGACTGGAATAGCAGAAACCCAGCCTAGCAGTTCTGCTGCATGGGCATGTGGGAGGAGGGAGCATTTGTTTAAACACAACAATTACAGATAATTAGTATAAGAGTCAAAGAAGTTATGAAAAGCACTGGACAGAAATGTATTGTTATTTATTTGTATTGCAGCAGGGCCTGGAGACCACAATAAGCAGTCCAGGCCCTGTTTTGCCAGGCACTGTAAAGTTTCGCAACCCCCAGCCCCATTGTGCTAGCACTGTGTTATCCCACAAGCAGGGCATATTTTCAAGTCTTTTTGTAATCTAGATCGCCCACTCCCAACTTCTCAGGAATATATCAATGCAAGTCATCTGGCAGATGGGAACAGCTATGGAAATCTTCTGTTCATTCCAGCTACAGGCAAATCCAATGAGGTAGGAGATGGATGTTTCTCACCGGGGACTGTCAGATCGTAAAAGAGCTGCTCTCATTCCAGTGGAAGGATTGGAGTCAATACAGGAATCACTGGGTTGGGTTCTCAGGCAGGGTGGGAGGTCAGCCTGGATGTTCGTAATGCTCCCTTCTAGCCTCAGAATCTATGAACCTTTGCCCAGCGGGCTCTGCATTAGCAGGGCCTGTCTGTGGTTGGGATACAGGCCGCCTCTTGTAACAACCAAACTGAGACCTTGGAACTTGTTTCACTTGTCAGCTGAACGGGAATTCCCATTGTTTTCCGCCCTCACCACCCTGTTCAGCCACCCGTCTTCTCCTTCCCCCACTCGTGCGCTGATGAAGAGGATTTTTGAGCTAACGGTTTCAGAAATGACTCTGTCTTTGTGTAATTAACACACTGGCATTGCAGGTACTAAAACCGTTCACTAGAAATGGTTTGTAGTTGTTTGCTGATGCTTTCTCTGGCAAATCATCCTGACTGTTTCTTCCAGGGAAAAGCCCATTCTGTTAAGAGAAGGGTTAATAAGAGATGTTTATTTATGAAGTTGGCATATTACTGTTGCGTAATTTGAATACAGTGCCTATGAGCTTTTTTTATTGCATGCTATAATTTCATTTTTAAAGCTTTCCCTATGCCATACTTTAAAAATGATATCGCAAACAAGAAATAAATTCTCTTGTGCAGCTGTGCTAACTATATTTACCCAGGGGATGCACTATTTTGTCCTTGACATAAATCCCTTGGGATTTCACTCAGAATGACTTTGGCATGCCAGATTCACTACATTGGCTACTGGATACCAAGGCGATCCAGGAACTCCAGCTGAGCTCTAGTACTGCGGCTGAAGAGAAGAGGCACTTGTTTCGCACATTACCATGAAAATCAGTCAACTTGCATATTTGTGATTGTGGAGCAATCCAGGGAAATGCAATAAGGGGAATAATCAGGGATTAAAAATCTCAAGCAGTCGTGGTATATGTGAACCCGGAGGTCTGATCTCTCTCTGTCTCTCAGCTAGGTGTACACCAGCTAGAGGGGAGGGTGTTTGTAAATTCACCAGTGCACCTCAGTGGTGATTTATGTGTTACCAGTTTGCCTTTTTTTATATTTTCACTTTTTATATTTTTACCTGATCTGAGCACAGGCACGGGAGCCAAGAAGTCATGAGGGCTCACTCTAGCTCTGTTAGGGACGGCCTTCTAGTGGTTTAAAATTGGTTTTATCAGTACATTTGGCAGGCAGGTGGCAAACTAACATAAACCAGGTTTGAGCCAGGATCAGCATGTCCATACGTAGAGCTGTACCGATTTAACTAAACTGGGATAAAATCACAACGTTAGTTATCCTGGTACACCTTTGTGTGCAGACAGGACCTAGGGAGCCTTGGGCAGATCACTTAGTCTCTGCCTCAGCTTCCCCTAGGTGGAAGAGCGATAAGACTTCTCTGGCAGGGTGTGCAGGGGATTAGCTAGTTTAGGTGTGCAGTGCAGACAGAAGATGAAAAGCACTATGTATTCCTAGATCAGACAGTGTGAAGCTGTCTTAGCCGTCAGACAGTGGGGAGAAAGCCAGCTGAAATGAAACACACCAGGGGGAATGAGAATGGAATAAGCCTTCACACTGCTTCACTTCTATACCCCCAGAGACAGCTATTCAAAGAGAGACTGGGCCAGCGCTGCTCTGCCAAGCAAGCCTCTGGCAAAACAAGCCCAGCAGCCCAGCGTCTCGTCTGGATGGGGTAACGTTTCGCGCTGGGCTGTGTCCCTGGCCTTCTCAGAGACGCTTGGCGCAGGGTGATGACCAGCACTGTGTACAGAATACAGCTGCTCAAAAGCTTTCTGTGCAAACTCTCTTTCAGGGGAAATCTGGGTGAAAGAAAATGTTTGTGGAAAGTGTCTGCTTTTTTTTTTTCCCCAGTTTTCAACAGGAAAAAAAAATCAGTTTACAGTTCCCAAAAGCTGGGGGGGAACACTGGTTTGGGGGTTGGGTTTTTTTGATGAAAAGTCAGAATTTCCCCCAGAACCAGCCCTCACCCCGGTCCACGTGGCTCTAGGCCATCACACTTGTTTTTGTTTTCATAGCTCAGCAAACCAACCAGTTCTGACCTGAATGGAGTGAGCCTGGCTCTCCATGAGCAAACACACCTGGAAGGATGGTCCCCCGGCATCGGTACCCACCTGGGTAAGGGAGCACAAGCTGCATCCTCCTGGGATGGCAGTGCCTTTACCAGCTCGGCAGAGCCCCGTTAAAAACACTGCAGGAGGAGACAATGCCTCATTCCCTGTTCAGCTTGAAGGGCAGACACTGGAGACGGTGATGTCCTGGACCAGTCAGGAAAGTGCCGTATGGCACTGGGGTCACATATTCTATCAAACCAAAATAGAGGAAAATGGAGATGTGCCAAAGAGAAATGGCTGTAGCTTGATTCTATGGTTGTCAACCCTCCAGGATTGTCCTGGAGTCTCCAGGAATTAAAGATTAATCTTTAAAGAAAGATAATGTCATGTGATGAAACCTCCAGGAATTCATCCGACCAAAGTTGACCCCGAGCTCTGCTAACCTCAGGAGTACACTGCTCGGGTAGGGCCTGACCCAGAGCCTGTTGAAGTGAATGCAAAGACCTGCATTGATGTCAGCAGGCTTTGGATCAGGATGGCTGCACCTTCATTCATAGACAAGCCCTGATGGCCCCTGCCCACACCCAGGGGAACTGCAGCACCAAGAATTGCAGTGGAAATGGGGGTGCTTTGTGCCTGTCGCAAGCAGGAAATGGAGGTGGTGAACAGAGCACCCCAGGCCCGTTTCACCTTCTAGGCTCGTAAAGCTGCAAAGCAGAAAGCAGTGGCTCAGGTAGCTGATGGCAGAAGACTCAGGAGTTCACATGAGCAGCCCGTCCTGTGGCACCTCGGGATCCATGGTGGCAGTGGCCATGCCTGTGATTTGCTAAGGCCATCTGTCCCCTGCTCAAGTCTCCACAGGGTAGCATTGGTGTCTGTGTGCACCCATGTGACCCCACTGGGAACCTTTGGGTCTCGCTGCCGGGCTGGCCTGGCTGCTGTGTGCGAAGATTGCTTCTGGAGACGTTCACACCTACTCTGCCTGGGCCACGCTCACTCTGCTATTTGGGCATTAGTGAGAACGCCCCCCTTCTCCAGCGGGCCCACCTGCCTTTCCTCTGGCTGCCTCTGGCTAATGGGACCTTAGACCTCCACCCCCCTCATACTGTTCCTCCTCTGTTTGGGACTGCACAAACTCTGCTCCATCATGCCCTGGGACCCTTTCTCTCCGAGACCCTTTGTCCTGCACATGCTGTCTGCAGGTGCCGATCTGGCTGTCTGCTCTGAATGTGGTCACACTGGAATATCCAGCACAGGGATCACCATAGGTCTGTCTACACTGCAATACAAGCCCAGGGTTTGAGGTCAGGCTCAAGGCTAATCTCCCCACCTTCCATCTGCACAGGAATCATGCTAACCCTGCGCTCAGACCGAGCGTCCCAGGACCCCATAGGGGTGGAGGGTCTGAGCCTGCTCCAAGCCAGGGCCCAGGGTTCAAGCCCTGTTGCTTTATAGTGTAGATGCAGCCCCACTGGACTGTATTACACAATCCATGGGCCAATTTTCTTTGTCCTCTGGACAGTCAAGTTCAGTGGACAGTCAAGTTTTCCCACTGCACCACGAACAAAGGGCTAGAGTGGCCACATTTTGGGAGCGCGCCAGGAAGGCTGGGATACGGGTGGTTGGACCCAGGCCCGCATAGTGCAGTGGAGACGTTGCCACCCCAGGTTGGGACCCAGGGTTCAACAATTCCTAACTTGGGGTTGCCAATGAGCGTAGATGCTCCAGGCCTAGGTTAACAAACCCAGCGGCTGTTAATTGGAGTTTGGCTGACCCTGGACTTACACTTCAGTGTAAACAGCCCTCATGAGAACTCGGGGGGTGGGAAGGGGTTCTCTCCATTATTCCATCGTTGCCCAATACTTTAACTTGCCACAGAGGTGGAAGCAAAGGCAGAAGGATTGATCATATGGCCTTGCTCTGTTCCCCCGAGGGCGACCCCTCCGTATTTGTGCAACAGGCCCGTGGTTTGTGTCGCGACGTGTTACTGGTGTGCTCTGGGCACGCGGTGCGAACAGGGAGCTCCGCTGGCCTCGTGCCCGCATTCACAGCTACTGGCAGCTTTCACACCAATGTTCATGATGCAAATAATAAGGCAGTTCAGTCAAGCCCAGGACGGCTAAAGATTTGAAAAGCTAAGTGAGAATCAGTAAGTAATTCAGATATCTGGAAAACCCTCCAAATCTGCTCTTTTAAAACCCAAAGCTGCTAAAGCCACCTCGGAATAAGAATATTTCTTTTAGTTCGAGGCCTCATTGTATGCAGGTGTCAGGCTCCAGGACATCAGATTTAACGAAATTCAACTTTCCCTCTCACATGTGCAGAGGCAGACACAGGAGCTGCCATGAATGGGGGGTTTTGCCTTTTGCTCCAGGTGCAAATAGGGAGCGGATATGACAGTGTCAGGGCCTCTCCAGGGACAAGCACATTTTTGTCGATCATGTAGCATCAGGTTCTCGTGTCACTGCATTACGGAGCTTGATGGCACTTAATGCGCCATGACAAGGTGTAACATCAAAAAATGCAACACAAATGAGATCAAAGAGAATTGCAATCCCCAGCGGGCTCTGATCAAATCTGAGTTATGGAAATTGGAGGGGAGAAGTTTGTATTTTTTTCCTTCAATCTTTTGAATCCTATTATTGTGGGCAGCAAACAGTCAACTTGAATTTCACTTTATAAATAGTGAGTTATGGTTACTGGCAAAGCAGCTGTCTGGAGAGCCCCCTGACCCAACCCCAGCGGGAATCCCGCTGCAGAGCTGTGCATTCCTTCTTTCCCCTGCTGTCTAGCCCTTTTTGCTCCTGGGAAGGGGCCAGCGCACTCTGGGGGACACTGCCATCCTGAGGGGACTTGGCCTCTGCTGTCATTGCCTTTTGGATCTTGTTTACCCACAGGGCTTAGCTTACTGACAGAAAATAACAGCCCCAGAAGAGACGTCACTCCAGACCTTCCCTGTCCCATTCGCCCACCCAGAGGCTGACTGATAACAGGAAGGGGTTCAGGCAGCTCAGCCCGGCTGGTCTCCATCCCCATCTCTCCAGCGTGAGGCGCTGAACAGCCGACTGACCTGCCACCAGAGCTGCGATGACAGGAGACAGGGCATCGCTTTCCTTTCAGGCCAAACAGCCCTCTGTTCCCAGAGAATAATGATGCCTGTACTGTTCGCCTGGGGACAGGGGAGGCTCCTTTACCTCTCCGCCCTTCGAAACACTTGTGTGGCTTTCGTACACCAAGTCTTCCTTGGAGCTTCAGGGAGATCAGCAGGGAGGGCAGTATCCTTAATGGGAGGAGGGGTCTTGTCCTTACGCTGAGTCATCGTGTAAGGAGGTGCATGCTACAAAGCAGGAGATTGGGGAGAGTAGAAGCAACTTACAGGCCAAGGGGATAGAACTAGGAAAAGGCCAGGGGCCTTGTCAAGGTTCATTCCCCACTCTGAACTCCAGGGTGCAGATGTGGGGACCTGCATGAAAACCCCCTAAGCTTATTTTTACCAGCTCAGGTTACAACTTCCCCAAGGTACAAACTATTTTACCTTTTGCCCTTGGACTTTATTGCTGCCACCACCAAGCGTCTAACAAATATATGACAGGGAAAAAGCCCACTTAGAAACGTCCTTCTCCCCAAAATCCTCCCAAACCCTACACCCCCTTTCCTGGGGAAGGCTTGATAAAAATCCTCACCAATTTGCATCGGTGAACACAGACCCAAACCCTTGGATCTTAAGAACAATGAAAAAGCAATCAGGTTCTTAAAAGAAGAATTTTAATTGAAGAAAAAGTAAAAGAATCACCTCTGTAAAATCAGGATGGTAAATAATTTACAGGGTAATCCGATTCAAAACATAGAGAATCCCTCTAGGCAAAACCTTAAGTTACAAAAAGACACAAAAACAGAAATATACATTCCATTCAGCATAGCTTATTTTATCAGCCATTTAAACAAAACAGAATCTAACGCATATCTAGCTAGATTACTTACTAAGTTCTAAGACTCCATTCCTGTTCTGTTCCCGGCAAAAGCATCACACAGACAGAGAGAGCCTTTGTTTCTCCCCCCTCCAGCTTTGAAAGTATCTTGTCTCCTCATTGGTCATTTTGGTCAGGTGCCAGCAAGGTTATCCTAGCTTCTTAACCCTTTACAGGTGAAAAGGTTTTTCCTCTGGCCAGGAGGGATTTTAAAGGTGTTTACCCTTCCCTTTATATTTATGACAGGCCTGCTCTACCTTACATCCATCACTGGGCTGCGCTTCCTTGCTACAACCCTGTCGTCCACCCCCACCCCGCACCAGAGTCTACCTCCCACCACCATTTACATGAGGTAGCCCCTGAACCTGGTCCAGGAGCTCTACTTCAGAGGAGTCTTTACAAGTGCATTTTCCCCACAGAGCCCGGAGAAAACCAATCAGAAAGGAAGCAGGAGCACTGAACACATCGTAAAGGACACGTGAAACAGAGCCACCCAGCACTTGAAATTGGCACTGGTGAGCTGGGTGTCAGGCCTGAACAGCACCAGGGTTTTGCTGTGCAAACTGATAACAAACAGAATAGCTGTAAAAGAGACTAAGACTGATGGGGGACACTGGGAAGGAGCGGGGGAGAGGGGAGAGAGGACAAGTCTAATTTTACAAGGATGCCATCCTAAGCGTTGGAGCTGTATGGGCCGAGGTATTTCCCAGCAAGAGCATCAAACAAATAACATCCCATTTATCATCCGTATCTCTGGGACCAAGACCTTTCTCCTGGGAGGTGGACAGCTCCCACTATAAGCCTTCCTAACCATTTGCAGAAATGGTTTCAGAGGGCTGAAGGGTAATAAATATGCAATGTGTGGGCTGGAGGAGTGTCTAACACAATGCCTAGGAGCTGTGAACCCTTCTTCAAGGCTGCATATGGATGGTGTATCCATGTTACCAGTGGCACTAGAAGAAAGTGCAGCATGGCCCATCTGGAAACTCTGCGTGTACAGATCCCAGCACCAGCACAGCTGCTGACGGAGCTGCCCCAGCCTTTATGCACTTGGGAGACATTTTCTAGCTTTTCTCCACAACCATCAGGGCTAAAAACGTACTTTAAAACAAAAGAAAGCTGAGATTCTTCTGAGATAGCCTGACTCCAGGAGGTGGAGCTTCAAGAAAGACCCCAAAAATGGTGAAACATGCTGTAAAATTGTGAGAATTGGCAACGTTGCATCCTCAGGACAGACTGGGAGTTTTGTCTGACTGAGGCCTGCCCCCCACTTCCTGAGAGGCAAGAGTAATCAGTGGGACCTGTGACATCTGATGGGACAGCAGGACTCTGTTCCCTCCTTCTTTGGATCCATGCTTCCAACTCTGGCAGGGCTGATTTAGCCCTTTATCCTTGCAGGTTGGCTCTGGAGAACCATGCAGTATTACATGGGATCTTTCCGATGAACCCTGGAGAGACAAGGCGCTGCCCTGTACTTGTGGATGTCAGTGTTCCCAGGGTTGCATTGATGTTACCTGGTGATAACCAGGGGACAGGTCTTGTTGGCTCCAGTTCTGCAATAACTCTTGAAATGCTGGCAGGTTGCAGACTGCCCAATGTGACTATTTCAAAGCTAGCATAGGCACCAGAGAGAACAAAACCCCTACACGTTAGAACAGCCCTGTATCTAATGATTGGGGGTAGGGATAGCTCATAGGTTTGAGCATTGGCCTGCTAAATCCAGGGTTGTGAGTTCAATCCTTGAGGGGCCATTTAGGGATCT
Source organism: Eretmochelys imbricata (assembly GCF_965152235.1). NCBI lineage: Eukaryota > Metazoa > Chordata > Testudines > Cheloniidae > Eretmochelys > Eretmochelys imbricata. The sequence goes on along the minus strand of NC_135586.1, from coordinate 31,602,549 downwards.
GGGGCAAAAATTGGGGATTGGTCCTGCTTCAAGCAGGGGGTTGGACTAGATACCTCCTGAGGTCCCTTCCAACCCTAACCTTCTATCATTTAAGGATAAGCACTACTTTTCACAAGTGCTCGCATGGTATTGGTTTAACTAACCACTGTGTATGTGGAGAGTAGCTGCTTTGCACTATGGTCCTCAATATTTAAATTGTTCCACATGGGAGCCTCCTGTCATTCCCACCCTGGATCAGCAGGCCAGCTCCTCCACTGGGGTAGATCGATCTATCCCCAATAACTGTACAGAGCGGTTTCATTAGACCAGGGAATCCTCAGTAAAGCTGGGTGAAATTTTTTGGATGAAACTTTTTTTTGCTGAAAAATGTAGATTTAAGTCAACCGAAACATGGTGCAAAGTTGTGTCAAATTCACCTACTTGTTTCACATGGAGGAAAAAACAACAACAAAACGAAACATAAAATAATTCCAAAAAGTTTCATTTTAACAATTGACTTTTTAATGTGAAGTGGATTTTTGTTTCAAAGTTTATATCACTTTTATTACAAAAAATAATGTAAAAAGTGAACAATTGCAAAGGGAAGGGAAGGGAAGGGAAGGGAAGGGAAGGTTTTGTTCAACACAAAATGATTTTTTTTTAATTTTTCAGTTCTGTGGCCACGCTGAGGAATTGGCTCTTCTTACAGCTCTGCTGGTCGGTGCCTTTCTGCAGATGCCTGCAGCCGCTGCTCGCATGCCTATCGACGTTTATCGGCAGGGGAGACGTCTGCCCCATTATAGCAAGTGGCGCAGATTCCGGGCAGATTTACTGGTTGGAGAATCCTTTGTGTTTAATGGCAGGGGCAGAGGAGGCGCTCCCTGCATTCTCTTTGGCAAATGGAGGATGATTGGCCCACTCCCATTTCCCTCCGCCAGCTTGCCTGTGTTTGCTGGGTATGGATCTTTTGATAGAGAAAAATCTCTTCCCTGCCCCCAGCCCCTCTGGGGAGCACACACTTGTTTTCTATGGGTTTGGATATCAAGTGGACTCTCCAGCCCTTCCCCCAGCCCCGGGCTCAGTTTAACCTGATCAATCATTATTGATTGTGCTGTGTTCAGCTAAGAGCAGGAGGAGGCTGTGAGCGGGCAGGCCTGATTTAAAGCCTTAGCACCAGCACTCCGGCGGCCTCTTGTTCTTGCCTCAGAATCAGGAAGGGTTAACACCCTGCAGCCAGGAACTGCACTTCTTCCCCAGCAGCTGCTGGTCTTGTCTCATTCCCATGGTTCAGCGGGGCCTGGGGACTGATTGACAGGGAGCGTGAGGCCTGTGCATCTGCCTAGACTAGTTCCAACTGGTTCATTCCAGCAGCTACTTTACAAAAAGGGAAGGGGCGGTGGGGGGGGGGGTCCGGTTCGATTCACAAGGCAGCGCGGATTTGGCATCATTACCTGAGAAAATGCAGATAGGGGCTGAAAAGCTGCAAATATTTTCCCATGAAGGTGATGCAGTTTGGCCTATTGATATTTGAGTTTAATACATTTTAATCACTTTATCTTTCCAATTAGCTGAGCAAATAAAGGCTGCACTGGCCAGCCGAGTGGAGTTATGCCCACTGGACGCTGCAAGCTTATATAAATTCGTCAATTTAACAAAGAAATTGATATGCACCAGGCTTGTTATCCCAAGGGGAGCTTCTGACACACTTCAAACCAAACGCACTGCTTCAGGTAGAATAAACAAACAGATTTATTAGCTATAAAGATAGATTTTAAGTGATTATAAGTCATAGAATCATAGAATATCAGGGTTGGAAGGGACCTCAGGAGGTCATCTAGTCCAACCCCCTGCTCAAAAGCAGGACCAATCCCCAATTAAAGCATTCCAGCCAGGGCTTTGTCAAGCCTGACCTTAAAAACTTCTAAGGAAGGAGATTCCACCACCTCCCTAGGCAATGCATTCCAGTGTTTCACCACCCTCCTAGTGAAAAAGTTTTTCCTAATATCCAACCTAAACCTCCCCCACTGCAACTTGAGACCATTACTCCTTGTCCTGTCCTCTTCCACCACTGAGAATAGTCTAGAACCATCCTCTCTGGAACCACCTCTCAGGTAGTTGAAAGCAGCTATCAAATCCCCCCTCATTCTTCTCTTCTGCAGACTAAACAATCCCAGTTCCCTCAGCCTCTCCTGATAAGTCATGTGTTCCAGACCCCTAATCATTTTTGTTGCCCTTCGCTGGTCTCTTTCCAATTTATCCACATCCTTCTTGTAGTGTGGGGCCCAAAACTGGACACAGTACTCCAGATGAGGCCTCACCAATGTCGAATAGAGAGGGACGATCACGTCCCTCGATCTGCTGGCAATGCCCCTACTTATACATCCCAAAATGCCATTGGCCTTCTTGGCAACAAGGGCACACTGCTGACTCATATCCAGCTTCTCGTCCACTGTCACCCCTAGGTCCTTTTCCGCAGAACTGCTGCCTAGCCATTCGGTCCCTAGTCTGTAGCTGTGCAGAGCATAACAAGTCAGATTTGGTCAAATGAAATAAAAGCAAAATGCATTCTAAGCTGATCTTAACACTTCCAATGTCCTTAAAAACTTAGATGCTTCTCACCACAGGCTGGCTGGTTACTTTTCAGTCAGGCTCTCCCCTTTGATCAGCGTTTCAGTCGCTTGGTGGTGGTGTGTCTGCAGATGTAGGTGGAAGAGAGGGAGCAGGGCAAAATGTCTCTCCCTTTTATCGTGTCCTTTCTTTCCTCTTGGCTTTTCCACCCCCTGCAGAGCCAAGTGAGCATTACCTCATCGCAGTCCCAAACTGCCCAAAGGAAGGGGGGTGACTCCCTCCAGGGTATAACAGATTCTTTTGTTGCTTCCTAGGCCAGCGTCCTTTATTCCTTTGAGGCTGAGCTGGGTTTGTCCCACACCTGCCCTGACGAGGTGTGAACTGCCTCTCTGCGCTTTGCTTTAAGCATTTTCAGCCTCATAACTATATACATTAAATTATAACCTATAACCTTACCATAACTTTACTGTAACAATTCCTATAACAACCACGCTCAGTGCATCAGGAGCCTTCCGAAGACACCCCACATGACAAACTTTGCATTGGATACCACACAATCATTTTATAAAGGTGAACATGGGGGTGTAGGGTGTTCCCTGGAAGTACAGAGCATCACACCCACATCCCAGGAAAGTTTAAAAACTACTGTGGGTGAAAGAGTTAAGACCAAAAACCTAACCATTTTTATATATATGAAATCAATCACGTACTGTGGTGAACCGCATGATTTCAAACAGATACTTGCCGTGCTCAGAAAGGGGTTTCCCTCAGCCGCTCGTTGTGTTCAGGTGTCAGGCTCCTGCTCCTGTGTTCTGCTGAGGGAAATTTCACAGTTGCATCAAAAGGGTCGTGGTTCCACCACAGCCAAGCACTGACAAGACACTAACAGTGCCCTTGCTGCCGACAATCAGTCCGGGCACGCCTGCAGCCGGGCTACTGTGCTGCCCATCCGGCAAACCTGTATTCTGGCTAGCTCTGTAACGCCTGTCCAGTAAAGGACAAATTGCACTTCGATGCACTTCCACCGGGCCCCATTGCCCCTCTATCTTACAAACCCACTAGCTCCCCTCTGCCCCCCCCCATGCACTTGGAAATGGGCCAAAGGGCACTTAGCTTTGGTTGCAGAACAAAGGGTGATTCAAATCTGGATCCAGTTTAATCAGAACCCCCAAAGTTTGCAAGGGTTCAGGTAAAGGAGTTATACCAATTTGGGCCTATATCTGTATAAATCTGCCCCGGTGTCCCTCTGCCACACACTGTCATTTCTGCTTTCTAATAGAAGGGTATTGGGGCCATTTTATTCTGCCAGACGCTGATCCCAGGGGCAGAATATGGGAACTAAACTCCTGCATGCAACTCCAGGCTGAGAATCTGAGCTGTTTGCAGGTAACTTCGGCTTTGTACAGCAACACTTCTGCAGCAGATCTTTGTTTTCCCTACTGCATCTCCTGTCCACCAAAACCCAGACTCCCCTTTCAGATAAACAGGACCCAGCTGCCACATGTGCTCCAAGGAAGTTCACAGAAGGAAAGAGCCACAGATCTGTTAGTACACAATGAAAAGCGAAAATAAATCATGTACTTTATACATGGCTAGTATCACCAACATTCATGTTATCATATTGAATGCCATGCATGCTCACCAACAGCAAATTAAAGTTGTCATATCAGCACTAAATCTTTATTACAACATGCTGGGCCAAGTCAGCTGTGGGGCAATTCACTCATTGGCTTCAGTGCAATTACACCAGGGGATACATTCTAGCTTAGTGGCAAAGCTGTTTCCATTGGAATCTTACCACACAATGAATATTGCCCTGTCCCAATGATGCATTTCATGAATACTAGACTAGAGTATTTAGCACAATAAACACATCCGTTCCTTGGTCTTTTACCAACTATTTTAAGGGGAGCTGGGCAGGGAATTGTGGAGATTCTTGAACTGGTCCATACAGTAGCTGTCCTGCAGAGAGAAGAGCTAGTGGCCCCATTTCTCCCATGATACCCGCAGGAAGGAAGTTCATAATAATTACTTTTACTTTTTAAATGTCCTCATTCCCCTTCCCCAGAGCTTCCCCAGCCCAATGCTGTAGGATCCTGGAGGGCAGGAACTGTTTTTTATCTCTGCGGATTGCTGTGCCAAGCCCACTGCTGAGGCAAGGTAAATAACAGTCCTAATAACTCAGTGTCCTTGCAGCCCTTTTCCCCAGAGCTCTTGAGGCTTGTCAGCCCGAGAATGTTAGCTAATGCACTAACATCTCGCCCCACTTTAACCCCAGTGACATTTCTCTTGCCATAGGGATTTAATCTAGGCCCACACCAGACTAGAGCATTTTAGTTCAAATTAGCCTGACCTGCTCTCAGCCTGGGGCTAAACTAAGGGCTCCAGAGCTCTCAGGTGAGATTAAAGGCAGCTGATAACTTTTTTCCCTGCAAATAATCAATGCCACTGCAGATCTGTTTGCATTCAAAAGAAGAAACACCCATATGTAGCCTAACCCAGCTGGAGGCTGTTAGGCAGCCAGGGCAGCAGCAAGCAGCTCACTTTGGGGGGTGTTGGAGCCAGTTAGTGGAAATTATGCAGGGAGCCCTGGAGTCTCCTCACTTTAATAGTCTCCCTCTAGTATATTTTAAGTGGCACAAACTAAATTCCATCAGAACGAAGGAGTAAGGCAGCATCTAAACAATACCCAGCATTCTGTTAGCAGGGTTAATAACCATGTGCAAGGATCCCGGTGTCTGGCTAAATGAGGGGTTTTCAGCCTCTGGCTTCACTCAGGGCCACGAAGAACAGCAAGCACTAATAGGCTGCACCTTTGCAGGCTGCCAAAGGAGAGAGGTCACTTGAGAGTTTGTGGCTGGGCTGGGCTGGGCTACTAACCTGCTCTCAGTAACTTCCAGAGCTGGAGCTGTGTGAGTCCTTTCACTCCTAACAAACCTAAGACAACAAGTGCAAAGGCTGGGATGTCACTCTTAGCCAGCTGAGGTACAAACTGGGCTGAGGGTCTCTTCTGCCGTGTGAGGCTTACACAGCAATTAGCGGGCTTCGTCTGTGTAGGGTGAAGGATATTTGAGTTTTCTTTAGTTAGTTAGGGAGGCTTGGACCACAAACCAGGTGCCTACCACAGTATTTCTCTTTCCCTTCAGCCACGTGTGGGTGACAGGGACAAAGTGCTCTGGTCACAGTTGCTTTCCCCTGGCTTGTTTTAGGATGGTGCTGGTGGGTTGGGAGTCTGGACCGGCACTGGAGGGCACGCTGCTCACAGGGAGCAGGGTGGAGAGAGGCACAGAGATGCTAGTCAGAGAAAGAACAAATGGGGAGTGGAGGCTGGCGTCCCTGGAGACCCAAAGGGGGCTGCAGGGGCAGGTAGGAAACCAGTTCTGACATGGTCCCGGGTGTAATTCGTTAATGTTTGTGCCGCACTCTGACAGCGGGAAGGGGCTGCAGACTGGGGTGGTGTCATTCAATAACAGTGATACGTGTTGAAACTGAAGTGGGTGACTGGGATTCCCAGCAGGAGCATCTGGCTGAGCATAGAGCCATGCTGATTTGATCAGAACCAGTTTACCTTCCCTTGGGGTGCAGGCTCAACAGGACAATGCTTGTGGACAGCCCACTGTGCCCAGCCTGCCAGGCTAGCCAGCCTGTTGGCATTGCTGAGAAGCCCCTGGCATGGGCAAGCCAGGCAGCTCTCCCCTTAGACAGTTTAGCGGGGGTTGTTTAGGGACTTGCTGTTTGCCCACCACAGCACAGACATCCGGGATGGCTCCGAGGCTACTGCCCTTGAGGCCAGATTGGCAGCCACTGTCCCCAGGAGAGCCACAAACCAGGAAGAGACTATTTACATTGTAACTGTGTCTTAATTAGATCAATTAGACACTAAGCCTCTGTCCCTGAGGCCCCCTGCTGTGCTGAGGGGGGGGGGGGGAGTCAGCCCCTGGCTCTTGCGCCTGGTGTTTGAGGAGTCCAGGTCCACCCATGACTGCCCACCCTGACAGCAGCAGTGCCTGACCTAGGACAAAGCAGCCCCCTTGGTATGGGGGGTTACCTTTTTCACCCCGACCTCGGCAGGCTTTGGCTTCTAGTCAGCTCTCCGATGGCTTTAGCAAAGCCCCTCCCTGTAGCCACCACAGACGTTTCATCCCATGAAACAGCAGCTGGCTGTTTGACAGGCGCAGAGAGCCCTTCACGGGGGTCTAGCCCTGTCCCCCCAGTGCCCTCTATGCCCCCTCCAGAATTACCAGTTACCGTACGCTGCCCTCCTGCCTCAGGCCCTGCACTGACCCCAATCCCATGTGAGTCTGTTTCTGTGGTTGAAAGACGTTTGTTTTCTGGGGCCCTGTCAGCCCAGAGCAGCACCCATCCTGCCCCAGGGCTCTCACTGATGGGATGGTACGGCACATTGCTGCATCTTTTCAATGAGTGCCCAAGCTGCATCAAGCAGCATCTGGCTCTTTGCCCCTTTTCCACCTGGTGTTAGTAACAACGATCTGCTCCTTATCCGAAGCTTCTGCCTCTATTCTGAGTCCCAGGTGCTGAGAAAGCCCCTCTCCTCTCACACAGCAGAGCCTCAGGACAGGCACCTCCTGGGGTTTCCCCCCTGCCCTGCCCTGCCCTGCCTTGCCCTGCCCTCCTATGTATCATGCTGACTAATACATCTGGAATACTGGCTTCCTTGATATATCCTGTTTTCTTGCCTCTCTTTCCAAGCAGGCAGATCTGGCGGTGGTTCTGTCCTGATCTGGATAAAGCACTTAAGGGGACCGGTTAACTCTCTGGGTTCAGCTGACTTCAGTTCAGGAGCAGCCTTGATGCTCCAGCAATTATGGGAACGACTCTGCAGAGCTGCAGTTTGGAAAGAATGACGTTCAACCACATGGTTATTTATCCCACTGAAAACATGCAAAATTGTAAAGTCCCCTTTGCCATGGACCAGGCCCGTTCCTGCTCCGAATCTGGGGCATTTTCTCTGGGACATGAGCCCATTTTCAAATGATCAATTTGTAACAGGAAGCAAATTGTTCAGACACTTGGGACAATATTCAAATTCCTGATGAAATGTGACAAAACTCTGGTTTTAGATAGCTTCATGTTCTGTGGCAAATATTTTATGCCCTTCCGGGAGCAAGCTAAGGAGTAAGTCCCGCTCGGCTCCCTCAGGGAAATGGGGCCACATCCCGTTTACCTTTCTCCCATCAGTGATCTAAGTCTGTGGACTTTTCCAGCGACCCAAGAAGTAGCCTCTTGTCTGAAGCACTGCCATAGAGTCCAGACCTCCCCCCTCATCCAGGGCTGCAACTCACAATAAATCCAGTCAAGTTTGAGCCTATTAAGGGCAGAGTCATGTGAGCAGCATAAGGCAGGAGAACAGGAATGTAGAAGAGGAAGAGAGAACTTAGACCAGAGGAATAAATAAAGCCATTGGGTTCAGGCAACCTAAGCAGAGAGGAGAGACAGGCCTAAACTACTCTGAATGTAAAGGGACTCTGAGGAACCCGTGAAAGTGCTGGACCGTTTCTAAAATGTAAATGAAGCCAGCCTCTGTCTATTGGAGTATTTTATAATTGTAAATATATAACACAGTTTTAAATCCTATTTGTCACTTTCATCTCACTGGAGTTTTATTTAACATTTTAGTTAATTCTCTGAAACCGTTGCCAGCTGTTATTGCACTTTAAAGTCCAATTTGAATAATAAACCAGTTTCCAAGCTGCTTTAATACTGGTTTCACAGGCAGTAGAGAAACTTTATTTGGAAGCATTAAGGTTCTTTCCCAAATAGTTACTGTTAGAGTGAGACAGGGGCTTCCCATGCAGTCTGTGCCATGGAGTGCATTGCCGGGGTCACAAGCTCGTGCTGTCAGCAAAGCAAAGCTCAGAAATGCTAACTATATTGGAGAACCTTAGTTTGCTTGTGATGAGAAGCACTCCAAACCTTCTGGACGTGTGAGCTGCCAGGCTATGTTTCCTCAGCAGGTCCAGCTGGGTTTGGCCCCTGCTATAGACTTCCCTCTGGGAGCTGTGACCGGCAGGTATACACAGTGACGCCAGAAAGTTTTGTTTTATTTGTCCACAGGAACATAGAAACCAGAGACAAAAGGATTAAAACAACAAAAGACTGTACACATGTTGCCTTACCTAAGCTTGGCATTTCCCTCACAACCTAGGCGGGCCTGGCAGGGCCTTGGTTACTCATCACTCCCCTGTTCTCTGGGGGACCATACAGCCTGTTACTCTGCAGACTGTGTGTCTCCCTGTCTCATCAGAAGCTAGGCTTTTAACTGCATTCCAGCTCTTTGTTTTGGATTTCCCACCTGAATCCTTCTGAGGATACAAACTGGCATCCCCATGGTATCAGCCAGATTTATTCCACACTGGTGGAGTTAAACTTTAAAGGAATGAAGACCTACATTGTCCCTCTGTTTGGGGCTGTCTACAGCTATTGATTTTGGATCCTGCTGACCAAAGCTAAGACTGATCTAACCCTTAGTTATCCTTTAGCAAGCAGCACAATAACCACCAAATCCACACAGGTCTAGATAACATTCAGTAAATTGATACAGATATCTCCCACGTTTGTCACAACTGGCAACCTGGGTGCTGATGGATCCTTTAGAGGGGCAATATCAGGTCATTGAAACCAGCCACAAAAGCCTCTTCTGACTTTACTTCAAGCTATTTGTCTTTCCTGGGCCATGTTCTGAGAAGTGACTGAACAAGCTATTGTTACGGAGACACGTCCCACCTTTTTCTTTGTTCATGAGAGCAAGGTGCAATTGCGCACTTTGGGATGAGGTGATTGTCTGGGCACGCACCTGGGTTTGCTTGTCCTCTCACCAGATGGCTGCTGGATAGCAACGATTTCTCACAGTGATTGGATTGGGAATCAGAACAGACACCCGTGAGATGAATGTCTGCTGGGGTAGGCTACGACCATCATGTGTCTCCATTTTGTCACTTATATATGTGATTAATAAACTTAATTACACGTAAAATTGCTACAGCTGAAAAATGAGCATGACTCTTTCTTGCATTGCTCTGCATCCAGCCTGGCATGAAGACGTTTGGCTGCAGAGCTGTCATCTCACCTGCCCTATCCTCTGTTCTCTAGTCCCCATGGTGGCCAGGATCTGTACCTTTGAGTCCAGAGCCCACAGGATGACAGACTGTCTTCACAGGGCTCATGCGGCTCGTGGTATTGATGTGATGTCAATACCAGCCTCTGCAAGGCACCCTTTGCTGTAATTTGTGCTTAAATCCTGCAGGGGTAAGTGCCCTAGAAGCACCCAAAAGAGACTCAGCTAGAGACACACACAATGTAAGCTTTGCAAAGTGAACCCAGGCTCTGAGGCTCCCCAACAGAATAACTGAAGCAAATCACCATGTTTCCCTGCTGCTTACAGCAGTTAGGTGAAGGCAGAGTCCAGGATTTCATTGTTAAATCACCTGGGAAGGCCCGTGAAGAGAGGCATCTCACAGCACTAGCCAAGCTTGTGAAGTTGTGAATTCCAGAGACATAGATTCTGCATGGGTAATGCCCTTCCCTAGCTTCTTGTGGGGAGAGCGCCTCAGCCCACCAACCCAGGACATGTGCTGGGTTGGAGAGAGAGAGCTGGTCTATAGGGTCAGCTGGGCCTGGTCCATTTAAGGCTTTGTATGTAGTGACCAGCACTTTCAGCTTCACCAGGCATTTAAATTGCAGCCGGTGCATGGAGCAGAGCTCAGGTGTTCCACGCTCATCAGCCCAGGCCGCTCAATTAGAGGGCCATGCACCCCTGTCTGGACTAGCTGGAGCTTCTGCAGGGATTGCAATAGGCCAGGCAAGTGGTGCCAGAGGTTTGGGTGACTAAGATAATGCCCGTGCTAATGGGAGAGGTGCAGTCCCTGGGCCAGTCGTCGGGCAAGGAGTGCTGTTATAGTGACCTGAGTGCATGCCTGAGAACAATAGTGAGACTAGAAGGAGCCTTGCCAAGCTCTTCAGCCCTTGTACCATCCCCTGTGGTACGAACACCCCGCGGAGCCACCTCAGCCTCCTCCAAACCCTGCCTCATTTTGGTTTTTCTCAATTCAGCAAAGCCAGCACCAACTGGTGAAATGTGTCCGTGTCGCTGACTCTGCATGTGAAGAATTTCACCTGGCTTTACTGAAGGTGAAGCCCCCCTCTGTCTGGCAGTTTGGACAGTGCCTAGCACTAGCTTGTGGGAACGGGGGTCACAGCTCGGGGGGTCTGAAAACCACACGATGAAAATATCCTCTTTCCCCCATTAGCCAGGGAGGAATTTGACTGGACAGCAGCGAATCGGGGAAGTCCAAATGCGGGTATAGCAGACAGGGGCTCCCCCCACTTCTCTTCTTAGCCATTGGCTGGGTAAAGAGGGATGGAGCCAGCTGATTGGCTCCTGCCTGCTCCCCCTTGCCTACTTGAGCTAAGCAAAAGCCTCTCTCATTAACGGCCCTGCCCCTCCTCCCCTGAGTTCTAGATTAGGAGCTGTGCCACTTACCCTGCTGTGGGCCTGGCTGAACACCTGTTCTGAGGGCAGGAAGGAATTTTTCCTGCTGCACGTAGGCTGGTAGGGGAGCGGGAGGTTGCCTTCCTTGAAGCCTCCGACAGCACAGCTGAGTTAGAAGCAACAAGATTTGAGGTTTGCGTAATGCTGGGACCATTACTGACTGGTCATCGCTTGCGGCTGGTGCCCAGGTGTGGGTTAAGGCAAAAAGGACCAGCTCCCAGAGGTAAACAAGACACAGGAATGCACAGCTGAGCCTTGCACTCATGGGAGGGAGAAGCTTGAAGTCATTGTGAAGTGAAATCCCCCCCACACCTTACACCGGAGGTTGTGAAGGGGCTTGGTTCACAACTGAGCTGAGTCTGTGCAGTGGGCTGAGAGGATCTACCCCGAGTTGTAATTTGGTTCATCGCAAAAGCCCTGTAACTTGCACTGGAACCAATTAAATGCCTGGTACATGACAGCTGGGACCGGCAATGCAGAACCCCTCCTCAAGGTATAAACTACACGGGAAATTACTAGTTACATTGGAGAAGATGGGGATTAATCTGAGAACTGAAATGTGGATAAGGAACTGGTTAAAGGGGAGCCTACAATGGGTCATACTGAAAGGTGAACTGTCAGGCTGGAGGGAGGTTACTCATGGAGTTCCTCAGGGATCAGTCTTGGGACCAATCGTATTTAAAATTTTTATTTCTGAACTTGGCACAAAAAGTGGGAGTGTGCTAATAAAATTTGCAGAAGACACAAAGTTGGGAGGTATTGCCAATACGGAGGAGGACCGGAATATTGTACAAGAAGATCTGGATGACCCTGTAAACTGGAGTAATAGAAATGGGATGAAATTTACTAGTGCAAAGTGCAAGGTCATGCATTTAGGGACTAACAATAAGAATTTTTGCTATAAGCTGGGGACATATTAGTTGCAAGCGACAGAGGAAGAGAAAGACTTTGGTATATTGGTTGATCACAGGATGACTATGAGTCACCAATGTAATTTGGCCGTGAAAAAGGCTAATGCACTCCTAGGATGCATCAGGTGAGGTATTTCCAACAGCAAAAAGGAAGCGTTAGTACCGTTATACAAGGCACTGGTGAGACCTCATCTGGAATACTGTGTGAGATTCTGGTCTCCAATGTTTAGGAAAGATTAATTCAAACTGGAACAGGGGCAGAGAAGGGCTCCTAGGATGACCCAGGGATTGGAAAACTTACCCTTGTGAGGAAACTCAAAGAACTTGGCTTGTTTAGCCTGACCAAACGCAGGCTGAGGGGAGATACGATTGCTGTCCATAAATACATCGAGAGAGATATTGGGCAGAGGGGGAGGACGGTGCAGGGGTGGGAGTGCCAGCCTGGGAGTTGAGAGATTAGGGTTCAATTCCCTGCTCCGCCCCCAACTGCCTTTGTGAACTTTGGCCAGTGATTTTGAACTCAATGGAAGCTGGGACACTAAGTATCTTAGAGGATCTGGGTGTTAGTCCCTCTGCGCCTCGCTCCTCACCTGCAAAATGCCTCGGGGGTGTTGTAAAGACTGAGAGATGCTACGGCAGTGGGGCCCATGTGAGTACCTAGGACAGACAGACAGACACAGGAGGAATCCCTGGGGTGGGTTTATCTCCTGTATCAAGTCACGCCTTGCGTAAAGGAGAGGAGCCGGGGGCTATTCCGAGAGACTGGCCCAGGGGAGCAGCGGCTTGAGGAAATGGGCCTGGGGAGCAGCAAGGAAAGTGCACAGAGATAAGGAGCTCCCTGGCATTCTCAAGCGGGCCCCATTGGTTCTGATGGTTCTTCCCCATTAAATCTCAGAACTTGGACCCTGGCAATGGGAGAATATCCCATCCCTCCCGTCTATGTCCTCCCTCAGTCTCCAGGTGTCCCCCTTGCCAGCTCCCCCTTCATCTCCTGGCTGGGCCTGCTCTCCCACTACCATGAACCTTGTGGGGAGTCACTCGCACCGGTGCAGTGGGTTTCATGCTGCCATTCTCATCTGAGAGCATTTCACAGCCACTTGAATGATGCAGGACTGGGGAGAATCAGGACTCCTGGATCCCAGGTTCTTAATTTGCCTGAAATCGCCCCTTGCTTCATCTGGGAGAGAAGGGGTTAACATTCCCTCTGCAGCACTAAAGTTCATTACTTTTGCTAATTGGTCTGAAGTCAGTGATTCAGCAGCTAATGGAAAATGCATCTCTAGGTAATAGATTAATTGGCCACGACTGACCAGTTTCCAATAGGATTCCAGGCAAGGTGCATTAGCTGTGGACTCCTGTGCTGACTCTACCAAGCAGATACGCGAAGGGGCCTGGCTGCTGCTCCAACCTGTTAAGCATCACCATTCTGCGCTACAAATAAAGTCTCTGTGTGAGTAACTCAACAAATTGTACCTCAGCTGACTCCTTCCAGAAAGGCCCCACACGTGGAAAGAAGGCAGCAGGCCAGATGGTGGCCAGAGACACTGAGGCAAGACCACTGTGCAATGCTATGTATTGCCTCTTGAATTGACACCTTTGCTTGGGAAGTGACAGTGATGCAGCGTTTCATGACAGCTCAGGTAAAAGCTTGCAATGAAAAACATTCTTCGTTAATTTCCAATCATTTAAGTGTCGGTCCCTAGAAATAACAATTGAAATAGAACCACACTGAAGACAAGTCAGTGTCACCCGAGGAGCTTTACTTTCTCATGTAATAAATGTGGCCATAAGTACTTAGCAACCATATGGTAATTATGTTTAATAAAGGGCATTTCGTGTAATTAAACTGTTTTATTAAGGCATTATTAGCACTTTACATTGAAAAATAGCTACGCAGAGAATTAATAAGCCAGCATCTGCGTTCTGTTCACAAGTGGATGGGAAACGCCTGTCTTTGTAAAACACCCAGGCAGTCAATTGTCACCATGAAGTACCCAGCTGAATCCATGAATCTTGGGGTCTCCTCCTCCAAACAGGGCAGAGATAAAGGTGTGTGTGTGGGCGGGGGGGAATACTGTGAGCCTAATGTTCAGATGTGCAGAGCACCCACAAAGCCAGCTAAAGTCAATGGGACGTCAAAACCACTGAAAATGAGACCCCAAATCTCGACAAGACCAGACGGTCATTCTGATTCAGGCCTGGCTCCTACAACACACTTAAACAGAAGCTTTATTGAGTATGTGAGTGATTCCATGGGAATCATGGATTCCCATCTTCCTTGTGTGCAACTTGATTGAGAGAACCAGGTCCTGCCACATTTGGAGTCTGGTCTGAGAGATTTGGGCCTGGATTTTAACACCCGTGCTACCAACTCTTGTGACAGTCATTGTGGATCTTCTGATATTGGCTATTTTTCATAAAGTTTCATTTTCAAACAAGCCCGTGTCTAGCCCTCCTGGCTGCAGAGAGAAGCTTGAGCATGTGGCGCGAGTGGCTCCCAAAGGCTCAGGAAATGAAAGGCAAAGAAAAAGAACTCCGTTTCGGGGCCTGACTTGTGATTGGCGAAGGTGGACGGCTGGCAATGCCAGTGCCCACCCCCTGCTGCTGCACGCGGATGGGGTCATTCACAGTGACATCCTTCGGCCTCCTTGCCCTCACCACAGATATTATCATGTTTCACGCATGGCAGATTTGGATTGGAAACTCCTCCTGGTGGAAACTCATTTCCCCTTCCAAGGCTTAGATAGACACATCACAGCTACATCTCTACCCAAGCCTGAGAACTGAATGATCTGAACTTATGGCCGTTTACATCTGGATCCAGAGAAGGGCTTTACAGCCTGGGCCCATCCATCACCAGTGCACATGGGCTCACACGTGTAATGTTACCCAGGGGGCTGTGTAACCAGGTCAGAGCGGGTGAGGCCCTGTGCGTGCGCACTGTCGGCAGGATCAGGGCTTTCATTTGTAACTGGGATTAGGATCTTCCCACCAGATGGTCAGAACCCAGCACCATCTCCAGAATATGAAACGCTGCCCGATCCTTGGCACCACATCAACGCCTTTCCCTTCCAGGGCTGTAAACCCCGCTGTCTGTGTCTCCTGTCCGAGCCAGGAACCTGGGAAAGCACTTTGTGTTACTGCCTTCATATTAACATTGGCCTTTGATGTGAACAAAAACCTTTTAATAATCTAATAGGAGGCACTGCGTAGGGCTCCAGGGGAGGAGCTGTTCCTGAAAGCAGGCTTAAATATTTCAAATAACATTCAGATTTTTGGCAACCCAAGATTTTTCCTTTATTTATCTGCCAAGTCCTAGATTCAGGATTGCACATTTCCCCTGCCAGAAGGTTGCCTTCAGTGGCACCTAACTCAGGTCAGGGAAGGTGGGAAAGGCTTTGCCCAGAGAGTTATTCCCCAGGAGCTGCTGTGGGAGGGAGGGGAACTTTGCTGTTTGGAGCTGAATGCTTCCATAAGCAAAGTGTCAATGGGCAACTTGACAACAGTTCGGCTGCGGGTGTCGTGCTGGCCTGTACTGTCTCATTGGTTCCTTGTCCCGTCAGTCTGTCTGTATCTATCTGTTGTCTCTTGTCTCATGCGTATATTGCAGGGACCATCTGTGTGAGTCCAGCGCCTGGCGCAGTGGGGCTCTGACTGGTGCTCCCAGTGCTACGGTGACACTAACTGGGTTTTCTTCCCATATGCGAGAGCATATCACGTCCACGCCTCGTGCAGGCTCCCCAGTGCTGGAAGTGCCCTGCCCAGCACTGCTCTACCCATTGCTAGGATGCCCAGAACAGGTCGCTAGGGCGTCTTTGGGCCGTGTTCTTCCCTGCCTGTCTCGGAACGGCTTTCCTGTGACATTGCTCTCTCGTCTTTATCGCTGGCTGGGGAAGGTGGGATCTGGCTGGTTAGTCTGTGGCCGTGCCCTCCGGAAAGTGGAAATGCTCGAGTTAACGATGTGCTCTGATTAAGGAATCCTGCGCCCCCCCCCCCCACACACACACACGCCTACTGTAGGCTGCTGTCATTATCCCAGCACATGCTTATACAGCACTCTGTCAAAACCTTCCCCCTGGGGACAGGAAGGCAGGAATGTCATTTTGGATCCATTACTAAAGCACTGAGGTGCTTACAAATGATCAACACTGTTTCCACATCCAGAGGTGACGTCTGACCCCTCCACCCGCTGGCAGCCAGGAGGAGCCTGGGAAAGGGCCCCCTGCACGCTAACAAGGCTCATACACAAGCAGGAGCAGCCGCACCAATAAAATCAGCAGGGCTGTATATCTGTGCCCATGGAAAAGGGGGTCTGTGGGGGGCTAGCCGACAAACCTGCAGCCTCTTCTTCCCTTCCCCACCGCTGATTTGAATAATTCACTGTGGCCTAGTCTCGGGGGCACCATTGTCTTCAGTGATGGCAAATCAGCAGCTTGGACAGCCTGCTAAGAGGGCCCCAGCCCGCTGCCTTTTTCTGTAAATCAGGATTAATGAGACGGTGGAGGAAACTCAAAGCCCAGTGCATCTCTGCTGGTTGCTAACTCTTCGCAGCAGCCAGGCTCTGAAGTGGCTGCTGCCTTGATAACCTCAGGCAGTCTTCTGTACCAGCCATCAACTTGTCGATAACTAGCTCTCACCCAGCCCTGGCTCGCACAGACCGCTCCTCCAGATTTCCCACCTGATGGTCGCATGGAGCTGTGGATTTCCCCTGCTTTCTAGGCAGTGCAGGGCATTGGGGCTCCTCCAGGCAGCCAAGTTTTATATCCTCCTGTTTGATGAATGGTGCCAAGAGGCGGCAGCAGGCCCAGCCAGTGCCCCGGCACCCTGCACGAAGCCTGGCTTTCAGCGTTTGGCCCCGCCGCAGTCTAACAATGGCTTGTCACAGAAGCCTGCTGCCTCTGAACTAGAGGAGAGAGCGGCTCCCAATAACAGCCCCTCGCTACGCGGCAGCCTGAGACCTGCCAGGCTGTGGCTGGAACCAGCACACACAGGAGCAGGCTCCCGAGACTGCCTCCTCCGCTCAGTGCAAAGCAACAGGCAGGTCTGGGCGAGGGGCCACTGCTGCTTCACATTGGCCCAGGCTGTGCTTCGTCCTGGCTCTAGCCTGCTGGGCTGCTGCAGCACGGACGCTCTCTGTCTTCTCAATCAGAAAGCCCTGCTTGAGTCTGCATCTTCCCCCGAGCCCAGCCCCCTGGCCTCTGCGCTGCCCCCAGGAGTAACCTGTCCCATAGCGCTTCCTCTGGCTGCAAGCTTCCAAATGAGAACCCCAGGATGCCAGCTCCTGCCTCAGGCACTCATCCCCTCTGTCCTAGGATGTTAGTGCTTGGTAAGTGACAAAGGGCCCTTCTGCCCCCACACTGAGCACTTTGGGGTGGTGCTGGTATGCAGCAGGAGCAGGGCACTGAAGGAGTTATCCCCCGTTGTCAGTCCCCAGGGCAATCCTATGTAGCAAAGACCAGGGCTATGGAAGAACCTTACAAAATAAACTTGACTTTTGGCGAGGTTTTGTGGTCCTAAGAATGTACCAAATGCAGACTTTACACTGGCTTCCCCAGCTCCAGGGAATAGGAGACATACCTGAAAACCATGTTTTTGTGACTGAATTTACCAAAAGAGAAGAGATGTGACATTATAGGTAACATTTTTTCTCAATCTGAATTTGTGCGGCCTGTCCTCTAATCATCTGTACATTATCCATCATCCTCTGTCTCCCTATCGCCTGTCTCCCAGCTACAGGCAATCTATCCTACCGTTAAAAAAACGGTCTCTTACACAGGGGCTTTCAAACAGGACAAACTGAAGGAGCATGATCTGGTCCAGAGATGCTGTGTACTGCGCCTGCTACATAAAGCGTGAACAAAAGATCGCACTGGATTGTCAGATGTAGATCTGCAAGACTGTGGGACACCAACAGTCCCTCCCGAGCCAGGCAGGCAGAAATTAACATTCCTTGAGAGGCAGATATCGTCTAGGGATCCAAATGGATTCTCTTTGGCTTTACTCTCTCCACTAACATGCTGGGTGGCCCTAAGCAGCAACCTTCGCCTCGGTGCGTGGGTCTCAGCGTCCCCGTCTTTGATGTGGGGACAACAGACCTGCCCGTTGCTTTACACCAGCACCTCGCAGGCACCGTGAGGTGAGTTACTGTTCGTACTGTGGATGGGAGAGGTGCTAAGCAGTGTTGTTTGAAACAGCCTGGCCAGTGCGAATGAGACACTCCGTTTCCTAGCCCCCTCGTTTGGTGCTGGCGTCAGGCACCAGCAGGCTGCGTGTGGCAGTTCTTCGCACCCTGACACTGCGCAACCAACAGGCATTTTGTGTCTTATCTCCTTGACAGTTGCCAGCCTGGCCATTAGTCTGACACCTCCCCTTGGTGCAGGCGGGAGACAGCCTGGCAATCGGAAACCCACGCAGCACTTTCCCTTCAGGTCTCCCTGGGTGGTATTCATGGGAAGCCAGGGTAACTCTTTTGTGCAGTCAGCAGCCAGGTCAGGAGCTGCAGGAAGGCCTGAAGACCAGTCTGTTGTGAAAACCTGCCGGGTGCCTGCCATCCTGGACTGAATTTCAACCAGTGACCTAGAGGTGAAAGGTTCTGTTCTCCCAGGAGCCATCGAGTCCCACTAGCTTCTATCAAAGCACAGATCTTGCCTCTTTCTACTTGGCTTGCACATTAAATGCAAATGCTCCTCAGAACAGATGGGAGGGAGGGTTCGCTCTGTCACATGCTGCTTTCCGGGGTCAGTACTGAAGCGATAATGACTGATGCACAGGACATTTTCTGGGAGCAGCTGATGGCTAGAGGAGCAGACCAGTGTGTGAATCCCTGGAAGCTCCCATTGCTCTCACACTTGCTTCCCCTCATTTCTCTGAGTTTTCCAGTCTCGCCAATGACAACATTAAGCATTTTCCAAGCTGCAGGCCCCTGTGATCAGCACATGGATGGCTGACTGGATGCTCTCCTGCACCATACAGATTTTTAAGACAATGTGCATGATCTGTAAGACTACAGGGGAGGTGATAGGGCTGATGGGGCCAGCAATAACATGGATCCACTCTCCAGGGTTAGAAGAAGGATCAGCCTGATGGAAGTTCCTTTACGAGTGGGGCATAAGACCCAGCAGGACATTCCCAAAATGTACACATGCAGGTCCAGAGCTTCCAACTGATCCAAAGTGCATGACCCAAAGGACATGTGCTGGACTTGTGCATGCGATCAGGGTGGAGCGTGCGCATAGGCGTGTGCACATGTGTATTCTTGATTTACACACCTACCAGGGCACGGGAGAAGGCACATTTCTGGCCGTGCCCTTTTGACACTGTCCCTTAGTGCATGCAGCCTCAGCAGAGAGTTTGCATTTGCAGAGGGCTGTCCCCGTTTGGCAGGCTGTGTGTGTTGGAGGATGCGGGTGGACAGTAGCTTTTTGTAGCTCAGAAAGGTGACTTTTGCTCTTTTCTTTTCAGGCCAAAATCTACATTATTCCGCCAATGGAAATAAAAGGATTTTTGGCTAAAAAAATGAATCCTACAAGTTGATTTTGTGGGCATTTATAAAATGACTCTTCCCAGCCAGGCTGATCGCTCTGGGCCGATTCGTGGTGCACAGCAATTGCAGGGCAGGCAGTTGCTCATTTGAGTTATGGATAAGGCTACGATTATGTTATGGAGGTCAGGGAATCCATGACATCCATTGACCTCCATGACATTTTCTGCCCCCAGGTTGGAGCTCCCAGACAACCCTTCCACCGCGCTGCAGCTCCCAGAGCCTGCACTGGTGAGGGAACCCTGCAGCGGCCCAGCAGCAGGGGGTGCTGAACCCGCCTTCCCCATTTTGTCAGGCTATTTTTAGTGAAAGTCAGGGACAGGTCACGGGCTTCCATGAATGTTTGTTTATTGCCCATGACCTGTCCATGACTTTTACTAAAAATATCCCTGACAAAAACTTAGCCTTAGTTATGGGTTCCTGTTTTTTCTACTGGTTTCATTGGTTTCTATTTTGCATTTACAGTTGAGTGGGGATTTTCCCCACCCCCCTGTTCTCCCTCTGCATTTGCCTTCCCCATCCTGGTGACAGAGGGTTGTCCAATACCACGTACACCGACTGCATACACACACTTGAGCTACTGCACTTACAAAAGCCTTACAACAAACTGCCGGCTGAAGGTTGGAGTCTTGATTAAAGCCTCTTTGAAAGCTTGGGCCTAAGTGAGCAGCCAACCTAAGTCCCCCCTCGGCTGATGGCTGGCCACACTATTCGGTGTTTTTTATTTAATCCTAGTGTGATTTCAGCTCAATTACGTTCTATGATTTTCTGAACTTTCTTTTCAAAACAGTCCAGAATCCACAGGACAGGGAGGGGAGAGGGTCAGCTGCCACGCAAATCGCTGCACTGTCGGATAGGCTATTTCCAGTGTCATTGTTCTAACACATGGGGAAGAGCAACCTGAATGCATAAAGCTAGACAAGCGATAAGACTGTGCGCTCAATACAGAAGCCATGTGCGCTGGTAATATTGTTGGCTATAGAGCCGCTAAATGGACTGCTTCACAGGAAAATGGCAGGGTCTCTTCATGAAATGGGCTGAAGGTTCCCTTATCAGGATCACTTTCCTTCTAGGATACAATCATTCTAATACATGTGAGCTGCTCCAGTCTGTTGCCCAGTGCCCGGAAGCCGCTCCCCCCGCCCCCCACGACTCTCCAGGGTGGGACTTAGGCCAAGGAGCAAGGCACACCAAGTAGAACTCAGACTCACCAGTACTTATACCAAAATGTAAATTCCATGGCAATCTGTGAAACTGCCGCAGCATGATACCTCCCAAGCAGCCTGGGGGCCTGATGATGCATAATCATTAATTCAATTAATTAAAGGCTTATTAAAATGCTGATGGGGACCATAAACATGCAGGAGAAATATGTGAAAACCCATTGAGAGATGGCAGCTGCACATCACGACCAACAGCCAAATGGAAGGACGACTCCTCAGCATCCTCTCAGTCTGCATCCTGGGTTACGATTGGTTGTTGGTATGGAAGTAGCACCAGAAACTCCATGCTGCAGTAGGACCCACTGTGCGGGTGCTGTACAAATCAAACAGGATTGTCCACGCAACAATGACTTTAAACCTGGCTTGAGAATGACAGGTTTTTAATAGTCAAAGGAATTGTTCCCACCATTTTAGCTGGCAGGAAGTCTCTTTGGGGAGGATAATCTGAGCAGTATTGTTATCTCCAGCATGAGACAGGCACGACTTCCCAAAGAGCATGGCTGACTGGTGATTGGAGTCTCCAAAAGACTTTCCAGTTAAACAGTTAGACTTCGGAGCCTGTGTGGATAAATATGTGCATAGAGATGCCACCTCTGTCTGAGCACGTTCTGAATAGCTGCAGAATTAGGATGAAATATTAATTTTTTTAAAGAAATTTTAAGAAAAATTGAGTTTTGTTTCTGCAGCTGCAAAGCACTTCAGGCAGCAGCCTCACAGGTAAAATGGAGAGAGGTCCCCAAGTGCAATCTCCATGGTCGTTGGCACTTGGCGCTCACTGGCTGCAGGAAGGGGACGCTGCGGCTATATTGGAATGTAGAACCTTGCTTCCTTCTTTCTCCTTAATGAGACAAAATAAATTTACGTGATGTCAGATTCCACCCCTCCCCCCCATCTCTCTCGCTCTAAAGCAAAGGCAGTTTTACGCTAGTTTAGACAACCTCCAATCTCGCCTGAGCTGCAGAGCTCGCAAGCTGACTGCATTTTTATGAGCTGACTTGTTATATGCAGTGGAAGTATGCAAAATATGTCAAGCCCAAGCAGACATTTGAATCAAAGTGACTCTAATTACTTGTAATAATTTTTGCATTCCAACATAAAACAATGTTAAAAAAATTCCATTACAATAGTTAAAAGACAAATCATTTAGCAAGCCCCTTATTTTATTGCTTTATTAGACAATTTACTTTGCAACATTTTGCACATTTGATTGGGTGATGGCCCAGGGCTATTCAACTGTACGTTGCATTAACAGAGAGTTCATCCCTTGTCGTTAGCCAAAAAGTCAAATGCTGTCGTTGTGAGTCCAACTGGCTTGTCAAATTAGCCCCCATTTCACATCCTTAGCATTGTACCAGACAATGACAATAGCTGGGTCGTCTTCTTCTTCTTTCTACCTAAAAATGGTTGTATTCTTCTTTTCTCTAAAGCAGATGATGAGGGCAATCCCAGAGGTTTGGCCCGTCCATTGGACAGACCCGTATCTGCTGACATGAGTCACTTTCTCTTGGTGGATGTAGGGTGGGCGGCTCTAAAAGCAGCTGAGAAGTTCTGCAGCAGTTTTGTCAGCAATCAGGAGACCACGCCACTCCTGCCTAGCTCCCGTTGGGATTTGCCTGGGCCGTGCTGCTTTTCAGGCCGAGTCTGGGCACGTCTGCCCTCCTGGGGAGCCTGAGAGACGGGCTGGCCGCGGATACAGCCACGCTCTTGAGGGCTGAAGGTGCCCCTGTCATTGCTGTTATGTTGCAGCTAGAGGCAGATGTTTCTTTTTTATTTCCTTGGTGACCAAGGCTGTTGGGGCAGGTTTGCTCATTGACTTATTGGTTACAAGGCCCTTTCAGGGTCGCTGAGGCCATCTCCCTGTTTCTCAGCAAGACGGCAACCAGTCTTTCTGGCCTGCTGCTGTCCTAATAACTCAGATAGCACTTACCCTGATCCCCCAGAGCTCCTCTATGAGGCAGAGAATGCCCTAGAAGGAACCATTCAGATTCTCAGAGACTCTTCCCTGGGCAAGGTGGCTGTCCAACCCTCCACTGACACAGGCAGAAACGTGCATCTGGTCATCCACACTGAAGACTTGTAAAGCCCTTAACAGGGCAGTGGAGACCTCCTCCCTGGGCCTCAGCCCCAGAGGCATCTGTGCTCAGACCCCACCACTTGTCAAGGTTCCTATCAGTGCACCTGAGGTCAGCCTGCAATCAGGCCCCAGCCCGTGAAGTCCACCCCAGCCTGGTTCTCTGTGAGTATTTGCAAACATTAAAGTGAAGGGTAGTGTGGGGTCCTCAGCACCCCTTCCTCTCTCTGGCTTTCCCGCAGCTTTCTGTCCTGTTTCAATCTACTTGAACTGCACAGTGTTTGATATTCAGTATTTGCATTTGAACTGTGTTGTCTGTCCAATTGCAACAAGCTAAGTCAAATGTTTTTGTTTCTCATACTGAAGGAACTTACATGCATTATGTCACAAATACCCATAACTGCACATTTAAAATTCAGTTTGTGCAGCTAATTATGCAGGAGACTTTGAAAATGGCCTTCTATGCATGTTAGTGCCTGCAAAACTAGATCCCGCAATGTCTGCAGGAAACATGAGTCCAGGTGAACCAAATTCCCTGGAACACTTGAGTGAATGCTCAGGGGGAATTTATTGCAGTATGCACCTATAAGTGAGCAATGTTTGAACCCATAGCTTTGAAAAGGTAAGGCTACTCTCTTACCCACCACCGTCCCACAGGCAGACGGCACTGCTATCCACCACCCCTGAAATGCTGTAAGTCAAAAAAAATTCTGCCGTTCTAAAGTTTAATATTTTTCCATGTGAAATTCCTCACAGCCAGTCATAGTAGCTACTCATCACTTTCGCAAAATCTTATAATAATGCTAAAGCAGAGAGCATCTCATTGTCTGCATGGCGATGTACCAAAGCAGCAAGAAGAACTAAACAATTTCTGGCCACTGCAATGAAACTGTGTCCCTTACAGTCCATTAGTGTTTGGGAGTAACCCAGTAACTAGCAATGACTAATTCAGCTGTAAGTGCCAGCTGATGGCCACAACTGTTTTCTAACAGTTCTGGGTTAATGATGCTATAAAAATAAAGCTCTGTCTGTGCTCTTTCTTTCTTCCTCTTTCTAATTTTATATCACAGCACTTGACAGGCTGTTAAGTTTGCTAAAGCCCAACCTCTCTCCCTCTCTCTCTCTGACTGTGTCCTCACTAGCAAATTTGGTGCCCAGTTTCCAGCACCAGTGTAAGTGCAAACATTCAGTGGGGCTAAAACGCCCTGAATGTTGCAAATACATAAGGTTAATTTTGTTTCTTGCCTCTGGCTGGGACAGGAACGCCCAGCTTTACCCAGCCAAGGACAGTACTATGATTTACCAGGAGTGCGAGAGACACACCAACTTACTATAAAAGGTGGCAGCTAGCCGCCGCCCTTGTCTTTATTATCATGGAATGCAACACCGGGATCTACTGGCCCCAGCTTTCAATGCTCTGCTGCTTGGCTCAAGGTGGAGTCTTGCAGGCTGGGACAGGTAGTCTCTGTGGGTCCCATTTCCATATTGAAGATCTATCTGACCCCTCCAGTCCATTGTACATCACTGGGGTTCACACTCTGGGCATCCAGCCTTGGGCCATAAACGCGCTTGGGAGAAGAAAACAAAGCTCATCCCTCCAATCAGCCGTGCGAGTTGGGTTAGCTGTTGCATGAGCTGTGCAGCTACAAGGAGGCTGTGTGTGGCTGAGTGTGTCATGGCAGCCAGGCGTGGCTACGCCCGTCATTATCCTTCCTTCCTGGAGCACTTGGCAATACAGCATGTGCCAGTCATTCTGGCAAAGCCTGGGTGACTGAAGTGTTCAAAGAAGGAGCTCTTGCTTCCACTCCAATTAATGCTGGGCAGGATTTTTGTATCTCTGTCTCTGATGAAGTTGCTTCATGTTTAATTAGCAGGCCCCTTTCTTCTTTGTGTCTCCAAAGCTTTTACTAAACTCGTGCCAGGCCTTGCACTCTCGCCGCCTGTGCTGAGCTGTGCAGACCCTCCTGACAAATCAAAGTGACGTTTTTCCTTCACAACTTCCCCCCAACCCATTAGCGATTGGCCGAGGGATTTGGATCCGTAAAAATGTTGCCATCTTCCCTTAGTGCCCCGCTCTCTTTTCCAGCTCACCATCTTCCTACAGATAGCATGGATTCCACAACTGTCTCCGCTCATGGTCCTGCTCGCTGAGGTTTTTCTTTGTTGAAAAATAGAGAAATTCTTCTCTGTATTTGTTCATGTTATAACGAATAAGAAAAGCAGGTGGATTAACTGAGCCTCCTCGTGTGAGCTGATCAAACAAAAAGTCCCCCGAAAAGCAAAGCTTTGGGGCATGTTCCCATGCATGGTTTGCTGTCACTGAATGCTACTATCAAGCCAATGCTCCCAATGGCTACCTAATCACTAGTGTAGGCTACTGATTGGAACAGGCAGATAGGAGCCAGGAGGTCTGGATTCCATCCCTCCTGGGAGCCAGTGTGGTCCAGCAGTTAGAACAAGGTCAGGAATTCTAGGTTTCCTTCGGCTTTTGCCACCGACTCAGTGTGTGGCTTTGGGTAGGTCACCTAGGATCAAATTTTCAAAAGGGGCCTCTAATTCTGGGTACCTCCATTCTTGGGAGATCAGTTTGAAACCCCACAGCCTGTTTTCATTAGCCTCCGGATTCTCAGAAGCTCTGACAATACATACAGCACATGGTCCAGAGATATTGTTAGTTATAGAAATTCTGTCACGTCCATACACTGTAGCATCCTAGACTCAGCTTACAACTGGCTCAGAAATAATATCCTGGGAACAACAGTACAATTGAATAGAACCAGATTTCTACATGGGAAAAAGAGATTGTTTTTATTTCAATATAAACCCAATATTTTAAAAAAATCTACTACAAGTGTTACTAATTGGTTTATTTTTGTATTATTTTCAAACCTTAATAAATTCAACAGGAAGATTTTCTTGGGACTAGGTAAATATTAATGCAAACATGCCTGCAGTCACTCGTATATTTAATTGAAAGTCCAGCATACAGCAAAAGTACAACTCTGCAGATTTTACATAAAATAGTAATTGTTCCATGACTATTTTTCTTGTATTCGTAACTAATCAGTTATTTACAATTATGAGCAAGGATGTTTAACTCAATACTGTTGTCATGGGTTTCATGCCCAAGGCTATGACACCGTTAGCACGTGTATCTATGCACCCTGGGAGTGCTGCATGTTGCAGATATGCCTATAATTGTGTTTCCGTTATGACTTGAATGTAATAGCAATGCAAACATTACATCCTACCACACTGTGTTGGGCTGGGTGTGTGCATTGGACTCAGGAGTTTGTAACCATTGGTGATCAAATGCAGTCACCTGAACTGCTGTAGGCTGACGTGGCTCAAGGACCTGATCCAAAGCCCACTGAAGTCAATAGGAATCTGCCCATATCTTCAGTGGGCTTTAGATCAGTCCCTGTGTGAATACGGTGTAGGAGCAGAGGGAGGAGGAAAATATAAGATGGGCTAACAGGATCTGAGCCTCTGCCATTGGGAGTCCAGCAGCTAAAGCTGGAAAATACGATAGTCAAAGGCTGAGGCACTTGGAGTTTTTTACAAGCAGGACACAAAGTTCCAGCCCCAGTTGTGACAACCCAAGAAAGCACAGACCAGGTTCCTGAATCCATTTGGTAACATTCAGGCAGCCCTCTATAGCTTTTACATGAAATGCTCTTAATGTTTTGCATTCCATAATAAAAATGAAGGTGTTTTTAGTGCTTGTAAAAATAATAAGACTAGGAAGAGTGCCCCAAAGTCAGGAAAGTCACTCCCAAAGCTATTATCCTGGAGGCGGGGAAGGGATAAGGGATTAGAAGCAACACTTCAGCTTTAAATAGAGGATCTGTTGCTGCAGCATGGCAATAAATATGATCCCCCTGCAGAGCCCGGAACAATCCCAGCAACCTCAAACCATTCAGCCGGGGGCCCCAGTGAAAGACCTGTGATGTCATTGCTGATCTTTGCTGGTTTGTGGGACTATGTGGCCCATCCTGAGAGCTTGCATGCCACCTCCCCCTCCTTACCATTGCGCTGTAACCACCTCCCCACGGCTTGGCACGCCAGCATACAGACATTCTGCATTAAAGAGAACAGTCTGTATAGCAAAGCACTTGCTGAGGCCCCAGGGTGGGATTAATCTGTATCCCAGCAAATCCAAATGCATGTATGCTGCTTTTCCTCTTATTCAAGAAGTGTTTAGGATGGACACTAATTATTGTAATGATCATTGTGACTCATTCCTCTCATCTACACAGCACAGCCTGAAAGAGCCCAAAACAGCCCTGACCAGCTCTGCACACGAGGCTCTCACCCCCTTCAGCCCTGAAATACAGCCGTGCCGTCTTCGTCAGCACCTGCACGGAATTTGGGAAGGAAGCAAACCACGCTTTGTGTGCAAGGGGAGATGGCTCCTGTCCGTACACCACAAAGCAGAAAAAATGGTTTTAAAAAACTTGTGGCTTCCAATAGTAAAATAATAATAATTAATCATTGGGCCCGATCCCTGTCTGGTGTGGCTCAGTGTAAACTCACTGAAGTTAGACTGTAAGATTTTCAGCGCAGGGACTGTGGTTTTGTTCAGTGTCTTTACACGGGTCCATGATCAGGGCTCGTAGACATTACAAATAATAATGTAATATATATAATTTTATATATAATTATGATTTATATTATATATATTGTGTATAATACCCATATATAGTTTTATCTAACAATATATAATGTTATCTAACAATATATAATACATACATAACGTATAATACAAATACTAATATACTAGCCATTAATGAATTCAATGAAACAGATCCCCAGCTGATGAAAATCAGCATAGCTTGATTAACTTTGGTTTATGCCCACTGGGGATCTGGCCCCATTGATTTCACTGGAGTGATACTGATTTACACCATCTGAGGGTCTGGCCTGATCTGTAGCTAAATGCTGATACTCTTCAGGGCTGAGGGCTTTTCCTTTTTACTGGTTCCGTCTGCCCTGCCATAAAAGGTCGGTTTTTAAAGTGACCTAATGAACACGGGTCAGCTCTCTTGCTGTAAAATCCTAGTGTAGACAAGTCCTCTGTAGTTTTTACCATGATGTAGCTAGGTGAGGTCAAGGCAAGGGGTAAGGAGTAGCCTTGCCTAGCTACATTGTGGTATAAACTGGCAGAGCCTCGTCTGCACTAGGAGTTCCAGTGGGCTAGCTAACACCGTTGCCTCACCGTCAAACCCACATGTTGGGCAGAGGAGACATAGTTGCTATGTGCTTTCCATGAAGTAACATTTATAAACCAGAAGCGTCAGGGTCAGCTGGTTCTGAGAGCACATGCAAAGTGGAATCCAGGTGTTACTGTGGAGAGAAGTGGCACAGAACCCCCCAGCTCCAGGGTGCAGCTGCCACACCTGAGCTGTTTGCCCCTGTGATGCGTTTTGTCGCTGTTGGATTTTCCATGAAGCTGCTATTGTGGCTGTGTGTTGCAAAAGAGCCATTGTCAGCCTGAGAGCCAACCTGGGGCTGAGACTTAGAACAGCAGTTCAAGAAGGCACCCAAGTGTCTCAGGATGAGAGGCCAGACCGATCTCAGTTCACAGCTACATTCCAGCAGCGGTTACTGGGTTTCATTATCTGAGTAACCTCATAAATGCCAGCTGTCAACGCTGTGACTTGTCTGCACGCCACAGGCATGGCTGGTGTCACACAGAGCTAACACCCATGGTCCCTGTTTCAAGGAGCTTCCAATCTACCGCTACTAGCCTCTTCTCCCCAAGCTGAGCGTGCACGCCCTTCCCGCTGTGCAAAGCATTGCACGTTCCTGTGGCAATCTGTGTGCTCGCCACCAGCCAGGCTGCAACAGCCTGGCCATATACCTGGGGCAAGATCCCTGTTCTCACCTCAAAAGCAACGTATTGAAGACAAAAAGAAAAGGAGTACTTGTGGCACCTTAGAGACTAACCAATTTATTTGAGCATAAGCTTTTGTGAGCTGTAGCTGTTGGTTAGTCTCTAAGGTGCCACAAGTCCTCCTTTTCTTTTTGTGAATACAGACTAACAGGCTGCTACTCTGAAACCTGTATTGAAGACAATATCAGCAGTGGGGCAAGACACTTCCCAAATGTGTCGGGGGGGCGGGCAATGCGCTGCCGATGGGGAAGGGAAAGGACAGCGGTGAGGGGAGGGAGGTGATGCAGATGTGAGATCCCCGTACTGTGGCCTGTGATAAATCTTATTTAGAGGCCATTTAGCTAAGGAGGCTTGTGGGACATTATCTCGGCGACAACTTGACAGAAATCCCATAAATTGCAAGGTGGTTTTGTGGCCACTTCACAGTGCTGTGCGGCCCGGACAGGGGCTGTCGCCGGTTGGCTGCTGATAATTGGGAGGAAAAGAGTGCTAAACAAGTGTCAACAGTAACCCGCCCAGCCCTTCATTTAGGCAGATTAAGCAAGTTGCTTATTGCCTGTGACATAATTTAGATGAATGGTGTGGGTAATCCATCAGTGCAGCCATGTGCAGGAGAGCCCTGGAAGGAGCCGGTGGGGGATCCCATTACCTTACATGTGTTAACAGCCAAACTCCTTTGTATAAACAACAAAGTGGCTCTCCTGAAAAGGCCGGTTTTCCCTCCTTGTCTGTGAAAGGACTAGCCGGTCTGCACATGATGAATGGGCAGGAGCCAGGAATGGCAGCTTTACTGCTGGTGAGGGGATGAACTGGAGCGTCTTGTGGGTGAAGAGGGACACCATGTGGGGAGGTGCAGCGCTGCCGAGTGCTGGTGGATCCTAGCCCACTTCGGAGCTGAATGAGCCCACACCGCTGCCGCGCCCGGCGTCCCATTCACGATGTGGATTTAAAGCACAAAAAATGAAGGAGTTCCAAATATTGTGGCACTTTCTTCCTGTCAGTGTCAGTCATTCTCCGATTTGCATAACTGAAAGCCACCATGCATCTCCCTGTACCCTGTGCTGAGACACCCTCCGCTCCCTCATTCCGGGGACAGCCCCAGGTTAGCGAGAAAGGGTGTTGTAGGGTACTGAAATGCGTGCCTTTGCTGCCTGGCATTGAACTCTGCCCCCTTCAGTGCCCCCAGAAATCCCCATGCCTGCAAGCCTTGTGAAGCCGCATCAGAGGCCACCAAAATGCAACAAAGTTGTCACAAAAATCAATTTGGTTTAGAAGGAAATGCCTGTCTGTCTGTTGACAGTTTCACCAGAGAGGAAAATACAGAATTGTAGCTGCATCTTAGAAAGCCAGCAAGGACAGTGCCAACTCAGCTTCCCTTCTGAACCAGCATCTTGCTCCATCCCGAATGCGATCCCACGCCCCTCTGAGCTTGCATTGCAATAATCTGGGGTACACTACCTCTAGGATGTCACTCCTAGTTATCACTCCTGCTAGCCTGTTCCTGACGCCTGTTATTAGAGCTGCAGACAGGTCACACTCTTAGGTTACGCTCAGTTATTCTCTGGAGTGTTTACTTCTGGTTTCGCTGAAGTCTAACTCTAGAGTCACTCCCTTGGGGTATTAATCAGCTTTTCCACAATGGCACACCAGCAGACTCCTTCGGTTGCTTAAGGAGAGTGACTTGAGTGGAACGTTTCTCACTTGTTTAATTTTAAAGACCAAAGGAAGCGTTAACGCAGCTTTACAGCTGCAAAATCCAAGAACTGGGAAGTCAGGAAATCCCCTGTTAGAGTTTCGCAACCAATGTCAGCTGGGCCATAGACATCTCCCACCCTGTCTGCTTTACGACCTGGATTAAACTGACCGACAGAACAGAACACTAGGATTTACACTTCACATGGGAAGCACACAGCGTATGATATGTCGAGATAACAGCGAGAGAACGTTTGGAATTTCCCATTTCCTTCCATTCGGCACTTCATTTCTCAGCCTTTCTGCTGCATTGATGCTAGATTGTGCGACTGATTTCCCTAGATTTTGGGGTGGAGGGAGAGAAAAAATGTTCCTTCCTGCGGAATCACAGAGTGCCCATCCCTGGCGCCTCCCGAAAGGAGCCGGCCTTCACTGAAGCACCACAAGTGTGCAGCTCCCTCAGGAAAGAGGCTGTAAATGAAGTGCCCTTAGCTCAGCTGTCCTTGTTGGAGGCACCCTTCAGTGAGGTGTCAGGACCAAATGCCTCCTTCCGCTGTGATCTCCAGGCACCACTGAAGTATCCCTCGTGACACCGGAGCGGCTCTCAATGAGACCCGAGAGCTGAAGCTGCCAGTGCTGCAGGGCTCAGCTCCCGCACAGCCCCTGGCGTTTAACGGCAGTGGGTATCGCAGCTGGGCACACAAAGCGAGCCGGGGCCAGGTGCCACTTACTGACAACTGCATCTTCCCTCCAGCTGGAGCTGGGCTGTTGGACGGGGAGAGGCAGAGCGCCAATGGGCCCTGAGCATTCTCCCCTGCGATGCCTGGCTGGCTGGTTCTTGCTCACGTGCTCAGGGTCTAACTGGGTGACATATGTGGGGGGGGGAAGAAACTTGGCAGGGACCTTGGGGTGGGGGGTTCGCCTTCCTCTGCAAAGTGTGGGTGTGACATATCCGCGTACAATCTACACTAATGAGCAGCTCTTCCACCCTTGCCCTGCAATCTTGGGTGCCTTACGATGCCTTGCTGAAGGAGTTCCCCTGGGCTGCTCACAAGCAGCCTTCTTCCCACATGCAAGCCACACCGTGTGTGTGTGTGTAACTGCAGCCTCCCAGCCGTACTTGGGCAACACTCTGGCTCTCACCAGCCTCGGTTATACTGCAGGGTGACCCCAATACACCCCCGGTCTTAGATTTCCCCCCAGAAATGTGTGTCCTGTACTGCCAAGCCCTCTCCTGGGCAATACAAATTATATGAAGTCCATTATTTCTTTAATAGAAATAACATGTACACTATTTGCCACCCCAAATGGAGTTTCCAAAACACTTCAGTTTAACCACACTGGATTAGATAAAACAATACAACCAATGTATTAACCACAAAGAGAGAGATTTTGAGTGAGTAGAAGCAACGAGGTATAAAAATCAGAAATGGTTACAAGGAAAATAAAGATAAAATGTAACTGGTACCTAACTTAACAAACTATGTTCAATTCCAAGCAAAGTTTTCTTACCACAATCTTACTACCCAAACTTCTTAGGTCAGGATCCCTTCTCCCAGATTCCAACTAATGCTTCCTTTGTTGCTTCAGGTGCAGAGAATGTGATGAGCGGGAGGAGGTGGGGGTGCCTTGGGGTGTTTGTCCTTCCTTTTTATAGTTTATAGTGCATTTCCAGCTGAGCTTCAGGAGACAAAGAAAGATAGAAGGATGTTCCCTGCCGCTTTTTCTGACCTCTTTGGATTTCCTTTCTTTCCCTTCTTGCTTGATGACTCTGTTTACTGCTTAAATGTAAATTAAGCAGAGCACACGTGCCTTTGTTTGAGACATACCTGTGTGCCAACCTCAGTTTGGAACATGTGTTAATAACACCATACAGTGGAATCTTATAACTTCACATACAATGTTGCCACACATATTTTATCAGGACGATGCTGATCAGCGAATTGTGAGTTTTCAAATGATACCTTACAAGACATATTTTGTACAGAGATTATTACAAGAGTACGTACGATGTGAAATACAGGGGTACATTCTGTTACAGTGGGTGGGGGGTCACCTGCCAGGATTTTCTGGCTATATCTCACTGAATCAATTCCCTGCCATTGTGGGGGCTTCGGGCACTGGTACTCCTTGGTCCCTCCTATTCTCTCCCTGTGGCACATCATAGTTCAGTCTCCTGTGGACTAATACCTGGTCCAACTAGGGCGGTTGTGTTTGGTGTGGGGGATGCTGGGTGGGGCTGGTGGTCTGTGATGTACAGGAGGTCTGACTAGATGATCGATGACTGTGACAAGACTGACAACTGCCTCTCTGTGGAGGACACACCTGCTGCCCATTGTGGGTTTCTCTAGGTAGACTAGACCTGCTGTACTGCTCAATGGGTAGTTGCAGATACACCCTGATAGTCTACCGTTCTCAGGGGAACGGTGGTAGACAGTAAGCAGCATGGCAGATGCGGAGAATAAATTAGACAAGGGACTGGGGCTCTGTGCTCCTGATACCGCCTGGGGTGCTACATGCTTACATTTGGTCCATGCTTGGACACGCTTTTCAGAAGAGGGTGCACACAGCCTTGCCGTGCTGGGTAGCCCTGGAGCGCGGGTCGAGTCTGGCAGAGCACTGTAAGCATCACAGGTATGATACTGCAGGAGGGTGCAAGACAGGCAGGACGGAGCTGACATGACAATGGAAAGGAGCAGGTGCTTAGGCCAGGCACAACTGGGTCACTGCAACTGGAACTCTGATGGGGCATCACTGTGGCCCAACAGAGCAGGGAAAGGCTATGAATCCTCGTAGGACTTGACACCAGGGGGGCCAAATAGGTGTCCTCGTATCTCACTTCTTCCAGAGTCCTGTCTGACTCAAGTAGTTCTGCCCCCTGTAAGAGAAACAAGGTTGTTTGGGGCCATCCGGAGCTGCAATAGGGGCATGTTTCCTCCTGCGGGACATGGAGGCGAAGAGGCTGCTGCCCTGTGTGGAGTCTTCACCAGCCTTCAACGGCAGCTAGCTTGCTTCATGTTACTCCCGTTTGTTTTAATTGCTTAGGCCCTGTTTTCCCGTGACTTTTAAACATCTCCGTGCGTACCGGGGCAAAGTGCCTGATGGCAGCTCAGCGGCTGAAGCCGTTAAGAGCCTCTCCCCTTCGCTCCCGCATTAAAACCAGCCACAAAAGTCGTTTACTGCTCCTCTCCTCCCCACCAGGAACATTATCCCTTAATTGCTGCATCTATTCAGACTTATTCTATAGATCTAACAATAACGAGTATATTCTATATGTAATTATTACTGTCATAAGCGTTACAGTGACAAAACAATCCTTGAGCTCATGTCTGTGAGGGTAATTCGCCATTCAGCAATTAATACTGCCCTGCTTAGTTACTATGTCACGGTTTAAAATAAATGCTGTCATTACTCCATTACTAAAACTGTGGTACACTAATTATAGCAGTAATGATTAAATATCTACCGTGATCATGTATTGCTATAGGGTGGAACGGAACTCACAGAAAATAAGACCATAGAGAAATAGTCACCAGCTGACTCCAACGTTAGGTGGCATATATGGGTTGTGGGAGGGTGTCTGAGAGGTAAGCTGGGATTGTTTTCAGCCATGTGTCAGTGGGTGAAGCAGAACAGAAGCCATGTGTTGGGTTGAGTGTGTGTGAGCTAGAGAGAGCAGGGCGAGGAATCCTTCAGAACCAAGTTCTCTGTACAGCCTCTGAACAGGAAATCCCCGGGACAGCTGAGACTGGCCAAGATCCTGGAGTCTGTGTCTTAAGGAGAATGGCTACATCACTACAGCAATGGTTCCTAGGTGCCCCTCTGGTGCCAGCAGCCCAGGTGCAGAGCAGAGCACCAAGAGGAAGCCGTGGTACAAGTGAGAGGGGTCACTGGTAATTTGGAGATTCCCCTTTTTGTTCTAGTAACGTCTATTAAAACCCACCAACCCACCCACCCCAGCAGCACAGCCTCCGCCCCTTCCCCCATCCCCCTGGCCAAGTCAAAACTTCCCAGGCATGATCTGGGCAAACGAGCCCAGCAGGTCCCTGGGTGGGCAGCCTCAGCAGAGCCCCCTTCCCGCTCCCTGCACCGCAGCATGGGACAGGCCCCCCAGGAACCGTGGGCAATGGGAACCCCTCACGCTGGTGCGCAGCAGTACAAATGCAATCTCCGCACCCTGCAGAGCGGCAGGGTCTGGCCCCGGCGGCGGGGCTCAGCACCACGTGGAAGGTGGCCTGGAGGAGTCGGGGGAGCAGCAGGCCGACCGGGTCCCGTCTAGCCAGACCTCGGCCTCACCCTGGACAGCGGCACAGCTGAGTTGGGGCCTTCGTTACAGTGGCCAGCTCAGGCTGCCTTTCTGTTCATGCCCCTAGGTCGCCCTCCTTCCCCAGCCCCCACAAACGATTCGGTCTCTCACAAGGACTACAGCCCAGATGCACGAACCCCAGGCCTCCCGCGCCCCTGGCCAGCGTGGGTGGGCCACACGGCCTCCAAGACAAGGCGGTGCGTCCGCCTGCCCAGCCACCTGCCCGTGGCTCGCACCCGGTCTTTGGCTGCTTCTCCAGCAGAAGCTTCTCACGTCTTTAAAGCAAACCTCCCCACCTCCCCTCCCTCGCTAGGCACGCCGGCTCTCTTGTCTCTGCCACACTAGCCCCCTTCCTTTGCGAGGAGTTGTCAAGGTAACCATATCAAATACTGTCCTCTTTGTCTGCGCTGAAGTGATGAAATTCATGAGCGGGCGTCTCTGCTCGGCGACCCCTGGCGACCCCAGCATGTCAGCCATGTTGTTTGGCTGCTCCGACAGTCCAGGTTCAGCTCAGCACAATCCTAGCTCCCGGCTTCATTCTCTAATGAGACTGAACATCCCTGTCCGACAAGGATGCCATGTGTAAGAGCTCGGGGGAGATGGGCCGGGATTGCTCTGTAAATAGCACGTTTGCTGATTGCCCGGCGATGTGTGGATGGGCCTTTTTCCTTCATGGCGTGGGCCAGCGAGGAATGGGCCACCCGGCTGCAGCCTTTCCAGTGCAGGGAACTGTGTGCTTAACGAGGACTGCCTGCTCCCCATCTCCCACATCGGCCCCCAGTGGAAAAATAACCCCCTTGAATTCTGCTCAGGGATAGTTACATGTGCCCTCCGGCTCAGTGCAGGCACCAGCCAGAAGGGGAAGCAGGCTCCCCCCTGCTCAGAGAAGGAAACAAGCAGTTTGGAAAGGTCTCTAGCCCCCTGGAGAGAGCTTGTTCATGGCCAACAAAGGGAGGGAGATGCCAGAGCAGCTTCTAACTGCAATTTCTTGCTCCTAGGGCGGGACTCCGTGATTTCTTCTCCTGCTGTATTGAGCTGCTGTTCCCAGTCACCCAGAGAATCAGCCCCTGGACCCTTCCGACAGACAGCTACTGAGCTGTACGGCCAGCCTGTGCTCGTGACACCTTCCGAAGAGAGAGATGAGGACATCACTGCCCTTAGCGCTGCAGGAGCGGGGAAAGCACGTAAAAAAAAAATACTCCCTGGATTTCCAAACTCATTCGCAGCAGCCCTCAGACAGCATTTTACTACTAATACATGGCAGGAGTATTAGCAGGAATCCCAATTAACAAGCTGTTAATCCTCATGCAGCCATCAATGTTAACACAAAGAGCACAGAACATTTTGTACCAGACATAGTATGTCCTGCAGCCATTGGCATGGGTTACAGTCCCAAACTGCATTCGGTGTGGTGCTTGCCAGCTCTGAGAGGGGTCCTGGAAGCGTGATACACTCCTGGCCAAAACCTGCTGAGTAGCAAACACAGCGACCCTCGGCTCAGAGTCTGCACCGCTCCCTGCCCTGGTTTCTGGCGTTGGGGCATTCCTATTTTAGAAAGTGCAGCAGCCCTCGCTGGAAATGACTTCCCCTGACGTGAAGGAGGGGTTCTCGGGCAGGTGATTACGGGACACAGAAATGGCAGTGGCAGAAGACTCCACGATATCGCCATCTTCTTTTTGATTCTCAGAGGGCCGGTGATCCTAAGAGCCTTTGCCAAATGCAAATCAATGCCAGAAGAAAAGAAAAGTCCCCTCAGGATTCTTGGAACAGTTAATAAAACAGTACAGCCTCCCCGGGAAATGTAATGGATCACCGGGTCCACAGGAAACCCTCACTCATCTCTGGCTCCACCATCCTGTTTCCAGCCTGGGCATCCCTGGGAAGAAAGTGACAACCAAACTCCAGCAATAGATGGCATCTGCTGATGCCCTGGACTCGTCTCTCTTGGGATTCCAATCAAGCACTTACGCTTGGTAAGCGGCCAGACTTGATAAGCGGCTCATGAGGACCTTATGGCTGGCCATGGCCTCGGCTGCAAAGACAGCGCAGCACTGTGATGGCTCCAGGACCCAGAGTTTTGCTGGGAAACTGCTCAGAGTCTCCTCATCCTCAGAGTGCCGGCAGCACTGCCTCCCCAGGCAGGGCAGCAGCAGGGCAGAAAGACCTGCCATCTCCTACCTCTCGCTGACCAGGAGCCTGGGCCTTCTCCTCACAGGGGACGATTTGGTCCCCCTGTCGCATGCACCTGTCACCTCCAGGCTGGGCTATTCTAGCTCACTGTGACTGATGCTGAGCGCAGAGGAAGGTGGTACAGACAGGAGCAGCCCACAGTCATGCTCCTCACCCTCCTCTGTGTCCCTGCTCCCTTCCAAAGCCCCTTCCAGGCCCTCGCTCCCTGGGCTGAGGCTGAGTCCCAGGGTGCATGGCTGCAGTTCTCTGGGACAATGCTGCAGAAGCAGCATCCAGGGTGAGGCTCCTAAACTGGGGACAGAGAGTTCTTTGCAGAGGGTCCTGCAGTGTGGCACAAGCTGCTGGAGGAGAGAACCAAGCCCTAGCCTTGCTGTCCTGTGAGCAAGTCTCTTTTCAATCGGAGCAGTATATCTATTGCAATTGAGGTGTGATGGCAGCTGAGGCAGGCATTCCCGCACCAGCACGGCTGAAAATAGAACTGAAGACAGCCACATGGCCTTCCGCTGGGCTCGCAACGCCGATAAATACCCAGGGTCCCCGGCACACTGGTACAGCGTGCCCTGAACCCTGTGCCACCACCTCTCCATTGTTATTTTTAGCAATGCTTGCCTGGGTAAAGCTATCATGGGTGTGTCTACCCAAGCTGCAGTCACACCTAGGATGGCAGTGTAGACACAAAGCGCGTATCTCGGCTCCTGTGTGAGGCACTTGGCTACCCTTTAAACTCCATCACTAGATCAAACAGACAGACGTCAATGGATACACTAGTTCTGCTTAAGAAGCACGGCTGGTGGGAGATTGGCCACTTTTGTGGATTAGCTGACAGCCTGGCAAGTTTCCTTTGACATCTGTAAGGAGGTTTTAATACACCAAGAATTGCTGGCTCATCAGTTGCTCCACTTTAACATTTCTCTTTGGTACAGAAACTTTCACAGAACAAAACGCTCCCCATCCAACCCAGGATGGTTCCTGGCGCGCCCATCATGTGTTCCAGTTTCATACTTTATCACTCTCTCCTGCTAGCTGCATTTTCCTGCAATGCCTTTTTCAAGACAGAGTGTGTTATTTTCTAGCCCTGTCGGTACTTTAGGATAACTCAACTTTACTTGAGTTCAACTCAATTTCCTGAGATTAAATAAAATTTCAAAGTGTCACTCACTAGCAAACTATCAGTTGGAAGGTGGTTGATTTTTCTAACCCTATCTCTGGTCCAATTACAATTTTTAATCTATATGTAGATAATGGTGAACAAAACCCCTGTAGAAATGTCAAGAGTGAGGAGGTTATTAGCTTAGTTTTAATTACTGTCTATCATTCTTAGCAAACGGCAGGCACCTGATAAATTAGGTGACAGCTTCTCTTGGAAGAGTTTAGGTGGGCTTAAGAGATGGCTCTTTTTTTAACCAAAAGTCTCTTCTTGGAGAGGGTGTTACGGTCTCTAGCTGAAGCTGTTCCTGCTATTGGAATTTGCCTGCTTCCTCCTGCAAATTAACACTCACCAAAGCGAAGGTGGCTTTGATTGCATTACTGCCGCTCTCTTAAGCCTGCTGCAAGAAACTCACTCCACTGGCCTGAACCAACGCCCACTGGAGTCAGTGGGAGCCTTTCCATCGACAACCCTTCTGTCGCAGTTGGATTTGGATCAGGGCGTCACGAAGACTGTGATTTTCACAGGCATTCCAGCGTTGCCATTTCTGTGGGTGAGCAGGGGTGACTGCCCCACAATGACTCGAGTTCTCCCGAACTGGCCTCCTTGTTCACAGCTCTGTTTGGTTGTTTTCATAGCATGGTGGTCCTTCCGCCTGGTCTGTTTGCAGAAATCAGACAGGTGAGCATTGTGAGCCCACAGAGGTGCTGGGTTGCTTGAAACCAAAAGAAGTGAGAGTTGGTTGGAGCAGGGATTGGCACCAATGAGGATTCTTTTGCACAGCCCAGTGGGTGAGATCAGAATCTCAGACTTTTCTACGCTGTGGGTGAAACAAAGCCCAGGACCTATGGCTCACTAAGTCCCTTGTGGCTCACTAAGTGATCAGAGCGGTGAGATTATTCAGCACCATAATGAGCACAGCTGTCATCCTGTATGTAAGGGTGAGCTGGTACAAGGCTTCAATGTGACCTGCTCCCTCAATGTGACCACCACTGAGGACAGCAAGCTCACCCCCTATTCGTGTCTGGCAGCTCTCTGATGGAGAATATGGACATGGTTCTCTCTGGGTGAGCTTTATTATGTCCCAGAGCCCTGTGCAGCCTCCTTCCCTTTTTAGGAAAGCATCTTTTAAAGAAGCTGAGGAACCAAGCTGAGCATGTCCAGAGACCCAGGGAACAATGGCTCCATAGAACCATGTCCAATGACACCCAATAGAACCTTCACAGCGCCTGCTTTGCGTCAAGCCCAGTCCAGTTATTGATGTAAATTCTGAGCACTGAGAAGAAGATCTGCCCATAACTCTCATGTTTCCCGCATTTTGAGGGCTGTCTCCTCATTCTCTACGTTCTGCACCGTTTTGCTGTCCTTTCACTTTTACTGTTGAAAATTATTTACAACAGAGATGCAGGACCATGGAACCGAGGTTATAGGAAGCCCCATGTGCAGCAAAGCAAGGAATCCCACAGCATTTTATTTCCTGCATGAATTACTTTCTTGTGTCTCTCATTTTGAGTCTCTGTGACATACTGTGTGGCCTCCGCAGGGTGAGAGTGTGTATCCACCCGTCAGTACAGCTGGGTTCTCCATCGCACTTCCATTAAGTGTTCGCTGCCTTCCTGTTTGATGCCTCTGTGGAGAAGGGTTGCCTAACATTCCGAGCCCACAGCTATCAGATGGATGGGAAATCTCCAGGACGTTTTGCCCTGAAAACATTGGCAAGTCTGCTTATATCGTTTTAGTCCAGTTTTGTTTCTAAATGAGTGTGGGACTGCACCAAGAGCTCGTCTCATTGATAAACAGTGTGTCCGTTGCTTTTAAGGAGACAAGCTGCCATTTCCTTCCTCTGAAAAGCACATAATATGACAGGTGAAATGTCAGATGTGAGACTAAAGGCTTGGGAAAATATTCTTCAGCTGTGAAGTATTCCCGCTAGGAATGTTAAATTGTAGATTAGACGTAAATGTCTCTAAAAGCCTGGAACATCTCACACTTTATCAGATTCCTCTCATCACACACTCACACACACACACGTACACGTACATGCAAATACACATGCACAAAAGCACACACAAGCACATGCAAACATATGTGTGGGAGATTCAAGTATTCTTCTGATAGCTCTGTGGAAAAGCATCACTGATTTCCCTTCCACTTTCCCAGTGGAGAAGGACCTTGTGACAGGGGAAAGCATCCAGGGTTTTGCCCCCGGCTCTCCTGCTGGTAATAGCTCACCTTACCTGATCACTGTCATTACAGTGTGTATGGTAACACCCATTGTTTCATGTTCTCTGTGTATATAAATCTCCCCACTGTATTTTCCACTGAATGCATCCGATGAAGTGAGCTGTAGCTCACGAAAGCTTATGCTCAGATAAATTGGTTAGTCTCTAAGGTGCCACAAGTCCTCCTGTTCTTTCATCCAGGGAAGGGTTAAGGCCGCCTGCCAGTCACATGACCCAGTAGAGGACTTAAAAGAAAAAGAAAGTTTCTGGGTCCCACTGCCCATTCTGGGCAGGGAATTGCTTCATTTGTGTTACTTGTGAGTTTGGGGCTCAACCAATAAATTGTGCCCAAAGGCAAAGGCAGGGCATGGTGCTGGTTCCTGTCTGGCTCGGGAGAGAGCCCACCAGCTGCGATGCATCAACAGGTGCAGGTGTCTCTGCTCCTGCCCTATAAGCTGCAGAGCTGGGCGGGAATTTCTCTCAGATACGAAGTCTCTTTCCTCCCGGCTGCCCATCCTTGCGCCGCCTGCTGCATGACCACAACTCTGTCAAGTCAGCGGAGCTGCACCTGCTGATACTGGATTGCAGTGTAGCCTCCGAGGCCGCCCACGCCCTGGGCTCTCACTGTCTGCCAACGACACCTCTCTGCTGCAAGACAGCTCAGCCCCTATTGTCTCTCAGCGCCCAGGGACGCCTGCCAGCCTGAGCCCATGGAATCTCAGCGCCGCATGCTCCTGCCGCTCAGCAAACGGCGGAGTAGGGGGACGGGCTCGTACAGTCATGAACCATTTCTAATGGTGGGTTAAAATCCACCCACCCACGGGCCAGGCACCCCTTTCCCCACGGCCTTCAGCTGGGGCCCTGCAGCCACAGAACGGCCCTCCCCTGACCCAAACAGGAGCTGGCCTTGCAGAACTGAGGTAGAGCAGATGTAGGCCAGGGGCACTTTGGGCCCAGTTTTGAAGGCGAATGCCTAAGGAGAAGACCCGTCTCTCAGTCCTGGTAGGGTAAGTGTTGTGTGCCTCTGTACGCCAGTTGAACACTCCAGGATGGGCTCTGAAGCCCTGGGGAGGTGCCCACACTTTTGAAGGGGGTCCTGTATAGGGCCACGGCCAGCGTCTGCCCACACGTGTATTCCAGCCGCTGGCCGCTGGCCGAGATTCAGGAGAAGCCTGGCGTGACGGAGCCAGGTGACAGCAGCTGAGCCAGCGCCCTGCGCCAGGCAGCGTCACTCCGTCGCCCCACCCCTCCTGAATATGGGAACTGGGCCAAGCTGTCAGAGAGGGGCTAGGCGGGGAGAGGTCAAAGCTAGCTACCTCCTACCTCAAGGGTCCAAAGGCACAGGAAGGAAGTGGGAAGCAGGCAGAGAGAAAGTGAAAGAGCTGGAAGAGCCAAGGCAAGTCTCTGCCCCACTGTGGTCAAGAGCCTCAGCTCCCCACGATGCTATTAAAACTGCTGCACCATCTGTACAAGGGTGGGAACGAGCTCTGTAACTAAACCACTGGGTGTTTTACCCAAAGAACGTCTCCGAATAGTTTGTCTGGAAAGAGACAGGAGCAGAGCAAGCCCTCACCACACCTTGTTAACTGGGAACGTGCACAATCTGAGCTGCCTCTTCCCCATGGACCTGCATGGCACCTCCCTGCATGTTTCCTCGAGACCGTCGCGCTCTGCCAGGCTCGCGGCAGGTGGGGTTTGACAGCTCTTCACCTCGTCACCGCTGCTGGGTACCAGTCAATACAGCGCAGGGCATTTGTTTTCCCTTTTCCAGAATGTCATTGCAAATATGACGACAGATTCCTTCCTTCCTTCCCAGGATAGAGTGGAGGCAATCTGTAACTGCAGCTACGGCTGTGGAATATTCCTATCCAGCCTTCTAGCCTCCCTCAGGAAAAGTTTTAAGGTACCTTGCTTTGGGTTATATCGTAATCCGCAGCTATTAGCAAGGTGAGGGGCTGTTAAAACCAATAGACAGTCATTCTACAAATAGTACGTGAGCATCCCATGGGGGCCAAGCAGACCTGACTTGTGAGTCAAAGCCTGTGACTCTACAAACCTAAAAGCATCTGAATTCATTAGATCTGCTCTCCAAGCCAGACGTGTTATGTGGATTGGGAGAGATGGCAGACCTCCGGGATTGCTGATGGGCAAAGAGCACTCTCCCACTAGGACACCATCTCCAAACCAGCCTAGAGAAAGAATGTCCATCACAGGAACGATATGGCCAGACACTCGTGTCCCTGAGTGTCACAGCTTGCTGGGTGCCTCTCCCACAAGCATCTGTCTCTGCCACACATACTGACCGGAAAATGAGCCGTGCGCGGCATCCCTGGGTTTAATAAAGATCACGGAACAGCAGCCTGCTACGCAGAAGCTGATCTCACTGTCCCACTATGGCTAAGACTGTGGGCAGGGCTGCCAGAGCTCCTGGGTGATAGCAAAGGCACCGGGTGCCAGGTTTCTTATGCTGCCAGAAGCCCCCAAACCGCGCTTTGACTTAGTAGCTCAGGCTGCAACGTTCCAAGACAAAACGTCTACACCCAAAGAGAGCAGACACTTTAGCTCAGCTATTGCCCTTGGCTTCATGGTGTTGCACTTTCCTAGTTGTAAGGGGACTTGCTGGGTCTCTGCCTTGTCAAGTCCTGCCCAGAGCTGGGTGTTATATATTCTTAATAACGTTCAATAAACACTGGGGTGCAAAATGGACCCTGTATTTGAGGGGAGGGGTATCTGCATCTTTTGTCCCAGAATGCTTCTCTCTATGTCACATCTTGCTTTCAGCGCTGGGCCTGCTTTTCTGCCCAGTTCTCCACCAACCCAAGCCAGGCAAAAGTGACATTCCCAAGTGTGATTAGAACTCAGGATCTTCCTAGCTCCCACTCCTGAGCTGTAACCACTAAGGCCTCTTAGACATGAACTGGCCCACAGAAATCTGGGGGTGGTGCTGA
Source organism: Eretmochelys imbricata (assembly GCF_965152235.1). Taxonomy (NCBI): domain Eukaryota; kingdom Metazoa; phylum Chordata; order Testudines; family Cheloniidae; genus Eretmochelys; species Eretmochelys imbricata. Next base: position 31,559,347 of record NC_135586.1, on the reverse strand, counting down.
AAACCCCAGACATGGCTCCTGAGTGAACAGCTCTGCAACAGGCAGACAAATAGGGCTTGTGGCATTTTCTGGGCAGTGCAAGCCTTCAGATTACACGTTATTACCTGCAACCAGGCCTGTGCAAGGTCACTACTTAGGAAGCAGGCGAGGCAGGGTTCTCTCCCAGTGGATACTTGCGCAAGAGCTGCAGGGCTCCCCCTGTATGACAGGATCCACCGATCAATCAGCCAATAAACAGTTCATTGTTGCTGAAGGAATTATCTCTGCTGGCATTATTACTGGTGGGAGGCAGAGACATACCAGCAGTGGCAATTGGTGCCCTGTAACTCCTTATTATTTCTCCTGAGGCAGTAATGCTCCAGCAGACAGATACACTGACACTAACAACCCACACAGGACTGGCTCTATGCAGCATGGAGTTACCAGCAACGCTCCAGTCTCAGACAGAGACACGGGCACCAGAAAGTCCAGCTGCCGAAGGACTGGATCCAGTGCTCAGCTGCAAATGTTCATTATTGGGAAAGGGGCTGAGGGCAGGAAATGGAGACAGTGCCGAAGGCTGGTGCAGCTGATAGACAAGTGTCACTCAGTTCAGCCCTTAGATGCTGCTGTGTTTGCCCCCTGTCTGAGCAGCGCTCGGCAGGGGGAGTTTCCTAGCCTCCCTCGCTGGACTGTTTGTCTCTCTTGCTAGCCAGGAGCTCATTCACACAGGTTCTCAAATCTTGGAGCAGCAAACCTGGCAAAGAGCATTTGAGTTACAGGCCCCAGGAACAGGCTGATTGCTACAGGAGATAAGTTTGCCAGTGGCCCTGGTGAAAACACAGTTTGGTGAAAATTCTTATCACTCGCTGCTTGCCAAAGAGCAGGGTGCTCTGCAAGCCTGAAAACTCATGAGTGTCAGCAGGAGGCACACATGTCCATCATCTTACAGGCAACACCTCGCTCCCCTGACATTCTTCATCCTCGCTCTCTAGCACACAGACACACAGGAACCAGCCCTTGCAGTAGTGATCCCCCAGATTTACGTGCAGAGCCTTGTCCCTTGCAGTGTTGCTGGGCTCCATGAACCTGGGTGACAGTTCTGTTTAAATCCATGCATACTTTCACCAGGCTGCAGAGCCAAGGGAAATGGTAGTAGGTTTTGCCAGCTCCTGCAAGTGCTGCCTTCCTCCGAACAAAGTTAGGGGGTGGCACTGCACCATGCTGGAGAGGACACTCCAGAACGAGAAGGAATGGCTTGGGCCCGACTTTCAGAAGAGTGCAGCGCCCAACTGCTCCCATGTAGGAGTCACCGTGCCTCGGTGGGTCACAGCTGAGGATGCCAAATTCAGGACAGACTGCTGAGAAATAGGGCAGACTCACCCCACACCGGTGGTTATTCTCTCATTAGATTATACCGAGCCAGTAACAAAAGTGAAGTCCTGTCTCACCACACTGGTTAACAAGAAGTCAAGAATACAGTCTCCCTAGGCATCCCAGTCCTTGACTCATCACCTAAACACTACACTGTATGAAGAGTACTTAATGAAAACAAAACTTCATCAAATATAGAGTCCTTCTAATCCCCAGGGATCAGCCACTTAGCCAGGTCAATATATAATTCAGATCTTACCCGATAATCACGCTGATGCCAATCCTTTAGTACCTAAATCCAAAATGTTTAATAATAAAGGAGAAGAAGAAGAGAGGTATAAATAGTTAATAGATCATATATATACAAGTGATTTGCAAAGTCCTTCTATCAGGTTTGAAGCAGTAATGGAATAAACTCATAGCTCTGGAATTACCCAAACAGATTGGGGACCATCAGTCCGTGTTTAGAGCTTCCTTGTTAGAAACCCAGTCCAGAGAAATGAAGCAGGAAATGAAGACAAAATGGAGATGCCTCTGGTGCTTTTTTATGTCCTCTGCCCTGTGCATGGAATTTTACTGTCTCAAACAAAGCCCACAGCCCAGGGGCCTGGAAAAGGACTGGCTCAAGATGGAGTCTGGGGTCACATGACCGTATCACATGCCCTTACATGCTTTGATGACTCACAAGGGAGCCATTGCCCATATTTTTTCTGAGGTGTCCATGGGAAAGGCTTACTGGGCAGGATGAATTTCTTCAGTGGCCCATAGTGAGCTCAGTGTCCTTAATACGCCATCAACACGTAGCAGTCTGGCCCTAATGTAAATTCTGTCGGGGTGGGTGTTACCCAGGAACACAACACATGTGTAAGATACCAGCACATGGCCAATATTCATAACTTCAGATACAAAGATAATACATGCATACAAACAGGATAATTGGACCTAGCAAATGATAACTTTCCCATTGACACCATACATGACCTACGTTGTACAAGAGTTGTTGCAATTGTATAATAGTGGTAATATCAATTATACCAGTCATACAGCATCACAGTAGGCACCCAAGTAGAGAGGGCAGATTTTCAAGGTGATCAGCGCCTGTCAGTGAGTGCAGTAGGAGCTGCTGGGTGCTGAGTGCTTTGAACATCGGGTCCACATGTCTGTATGGAAATTAGAGACTGGGCTAGCGCTGAGCACTATGGGGAACTTGCCCCTGCTGTAATACAAAGAATAACTAACAATTATGATAACCCAGTCACCCCATCAGCAGCCACAAGTGAACATCACATTCGAGGCAATGCCAAATAAAGTCTACACTACTGTCTGGCATTGGATATACACATTAAAGGGAAAGCACAGTGGAGCACTAGTGACCCTGCAATGTGGACAGTCACCAAAGCAGAACTGCAAAACAAAACCTGTAACAAGAGAATAAGCAACAGTTGAATGCAAATGTTAGGAGAACTTCAGCTGGCCATTGTGAAGATAAGAATTGTTATGGAGGCATCACAGTGGCTCCATAGTTAAGACTGCCCGGAGATTTGCGCTGAAAGCAGAGATTACATTTAATGTCTCACTCCTTAGCTGGTCAGGAATCTTCTGTTGGAAATGTGGTTTCCACAAAATTGAAATTTTCAACAGGAAATGGTTCATTTCAGGTCGGTTCAACCTTAATCTCAGCTTCACCTGAGCCCCTGTGGAGCCTCATGGGAATTGTAAATCAGGTGCCTTATGCCCCCACTCTCTGCTGTTGGTCAGCTTCCCTGTTGCACTACATTTCCCATAAGGCACTGTAGTAATAGTACTAATATTACCAGCAGGAGAGTGAGTTTGTGTATGTATGGGGGTGGGTTTTTGGAGGGGGGTGAGGGAGTGAGAGAACCTGGATTTGTGCAGGAAATGGCCCAACTTGATTATCATGCACATTGTGTAAAGAGTTGTCACTTTGGATGGGCTATCACCAGCAGGAGAGTGAATTTGTGTGGGGGGGTGGAGGGTGAGAAAACCTGGATTTGTGCTGGAAATGGCCTAACCTGATGATCATTTTAGATAAGCTATTACCAGCAGGACAGTGGGGTGGGAGGAGGTATTGTTTCATATTCTCTATGTATATATAAAGTCTGCTGCAGTTTCCACGGTATGCATCCGATGAAGTGAGCTGTAGCTCACGAAAGCTCATGCTCAAATAAATTGGTTAGTCTCTAAGGTGCCACAAGTACTCCTTTTCTTTTTGCGAGTACTCCCAAGATGCACCATGGTGGTCCAGTCAAAGGGAGAGACTGCAATGCATCATGGGAGATGTAGTCTGACCTGTTCTTTGGGGGTGACTGGGGGCATGAGGTACACAAATTACAGCTCCCATGAGGCACTGCACTGGCTCAGGTGGATGCAAATTAATCTCAAACCATACCAAAACTAAACTTCAAAAAATTTAAATTTGGAAATGTCAAAATGTTTTCATTCCATGAAAAGTTTTGATATTTCAACTCTTTTGCCCCAATTTAAGACAAATACAGACGTTGAAATATCAGAATTTCCCACAGGACAGAATATTCCATTTGTTGGCCAGCTCTAGTTACTAATAACATAGAAGAGAGTCAAAGCTGAAAGGCATTTAAAGATCAAATGGAGGTTTCACCGTTTACATGGTGTCTTTACTTGTTTGCGCTTCCTGCAGCTGGACAGTGAAGCTAAGCGAGTCTATTCTGCTCTCTGGTTCTCAGGCACTAGCCCACTGCTGCTGAGTTTGGGATCTGAATAAAAATATTTCCAGTGTCACATCAATGCCAGTTTGACCAGTCCACCTCCTCTCCTCAGTTCATGCTATGTAAGTCTGGGCCTTCAGAATAACCCCGTTTCTTCTCTCAGTCTCCACAAACCTCACTGCTTCCTCAAAATAAAACACGCTCAGGCATTTAGCCCCACCCCTCTTGTGGATGAAGACTCCTCCAGCTTGCCACTCAGAAAAACCATGGTTGAAAAATGCACAGGTTTCAAATATCAGACTTCCTCTCCTGGAAAGTCAAGAATCTCTTACACACGTTTCAAAATTAAAATGTGCCTCTGGAATAACTTGTTATAAAAACCAGAGGCGGTTTATCTATCTTTAGTGCAGACCACAGATTGCATGGAGACATTCAATTTGGAGTCAATTTAAATTTCAATTGTCTGTGAAATCTAAATCAATAGGCTATCGTTCAATGGTGCTTTAATAAAACAGGACATAACAGAGAAATCATTAGGGATTACATATGATAAGAGATTGAAAACAGTATCTGTGTAATGGTGGAGGAGCCGTTAGAGAATTACCTCAAGCATTTGCAAGTAAACCAACAACCTCTTTCTCCTCCTGAGACTAAGTAGAAGACTTAATTGTGCTGCAGTGTCTAAAAATACATCTCTGTCAGCCTTTTGATTGGTAGACAATTTACAGTGACATGAAAGCATCAGGGTGCTTCATTGCTCCTCTATGCAGATAGGATCTCTCTCTCTCTCTGGAGTTGTCTGTATCTCTTTTAACTATGAGCCTCAGAATGAACCTTGTGGAATATGTGAGTAACAATGACTAATTAATCTCTGTCATTCTTGGACCTACCTGGGGGGTCTTGAACAGTATGCAAGGAAATTCATCTGCACCATCTTGTCTTCTGCCCCATCCAGGAGCTTGCCTTGCCTGGCTGGTGGCAGAATGGATGCAGGAGCAGTTGACCTACAGAGACATGCGTAGTTGCACAAGGCAGCCAGAAAGCTGATTTAACTGGTTACCAGGGTGGAATCCCTGGATGGCACAGAATAGCAGGGCTCCAGCCGTGTCCCCTTTCACCTCACCATGACCCAAGGCTAGTGCTAAGCAGGGATCAGAATATGGCCCTTGATTTCTACCCCTCATGCTGCCAAACCCTCACTCTTTAACCTTGACCCAGTTGTGACCCGTGGTGCCTGGGGCAGCCCTCACTGGAAATGCCAAGTTCAGGGCAGGCTGCACACGGGAGAGCAGATACTCCCAAAACTAGTGTGTAACACTGAAGTTAAGCCTCCCACCCAGTCACAAACTGTGCTTCTGATCCCCCACACTGGTTATCATAAAGCAAAAAAGAAATCACGCAGCCCCTTTATTGCATTCCAGTTCTCTAGCTCCCAATCAGCACCTAGGTCCAGTACAATGAGAAGTTATTTTAAAAACTCTGCTCACTATACAAAATGTTCTTCTGACCCCAAAGGGTCAGCCATGTTACCAGGTCAGTATAGGTTTGGATCTTACCCAAAATACCACGCTGCCAGCCAATCCTTTAGTGTTGAAAACTAAAGGTTTGTTATAAAGAAAAAAGAAAGAACAAGAAGAGAGATGTTAAATGGTAAAACAGTCACATATATACAAAGACTTCAAAGTCCATATATCAGGTTCCTAACAGTATTGGTGAGTTTGCTGGCTTGAAAGTCCCTCTGGAACACATCCACAGCTTGGATGGGTCATTCAGTCCTTTGTTCAGAGCTTCATTTGTAGAAAGGTTACTCCACAGGTAAGAAGCAGGAATGAAGACAAAATGGAGAAGATGCAGCTGCCTTTTATAGGTTTCAGAGTAGCAGCCGTGTTAGTCTGTATTCACAAAAAGAACAGGAGGACTTGTGACACCTTAGAGACTAACAAATGTATTTGAGCATAAGCTTTCGTGAGCTACAGCTCACTTCATCAGATGCAGTCAGTGGAAAATACAGTTTTATAGGCTTTTGCCATGCGGCCTGAGCTTCCTTTGTTTCCAACCCAAGCTGCCCAGCACATGGCTTGGAAGCTTTTTCTGTCCATAGGCATGTCCCTGCTGAGTCATAAGGCATATCCTCTGCCTTCTCTCAGAGGGTCAGTTGTATAGCTGATGGTCCTTAATGAGCCATCAAGCAGGCTAGGCAGAGCTGATACCAAACTGTCTGGGGGTGTTACCCAGAAGCACAGCACAAATTTGAAATACAGACAGACAGTCATATCTATAACTCATAATACAAAGGTTTCAGAGTAACAGCCGTGTTAGTCTGTATTCGCAAAAAGAAATGGAGTACTTGTGGCACCGTAGAGTATTCCACAGGATGCATCCGATGAAGTGAGCTGTAGCTCACGAAAGCTTATGCTCAAATAAATTGGTTAGTCGCTAAGGTGCCACAAGTCCTCCTTTTCTTTTTTCACAATACAAAGGTGATACAAACACATAAATGAGATTATCATATCTGGCAAATTATAACATTTTTGCAGATATCTGACATGGACTATCTGGCCCAACTCATTGCAATTTTACAATATTGATATTCATAATATCCTCAAGTGTCCCCCAGATTCCATACAGCATCACACCAGTCACTTACTCTCCAGACTGGGTCTCAATTTCCCCATCTGTGCAGTGGGTATAATACTCACAGGACTTTGCGAGGAAACCAGCTAGAAATGTCTCTGGAACAAGATTTGTGATGGGAGTTTCCACTAGTACAAGCTTCACCTGGGTCATAGCTACCCATAGCACAGCCTTTCCTCCTGGGTCCTTTGTTTGATCTCACAGGAATTGCCCATCCACACTACTGCACTATCAAGTCACAGCAGATGGTAGGTTAGAGCACAGTGTGATCTCTTCCTTCCCCAACTCCTAGCCAGCTCTGGCAATAGACTACCTGACTAGGCACTTAAACAAAGTGGAGGGGATTTAGCACCATTCAGGAAAGGCAGAAGATGTTACTCGTCCAAACCAGGAGCAAGCTCAGAAATGTCAGGGTGGGGAAAAGAGAGAACTTCTGCTCTGTGCAGGCAAAGGCTCCGCACAAACCAGAGTGAGAGGACATTACCCCATTAGCAAATCCCAGGAGATAGGTCTCATATCTGAGGTTCCTGAGGATGAGTCAGTAGTCAGCCAGACTCAGTGCACTTAGCACAAGAGAAGGGTACTGTCCCATTTCTGCCCTCAAGGCCCACAGGTCTCTGGAAAGCCAACAGCACATCAGCATTTTAAGCACATTTGGATAATTGGCTTGTGTGCCTGGGGCCCGCAGTGTGTTTAGAAATGTACCCAAGTTCTGTAAAGGACATTAGCAAATTCCTGTCTAGTTTTGGGGGTCTCCCTGCATCAGCTATTGTGCAGTATGTAAACCAGGCTCTAGACAGATGAAAATTTCATGTAAACAAGATTGTGGCTTTAGGTGTGTTTTTCATTTCAGGGTCCCTCCTATGCAACTGACAGACAATTCAGCAGAGACCACAGTGAGAGGCCCGTTGGTAGCATGATAGATAGATAGATACCAGGGCAGGATTTCTTCCTACACTGTATTTTCTAGTATCTTTTCCTATTCCACAGAGTAACAGAGCCCAAAGCCAGCAGGATTTTACATCTATTTAGCCTAATTGTCCCCTTTCCTGATTTCATCGCAGTTCGTTCTCCCAGTGACGTCCTCTAGCCGAGGCTGATGTTCACACTCTTCAAATACTTGCAGGTATTTTTCACATCTCCATCTTGGTCATCTCTTGCCAAGCTATTTGTGTCTGGAGCCCTTCCTGATCCCATGCTGAGCCCAGACCACACCTGGAGCCCAGAGCCACCAGTGCACCTGGGAGTTCATTTTGTTTACTTGATTGGAGGCAGCAAATCCCTTAACGAGGGCACCGTTCTTGCAGAATCGACTCTCAGGTCCAGCCACTTCACATGTGGCTTATGCACATCAGGAAATCCAGCAGGCGTGTGCTAATGGTGCAGATCACCCACTCTCCTCCCACTCTGTTGATGAGATAGATGGTAATACAGAATCAGTATTTCATCTGATCAGTATTGGCTTCCAGGCTAAAGGCCCCAGGGCTGGTGTGTAACAGAGAAGGCGCTGGTGACTGGCAGATGGATGGGCGATGTGAGTTTTGCTCTCAGTTCTTTCACTAACCTTCTATGTGTCATTTCATCGCTTGGTTTCCCCTTCCATCCTTTCTCTCTCTTGTCTAATTAGCAAACTCTCTGAGGCAATGACTGCTTCTTGGGATGTGTATGTGCAGCTCCTAGCACACTGAGCTCTGATGGTGGTGATGGGCCTCTAGGTATAAGTATTAGTATAAGTAACAATGAGACCGCACAGGCCAAGTGTTGATAGCAAAGGAAAGGCAAAGTGCCCAGGCTCCTGTCTCGTCTGTTCTGAGCAGACGTGCAGCAGGAAGGTAAGGTGACCGTTTCTCTGATCCTTCCCGTGTGCATCTTTGCCACCTTTGCAGCAGCTGCAGCAGCGTAGCCAGGCCAGAGGGCTGACAGCAACCTGACTGCTTAGGCTGCCCAGGAAGGAGGTGGTAATGCCCTGTCTGTGTTGTGGATCAGAGCTGAGGGTTGACCGGAGCGTTAATTAAGATGGTTTCCAGCATGGCCTGGTCCTGTTCTTTGCCTGTGGTGCTTATCTCTGTGCATTGAAAACTGAGAGCTAAGGTCTCTGCTCAGAGTCACAAGCGGAGAGCCAAGGGCATGTGTGGGAGGAGGATTGTGAGCCAGCCTGCTTACCATAGCAGATCTCTTTACGCAGCTGTAATTGCTCATACACCAAGACATCTATGGATCACACTCAGAAATTCTTTCACCAAATTCCTCACAGTCTATTGTCCCAAATCCAGAGAGAAAATAACCGCCCAGCCCAAGAGTGGCAGGTTTGTGTCAGGGCTGGGCCTGTCCAGGCATTTTAGGCTGGAAAATGTATTCTTTCAAACTCTCAACCACTTAAATCATTGTACAGAACAGAGCATGTCTGCAGTGCACGTGTCCTCCCCCCCAGGCAGTGGGCTCCAGAGCAGGGGGAAAGCAATCTAGGAACCACACAAAGTGAGAGGGGATTAGGTTCAAATCAAATCAAAATGCCACTTGTTTGGATGCAGCAAACTGAGCTTCACTGTCATTTTCCAATCAGTATAATCACACTCTCTCTATTGATGGAAGGATAATTGAGGGTCTGTGCAGCGCTCTGTGCACAGCGAGGTATTTAGACATGGTAACTACTTGCTGTGATACATTACCTGGGGTAAAAATCTCTCTTCCTGACTTATGGCCTTTTTGTCATTTTGAGCGGCTCCCAAACAGCATTATTTAACTTTTATTTGCATTTAATAATAATTCACTTTGCCTTAGCTCATTGCAAATTATCACAATCAGACTGGAAGTGAGATTGAATTTCATCAGCAGTTGGTTTTCCTCTCATAGTTTCGAGAATCATCTGCATAGAAATGGTGTTCTCAGGATGACAGGAGAGGACACAGATTATTCATCTACCATGCAAATAATATTGGACCTAATGTAGTTCCTTGACGGGTTCCCTAACAAGGTGCAAGTGGAGCAACTTGGCTACGAACTGTCTTTCAGATAGTCCTGCCAAGAAACCCAGTGTCCAAATATGCTGATGCTGCCACCCCAAACCCCAAGAACTGGCAGGGAAAGGGTTAAAACACTCTCAAAGGAAAGGAAAGGAAAGGAAAGACTACAGCTGCCTGCCTCCAATTCAGAGAGTGTCTGGGCAGCAGGGCTGGGCCAGCTGCTTTGCATTAAGAGCTCCCGCCTGCCCACCCTCCAGTATAAGAGGGATGGTTCTGCCCTGAGCTGGGGAAGCTTGAGCTTGCTTGGCCTGGCCTCCAAGCCCTAAACTACAGAAATCATCAATGCCCCCCAGCTCAGCTGCTCCCCTCACTGGGTCCTGAGGAGTGCTCCCATCAATTGACCTCTCAGGGGCATTGGCCCTGAGCCTGGGGGCTCCTTGCCTACCTTGTTATTCCAACCTATGGCCTGTACACTGAGTCCTGCAGAAAGGAGCCTGGGGCCAGGAGGCCAGCAGAGGGCTGCCCGTTTACCCATGTATTGCTGGCTACAGTGGGGGGAAAAGGCACTCGTAGACCCTAGCCCTGGGTATAGCAGTGTTTCTGGCTGAGCCAAAACCCAGCTGGAGATGGTTTCAGGGACACACCTGTCTCCATCACATGGTAGGAAAGAGAACATGAGCTGGCTTCTGCATCAGCACTTTGAAAATCTTTGCTCTGAAGGGCAGGAAGGAGACCAGTCAAGTCACTAACCTGCCTCTCTGCCTTCAATAACCTCAGCTACTTTCTAGTCAAGAGGTACCTTAGGTGAGGGATTTTGATGATCCATTGTAGTGGCCAGCTGAGGGGGTGTTATTCCTGCAGCAGTTTTTCTGGACACACATTTATGTGATCAGATCATGTGGGAAGCTTCTAGCAATAGCGTTGGCCTGGGTCTCTGACAAGAACGTGCTTTCTGGCTGAATGTCCCCTTCTCTGGGTCAGAAGAAGGCAGCCTTTGCTGTGGGGTTTCAGGATCTCTGCTCCATTAGGAGCAGAAACATAAGGAAATCTGTATGTGTTGGAAACGTTGGGCTTGGCCTGGTTGTGTTTTTCAATTAAACTTTGAGCTGACTCTTACTCAAGCCAAGCTGGTCCCTCGATCTCTAGTTCAAACCTTAGAAGTAGGGTTTAGAAAGGACTTTTAAATTCCTGAGAAATACAGTGAAACTTACTTCAGAGGAAAAATAACGGGGAGTCCTTGTGGCACCTTAGAGACTAACAAATTTATTTGGGCATTGCAGAGGGATTTTTAAGTTACACTGAAGGTGTCTAGCCCCTGTGGAGAGGTGTGTTTTTTAGTCTCTATACATTCAAATAAATAGTCTTTCAAGCAGGCTATAATAAAAATGAAGCATGCCTTGCTTGTGGGACTCTCCTGCAGCGGCCATCTGCTCTGCTAGTAGTAGGTCAGACAAATGCAAAGGGGTGAATTTACATTGGATCATTTTTTCCTCCAGATGAGATAATCAAATGAGATCAATTAGACTGTAACGGAGTCTCTGATAGGAATGTTAACATGCTATTCATTGAAACTGAGCTAAAAGTAGTTTTAATTGCTCCAAATCCCATTTGTGCCAATCTAGATGGGAATCGGAGGCAATAGACGACATTTACATAATCAGGAGATGGTTTTACAGGGCTTTCAAAAAATAGCATTGACTGCCAAGGGGCCTGAGGACAGTCACAAGGAAAATGTGCGTGAGCGTGTGTGCACATGCCCAAGGGAATTTATTAAACAAAATTAAGAAAAAATGCAAACAGGCAGGGAATTCAAACTGTAACTGGCATGACCCTTTGCTGAGTCGCACAGGGCACAGAAAAGGAACAGTGCATGGGAGGGAATAGATGAGGTCAGGCAGAGACACCCAGGAAACCCAGTTCTCCATAAAGTTGGTGCAAGGCATCATCCCAGGCAGTGGAGTACAGCATTAAGAGGTGGTGCAGAACTTTCTGACTGCTGGGCTGAGCCAGAGGGCTGCAGTTCTCCTTTAAAAGCGCAGAATTGCTTGGTATCTCAAAGCAGCAAGCTCTCTACAATGAGACACTATAAAGAGACGCTCCCCTTGCCCACTGTATGTTAGTGTGATATAAAAAAAGATTCCAAAATGAACAAACCAAGTGAACTTTATTGCATTCGAAAAATGTTTTTACAACCTTTGGTTAACCTGAAGTGCCGGCTGTTTGAGTGCACATGAATCAGCCTGTTCTGTGGTGGAGACAGGAAAATCGGGTTTGAGTTTAAAGGACACTGTTTGGCTGCTGCCCTGTGCTGCTATGTGAGGAAATATTGAGTCCAGTCTAACTGCATTTGGGGTTTAATACTCAGAAATGCAGCCCTAGAGAGCAATATATTTGCTAACTCTTGACAGCTAGGAAGCTGGGGTGTATTTTAAAACCAGTTTCTCCCTTAGAAGGAAAATTTGGGAAGAACATATCTGAAAAGACTCAGACCAGCAGAGACGCTCCCTGGCTGCACTGGGGGATGTGAGGAGTCATTTTTTACAATGTGCTGGGGATGCAATGCTAATAAAACGAAGGGCTAGCTGCAAGGCTTAAGGTGGAAATACAGCCAGTAGGTCCTGTACAAGCTTCCTGTGATCCTGCACCCCATAGTCTTCATAAAAATATTGTCATCATGTGACTATGGCATAACTAAGATGTGTTTTATGCCAGATGGGTCATTGGAAAGGTTCTGATTTACTGAATGTGATTATCCAATTTGCATGCCTGTATCATTTCTCAAAAAGAAAAGGAGGACTTGTGGCACCTTAGAGACTAACAAATTTATCTGAGCATAAGCTTTCATGAGCTACAGCTCACTTCCTCAGATGCATGCAGTGTATCTGAAGGTAGGAATATTGACTATGTAGCAATTACAACTGTGTGTGTATTTGGGGGAATGCCCGCCAGACAAAATGCAATCAGCCTGAATGGGCCATTAAGAAGGACAATAGGGCTTTGAAGACACTAATCTCCCACCTTCCTGAGAAGCATTCTGGGATGCTGCTTTGACACTACAAGGTCATGTGATCATGTCACCTGGTACAGGGCTGGTATTTTTCCACTGGAAAGGGGCTGGGCTAGGAAACAAAAGATTCCCACCATATGTAAATCCTAGTTAAGGCTGGGGAGTGAGTTAATCTAGGCTCTTCTCCACTGCCTCCTCGCCCAAGAAGGAAGTCTGCTGAAAACAACTGAAGAAACAAAGGAACTAGGCTGCGGGAAAGGGGGGTAGGGGTCTGAGTCCAGGTGAGACGGAGCAGCCTGTGAAAGGAATCCCTGGAGATTTAAGCTGCAGGCAGTGCAGTTTACCTTCAGAAAACTCTGCAACCTGCTTGAAACAACATTTAGGGTGAGAAATTACTATTTGTAGCCAATTTCTTTAATGTACCCAGCCTAGTTTGCATGTTTTGTTGTATTTGCTCAGTAATCCGTAATGTTGTTTGTTATCCCTTATAATCACTTAAAATCTACCTTTTGTAGTGAATAAACTGGTTTTGTTTTCTAAAACCCAGTTTGTGCAAGAGCTGTGCATATCTTCCTCCACTTTGAGAGAGGGGGCAAATTTATGAGTTTACACTGTATAGATCTCTTTACAGCGCAAGACAATATAATTTGGGGTTTGCACCCCAAAGGAGGTGTGCACCTCAGTAGTGAGCAATCCCTGAGCTGAGTCTTCCCGCACAGAGCTGATCTCAGTGTCTCTGTGTCTGTTTGCCGCTGGGTGGGTCCCTACCTGTGTGTGAGCTGGAGAAGGCTTGAGGGCCTGGCACAGTGGAACAGGGCGAGGGAGGCCAGGCTGCTGGAATGGATAGGCTCAGTGGGACCCCAATACATCAGGTGACACCTCAGAAAGGGGGGGGGGGCATTCATCACACTTTCCACATAGCTCTGATGATGATCTCATTCCTGATCTTCTGTACCGCCTACTATTCCAGTCCTAGGGTTCCCCACATAGCCCTGCCAATGCCCCACAGTCCTGGCCTGCTGCACCCCAGCTGTTCCAGCAGTGGGTGGCAGTTCTCCTGCTTTACAGTTTAGCTGTGTACGGTAGGTAGGTATTTATACCCCTCCCCATGGCATCTGAGCTCCTTACGAGTTCAGTGTTCCAAAGGACCTTACGTTTCTCCCCCACCAGAGACACTGGCCGTAAGGGAATGGCTCCAACGCAGGGGTGTGCCCGAGGTGACGATGCACTCTGCTCCCTGGCACGATTCACCGCTAGCGTTGCAGTGCCTGGAGACTGCTTCGCTGGGGTCCTGCGGACAGGCAAAGGCAGCGGTAGAGGTGTCAGTGTCTGGGCTGAAATGCCTCTCTCCCTCGTGTCCCTCAGGCGGAGGGCTGGCTGTGGCTCAGACACCCAGATTTGCAGTGGGCGTTGCTGGTCTCCCTCCAGCCGCTGCATAATTAGGGATAGGGTGAAAGCATTTTTCTTACAGCAAGTTGGTAGCATGCCCGACGTGCCAACAGCCGGATCAGCAGTGGTGACTCCCCTGGGGACAGAGTGTTGCTGACAGCTCTGACCGCGGCACAGCTGTGGGCTCTGTGCTTTATAAATTCATTTCAACGCTGCGCTGGCCACAAAGAGCCCTGTGCTTTGCAAAGCAGGGGCCTCGGGGCGTGCTGTGCAGGCCCACTGAACAGATTAGGCACACGCAGCCAGAGGGGTACGAGGGCTGCTCAGCTGCATTTACACCAGTGCCCTCCCAGCCCTTCGCTGCTGGCCCCTTCTCCTTTGCTGGGCAGAAGATGGTTCTGTTGCTGTCGGTTCTGATTTGTACACTTTCCTCCTGCAGTTTCTAAAGCCCTTAGGTGAGATACCCAAAGCAGGTCCCTCAGCTGCTGGGGAAAGCATGGCCAGCTTGGTGCTGCAACTCCCCCCTGTACAGACGGCCATGCATGTTCCCCACCAGCCCCCGGATGGATCTATCCCAGAACTGCTCAACTTCACGTCATCACGTGAGCAGCAGGGCTCCGTGCACCGGTCTCATCTGGTGGCCTCGAGGCAGTTCAGACCCTGGCTCTGACGTCCACTGCAGCTCAGCGGGTGGCCTCATGGAGGGTTGTGTCCGCCTGCCGGGTACGTTTTGCTCCTTTTGGACTCTCTCGGGCACCATTCTCAGGGGTGCTTCTCTCAAAAAGCCTCAGCTCTGGGAAGTGCTGTGTGCTGCTCTGGCTGCGCACGCCCGGCCACCGGCAGACTGCGAACCTGCAGTGGCGCTGGGCTGAGAACCAGTCACCTTCGGCTCAGAAGACTGCGGCCCCAGTCTGTTGAGGTAGAGGTGCTGCTCTGCCAGCTCAGCCAGGGGAGAGAGCCGGCCAAGCTGTTCAGGCCTCACACACCCCGTAGGCCTGGGGGCAGGGGCATCTATAAAAGTGTAAGTCAATTTCTGACAACTCCCCAGCAACTCCTTCTCACCGATCTCCTCCCACCGGCTAACCACGGTGCTGCAATGCACGCAACATCAAAGGGACAGGAGTCTGTGGCATCCGGGCTGAAATCCCACCCCGGTGGGATAGTCCAGCAGAATATTCCTCTCCCGGGCGGTAGGGACTCCTCTGAGCACTTCACACCAATGCACCGTGGAGCTGGCCCCATTGACTCCAGCATTTGCCCAGTAAATATATTCACTGGAATAACTGCAGTGAAATAAAAATAATCCCCATTGCCCCTTTTGTTAGAAAAATCACAGCCTGGAGTGGAACCGGGGACGGTCTTTTCTCCACCTGAAAATAAAAGTGTCGTGCTGTTTGCCACTTCAAATCCTAGCCGAATAGGCTCAGGAGTCCCCTAAAGAGTGAGACTTTAAGCCATGCTGTTAAGAATGACTAGAGATCCACCGGGCAGTGTGGGAACAGAAGAAATACTACAATGCCAGTGCTAAAACCTAATGAGAAATGGAACAAGCTGAGACAGAAGCTTAACAAGAAATACTGGACAAGTCCCGCAAGAAAAACTACATGCAGTATTGGAGAGGAGCCGCCAGCCATTCACACAGCCTTATTGATCAGGCCCTGAGATATAAGAGGAGGCCTTTGGAAAGTAGATAAACAGGGAGATATATGGCAGACGAGCTCCAGAACTGATGAAAAGAGGAGAAAATGCCGCTTAAATCAAAGGGCAAATACACAGAAAGAGAAAAGATAATGGGATTTGTGTTCATGGTTAAAAAGGAGCCCAGCGTGGAGGTGATCAGACACGATGGTAATTGAAAAGAGCGGGAGATGAAATGGAAAATGGAGCACAGCATAAATATCTTTTCTGGACAAGGTGGGGTGCAAACCTGAACGAAACCATTATAAATCTGAATTCTAGGCAAATTCTAAAAAGAATATGGAATGAAGCATGCGTGTTGTGGGAAGGGAACAAGGAACGTACGAGGCTCCTGATTAAAATACACAGAGTTAGAAATTCCCTTTTCTACTTTGCCATTATTTTGCTTTCTGAGTCTTCAGGATTGGGAGTGTGGGTTGTGTCCTGGCCAAACCCATGAGATAAATCCTCCTGTTTGGTAAACCGGCATAGCTCCATGAACCCTGCCCATGTGTGAGGATAACATCCCTTTTGATTCCCCAGGTCTCCAGAGGTTTGGAGATGCTATTCATCCAGCTGAATCTGCTTCAGGGTTCAGGCTGCAGGGTTGTAACGTCCGAGCTGGAGGTGGGCCCAGGCTGGAGGCTGGGTTGGGGGTTGCAAAGCCTTGTCAGATGTGGTTTTGCATTGCAGGTTCCATTTCCTCCAAACCCCCAGGGTCCAGGATAGAGGTGGTGACGGTCCCGAGAGAAGGTTTCAGAGTAACAGCCGTGTTAGTCTGTATTCGCAAAAAGAAAAGGAGTACTTGTGGCACCCTTAGAGACTAACCAATTTATCTGAGCATAAGCTTTCGTGAGCTACAGCTTACTTCATCGGATGCATACTGTGGACATTGTAGAAATTCTTTTTATACACACAAAGCATGAAAAAATACCTCCCCCCACCCCACTCTCCTGAAAGGAAGATGATGAGAGAAGGGTTCAGCTGGGTCCCAGCTCCATAATGGGTGAACTGGTGAGGTTTTGGTTTGGAGAATAAAAGCTGTCGGTGGCAGAATCCCATTTCAATCTTCTGCCCTGAGCCAGCCAAACGATAGCCCCGTGGAGTCGCAATGCATGTGGTGCCTATTATCTATGTCTGATAGGAAGAATTAATGATAACATATTCATAACACTGACACTCACCCTCAGAGAACCTGGCAGAATATACCCCATCCTGTCTAGTAATGTAGAAAATATATTGTACTGTGTTGCTCGTGTGTAGGTGTAACATTGCCCTCTGTTGAACAGTCAGAGCTGCTCCTAAGCCGTACACTGCTAATGACCATGGATTCTCCTTCAGCTTGGGCTAAGGGCCTGAACTTTGAGGTCCAGGTCTGAGTTCTCGCCAAGCTCTGTAGTTCTGAATGGCCACGGTGTGCAACAATCCTCCCAGCTGGCCTGGATTTACACCTTGTGTCACAGTTCAGGGCATCAGCACCTGTGCTCCTCCTCTTTGGTACAGCCAGAGCTTCCACTGCCCTGGCCATTGCCTCTCTTGGGTGGAGTCACACATCTCCCTCCTGACCAGGGAACTTCCAGGCTGAACAGTTCCTGACTTCACTGTAAAAAGAAAAGGAGGACTTGTGGCACCTTAGAGACTAACCCATTTATTTGAGCATCAGCTTCCATGAGCTACAGCTCACTTCATCGGATGCATGCAGTGGAAAATACAGTAGGGAGATTTTATATACACAGAGAACATGAAACAATGGGTGTTACCATACAGACTGCAATGAGAGTGATCAGGTAAAGTGAGCTATTACCAGCAGGAGAGAAAAAAAACCTTTTGTAGTGATAATCAAGTTGGGCCATTTCCAGCAGTTGACAAGAACATGTGAGAAACAATGTGTGTGGGGGAGAAATAAACATGGGGAAATAGTTTTACTTTGTGTAATGACCCATCCACTCCCAGTCTTTATTCAAGCCTAAGTTAATGGTGTCCAGTTTGCAAATTAATTCCAGTTCAGCAGTCTCTCATTGGAGTCTGTTTTTGAAGTTTTTTTGTTGTAATATTGCCACTTCTAGGTCTGTAATCGAGTGACCAGAGAGATTGAAGTGTTCTCCGACTGGTTTATGAATGTTATAATTCTTGACGTCTGATTTGTGTCCATTTATTCTTTTACATAGAGACTGTCCAGTTTGGCCAGTGTACATGGCAGAGGGGCATTGCTGGCACACGATGGCATATATCAAATTGGTAGATGTGCAGGTGAACGAGCCTCTGATAGTGTGGCTGATGTGATTAGGCCCTATGATAGCTCATCTTACGTGATCACTCTCGTTACAGTGTGTATGGTAACACCCATTGTTTCAGGTTCTCCGTGTATATAAAATCTCTCTACTGTATTTGCCACTGCATGCATCCAATGAAGTGAGCTGTAGCTCACGAAAGCTCATGCTCAAATAAATTGGTTAGTCTCTAAGGTGCCACAAGTCCTCCTTTTCTTTTTGCGGATACAGACTAACACGGCTGCTACTCTGAAACCTGACTTCACTGTGTTATTCCCCAGCCAGAGGCAAGCTGACGTTAACCATGTGACTGCCCGCAGCTATTAGTTACCACACAGCTCTTCCCGCGCAAGCCTGTTTTATTCTTGCGGTCAATGCACTACAAAGAAAGCACATTAAAAACCATAAAAGAACCTACACACGTGATGATAAGCTTACAGAGATCAGCCCACCTCCAGCATGCGCTCTGGCAAGAGCAGGCCTTCAACCACCCAAGGGTGTCCTTGTGGGTTCTAGTTCATCACAGCTTTTCTGCTCTTCTTGCCCCAGGGGTGGAAGAGGCACAGAGCAAGGCACAGGTGAAGATGCTCCGGGATGCAGGCTAGGAGAAGGTTTCTTCTCTGGATAAGGCCAGAGGCATTTCTCCACTTGGGGATTGCGGCTGTGGCGCTCAGGACTCCCCCCACAGAGAGAAACGGGCAGAAGTGCTGTGCGGGATGCAAGCGGAGCACCCGACTGGGTGTGGCCCTGGCAGCATTGTGGATTTGTGGTCAGCCCCTGGGAGAGCGTTTGCAGCACCACAGGGGGGAGGGGGTGTCCCATGGAATGCGTGGCTACCTGTGCATCGTGCTGCCATCGACAACGACACACCAGCCTCGCGAGAGAGCACCACGCCGCTGACGGAGCCCTCCCAGGAGGTCCCGTATTTGGCCTGGAGCAGTGGTCAGCTCAGCAGTGCTGCATCCTTCCTGTACACCCCATGCAAAGAGCATCACTCCTTCAGCAGACCAGGCGTCCAGGAAGGCAGATGTGGCAGTCACAGGGTGAAGCCGCGGCGTTTGTAAGATCTTTGCCTGGCCTCCTCAGGCCCCACTGGAATGTGTTTTGCCCCTGCCCCAACCGCCTGGCGTCTCACTGAGGAAGAGAATGTCATGTTCCGAACCTGAACATGATTTGCTTAGTGACCACGGTGACGTCATTAACCCGGTAACAGCAGGACCGCGCCCAGCCCAGCCAGAGTCAGGGGAGATGAAGTTGATGGATGAACAGTGACTGCCAAATTCACTCTGCCTAAAATTGAGTCTCATGCCAAAATCTCAGGAGCTGGGGCTTGCAGGTTGGATGGAGCAGCCCAACCCTCAATGTGACGATTGCTTCCTCCTTGCACATTTCACACCCCTCTACCATAACATAGGGAAACGATACACAGAGTCTCTCCTTCCCGACTACCAAATCTCATCTGGCTCTGGCTCGCTGCAAGACACACTCTCCAGAAAGCTGACAATCTGGGCCGGCTACAGGAATTGGTCGCTGCTTCGCTCACTCTGCCGGCGCTAGAGAAATCTGGAATCCACCGGAGCAGACCAGCAGTTCGTCAAAGTCTCAGAAGTGGAAGGGGGCCGCAGGGGTGGGGAAGTTTCCTGTGTGCAAACACTGGGTTCCAGGCAGGAGGCACTAGGCGTGGGTTGCTCCTGGATGGCTGAGTCTAGCTATGGTTACGAATGTCCCTCACATACTCCATGCAAATGCCCTGCCGCTGTAGGAATAACGACAGTACCTTGCGTTCTCCATGCCACACGTTAACTCTGGCAGGTAAATAAGCACTGCTCAGATGGGGAGACTCAGGCACAGACAGCTGAAGTGCCTGGCTTGAGGTCACCGGGCAAGCTGGGATCCCAGACGCTTGCTTGTGTCAGCTCCTGCAGAGCCTGGGGCTGAGGGGGGATTACGGCCTGGCTTTCTGATGCATTTGCCATAAAGGGCTGGGAGTACATCTGCCATGCACGGGGGCAGCTTATCCAGCGCTGTACAGCAAGGAGGCTGGGCCGTCGGTCTCCCTCCCGGAGCGAAATCCCTGCAGGGCAGCATGACAGCGGCTGAGCCAACGACGGTAACGAGCCTAGCAGATAAACCCCCTCCCAGAACTCCAGAGGAGAGGTGGGCGAGAACTTGAGAGGTGCCTTTCCCAGGCACCCCTTCGAAGGATCTATTTATAGGAGCCGTGGCCGGCACGCCTCTCGCTCGCCCGCTGTGACTGCTCTTTCTGACAAATATTCACTCTGTGCTGCTGTTGCCAGGACAACGGGAGAGGTTAAAGGTTAGCGCTTTGCATGCACATGATGCTAAATGCTGGAGAACACTCCTTCACGTTCGGCGTGATCACGCTGGCTAGCAGCCGCCGGGATATGAATCGGTGCTAATTGGGAGGAAGCCCCGAGCAGCTGGCCCCTAAAGGAGGCCCAGGGCAGAAAGAGGAAGGGCCTTGATCCTCTCCCGACATGGGCAACCTGCAGGGGATGGATTCAACCCTGCCCAAAGCAAGCAGCACCCGTCAGCTGTAAAAAGAAAAGGAGGACTTGTGGCACCTTAGAGACTAACAAATTTATTTGAGCATAAGCTTTCCTGAGCTACAGCTCACGAGTGCAACCAGGCCTAGGCAGACAGAACGGAGAAGGGGGTCGGAGTGGGGTATCCACAGATCAGCTGAGGCTGGGCACCTGCCGAGCAAGCTTCCCCTACGCACTGTCCCTTGCCAACGGGCCACAACCCTGAACTGGAGAGCTGGGAGGGGAGCCCAGCCCCTCTGCCGGTCTGAGGGACACTCCAGAAGGGAGAGCACCAGACGCACCCAGGATGTGGCATGTGTTCACTAGGCGTCCAGCTCACGTCACACTTGTCACCGGACAGCCACCTGCAGACCACTGAGATCATTAGTGTCCTGAGCCATCTTCATCCCCCAAACCTCCCCTTTGCTCCCCGGGCTGGAGGGCAACCAGGGCTCCTCCTGGCTGGGAAGCTGGGACTGAGCTAATGTGGCAGATGCATTTAGTAGCCGTGTCTCTTTGGACGGAGGCACTGCAGTAAAGCACCTTCGTCGGGAGGATACTCGGGTTGGCCAGAAGTTGTCTGGGTTTCCCCCAGTGAGATGGTGCCATGCAGCCAGCCGAGAACACGGCGTACAGGAATTTCACATCCATGACGTTGCCTGAGAGTTTGACAGGATGCCTGAGGGCATCGGCCTTTCAGAGGGAAATGTCACTGTCCTTGTAACACCCCAGTAAACACCCAAATTCCCAGGAGATCGGTGACTCCTTAGGAAGGAGACTTCCTTCTTCAGCTGAGCATTGCCCAAGGCCATCATACAAATTAGCTTTAATCTTGAGCGGTCTGGGATTCGCTACTGCCTTTTGCGCCTGCTCTCTGTCCGTCTGTCAGTCTGTGATAACCTGTCTCATTTGCAGAGGAAACTTTATCTTAACTTTATAAGAGGTCCCTCACCCAACATGGGACAATAGCAACACTGAGAAGTCAACACTCCTTCTCCATTAACCCTCTCGAATAGTTACCTAAAAATTGCTCTTTCCACAAACATCCCAGCCCGCAAACTCATTTGTCTGTAGAAAGTGAACACAAAACAGGAGAAAACACAG
The DNA here is from genome assembly GCF_965152235.1 of Eretmochelys imbricata. Lineage (NCBI taxonomy): Eukaryota > Metazoa > Chordata > Testudines > Cheloniidae > Eretmochelys > Eretmochelys imbricata. The sequence continues at coordinate 31,537,699 of NC_135586.1, read as the reverse complement.
TGCAAGAGAGTTTATTGAACAATTCAAACCAAGTCACAAAGAATGTTTTGCAGCATTTTCCCAACTCTAATATAGAAATAGCACAAATATGCCATCATGTGCATGCACCAGTTCCAGCCACCATACACAGAGAATTGTTGGTGTTTGAAAAACAGACCTGCAGTAGATATCAAGAGAGGAAATGGGAAGGGGAGGGAAGTCCTTGCTATCTGAGTGTATTCATGTGGTAAAGGGGCCCAACTTTAGAAAGAGGTGGAAGGCTAAGCCTTGTGCAGGACTATGAACATGGCACAAGCACATCAGTCCTTTGACAAATAGATGTCATGTACATTTATTATTGCAGTGACCATTTCATGTTGTAAGAGTTTTAAGCACTGATTACTACTGGTCTCTTGGAGAATAGCCCTGTGGAGACGCATTAGTGATGATGAGCAAACATCAGATTGTCTGGAGGCCCAAGAAGTTCATGATTTTGTGGGAGGAAATGTAGCTAAATGGAATCCCGTTTGGGACAATCTCTTGGCATTGCCTAGTCATTCTGGCCCTAAACACGTGACAAAATCCAAAACATTCCGCATTTCCTCTTAGAGAATCCGAACTCATTATGTTTTTGTTGGCACTTCCAAATACAGGTGTGTGTGCTGAATATTCACTGGGAGATTAGCACCGTGATAGGATGGCACATAGGGTCTATTATTACTTATCTCACACTCCTTCTGTTGTTTCTGATCTGGTTACGGCTGTACTCCTAGGATATATCTCTGTAAAAAAGAGATGATACCTATCTTCATTATATCATAGTAACAATAGAATCAATTCTCTCTCTCTCTCTCTCTGTATGCCTTATTATTATGCTTTAAAAACATAAAATATAAATTTTAAAAAGAGATGTTGGGTTGGAGACAGCCTGGGCAAAAGTGTGAGGGGAAGGCTGAGTTCTATGTATTGTGTCCAGACCAGATTTCCATCACTGGAGACGTCCACAGCATCTGCCACATGATCCCTAGGTCTAACAAGCATCATAAGCCACTGGCCTCGCTTGGAAAGGCACAAACTACCCCTAAGCTTCTAAACTATCTATACAAACTCCTAGCTCTCAGGGAAATATATGATCATCTACCACCTCAGAATAGCTCTTTGTGGTTTCGGGAATCCTCAGACAAACCACTGAGATGAAATTTTCCTTCAGGAACAGGCCAAGTAGTTTCCAAATGCTTTGTTGTTACCAGGCCAGCTCTGTAAACACAGAAATGGCTTCCACCAGATTCTGTGCTTTCCCTAGCTAGCATGTAGTGGAAAGATCCATTGGGGGGAAAGACAGCAGAGTGCAGTCCAAATAATTAATCTTCATTTTGTTGTAAGACTAGCTGCATTTACTGCCTGTACTCAATTCAGTTCCACACCCAGTGATTAAAACAACAGAGGCTTCTGACTATTCGTTTTGTTCATACCCACCTAAACATCGGTCAAAATTCCCTTCTATGATGCCTTTGGAACTACATTTTCCACCTCTAAATAAATTAGAACCAAAAGGTCTTTCTTCTTCTTTTTTGTTTTGTTTTGTTTGTTATTCGAGCCTCAAGCTAGCAGACAGTCAAACTAAGGAAACATTTAGCAAAGGATAAGCATGCTGGGTAGAGAAGGTCTAAGGGCCCTTTCTAAGGCTGAATAATACTGAATGTTAAATTTTCAGGCAGGGGTGGAACTGGAGTTTGAGGAGCTGGCCAGTATATGAGATTCTTTCTAAGCATCATAAAAGTTCAGGAGGCCACGGTGAATTTTTAGCAACAATTTATAGTAAAAAGGAAATTAGAGAGACACGGTGGATGGGATAATATCTTTTACTGGACCAGCTTTGGTTAGTGAGAGAGACAAGCTTTGGAGCCACACAGAGCTCTTCTCAGGTCTGGGAAAGGTATTCCCGGGGTCACACCTAAATGCAAGGTGGAACAGATTCTTTAGCATAAGGGTTGCATCCGATGAAGTGAGCTGTAGCTCACGAAAGCTTATGCTCAAATAAATTGGTTATTCTCTAAGGTGCTCCTTTTCTTTTAGTATAAGTAGTTAGCCCATCTTGCTAGGGACCATTCGAGGTAGTGTGGCCCATTAACACCCTGCAGTCATAGGACAAAAGGAGGGGGTTAGTGGGTTACAGGTTGTTGTAATAAATCCAGTGTCTCTGTTCAGTCCAGGTTTTTGAGTGTCTAGCAGAGTTCTGAATTTAAGCTCCCAGGCTTGTCTTTAGAAGGTGTTGTGCAGGTTTCCTTTGAGGATGAGGACTGAGACGTCAGATGTAGAGTGATCACTTTGGCCCACATGTGATAGGGTGTTTTTGTCTTTTATTGTTTTCCGGTGTGAGTACATTCGAGAGCGCAGTGATTGTCTGGTTTCACCCATACAGTTGTTATTGGATCATTTAGTGCACTGGACGAGGTACACCACATATTGTGATAGACATGTATAGAACCTGTGAATCTTGAAAGGTATGTGCCCATGGCTATTCCCAGGGTTTGGATACAGGGTTTGTTGTTGTGGCTGAGGATGAAATGGATTAATTTGGCGATGTGTTTGGGGTGGAAGTCTCCGTGTGGTCCATTGTCTTGTAGACCTCTGAGGCAGGCAGCGAGGCCATCATTGTGGGGGACATTGGTGTTCACCTTTCAAGAACAGGTTGAACCTGGGAGGTTAAATTCATCACTTTGCTAGACACGATAAATCATAGTCTTAGTAAAGACACTGGATTCATGGCTTATCACAACAACCTGTCACCCCATCTTTTTGGTACCATGACTGCAGTTAATGGTCCACTTCACCTGGAATGGTCTCGTAGAATACGTGTTAATGGCATAGGTGAACAATCTGTTCCACCTTGCATTTACCTGTGGCACTCTGCATATGTTTCCCAGACCTGAAGAACAGCTCTTTGTGGCTTGAAAGTTTGTCTCTCTCACCAACCGAAGTTGGTCCAATAAACGATATTACCTCCCCCACCTTGTCTCTCTAATTATCCTGGGACCGACACGGCTACAACAACACTATAAACAAAAAGGTAAAATGGAACCTAAGTTAATATAAAGGTTCTAATGTGTGGAAAGCAAAGCCAGATGCCTGGAGACCTGGACGATACCAAGCTCTCTGCAGACATGGCAGGAGCCACTGACAAACCTATTCCCTTCCCTTTGACTGGACAATGGCCAGAAATAAATCCATTGTAAACTCACAGGTTAGGTACTTTCTGTTCTCCTCAAATCCCACCGTACAGCAGCAGCAGGAGTCCACTTTGGGGAGCTCTGGCCTCCTTCAGTCACTAACTCCCATCGTGTGTCTGTGTGGCAAGCTTCCTCACGAACAGGGAGCCGGGCTGTGTGGTCAGAGGAGTTGCGGGAGACCTCAGAGAATTGGGGTGGAACAAAGCCCCTTTGAATGAGTCGCACGCGGCTGTTTGAATGCATCTGACTTGGCCCAGTGGCACATGCTGATTTATTGCCCAGGGCGGATCTCTGCAGACACGCCGGCTCCAGCCACAGGAAAACCAGCCTCCGTTGGGAAGATTCTTTGCAAGCCAGAGCTTCTGGGCCCTGGGTTCAGTATGGGCAAGGGCAGGGTGTGGGGAGAAAGAAGAAGGGACTTTGAACAAAGACCTACAGAAAGTCCGACTGGAAAAATCCTATTAGCTCTTTGAGAAAGGAAGGATGTGCCGTGGTTAGGTTCAGTGTCCCAAGTGCTGGGATGCCTCCCCCTTTCCTTGGTGGAATATTGCACCACTGGGAAAAGTTTCCTGGATTGTCCTTTGTTTTGGCTCAGGAGCTGCACCAAGTGTGGGAGGAGAACATGCCTTGCTCACAAGGGCTCTCCAGCCTTCTGTGATTGCTGACATTCAGGCTAAATCACCCCCAAGAGGCTATGTGCCTACTTCCTGATCTCCTAACGAGTGGAGTAAATCCAGAGTCAGAGCAGCTGCAAATCCAGATCTAGTTACAGGAGCAAACAAAAAACAGTGGCTTGGTTACAAAAATACCTACATACCATACATCAAATGCAACAATAACTGCTTTCCCAGATGTCCCTCAGGTTTGAGGCACCCACACACGCACGCCTGTGCAGCCACATGTATGCATACCCATGTGTGCATACACAAATACACACACACACAGTGCTAACAGAGATTAAGGCGAGCACACCAGGCCCCAAAGCTGCCAGCGCAGTGCACTTCCCATGCAACAAACGCAGTATTCACAAGGGAGGGATTTTTTTTAATAGGGCCCCATGGAGACATCAGAGCAATTTTCAAGGAGGTTTGAAGCCACTGGGAAGCTTATTAGATCTGGAGTTAATTTGATGTTGGTAATCAGTGAGCAAGTTAAGCAGTTAAGGAGATAGCTGCTGCCGAATGGTTTGTCTGTTTAGCCTGCTTGTAAGCAGGGGTTACTAATGAGCTGCTCATGAATATGAATGAGAGATGATTACAGTGTGGAAAGGGCAGTCAGCAAACCATAAACTTAATTTTAATCTTTTTATTATCAAAGTCATGTTATTAATAATAGACATTACACAAAGACCATGCTTCATCAGCCAATTACAGTGCTACCCAGCAGTCCCCCTGCAAACATCACCAACCAGTGCTCTGGTTTGGAATGGGTTCTCTCTGACTGTCTAGTTATGAAGTGCCGCTCACTATGGTATCTGGGTGTGGGCTGACAGTCCCCCTGCTGGCAGAGGGCAATGCTGCTTAGAAAAAGCTAAGTAGATTTTTCTCCAAAATAGTATTAAAATGACTCTATTTTCACTTTCTGAGCAATCACAGGGTGAGTGAAGGGAAAGGAATTAATATCCAGGGAGCATTTCCATTTTGGGAACTGACATACCACCTACGCACAGGGTTCATACTGCAGCCATCTGCTAAGATGCAGCCACTTCTGGGGAGGAACACAGCAACTGTTTAACAGCTCATAGCAACACTACCCCAGTGTTTAGGACAGGAAGTGAAACTACAGGACTGCACAGTACCCAACTAAGCTAGGCATCCCAGGGCTTCCCCCTCCAGCAGCACACTTGCAGTGTGGGTAGGTTTAAGTGTCACGGCAAGCCAGCTGATCCCCTGCTAGCGCACGGGGGCTTCTGCAGCTCCTTCTGTGGCCCCGCCCAGCCCTGTGGCTGGCTCAGCTGTGAGATGCCACCCCAGACCCACGTGACATCCCACGAGAGAAGCTGCTGCAGGAGCCCTTCCCTCCTACCTGTGTGTTTCAAGTTAAAACTTTAGCCGGCCAATACAATAGGCATGTTCTCAGTCACATGCGTAATAGCCCCATCGTGCACCAGAGCCGCCAAGGGGAGGTGTCCATGACTGTCTGTCTGTGCACTTCTAGTGCTCCCACCACCGGAGTGGCTGCAGAAATCAAACACCTCGTGAGAAAGGGAAAACTGGGGCTGAGACTGGAGGAGAGGCCGGTGTGGGACGGGCACAGGGCTCAGTGCAGAGCCCTCTGCAGTCACAATGTCAGCAAGCCCAGCAGTGACTGAGTCACCAATCCCAGGGCCTTCCGTTTCTCTCCTCCCTGGCTCTCCTCTGCCAACAGCTGCAGTGGCTCCTAGCCTGGCTCCCCCTTCAGGGCATAGGTCACTCTTTGTTGGGGTCACACAATGGAGTGGGAAAGGAGAGGTGCCTTTTAGACACAGCTCAGTCCAGAGAGGCTCGCTTGCAGCAGGATGCTGGGGGTTTAACGAGACCGGTGCTGCCCTAGGGATAAAAGGCCCCTGGGAATGTAAAATATGGATCTATCCCAGGGCTGGGCATGTGGGGACTTTCTAGCTGGTGCTGGGGAAATTACTGGCTCTGAGAAGAAATATATTTGCTGGCTAGACTTCGAGGCCACCCACATCCCTAGTAGTCTGCATGAGCAAGAGACACGTGTGCAAAGCAGCCAGGACTCAGAGTAGGTGCCGTCTGCATAGGTCCCTGCAGTTATCCAAGTCCCTGCTGTTGACTGATGCCAGGTGAACACGAGTGTGCACAAGCTAGATCGAAACTGCAAAACTCCAGTCTGCAGCCAGGTTTGTGCTCCCAACTGGGATGGGCAGCTCCAGTCGCCAGCCAAGGGAGAGACCAGCAGTGAAATTCAGAACTGGCCCTGAGTTCGGACTCCAAGCCCGGCCTGCCCAGCTGGGTGTTGGAAGACAGAGTGTGGGCTCCAGCTGGTTTCTAGCACTAACCAGGCTGCTCCAATCCCCGTGGCGGGTAGCTCATGGACAGCCCTGTTTTGCCTGCCCCACACTCCACCCCACAGGGTCATGGACGGAGAGGCAGCTTCAGGCCAGTGCTGTTGAAATGTGAAGTTTCCGATGTCAATGGTTTGTGCATGCTGAATTTAACACAATTAAAATAACCCTAAGAGAGTACGCAAGGCCATAGCCCTTCCCAAAGCTCTTGTGCTTGCCAAGATGGGGATGCAGGAATGCACCCTCTTCCCTCTCCCACCCCCCAAAGGCTGATAGAAACTCATTCCCCGGGGAGATGCTACTGGCCTCAGTAGCCAGTGATGGTGGGAGTTGGAAATTCAGATTCCTTTCCGAGGCTGAGAGCCCTCCCTGCCCCAGAGCGAAGATTGTGACCCTCGACCAGGCTGTGCGGGGTGTAACCACCAAGGAGGCAAGGAGATGTGTAAGGCGGTACAAGAGTGCAGAGTTGGGGCAATGGGACAAAGCCAGGGGAAGATCAGTTCGGGTTCGGTTAAAAACGAGAAACGTGGCACTGTGAGTCAGTGCAGCAGGCTGTGGTGGGGACGCCCCCGGTGTGCCTTCACACTAGACTGGGCAAAGCAATAGCAAACCATGCTCCACTGACCTGCTCGGGTCACGTTTCCAGGCTCAGGCGCATGCCCGTACAGCACCAGCCAACCCTCACACCAGCAGGCCAGCTCACACAGCATCAGTTGGTCAGACAAACAGCAGATATTCCCACCCAAGACTCTCTGGGCAAGCCTCACCAGGGAGTCGCTCTTTGCAGGCTCACACGCATCTGGCTCGTTCGCGGCACCTCGTGGCTGCAAATCTGACCCACTGGGTCTCTTCCGTCACCAGGTTCTGGGGCAAGGGTGAGGCCGCCCTGTGAGTGTGTGCAGGGCCACTCTGGCCTTCCCAGGGCCTGGAAAGCGAGTCAAATGAGCATTTCCACTGTGTTCGTCCCTCCCCTCCCTACTTGCTCGCTCCACACCAGAGCCCAGGGATGGGAGTCTCGGTGCCAGGGAAGCCATCTTCTCAGCGTTTCCGCCCCAGCTGCTGCCAGGACTAGAGCCAGTCTCCCAGATCCAATCCCAGTTGCCGTGCTAGAGGGTCCAAGGAACATTTCCTCCGCACGCCATGGGGGTCTGAGTTTTGGCTGATGATTCCTGCTGCTCACCCTCGCCTGCCCAGCCCGCTGCATGGAACATCAAAAGAGACATAATGGGAATGCCCCATTCCCCATAAATGGGACAATCCTCTTGTCTGAGTGACTAATTAATTGTCATTATTTTCTCATGACATTACCAACACACGCTGCTCCTGCAATGAGGCAGCCGTTACGCTGTGAAATGCTGAAGCCAGGACTGTAGAACATGTTAAAAAATATTAATCTACAAATGAAAATGATTTTAATTGGATTCTGCCTGGGGGGTCGGGTCACTGTTACGTTTTCAATCAGAGTTGTCCAGTCAGCAAAACAGGCGGTGCAGCCTTTTCAAATTGGAACGGCAACTGGCTGCAAGAGGTTAATAGGAATGTTGGAAAATAAATAGGTTATTGATTGATAATAACAATAAGCTGACTCCTGTTCTACCTTGCTGACCTTCCTTCACCCAATCTTACAGAAAACTCTGTTAGCATCTAATTATGGATTGCCTTACAATGCTGTGTATTAATGAGAGTGCACCACCGGGCGGAGCTCAGCAAGCCAGTCTCATCTGAGAACTTGCCTGCCCCATGCGTCGGTGATGTGATCCCCTGGCTGGGAGGAGATCATGCTTGGGCAGCATTCAGACATGCTTTGTGGCGCTCTCCCGGCAGCGATGGCTGGGCAGGGCTTGCCTTGCTCCCTGGCTCCCCTTCACCCCCACGCCCTGACAGCAGGGTTCTCTCTCCCAAGACAGGGCTGCGCAAAGAACTCCCGCAGGCTGCGTGGGAGATGCCCGGCCCCGGAGCTGGTATCTGGTGAATGGAGACGTGCAGATGCACCCTAGCCAGTTATTCCACTCTGTCCGGCCCCAGCGGACATTGCGGTGAGCCGGGTATGAACCCTGCCGGGCTGCTCAGAATATGTCAGCCAAAAGCGTCACATTCAAGTGGCGAAAATGAGGCTCCTGTGCAGATTTGGGCACCTAAGAAAAGTGAGTGACCCAGTGTCCAGCGCTGGTGCACACCTGCAGCTTCCTGGGCTTCACCAGGCAGGGCGGGTGCTCAGTGCCCAGCAGCCAGACTGGCAGCTTCAGGCGAGTGCCAAATCCCGCTCGCAGGAACGGAGTCCCCGTCACACCTAGCACGGGAGAGAGAAGGGCTCCAGCATGGTCGGCAGCTCAGCCCCACCCCCGGCTTTCGTCCTCACGAAGCACAAACCCGACCTGCGGGAGGGTTCGCCAGCAGCTCCACCTTGCAGCTCGGTGCCGTTTAGAATGGCACACAGCCGGGTCCTGGCCACCCCAGCGCAGGGCACTGGCAGGTGGGCTGCACCGCTCTGTACCGGGGCAGCCAGCAAGGTGAGGGATTGGGGCATCAAAACGCAGCTCGAAGCTCGCCCTTCGTCCCTGGCATTCCAGGCAGATGAACAGTCACAAGTGCCAGCTAGATGTAGGCCCAGTATAAGGTTCCCTCCAAATGGAGATGAGCCCAGAAGGGGTCAGCAATGGGGAGGAAAGTCGAGTGGGGTTTTGAGTCCACTAAGGTGGGGGTGCTCTGAAGTCCCCCTGCCCCCAGATGCTAGCTCCGGGGCCCTGGCACACACAGAATTCAGAGAGCGTGAGGGAGAACGGCAGAATCCATCCGGCCCTGGGAAGCCTCCAGCTGGAACAGAGCAGAGCTCTGCCCAGCTGGGGTGCCGAGCTCTGAACAGAAAGTGAAAACTCTGCCCATTCCACAGGCCCTGGCTGTTCCCTTGAGGCCTCCAGATCAACCTCTGCAGAGGTGGAGAGGATGGGCTGGTGGTTAGCGCACTGGGCTGTGTGCTCAGCTCCACCACTGACAGCATGGGGGCCCTTGGGCAAGTCTCTCAGTGCCTCACTTCCCAGCTGTAACATGCGTGCAATGACACCTCCTTTTGGTACTGAGACTGTAGCTTTCTGGGGGGAGACCCTGTCCAATGGGGCTTCGATCTCAGCTGCAGCCTTGAGGCACGCTTGCAATGCAGGGAATAGCGATAGGAGGGGCTGGAGGTGCCGTCTCGACAGCTGCCATCTAGTTAACAATAGTTTGGACAAACACATTGTTAGCGCTGAAATAACCAACAGGAATTTTCTTCTTAATATACTAGGGAGTCCCCCATCATCCTAGACAACCTCACTTCATCCTATACATGATTCTCCACCACAGGAAACCTATATGATCAAGCAGCCAACAATATTTGCTAGGACAATGGCTCTCAAACTTTTTTTACTGGTGACCCCTTTCACACAGCAAGCCTCTGAGTGCGACCCCCCCCCCTTATAAATTAAAAACACTTTTTTATATATTTAACATCATTATAAATGCTGGAGGAAAAGCGGGGTTTGGGGTGGGGGTTGACAGCTCGTAACACCCCCCATGTAATAACCTCACGACCCCCTGAGAGGTCCTGACCCCGAGTTTGAGAACCCCTGTGCTAGAATGATAGAAGGTGGGTTTTCATTTAAATGGGCTTTTAACTAGTTAATAAACAGCCTGCTCTATAAGCTAGACAATCAGGGAGCATTGCTTATTAGGCTGAATGATCCAGCGGCTTTTCTTTTGTAAAGTGACCAAGGCTAAAAGAATGGTGGTTTTTTTCAAGGTGCTGTAAAAAGGAACCAAAATCACCCACAGATGTAAGCAAATCACAACTTATTCAGTTCAGGTTGCTGTTAGCTGCGGCTGCTGCATTCTTTGTTTCTGGCTAGAGATAAATATTTGTTCTGGTTCCCAGCCAAATCACAGCCATTGTCTTCTTCCACAAAGGTAAAAGAGGAAGGACGGTGGCTTTACATGCACGGAAGTTTGGAACTGATATTTTAATTGCTTCAAGACGGGCCAGGGACCTCACAGCATAAGCTTCTGCTTTATTCATTATTTCACATATGGTTTTCAACTCTGTTTGCTGCAAGATATGAAATAGTCATAACCACCTGGAAAACAGGTGACATTTCACTAGGCCTGTGCTACTCTCCCTTTGAATAAAGCTATTACCTAGCATGGAGATAAGCAGCCACCTAAGAGGCCAGGGTTACCAAGATATTAGTCAGGATGCTAAATGCCATGGCGTAAAACCCTGGGACGCCCTGTAAGTGTATTTAAAACCCATCCCTGCTTCAGTGACAGTGTCCCCACTGAGTCCCGCACTGTGCAGGTTTTGGGGGCGCCCGTCTCTCCTGGGGAGCAGGCAGTTACTGGGTTACCTGTGGGACTGAAAATTCCACCCACATGTTTTGATTGAGGCTGTGGTTGGGGCAACCAGTCGCTAATAGCAGCTGCCTCCTTCACCTGTTTCCCCAGGCTTCTGGGGAGGTAGGGGGGCGGAGGTGTGTCAGCAGTGATTGGGGATGAGGATCTGGGGGCGGGGGAAGTGGGACGATGGGGCAGGAAGGGGTTGGGGTGGTTCTGTTTTCTTCTTTAGGGTCCATGGGCACAGTCCTGCTTCGGCCCCTGGTTCGTGATTGTTTTAGCAACAGGTATTTGATGTAAATGTTGTTATACCATCCAGTGCTCTTGATGCAGCTAGTAGTCAAGTAAACAAACTAGCTAATACAGACGTGCGAGAGAGAGAGCATGCTCCTCAGGAGTAGATATAGTGGAAGGGAAGCCATCCCAAGACCACAGCAATGGCTGTGGATATTGTGCTCTTAGCAGGAAGGTACTTACAGTCCTACAGTTGCAAGAGCTATTACCACTGACTGGAAGGACCCACAGGCTTAAAGTCAAACACTTTACTTAAGTGCATTGCTGGATCGGGGCCGGAGCACTCAGAGCCGGGGGGGGGGGGGGGGACGGACGACCACCACTATGTCTCGACTTCTGCAGCTGCTGCCCTAATGTGTTGCCTGCTCCGGTGTACTGCTCACCCAGCCTTGAGCGCTGTGCTGCACCACGGAAATAAAAGGCCCATGCGGCCTGCATATTAATACTTCTGCTGGCTGGCTAGCCTGATAAATGTAACTGATATGCAGTGGGTGTGATGTGCGTGAGTTAATGTTACTACAAGAACCTTAACGTTGGCAGTTCCTGACTTCTTGTGTTTATAGATGTTGCCATGTTGGACTGCTGCAGGCCCGGGGGTGAGGGCTGTATTTAATCCAACAGCTTCTTCATCTTTCATGCCTTATTGAATCCAGGGATCTCAAAGCACCTCATGAATAATTAATTAACGAATCGCCTCTGAGAGGCGAGGAATGTTGTCCCTGCTTTACAGATGGAGCTATGAAGCAAAGTAAGGTTCAGGCCTGGTCTGCACTTAAATATTAGATCAACCTCGCTACATCGCTCAGGGCTGGGTGTAGACAGAGCGAGGTCCACAGAAGAATTCTTCTGCCTCTTGGAGAGGGGGGTTAACTGTAGTGGCGGATAAAGCCCTCCTGCCAGAGTAGGATTCATAGGATTGCCAACTTTCTAATTTTTGAAAACCTGATCCACCTCTGACCCCTGCCACCACCTCTTCCCCTGAGGCCTTGCCCTGCTCCCTCCTCCCCCTTCCCCATTGCTCAGTCCTCTCCGCCTCCCTCCCCCAGCTCCCTCTGCTCTGGGGCTGGGACAGGAGCTGCGGCCTGATGTGGAGTCCCGCTGGTCGGAGGCAGCCCCGGCTGAGCAGGGTCTGGCGCAGGTTGATGGCCTGGCACCTCCCGGGCCCACAGTAACTGGACTTTTGGTGTCCGGTCAGGGCATCTGACCGGATGCTGCCCAGTCCCCTTTCTGACCGGGCTTTCCAGTTGAAAACTGGACACCTGGCTACCCTAAGTAGGAAGCCTCTCGCTGTGTCGCTGTGGCAGCTGGACTGTCGACAGGGCCCACGCGACTGCGCAGTAGCACCCCCGTTGTCCCGCCAGGGTAAGACTGTTTCAGCTTCCCGGCAGAGTCTGTTCCTGCTACAAATGGAGGGTCCGGGCCAGGCGGAGCGTCCAGTCACACATACTATTGCCCACAGCCCAAGAGAATCCATCAAGTGACCCAGACGTATTCCCCAGTCTGTCACAGTAACAACCCTCGATGGGAATGCTGCCCAAAGGGCCCAGGCCTGGAGAACGTTCCGGAAAGAGCATTCATTTCGTACTTTTCATCTTTCTTAACATTTCCAGACTATTCAGTCACTGGAGTGTGTGCTGTGGGAGTGAGCAGAGACCCCAAGTCACTGAGGTTGGGGAGAAACATGGCTCAGGGAGGGTTATTTCAGCCCTATGGTGAGTTCAGTGAGAGGGGCGAGCCGTGCTCGGTGACATTTGGGTCACACTGAATATCCCCATGCCGGCCCTCCAAGGTGCTGGGTGCATTCAGCTCCCACAGACGTCACTGAGGGCAGAGGGAGCTCAGCAGTTTGCAGGATTTTGTTCTACTAGCCTGAGAACCACATCTTCTGTTAGGAGCTTTGGAGAGTCAGAGCACACAGTGCTCCCATCACACCCATGGTGGGGAACGTGCCGACACAGGCCAGGTTCACTCGATGAAGGGGTGACAGTTGTGGGGAGCGGGGAATAAATCTCTAATGTGTCTTTAAAACTCAGTTTGTATCTAGTCTGTGACCAGAAACAACTGAAATCCCTCTGGGCATTGCTTGGCAGCACCATAGGGCACAGGTAAATCAGGACACCCTCATTGCCCACTGCCGTAGCTTAGTTTGTCTGAATTTCTTTTATGTGTCACTTACATTGTGAATTTCCTGGGTTTATAACACTTGGTTTGGGACAATTCTAACATCCCTGGGATGTATTTTACCCTAACATGACTGACAAACATGCTCCATCGTGACATAGCTCGTGCCTGGGAACTTCTCTGCACAGTGGGAACCTCGCCAGTCACAGTGATGAGAAGGCAGCTGTATATTGTATGAGTACAACGACTTGACATTTTTCTAAAGAAAAGTTTTTTCGTCAATAAGAAATTTTTCGTGAAAACTTGTTGACAGTGTCACAACCTGTCATTTCGCAGAACACACGTTGTGCTGTATTTTAAAAAGTCCAAAAGTTTTATCAAAACCAAAAGTCAGGAACCAGGTCAATGTTTTTGATAAAAATCCTGCCTCCCCAAAAGAAAATGCAAAAAAACCCCAAATTAAACAAACCAAAATGGGACCAAAACAAAAGCACCATCAGAATGTTGAAGTCTTGCACGACACTCGTTTCTCAGGTTGCTACCAGCTCTAGTGACAATGATTCCACAGCGTCCTGCTGCAGACCCTGGGCCAGGCACTAGCTGAGGGGTTGGAAAGAGACTTCCCCTGGGGACAGGTCCTTTCATTAAGTGCCCATAAGTGGTTTTTTGCTCCTTCCTCTGAAGCCTCTGATGCTAGAGGCAGGATTCCAGGCCAGAGTGTGGCAATGCTGTGTCCCCATTGCAGCCAGTGGGACTCCCTGCCAAAGTAAATGGTCCTCCAGGAGATTCAGAGCTACAGGAGCTGTCCCCAGCCTAGGTGGTGGAGCTCTCCATCTGTGAGTCCCATCAAGCCTCCTCATCGCCTGCTCTCAGTCTGGAGCAGGGAGCCGCGCTGTTTACAGATGTTACCATAAACGCCCTGTATCAATTTCACAGAATTACTTTGTAATTTGATGCAAATAAGCAGCATTTCTCTTGCTTACACACGTTTTCTGTCAACATGTTTTTGAGGAACTTGCTGTGACATGTGAAAACGCTGCTGACTTGGGTAAAAATAAACACTGCAATTCAGATGCATTCTGTCCGCAAACAGCCTGGTAGGGGGTGAGCTGCACCCAGGCCCCATTCCAGCTGTGTAGATGGAGAGCCACTTCCCAGGCTGCATGTGCCTGGCAGTCCACATTGCATCTCACCAAGAGGAACATCCAGCCTTCTTCCCCGAAAAGGTCAACTGCCTCCAAGAGATGGCTTCTCGGGATGCAGGAAGCAGGTGCCATGCACAGAGCCAGGACCACAGCATCCACCTTCTGCTCACCTGGCCACCTGGCCCTACAGCAGGTACTGAGGGAGACAGAGCCACCACCAGGAATCTAGATTACTCCCTGTGCACCCCGGCTCTGTTCCCTCCCTGCCTTAGTCAGTATTTATGTGCAGCCTCCCGGAGAAAGGGGCTTAGCTGCCGGCACGGTGCAGATGGCGCCAGGTCTGTGTCACTCCCAGGCTGCACCTACCCGCTGCCTGGCTGAGACCAGTGTGTGGCCAAAAAGAAGCGGCTGAAGTTAACCCCAAGCAGACTGGGGGGATGTTGGCAGGCAGAGGGAAGAGCTTCCTGTCTGCACCAGTCAGACCTAAATCCCCAGTCATGAGGACAGCCCATCATCTGGGGGTGCTGCTCAGCTCCCCACAGGCCCAGAGCTCCCTCATCTCTGCATCTGCAGGGAATGCTGCCCGGCCCGGGCTCTGTGCACCCGCTGGGCAGGACACATTGAAAATCCCATGTGGAACTCTGCTTGGGTCCCAGGGGATTCCAACCCAAACCCCGCGGAGGGACGCTCTGATGTGAAGCCAGGCACTGAGGGGAGAGTCACAGTCCAGCCAAAGCCCCATTAGCCCCTGTGGCCCACCACCGTCGATGTAAAATGGGAATTTGGAGTGAACCACCCAATAAATGTACAGACTTGGCTCGTTGCGAAGGCTCTTGGTCAGGTTTATTGCTGACGAAGCAGGGTGCTAGTGACCCAGCTCAATGGTTACAGGTCCACTAACAACTAACTGAGCTCGTGACAATGGACCGGCTCAGTCAGTGGTGGGACTTTCCACTATCCCCTAGGCCAGACAAAGACACACGCTCTGAGGTACATCTTCACACAGCAATACAAACAAGTGACATATCATCCTTGACCTATCAGGGCGCCACCCACTGCCTTGTACCTGTAGATTCGATCAAAACATCTCTATTTATCATGCTCTCATCCTGACCTGATCCTTAAGATGGGCCAGCATGTTTTTGTTATTTTGGGGGGATGTATTTATCAGGGTGTCCTGGTACCACCTTCTGGAACGTGCTTGTGTGAGTGTTTTTGCCTAGCACCTCTTAGCAATATGTGTTTTTACAATATCAACCCTGTTCTTGCCAAATTCCGTGAGCAGGGCCTGCCTCTTGCTCACAACTTAACTTTGCTTTATATTAGCAAGTTTTGACCAGGACTTTAGTTCAGGCCTCAGGCCTCATACCAAGCCTCCAATACAAGGCCTTATGTCTCGGGCCCTCTTCTTACTACAACCACCAAGCAGCAGGTGCCCCCCCGCACCACCTCCTGGCAGGGGGAAGTTTGCTGGTTCCATCTGGTTTCGGCCGCTCTGCTGTGTCACTTGACAATACTCCTTTTCCTTCCAGCTCCAGAGCTGCTTGTGCTGCGCGAGGGGGGTCTCCTGTGGCAACTTGCACAATCGGACATGCACACTCCCCCCACTCACACTCACTAAGGCACACACACCTACTTGCTGCGTTTGTGTTGGACACCCCCAGAGGTAGAGAAAAGAGGTGGATAAAGTAACAAAGTGAACTCCCTATTTCCCAAACGAGAAGTGGGTGAACTCAGTTTACCCAGGTTGACGCTATCCTGTGCCACTGGGTGCCCCAAGACTTCATCTGAAGCTCTGCGCTAGGCCCCGGCAGCTGCCCCCTCCTCAGCCCCTTTTCATCTCTACGTAGCGGGAGAATTTAGGCATTGAACTTGCAGCTCGGTGCATTCACAAGGCCTCCCACTCTCCTCCAGTCGGTCTCTCCGCACCTCCTCTTGCCTGCCTGCTCCGGGGCTTGCTGAGCCTCTGCAGAGCCCAGCGAAAGCAGCTGACCTGACTCGTCTTTTGTAACTTTCCTTCACTGTCAGCTCCTTTAGGGCCCGGCAAACTCCGCGGTCAGGAGAGGGCCGCTCTGAGCAGGGTCCTGGCCCCAGGATCTCCGGCACACCAGGCACTCCTGGCTCCGACCTTGCTCCCTTGCTCAGTGGGACTAGTACTGCTCCCCTGCTGCGGGCTGGGAGGGTCCAGCCCTGTTTCCAGATCACTTTGCAACAAACCAGGCTAGGGTGTGTTGAGCACAGGGCATGTCGTGGGCAGGCCCGGCGCCCTGCAGTGCTAACAGAGCAGCGGGAGCTCCTGATCTACACGCATACGACACGATCCTGCCTGGAACGTGGGAGGGAACCAGGGCAGGCCTGAACACCCAGCCCCCCTCACCTCCATGCCAGACACACACTCTGCTCTGCCCCAGCCCCCTTGGACCTGCCCCCTGAGACCCTGCCCGCCCCCGGCACCCTCTCCTCCTTACGGGCATTGCTTCCAGCGGGCCCCGGAGCGCAGACCAGCCACACACTCAAACCCTCTGCAGACTCATGGTTCCTAGCCTGGCTTGGTTGCTGCATGTCTGTTGCAGCCCTGTCCCTCTCCCTCGCATGCATGCATGTCTGTTGAATTGTGAGTCCCGGGGCAGGGACCCTGTCTATCACTCTCTGAGCGCGCTGCTCAGGATCCAAAATAATAACAATTCATGTCTTGCGGTTCTTCAGGTAGCTCCACCTCTGACCCCAGTGACCAGCCAACCTTCATAGAGCAAAGTACTGTTTATTCAGAACAAAATCATTACAGAGAAAACATATGTTAAAAACGGTAAGCAGCTTACCAGGCAGGCAGCCCTCTTCCCCAGGGAGACCTTGGCAGGTTCCAGCGTCCGCAGGGCCTGGTCACAGCGTCATGCCGGTTGCTGTATCAGGTGAGAGTGATGTCCTTCGCTAGGTCAATTTGCACCGGTTGCCTTTCTTGTCAGTCTCTTGAGCTGGGTTAAACCAGGAGATGCTGTTTCCCCTGGCGGGGGATAAGGCTTCTCCAGATCGATTACCACCCTAAAGATTTGCATTGATTACCCTCCCCCCCTCTCCCCTCACTTCCCCTCACCCCAGGGACTTTCATTCCTTCAGGAAAATCCTGTAACCCCCCAGGGAGTTGAAAACAACCCCTAGCCTATACAGATACATGTAACTTTTACAGAGTTAATACTATACATCTCTGAATATCTCACGATTCTATAGCTCCGCTCATGGGCTGCCAGCTCCTAGGTACGTGTCTCCCCATCCCGTCCCCGCTTTGCAAGCAGAGGCTAACAATACAAGGTAAGAGGGAAAACCGAGTCACACATTTTGTCACAGGAATGAATCAACGTTCCCAGTTCCCCACAGCTGCTTTACATTGGGACAGTGTGTCATGCCATGCCAGGGGGCATGATGCTGTGATGTTGTTAAATCTCTGGGGGCTGCATGCCTGGGGTTAGTGGCTGGGATTTGCTCAGCGAGGCCTTAGGAGGGGGCATGTGCCTGGTTCTGTGTGAGTGAAGTCCACCTTGGTCCTGCCCCCTTCTTGGAGCTGCTCTCTGCTCCCTGCCTGCAGTGGGGTGCATCCCAAAAGAGCCAGCACCTGGCTCTGGAGAGAGACAGAATTAATGCACTAATCTCAGCACCAGCCACTTCGGAATTGTTTTCCCTGCCAGTATCTCCCCTGCCCTCTGGAGAGAGAGCGCACCCCGCTCTGGTCACCCCCACTGCAGACCAGCCCCCGTCGCTTCCCCTGCAGGCGCTGAGGGGCGCTCTGTCTCTCAAAAGCTCAGCCAGCCCGTCAGCTCAGGGACGCGGCTGGGGCAGCAGGATGCCCTGAGCGCCAGGCCGCCAGCCGGCTGGTCCCGGGCAGGGCAGTGCCAGCAGGAAGGGTCAGCCCTGGCTCTGAACTGTCCCAAATGTGCTACTGTGAGCGATTCCCACGACCAGCACCTGCCACGTGTCGCTACGGCCCCCACCCCCGGGAGGCAGGCAACGTGCCGGGGGGAAGCCCACGGTGTGGGTGCTTCCCTGGACCTCTCCCCTCGCTGCTTCTTCCTTGTCTTCCGGCTCCCAGCGGTGGCTTCCCCAGGGCCCCTGCCGGAGACTCCCACAGAAGCAGCTGCCCTGCGGTGCACACGGGGCTGCAGCAGGCTCAGCAGCTCGGGTTCGTGCCAGTCCGGCCTGCCCAGAGCCAGGCAGAGGCAGCCGGCGCTAACCAGCTCATCTCCAGCGTCAGCACTGACAGGAGATACCGCTGCCTGCACGGCACCTGGGACAGGGGCTTTCCTAGTGCAACAGCACCATCTGCTGCCCCCTTGCCAGAGGCCCAGCGGCACGCGGCCGGCCGGGGACGGGGTGGGAGGCAGCTTGGTAGTGTGGCCCCCGCGTGATTCACAGGCCTCCCCCAGCGTCACAGCAGGAGAACCCCAGCACACGCGCTGCAGCCTGGCTGGAGGCAGGTTCCTGTGCAAGCGGGGGCGTTTACCCCGGGCTGGGGGCTGGCCCAGGCCTAGGCACCACTGACACCCCACTTGAGCCTGTTGTGAGGGCTGCAGTGGGATGTGTGTGATGCTGGGCCCAGGGGTGAATGTCACCCAGTGATCTGACTGTAGCCCAGCCCAGCGACACGGCTGTAGCCCAGCGACACGACTGCAGCACTGGGACACGACTAGGGTGACCAGATGAAACGGACAAAATATCGGGACACATGGGGGAAGCAAAAAAAAAATAAAATAAAATAAAATAAAATACAATAAAAGCGGCCGTGCATCGGTCGGGACGTGGGACAAAGAACTAAAAATCGGGACAGTCTCGATTTTATCGGGACGGCTGGTCACCCTAGGCACGACTGCAGCCCTGGGACACGACTGCAGCACAGCCCCTGCTGTTTGAAGGTTCGCTGTTCTCGGAGGCAGCTGTCTGTGTTTCTAACTGATACCACCCAGGCCCGCAAACCCTCCCTGCTGGCCACTAGGTGTTTGCTGCTGCGACTCCGGCCTTATCCTCATGCCGCGGCCAGCGTGGAGGGCAGGCCCTGCCCAGGGCGTCTCCCTGCACTGACTCTTAGCGCGAAGCACTCTCTGTGCAGCCAGGGGAGCGAGCCGCGCAGACTCTGGGTTTATTGCCCTGCTTCTATAGACAGGGCAAGCTTCAAACCAGGGGCAGTGGCCCTGGGGGACAGGGGGTAATGTTCCTACAATGGCAATGTTGTGGAGCTCTATCCCCGCCACATAAACTTGTGCACACCCAGCGGGGCGGGGCAGGGCAGGGGGTTATAGCGGGACTCAGAGGGGCAGGAACAGGCCCTGGAGGAAGTAGGAACCTCCGGGATCCTCCTGCCTAGCCTGGAGCCGGCTGCCCACCCCATCAGCTGCATCTCATGCCTCCCCACAGTCCACCTCCTCTCCCGGCACCCCCCGATTGCAGGGAGCTTCCGCCCCCCTGCTTCAAACCAGTCTATTTTATATCCTTACCTGCAGCCATACGGGAGGCAGTGCGGCCGGGGCCTGTGCGAACCCCTGGCCTGGCGCCGGGGGGATGTTCCGGGGATGCAGCCTGGCTGTGTCTGGCCCCGGAGTGCCAAGTGCTGGGGCAGGCTGGACTCACCTGCCAGACTCTCTGTGCCTGTTTCCTGATCACAGCCACGGGCAGCCAGTGTCCGCAGGAACAGCCGCTGTCCCAGGGGAGCCCAGAAGAGCCCAAACCCGCAGCTGTAAATATGAGCGTCTCTGAGTGGCTTTCTGGAGGTATTATGGCCAGTACCGTGCTGATCCTGGAGTCATGGATACTGCTGGCTTCACATGGCACCAGGGCATGGGGGCAGGCTCCAGGCATATGGGGCAGGCACCGGGGACATGGGGGCAGGCTCCAGGTGTACAGGGGCCGGCTCCAGGGGCATGAGGGTAGGCACCAAGGACATGGGGGCAAGCTGCCAGACATATAGGGGCAGGCAGTGAGGACATGGGGGCAGGCTCCATGGCATGGGGGCAGGCTCCAGGCGTATGGGGAAGGCACCGGGGACATGGGGGCAGGCTCCAGGCATATAGGGGCAGGCACCGGGGACATGGGGGCAGCTCCAGACATATAGGGACAGGCAGTGAGGACATGGGGGCAGGCTCCATGGCATGGGGGCAGGCTCCAGGCATACGGGGGCAGGCTCCAGGCATATGGGGCAGGCACCGGGGACATGGGGGCAGGCTCCAGGCATATAGGGGCAGGCACCGGGGACATGGGGGCAGCTCCAGACATATAGGGACAGGCAGTGAGGACATGGGGGCAGACTCCAAGGTATGGGGGCAGGCTCCAGGCGTATGGGGGCAGGCATCGGGGACATGGGGGCAGGCTCCAGGCACAAAGGGGCAGGCATCTGGGGCATGGGGGCAGGCTCCAGGGTATAGGGGCAGAGTCCATGCTGGTTGCAGCTCCCAGTCTGGGTACATACGAGTTTCCCTGTGCCTGCTGGAGAAGGCAGGCAGCCAGAGCCCCCTACTGCTGGTGCTGTGGTTTGGAGCCGCCAGTGCCAGGCTCTGTAAAACACACACGTCCCCTGGCGAGGGGAGCCCCCGTCTGAGAGCTGGAGCCGGGGCAGAACAGACCCTGGGGATCCGGAGAGGGGGAGTCACTTCGCCGTCAGCTCTGTTTTTACGATGAGATCAGCGTGCTGACCACAGCGTGTGTTGCCAAGGCCTGGGCCCAAGACCGGTACCTTGTGGCCAAGGTCCAGGCGCCTGGGGCTGTTCGAAGCTCTGCCGATGCCTGACTGGGTGACCCTGGGGCTAGGGCTGCCAACTTTCTCATCGCTCAAAACCGAACACCCTAGCCCCGCCCCTTCCATGAGGCCCCACCCCCTGCCCTGCCCCTTCCCCAAGGCCCCGCCCCCCACTCTCTACATTCCCCCTCCCTCCCTCCCTCTCCTCCACCCACACTCACTTTCAGTGATTTTGGCCAACAGGAGAGCGGAGCCGATGCTCAGGGCGAGGGCAGGGAGTGGAGCCCCTTGCCCCCCTGCCTAGGAGCTGGATCTGCTGCTGGCCGCTTGCGGGGCGCAGCTCGGTGCCAGGACAGGTGGGGACTCGCCTGCCTTAGCCCCGCAGCACCGCCCGGTCAGTGGTGCTAACTGGAGCTGCCAGGGTCCCTTTTTGACCGGGTGTTCTGGACGAAAACCGGTCACCTGGTCACCCTACCAGGGGCATCGCTGCATCGCTCAGCTCCCCGCGGCTCCACAGGGACAAAATCCTTCTGCCCTCTGCCTGGACTCCTGGGAGTGCAAGCTCTGTAGCTGTGTGTGTCTCCCCCATGTCTGCGCCCCCCACTGCCAGGGGGCCCAGGGCTCAGTGCTATGGGGTCGCAGATCAGCAGCGTTCATAGGGTCAGGCCAGCAGGAGCAGGTTGATTTTCATTGTCCCCGGCGCTGGCTTCAACCAGACAGCACCCCCCGCCGTGCCGAGCCTCGCAGGCCCCCCGGGTCAGTGTGCTGGTGCCCCCCTCCCGCAGTGCTGCTCTCCTCTGGCGTGTGTGCCCCTTGCTTTGCTGCACGCTTCTCCCCATGAGGCAAGGCTGAGGGAGCTGGGATTATTTAGTCTGCGGAAGAGAAGAATGAGGGGGATTTGATAGCTGCTTTCAACTACCTGAAAGGGGGTTCCAAAGAGGATGGCTCTAGACTGTTCTCAATGGTAGCAGATGACAGAACGAGGAGTAATGGTCTCAAGTTGCAGTGGGGGAGGTCTAGGTTGGATATTAGGAAAAACTATTTCACGAGGAGGGTGGTGAAACACTGGAATGCATTACCTAGGGAGGTGGTGGAATCTCCTTCCTTAGAGGTTTTTAAGGTCAGGCTTGACAAAGCCCTGGCTGGGATGATTTAGTTGGGGTGGTCCTGCTTTGAGCAGGGGGTTGGACTAGATGACCTCCTGAGGTCTCTTCCAACCCTGATCTTCTATGATTCGATGACCTTCCCTGGCTCTGGCCCCTCTTCTCCCCACTTCCTAATAGCTTCCCACCATCCCCACCCTGCCCATTCCCATTCCCACCCCCAGCCCAGGCCTGGCTGTCACAGACAGACCGCTTCCCCAAAGTGTGATGGTGACTAGCAGAGCAGGTGCCATCCATGCTGGGGCTATGTCCCCCCTGTCAGTGTGCGGGGGGGACAGGGACGCCAGGCTAGCCTGCCCCGGTGGGTGCTCCACATTCACAGTGGCTCCACGCTGTCCGTCCGGCTGCCGGAGGCGGAGATGGTCCCTTAGCGGATATAGATTGCCCTGGTCTCCTCCGCGGCATTGGCCTCTGGGTGCATTTCGCTGCTCTGGGGGCCGCGCGCTGGGCACCCCGGGAGCTGGAGTCAGCCCCCAGCAGGTGCTGACTGCCCTTGGCTGTCACACGCTCGCCCCTGCCAGCGTCCCGCATGCTGCACCAGCCATAGCTCAGCCATGTCTGAGACACTGGCCTGCCCAGTCCTGCTGCTGTCTGCACCCTCTGCTCACTGTTACCGGTTCTGGGCAGGTCCCAGGCCCTGGGGGGCTAGTCAGGCCCAATCTGGCCTGTTGCTCCCTCAGCCCAATCCTGCCCTGACCTCACTGGAGTGCAGGCTGTCAGAACGTGAGAGCTCTGGGCCTGGGGCATGTCCATCTCCAGCTTGTTTTCTTGGTCCTGATGTTAACACCTAGGGGTAGGCGTAGCAGGGCTGGCGGGGTGGGCTGCAGATTCAAACCGCCCAGCAGGGCCTCAGGTTCTCTGCCCTTGGCTCCCGCTGCAGCTTCAGTAAGAGAGTCATTGCTGGGCCACACGCAACGATCTCTTCAGCTGCAGTCGCCTCCCGGGGCTTTCTGGTAGCCGGGCTGTCCAGGTTCCCGGGCCCAGCACCTGCGCAGCTCTTGGGCTGACGCACAGCAAACCCCGGCCTGGCAGCAGCAGCAGCTTCCTTCGCTCTGCCCCTTCCTGCTGGGAGGGAAAGGGGGCAGGGAGCACCCACCTTGGCGCCACACAAAGACACGGGGCTGCAGAGGCATTTGCAGAGTTGACATGTTTAGAGCAGACGTTACAGGCTTGAGCCAGTGGTCACCGTCCATCGGGAGCCCCAGGCACACACACAGCCAGGGCTGTTCACAGATCCGCGGCATGCCTGCTGGCGCTGGTTTTCTCCGCGGGCAACACCCGTGGGGCCAAGAGCCTGCTTCTCCAGAGCCGCACAAAGGCCGGTCCCAGCTGTGTGATGTTCTCTCCCCAACCCCTCTCGGCCCCCCCCCAGGCATCAGTCTGACAGGGCTGCGGGAAGGGCCTTGGGCTGGATGCACTGGCCTTTGGGGCCGTGCTAACTGGCCAGGCTGTTAATTCTCCTTGGTGCTGGGCTGCTGGGGGATGCTCTAACTGACTGGGCTGCAGGGTGCCAGGGCTCGTCACCCACCGCATTACTATTATACAGAGCTAACACTCCATGAAAGTGAGATGCACAGCGAGGGGCAAATCTCCCAGGGCTGAGGCTGTAGAAATACTCCAGGGCTTGGGTGCTTCTGGGGACCTGACCTGAGCTGTCCACACCCCATGCAGACCTGAGCTGGCGATCTTATGAGGCCAGCCTGCCTGCCTGCCATTCCAGAGCCCCAGCCATTTCAGATCCAGTCCTGCCCAGAGAACAGAAGACGCAGAAGGGAGAATATAGGGAACCAAATTCTTATACCCAGTTCCAGTTAAAGCTCACCTTGGGTTCAGGCCAGGTTTGGGTTGGGCATTATTCTACTGGCTCCAGGTCACCCAGCCCATCAAAGGCTTTTTCCTGTTACTTGGAAAAATTAGTGGCAGTGGGATCCACTTGATTCTTTTCCTCCGGGGACCGCAGCCCCAGACTCTTTCCCCCACGTTTGCTTCTAGGAAGCCTAGTCCAGCCTCTGGTCCTCGCAGCTCTGCAGGCATGTGTGCCAGGGATTGTCTAGCATTTAAATAAGGCAGCTTTGCATCTCATTTCCCCACAACTCCCTTTGCATCGCTGCTGCTCATAGACCTTTGTGTGGTACAAAAGCTCTTCTGAAACAGGTTCCTGACCAGTGAATAAGAACAATTGTATCTGAACTGTTCAGGTGAGCACGCCATCAGCAAAGGCAGTCATTTCCACGGGGGCGGTCTCCATTCCCCACACGAGCAGCGGCCCATGGCAGACCCTGAAGGGGAGTGGGTATCCGGAGGAAGAGAACAATCTGGTTCTGCTAGCAGCAGGTTTCTCTTTGCTTTGGGGTTTTTTATCATCTTAATTTTTCCCCTAGAGCCCTTCCGTTTGGAATGCTATGGGCCTCGCTCTGCTTCCTGGCTGATCCTACCCCGTGAGTGAGCCCGACTCAGAGAGTAGAGGGGAGAGGGTCAGGCCCTGGGTTGTTCCCCACTTGTCAAATGCACCCCTTGCTTATGAGATGCTTCTGCAATGGGAGTTTTGTTTCTGCTGTGCAAGAGAAAGGAGCCCTCCAATGCGCAGTGAGAACCAGGGCCAGAACCGGCCCACACCCACCTATGGGTGGCTCTGCACAGAGACACAAGGACCTAGGGCAGAGGATGGAAGGTCCGAGCCTTGTGGCGAAACCGCAGCGATTAGGTCATGAGACCATAAAGCAAAGGCCTGTCCCGAATGGCCCAGTGCCCTATAAAGGTGCCACTGTACAATACACGGGCAGAAACAAACCAAGGGGCCACGAGCCCCTGGTGCTGCTCCTGGCTTGGACCTTTGGCTATGTAACAACTGCCCCAACACGGGCTGGCAGCGGTGACTGGGTCTAAGGCCTTCTGCTCAAAAATCCCAGGCCACTACCGCCTGGGCAGAAGGAACAAGCTTAGCGGTGAGCGGCTTTTATCCTTCTTGAGCACCAGCCGCTAGAGGGAGACACTGCACAAGCCGCAGCTGCAGGATGAGGCCCAGCTGGGGCCTGAGCACCCTGACGCCAGTGGGAGCCAGCCAGAGCTGCGGGTGCTCGGCACCCCTGTGAGCCAGGAGTGCAGATACCTGGATGTGTAGCTAGCAGCTGGGGCCGATGAGTTTTCGGGTCTTTGCGGACGTCCTGCTGGAAGGCCTGTCACTTCCTGGGGTGGGGCAGCTGTTGGGATGCATGAGTTTCCGATCCCGCTGGGAGGGATGGGGGGAGTGAACAATAACCAACCAGCCCTCGGAAAGCCAGCCTCTGCCCCCTCCTCCAGCCTCCGTCCCACTGTCCTCCTGGAGTAAGGGGCTATCAGAGGGGAGCTCAGGCGGCCCGAACTCATTCATGCATCGTTATCCCATCCCACGGGGCAGCTCACTCAAGGCCACCCGGCAAAGCGGGGGTGAGAGGCAAGGAGTTCCCGCCCCAGCCCTTTTGCAGAGCCTCTCGCCCACTACAACACCCTGTCCACTCCAGCAGGGAAAAGCACAGGGGACAGGCTGCGGCCAGGGCCAGCAAAGCCGGGCAGCTGCCCCCGCTGAGCAGTGAGAGGAGCATGCGGCTCTGGAGGCTGCCCGTGGTGCTCGTGTTACTGGTTCCTCTGCAAGGTGCTGGCCAGGCCGTTAGTCCATGTGCTCTGGAAACCATCCCCTCCAGTGAGCCCCCGTCCAGCAACCGCCACCGCCCGGTCAGACACCAGCCCGGCCTCGAACTACAGCAGACCTAAGGCAGGAACGCAGCCCCCGTCCAGCCCCACCATCGCATGCAGGTAGCTTAGCTCCGACCCCTTCCTGAGCCTCACTAACGCCTCTCCCCAGGGGCAGCCTGCATGGGAACCTGTCTCTTGGGCAGCCCCCGCTGATTGCAACGGAGCCCGGTGCAGGCAGCATGGTCCAGCTAGCTCGGCCGCCCTCCGCACCAGGGCCCTACGAACCAGACACCAGAGTAACAGTCACTATCGGCGTGGGAGCAACACACACGCACCGAGCCATTGCACACACACGCACACACAGCCACCAGAGATACACACACAGAGCCATTGCACACACGCACACAGAGCCACCAGAGATACACACACAGAGCCATTGCACACACGCACACAGAGCCACTGCACACACACACAGAGAGCCATTGCACACACGCACACACACAGCCACCAGAGATACACACACAGAGCCACTGCACACACACGCACAGAGCCACCAGAGATACACACACCGAGCCACTGCACACACACACACAGAGCCATTGCACACACACGCACACACACAGCCACCAGAGATACACACACAGAGCCACTGCACACACACGCACAGAGCCACCAGAGATACACACACCGAGCCACTGCACACACACACACAGAGCCATTGCACACACACGCACACACACAGCCACCAGAGATACACACACCGAGCCACTGCACACACACACACAGAGCCATTGCACACACACGCACACACACAGCCACCAGAGATACACACAGAGCCACTGCACACACGCACACAGAGCCACCAGAGATACACACACAGAGCCATTGCACACACGCACACAGAGCCACTGCACACACACACAGAGAGCCATTGCACACACGCACACACAGCCACCAGAGATACACACACAGAGCCATTGCACACACACACACCGAGCCACTGCACACACACGCACACAGAGCCATTGCACACACACGCACACAGAGCCACCAGAGATACACACACAGAGCCACTGCACACACACACACAGAGCCATTGCACACACACGCACACACAGCCACCAGTGATACACACACAGAGCCATTGCACACACACACACAGAGCCATTGCACACACACGCACACACAGAGCCACTGCACACACGCACACACAGCCACTGCACACACGCACACACACAGCCACCAGAGATACACACACACACAGCCACTGCACACACACACACACGCACCGAGCCATTGCACACACACACACACACAGCCACCAGAGATACACACACACAGAGCCATTACACACACACACGCACACACAGCTATCAGAGATACACACACAGAGCCATTGCACACACAGACACGCACACACACACACACACAGAGCCATTCCACACACACACGGACACACAGAGCCATCAGAGATACACACACAGAGCCATTACACACACACACACATGCACACAGAGCCATCAGAGACACACACCACACACACACACAGAGCCATTGCACACACAGACACGCACACACACACACACACAGAGCCATTCCACACACACACGGACACACAGAGCTATCAGAGATACACACAGAGCCATTGCACGCACACACACACACACACACACACACACACACGGACACACAGAGCCATCAGAGATACACACACAGAGCCATTACACACACACACACACACATGCACACAGAGCCATCAGAGACACACACACCACACACACACACACACACGGCACCATCAGAGAGACACACGCAGAGCCTGGCGAAATGGCCCAGTGGCCTGGTCTGAGAGGCTGCGGAACCGTCTCCCAAGGCAAGGGCTGGGTGTGCCGTCGCCGGGATCACTGAAAAGCCAGCAGCAGGCTGTAATGTGCAATAGGGAACAATCAGGACAGAGGGAGACGTGACCAAACTGGCCCCTTCCGTCTCCCCTTTCTGCGAGGAGCAGTGAGCGGCTCTGGGCCCTGGGCTTAGTGCAGCTGCAAGGAAGGGAGCCGTCTCCAGGCTGCCCAGTCGAGGCAGTGCTGGGCCTGCAGCATCCTCCCCAAGATTTAGACTGCTGTCTCACTGGTCTGTCCATCTGTCTGTCTGTCTCCCCTCACACGCCTATTCACCTGGCCGTGGCCAGAGCTCTCTGGCTCTAGAGGGACTAGGAGCATCCCTCCCTAGAGGGCCCCATTCTACCCAGGAGCTGAAACCTGAGAGCAGCAAGGCTGTGGGATGGCAGGGATTCCCCCCCCCCCGCCCGCGGCCCCTGGAGACTGTGGGGCAGCCCCTGGGGGTGCTGGCAGCAGGGTTTGTGAAACCTGAAAGTGACAAGCTGGGGCACGAGCAGCCTGAGACTCGTCTGCAAGCTCCCTCTGTCGTCTCCCGGTCTCGCTCCCCGCAGGGAACATCAGACACTGCTCACCCCTGGAAACGGGGGCTGCCGGGCCAGCCCTTCCAGACAGTGTCTCGTCACCATCCGTCCCCCCATCCCTGGGGCCTCTGGCTCTCAGACTGCCCCTCTGGGCCTGCCCACAGCGACTGCGGGGCAGGGGAGAAGAGCAGTCCTGGGGGCTGTCACCTGCTCTGACTCTCCTGTACCCAGGAACACAGGACTTGCCGCAGACAAGCAGACAAATGGCCCTTCTAGGCTGGTTCCTGCCTCCCTCAGCAGCCAGCGTTACCTGGCCCAAGTGCCCCCGGCAGCAGTGAGGTGTGCGCGGCAGCTGTCCCGCTGAGCCCAGCGCTGGCCACCGACGCAGGGAGAGCGCCGTGCCTAATCCGCCGGGGTGAGGCCCAGAGAACAGGAGGAGGGGACTCTTGGGGGTCTGCCGTCGCTTGCTGGGGTGACCCTGCCCTGGATCTAAAACCTGGCCAGCCTCAGCACGCGGGGAGATCCCTGCTCCCCGATGTTAGAGCTGGAAGTGCTATTAGGCCAGCTAGCCACTGTCCTGAGGAAGGTCTGCCCCGGGCGGCGCTGCTGCCTGCCCCAGCTCTCCTGTCCCTCATCTCCAGGTTCCTACATGCTCCCCTGGGCCCCCTCATTCATCCCCTCCCTCCCTCCCCGCTCACAGGGCCAACTCCTGGGGGCTCCTGCCATCCCCCCTTAGCTGCAGGTTTTCACTTCTCCTCATACGCCAGCCCCAGCTCTCCCCTCGGCTCCCTCCACGTGCTGCCCAGCATCGTGCCAGAGGCCGGTCACGCCCTTGTCCCCAACGTGACGCTGCCGTGCAACATCCCCCAGCTCTCCGGTCTCCCTGGAAATCCATGTCGAGCCCAGCAGGCATAGAGCCCCACAGCCCCTGGAGGGAAATGGGGAGCCCAGCCTTGTGACCCGCTCAGCGGGGATCGCTGCCTGCCTGGGGGCCGAGAAGCAGCACAACGCAGGCCAGGAGCTGGGTCTGGAGCGGGCGGCTGCTGGTGACCCCCATGTTCCCTTGCCACGCTGGATCCCTGGAGTCACTGCGCTTGCACAGGCGGGGGGCAAATCTCTGCCCCTGCCCAGCCAGAAATGGGAAGCCACCTGAACCCAAAGGGCACCTGGGCGCCAAGCAGGGAACGTGCGCAGTGACAAGGAGCAGAGCAACAGAGCCAGCCAAGCAAAGCCGCCCATTCTGTAAGAACCTCTCCGTGTGCTCCCTGTCCCCGCCCTGCATCGCTGCCCTTGGCAGCCGAGGACCTTGCCGTGCAGACGGGAGCATACTTCTCCTGTGGAGACTGCAGTCTTCCCAGCGGCTCCTGCCCCTCAGGCCCCAGGGTTCCAGCCTGTGCAAACCAACAGACCAGAAGAGCAGGGGACCCAGAGAAAGTCAGGGAAGCTTCCAAATGCCGAGTCCCGCAGAGGTTGGCACAGACATAGGTTTGGCCTTTGGGGCTCACGTGTTCCACTCATCTCCTGGGATGAGCAAATCCAGCCTTTTAGCACCTGCTGCCTGGCGGACTGGTTAGGTCATGAGCAGCGGGGGAGTCTCAGGTCACTGAAAGCCGTGATAGACACCTTAACACAACAGTGAGGGGCTGGCCAGCGGTCAAGCCCAGGCTCTGCCAGCCCTTCCAGACAGTGTCTCGGCCGCAGCTCCCGGGCTGGGGCACGGGCACGCTTTGAACACCACCGAGGCTGAAATGCTGGTTCCCCGGTTGCTACATCATTCTGGGCAGATTCTCGCTCACCTGCAAAATAGGAAGGTTTCGCTTTCTCTGCCAGGCCTTGTGCCAGATCACCCCGATTTAACCTAGCTCGGGTTCCCCGTGATCTGAGCCAGCCTCGCTGTGCCCAGGCTGAGCCTGCATGCCCTCCTTCTCCTGGAGGGCCCCATCCCAGCTGGGCAAACCTGCATCACTGTTCATGCTGATCCAAGGCAGCCAGATACTCTACCCCTTGCCGTACCCTGAAAGGGCAAGTCGTGCTCGCACCTCGATTTGGGGTGCATCACAGCCCCACTCTCCAAGGAAGCACATGGAACAACGGACCCCCAAACCCATTCTGAGCCCAGCCCTGAGAGAGGTTTTAGTATGTTAATAAAGCAGGGAGCAGTCAGGGTCGGGCAGCCTCCTGACTAGTTAGTATGTTAGGTAAAAATACACCAGCCACATCACTGCCACACACGGACCCGGAGAGATAATCGAGAGGAGGCAGTTAGGTTAGTGGCGAGATCCCCAGCAAGTCGTTAATATCAGCCTGAAAGGAACAGGTCACGGTGGTTAGTTCAGAAACACATAGGGGTTAAAGGTGTGGGAGGGTCTGCTACAGAAACAGGCAATAAACTGGCATAAAGACCGAGTCACGCTGTGGATCCTTCTCCAGCTACACGTCTCAAGGCAAAGCAGAACAGCTGTTAGCAGTTAGACAGCAGCGAAAGGGGAGTGAGCCCTGGAGCGTCTCACGAGCAAGAGAGGCTCCAATCACTTACAGGCCAGATCCATAAAGCACTTGGGCAGAGCTGCTCTTGGAGAGCACCCACACCTGGAGAGCAAGCGATGCTCCTGGCTGCAGAGTGCACCTGTCTGTCTGTCTGTCCGGGCGGACACTTTCCTCCCGTGAGTTCTGCTTGCCTGAGTGTCAAAGCCAGGCTGCTCCCGAGTGGAGGCAGTTCCAGGAGAGGATCTCGTGTGTAGCCCTCAGCCACGCTGAGATGCACAGAAGGGACAAACTCACCCCACCCTGTCAGCGGAGCTAACAGCGGGGGAATGGGGATGGGTGCTCGGTAAGCCAGTACCACGCTGCATCTGGTCCCGCTCTGCCCCTGGACTGGCGCTGCTCTCCTCTCTGCCTGCGCCCCCTCCCTGTTCTCACTGCGCCCTCCTCTCACTCCTGCCATCTTCCCCCTGAGCTCTCTGACCTCTGCCCACTGGCTCTGCTCCCTAGCTGGGGAAGCTCTCCACACTGCCCTGGAGCCACTGCGATCTCCCCAGCTGAACCTCACCGGGGCACCTCCCTTTGCTCCCCTGCCCATGCACGACTTTCCGTGGAACATCTCACGATGATGCCAGCCACACACACACATGTTACATTATCACCCCCGCCCCAGCTCTGAGCAGCGATGTTCTGGTTCACAGCCCCTTGCCGCTCCTGCTACCCACGTCTCCTCAGCCCGTTAGCAGCCACGTTTTGTTGGTTTGGCACCTTCCTCCCCCCGGAGCAGTGCAGGAGGGACCCACTGCCTGGCCAGGTACCCTGTGCTGCAGGCTTCATGCATAGCCTTTGGGGTGGTTAAGGGCGTCAAGTTCCCACTCCAGCTATTATCACTGACTGATTTAGGAATCGGGCCTTTGCCTTCAGTATTTAAGTGCAGTTAAAAGGACAGCAACCAGCATTGCTCTCCGTCCATGCAGGGGTTAGGTTAGTCCTGTTAATCACTGCAGGCCCCCCGAGGGGATGCTGGTGAGCTAGCGGATATTCCTGGTTTGCATGCCAAAGGCACAGTGGATGGGCCAAACCCTGTCGCCTGTACTTTGGCAAACTCCCAGAGAAGGCAAAGGGAATGCAGCCCATGCAGGTGGAGTGAAAGCTGAACGAGACCTCACAACTAGGCCCAATGTTAGTGCATCATGAAATACGTTAAACGCCTCGACGGCAGATTTCCCTCTAGACAACATGGCCTGTTCCTCTCCCTGCCCGTCACCTCCCATGCTCTCGGTTAGGGACCAGGAGTAAGTACAACAAGTGACAATCGACCAGAGAGGTTCAGCCCCTCGGCTCCTGGCAGTTAGGCGCTCGAGGTTGGCAACTGCTTTCCACATGCATCAGTGCCAAAAGGAAACCAGTGGAGATCCAAAGAAACTGAGTCCTGGCCCGGCACAAGCTGAGAGCGCCCCATGTCCGTCCCAAAGCTCAGGAGTAACAGAGGCACTAAGGCTGATGTGGAGGCCATTCCCAATGACAGATGAACCAGGCAGCGTTCCAAGCAATTCAAGAGTTTGGGGTATGGGTGGGGACTGCAGTTTCTTAATTGCTTTTTAACAGGGTCTCTCTGCAAATTAGCTTCACTGGACCTTCTGGCAAATACAAATTACGAAGTGACTGGCCAGTATGTGAAACATGCCACTCCAAACCGTTTTATAAAGCCTGTGAATAGCATTGTTTTCTCTTGGCCTCATAAAGTTGATTGAAAACCAGTGGCCTAATTTTCAAAACTCCTGAGCAACTTCCTTTCTCATTGCACTTAATGGGAGTTCAAGATGTTCAGCTGCTCTGAAAAGGACAGCCGCATAACGTAGCAGGGTCGCATGGACAGGGGTCTGTCGGAGGGGTGGGGGAACACCTCTTCATTCATTTGTCATGGTGAAGAGCAGCAGAAAGTTAAGGAGCCAAAGAGTGTGTGTTAGTAGCATATAGAACCAACTAAGAAGAGATTAGTACAAGCAGTTAATAAAGAGCCACATGTCATAACCAGAGAGGGCATCTTAGTTCAGGAACAGAACTAGGAAAGAGAAATGGAGAGAAAAGCAGCAAAGGTTAGTTTGTTTAATTCAGTTTGGAAATTTGTTAGTCACAGGAGAGAGAGATCTAGTGACTTAAAAAGGAACTGAAAAGCTTTTGTCAATAAACCCAGTCTAGGATCCCTAGTCAGCAGCAGAATCCACATGCAGACTTCAGCGTTACAGACAGAAACACCCCTGGAAAATCAGTCCTTCCTCTAGTGACCTGCCAAGACCGGCGAAGCAGTGTCTGTCTTTCCTCTGCGGGTGTTGTGGGAGTTCCAGCACCGACAGCAGAGCAGAGAGTCTGGCTCTCTGGTGTTCCTGGAGCGCTACCCCATGTTGCTGGGGAAAGACAGAATCGTGCACTCAGGCCCTGTCAGGTACATGGAGGAGCAGCTCCCCACCGATTCCCTCGCTGTGTTTGTAATGTTTGACACTGCACGTAGATTCTGTTCCTGGGGCGGCAACTTGACTGGCTTCTTTGCAGAGATACTTACGCAAGCTTTTCCGTTCCCCTTTAAAGGCAATGTTGCTGTCCCCGGTTAGTAGGAGGTGAAACAAGCCGGGTTAGTAGTGCATGCATTACAGCCAGTTAGTGGGTTAGTTCGTTCGCAAGTAACTTACTCCATATTCCAGCGGCATTAGCAGGCCTGGCTGGGGGGCAGAGTCTGTGAGGGCAGGGAGATCTTCCTGGGTTAGTACGTTAAGAACTTAGCACGGTAATATACATGCACAACGCACCAGTTAGTCCCACTTGCTGGTGGGGGATGCACCTCCTTGGAGTTTAGCCCATGCTGCTGTCATAGGCCAGGAGCAGCTCCTGGTATCTAGCGGCAGGAGACGCCTTTGGGCTATCGGGCCGGGATTTGGAATGTTGGTGGCTCATTATTCTGAGGCTAGAACTGGCCTGTGTGACCCTAAGTAACCGAACTGGAGAATAAAGCACTTTGCAAACGCAGCCCCTAGGACCGTCCTGGCCTAGGAGAGCGCTCGGCCCCTCCTGCTGCCATGCACCCCTGTGCAGAAGCATCTCCACAGCTACCAAGCCAGCGCGCTCCCCTCACTCACACCAGCTAGCAGGGAATCCTGCCCACAGCTCCAGGGAGGTGAGAGTCAGGCTCTTGGGGTCTGTCTGCACTGCCCGCAGCAGCGAGCCTCCAGCCCGGGTTTGCAGGGCTCACGCTGGTACTCGCTGCCCAGCCAGGGCTTTGCTGTGGCGTCCCAGGCTGGAGCTCGGGTTCCAAAGCCCGCCCCGCTTCCTGGCCTTCAGAGCCCGAGCCCCAGGCCAAGCCACACGGCAGCCCCAGCTCCACCAGCCCGAGCCTGTTGATCGTTGCCACAGGCGGTGGAGACGGGCCCGTAGTGACCGAGCCAAGGAGCTGCCAGCCCATCAGAGCTAAATGAGTCCGATCTACTGGGCAGGAGTGTGCCAGAAGAAGCAGAGGAAGGAAATGGATAACAGGGTTAGGAGAACGCTGTGCAATTGCACTAAGCTGATGGCTGGGGCAAAGGCCATGAGCTGGCAGCGCATCAGCTGTTGGAGAGACAAAGCTATTTCTGTCCCGCTCTGAGTAGCTGCTGTCTTGCGAGCAGGGGCCCAGTAGGGAAACAAATGGAATTCCAAAGAACAGTGAAGATCTGTCTTCTGGCTCTCCCCCACGGCCTGACCATGAACCCGGCAGGCTGGGCGTATTGAGGATGCTTGGCTTGGGGGCTCTCCCCAGCATGCCCATGGAGCAGCACAGAACCACAGTGAACAACCAGAAGAGACTAACTGCAGCTGTGAAGCAGGAGAAGCAGAAGGTTCCTAGCTAAGGCAGGCTCCATCTGTCACATGCACTAGGGAATGTCTCAGGGATGGGAAGTGAGGGGGAAAGGAAACAAGGAAATAACCCCCTGGAACCAAACGGGGCACTCTATGCCCCCACCTGGCTCCCTCGGCTCCTCTCTCATCAGGAGTAGGTAGATACAGCCAGGAGATTCCATCCCCCCGCTCTACAGACGCTGCAGTGTTCACACACTGTGCTGACACACATGGGAAATAGCTAGACTCGCCCGATGCAAGCTCCCTGGCGCGAGGCCCTCCATGCTGGCTTCTCGGAGAGTCCCTCACTGAACGGGAACACACCTGCATCTAATTTTCCTAAAAGAATCCGACCTGCAAGTCCCACCACAGCACCCTGCCTGCAGAAGCTGCTCCCTGACCTCCCTGGGGCGCGCTCCCACCCACCTCCCAGCAGCAGGAAAGTGCTGGAGTTGTTACGTTTACCAGGGGAATGCGGCACTTGCTTAGCATGGTGATGGAGGACGGTGGCTCAGGGGAGTTCTGAGAGGTGGCATTCCCGCCCGCGTGCTCCACGTTGCTCCTGGAGGCTGACAGGTTTTTAAACACACAGCCCAGCACACAGGCCTCAGGGCAAGCCAATCTCCTTGAGGCACTCTCCCCTTATTACAGCCTGACACCGGCTGCGCAGGACAGGTATGGCAGAGAAAAGCCCCAGAACGTCGCCTGCAGGTGATAGAGACAATGAGCAGCCTGGGTCCCTCTAAGCCCCGAGCTCTCGCACTGACACGAGGAGATCACACCACACAAGTTCCTTGAGCCGGCTCGCTGGCCCCCACCCCAGCTCCATTGCTACTGGGCTCGGCACCATTCACAAAAGGAACATTCACCGGAGCAGAGAAGTCATGGCATGAGCTGGTGACGAAAGGCCAGTGGGATGAACTTGTTCCTTAAGCTCCTCCCACCACCAACACCATTTCCCATTCAGTATTTCCAGAGCTACCACCACGGCCAGGTGATCCCTCAGCTCCTAGCACCCCGGTATATCACTCAAGGGGAGGGGAGCACCCCGGCGAGCCAGAAAGGCTAAGCACTATCATTCATGCAGATCGGGCAAATGCAGTAGCCTGCACCAGCGCTGAGCCCAGTGGCAGTCTGTCCTCTCAGCCCTGAGGATAATCTGCAGATGGACACTACAAACCCAGCCGCGCCCTCCTGGCCCACTGCCCCAAGGGCGGGATGGGGGAGCCCTAAGGAATCAGTTCTCTTTCCGGGGGAGGTTTCAGACAAGCATGAACTGCTTTGGCGTCATCCCCATTCGTAAGCATCTAGAACGTTCCCCAGCCCTTAGCTCTTGTTCTCCTCCCGAGGGAACTAACTCTGTGAAAGGGCCGAGGCATCGGGATTTGCACTGGCTCGGAGAAGTGACCCTGGCAAGAAAGCCCCGCTGACCCAGAGCTAGCCTTAGCCACACTCCGTCTCACAGCCCTCTCCCACTGCAAGCTGTCTACCCCTGTGAAAGGGGGGCATGGGCCGGGCCGCAATCTGTCGGGCAGTCGACACGCACAGGCTGACACGTGGCGTTTGCTACAGTCTCAGATCTTCCGGGTGTCGTCACTAAGCAATACCTTCGGCAGTGTCCTGTGCGTGCTGCTCCCACAGCTCCGAGCAGGCAGCCTCATGGCCACACTCACAGGCCAGCGAGTCAGCGTGATCCTCTCTGGAGCCACACTGGCTCCTGGGGATTTGTGGCAAAGAACCGAAACCCGCTCCCCCTGGTGCCAGTCTGAGGTGCTGTGACTCACTGCTGCCCCTTCCTTGCCAGGGCACCGCCATAGCGCTGCCGTCGGGTCGCCAGGGCTCAGGAATCCCACTGGGGAGCGAGATGGCGCATCCCTCAGGCAGACATCTGGTGTCTCTGCAAAGAAGGCAAACGAAGCTGTTAGATCCCACCAGGCGCCCTGCTCCTTCGTCCCGGTCAGTGCAGCATTAGGGCACTCTCTGCAGCGGAGACCTGGCCCTTTCCACTCTCAGAGAACTTTCCAGGGTTAACTAACGACTCCTCATCTCCACACCAATCAAAGCAGAGGCCCTGGGAGCTGCAGAATCAGATCTCAGAGACGATAGCCAAGGCTGCAGAGGGGCGTGAGCCTGAGAGGCAGGATTAGAGCTCAGAGGCTGCTGGCCCCAGGCCTGTGCTCAGACCTGTCCAGGCTTTGAGTCCTGCTCAGAGCAGGTCGCAAGGCCTAGGAAAAGGGCTGGACAAGGGCATGGGGGCTGCTTGTCAGGACAGACGCGGAGCAAGTTAAACTCCAGCCAGGCCAGTGGGAGTTTGGGAAGCGCAGCCCCATCCAACAAGTAAGGATAGGGAAGGCTCTCCTCCTGGGCTTCTGGACGAATCGCCTGAGCAGAGCCGGCAAGCTGGCAGGCGTCATTCGAACTCCACCCCCTCGCGCTGTGAGGCACTTCGGCTCAGGCACTGTCTCCCTGGGAAGGGCTGCCCAGCACCCCAGGTCGCTCAGGGGCCACTTCTCACTGCCATGGGAATGTTCCTCCCCACTCAGGCCTTTGCCAGGCTGGAGTGGGACCCACGCGGTGCCTAGGCCTGATGCTGCCCTCTGGGAGTCTGGCCACCCCATGTGCCAGCCGCTAGTGCCACTGTGCATGGCTTGCCCCGTGTCCTACCTGGTGCCACTGGCTACGAGAACACTGTAAAATAACCCCCCATCTTGTCTTGCTGCTCCGGCCGCGCAGGGGACTGTGTGTGAACAGACCTCAGGTCAGTCATTAGCAGCTGCAAAAGAAAGCAACCAACACAGCAAAAGAGAACAGCATGCGGCACCTTCCACGGCCACCCAACTCCCCAGTTCCTGGGGTCCAGGTGGCACCGAAGGGAAGCCCCGCACTAATAAGCACCCCAGCAGGAGAGTCTTGCCTGCGATGCTCTGCCGCCCTGTGGGAAACGGGGGCTCAGAGGAGACTGTGCCAGAGGCTCTCCGTCCCTGGGCTGGGCTGGCACAGGGGCTATAGGCCCCTCTTCCAGGCAAGGTGCTTTCAGAGGAAGCTGCAGAGCCTCTCCTGGCTACAGAAAGGTCCCACACTGGCTGTGTCCCTGGGGATACAGAGATGGATAGACTGCAATCCTCTGGGGCCACCCCCACCCTAAGCTAGGAGAAAACATGACAGCAAAGACACTACTGGACTAGGAAAGGGGTGGCTAGTGGCGCCGTCCATGTCTGCATGCAAGTCCCCTCCAAAGGAGCCCCTTTGGCTTGGGCATCTCCAGGGCTAGGGCATGCAGAAGCCAAGCCCCCAGCTTTCTCCAGAGTCGCTCGCTGTCTCATTTGATCAAATCCTCTTCATTAGAAATGGCGTCTGCCAGCGGCGTGTGCGGTGTCAGAGCAGGGCTCACTGGGTCACTCGGCGCTGGCTGGACTGGCTTCCATTCATGGCTTAGGAAGGAGCCAGCTTTACGTTCCGAAGGAGAGAGAAGACGAAGGCGGAACACGAGCTAATTGGGGCCGTAGCTCTGAGCCATGGAGTGCTGGGCGTGCCGCAATGCTGTGTGCTCCCTGCTGTCCGGCTGCATAGCACGCCCCGGGGTGGGGGACAGGTCTGATGGGGGTGAAGGGCAGGGCATTGGGTCTTCCATTCAGGAAGAGCAAAAGCCTGGCTCCCTGCGTGCCGCAGGAGTCACTTTGCTGACACTGCTTAATCAAAAGAGATGATTCCCAGACACCAGCAGTTCCTCAGTCAACAAGCCAGCCCCTCATTGGGCTGGGTCCCCCGGCTACTTGTGCCATGATCCAGAACCCGTGCTCATGGTCATGCCTTCCTACAGGGCTACTCCTACTAACACCTGCATGGCACGTGCTGCGGTGATTCACACTATCACAGACAGCAATAAAAGGAACCATCCTGTGCCCTGGAGGAGGGAGCCGGCCCTTAGTCTGGGGTGTGGAATCTGTACAAAACCTGATTCTCTGCAGGAAAAGGGGAGGGTGGGTCTGGAACCATTCCGAGATAGTTGTGTATCTCCATTTGCTGCTGCTGTCCACTGCCTAGATTTCCCCTGAACTAGCTGCTTCCCCACCTGATGTGTGTGTGTGCACCTGTGTTGTTTTCAGGGCTGACTAGATTGTTAAAGTTGGTCCAAATGTTCTGAATTTCAATTTTTCAATTACATTTTTGATCAAAATTTGATTTTTGGGGGAAGAAAAAAAACAAAAAAACTTTTTTGATGCAATCAGGTGTTTTGACCACCTCTAACTTGTATGTACATTTGCACAATGTGTGTGTCTCTGTGTGGCGTGAACATGGGGACAGGTGGGGCAGAATGCCAAGAACCATTGAAGCATCTTTTATTACACTGTGTCCGAAGTGATGCTGAAAAAGGACCCGTTTCCTCTTTGTGTCACTAGGAGACAAAGCCATAGACATCCTCCATTGACCACCAGCACTGAGCTCACTTGCAGAGGACAACGGATCTCGTGCTAGTCACTTGGGGCAGAATCTAGCTCCCAGGAAATTACCCCTAAGCCCCCTGCAGCTTCTTCCCAACAGCAGTGCTAGAAAGGAGCCTCCCTGAGTTTCCTGGAGCCCATGCACAGCTATGCCCCGGTGTGTGTATGAAGGAGGCATAGAAAGTCCACACCAAACAATTACCCATTTCAGATTGTAATATCCTAACCCGCCCAGCCTCATGCACTCCTTGCAATCTTCTGTAAAGCTACAGAGAGTTTGGGTCGGATTCTGATCTCAGTTACACGAGAGGCTTCATCTTCAATAGAGTTATTCTGGATTCACCCTAGGATACCTGTGACTGGGGTCCTGCCCCACCTTTGTATTTAGCTGAAATACAGTCAGCTGACAGCAGCCATTAGAGTCCGACTTTGCTAATGATTTGTGTTCAAAATCAATATGAACATAACAACAAGAGCCCTGGCTAAACCCCTCTGGAAATGGGCAGAGATGACTGCAGCACAGTCTCTGATGGGACACAGCTGTCAGCTAGTTATTATTATTCCAGCTAACAATTAGCCGTCTGTATGAAAATGGCTCTCCTCAGGAAGCCCCGGCATGCATGCATTTGGTGAACACCATGCACTGAGGATCGTCCATAGGACCTGGGGCCGTCCTCGGGAGTCCGTAGGAAGGTTGCCTGCATGGCTAGAATAGACACAGTGGAAGCCAGTAAGAATGTAGCACAGGGTTTCCCGGCATGGGGCCGTAAGATGGAGGTTGGGTTCTCTAAAGGTAGGTAATTGCCCTGTTGCCAGTGAACTGAGAGCTTTAGCACACTCCCTTTGTTGGGCCATAAGTGGAGTGTGTTCCTGGGAATCGAGTGGAGAGAACAAATGACAACATGCTGGTGGCAGTTAACAAAATGTTCATTTTGGGCACCACTGAACTGTGCTTTCTGGTTGCAGTCTTGGGCTGCCTGTTGGCTTGTGTATACATTGGTTGCAGGGAGCTTTAGCTAGCGTAGCATGCGGGGATGCGGCAGATGTGAATATGCAGCCGTATTGTTCAGGTTAAGCAAGGGATAAACAAAAAGGAAGCCAGGACTGAAGCCCAGCTTTGCACTCGGCAGGAGCAGAATGCACGAAGTAACAAGAGCCCACCCTACACGAGTCATGTCACGCGAGCAGCGTGTGTGATGAGCGGAGGTGAGCAGAAGAGCAGAGTGGGGAGAGAGAATGGCTTTCTTCAGGGCAGAGTTAGAGTTACTTACACACCATGATTGCTAAGATTCAACATTCTGGGCATTCAGTGCTGTTCTACGCTTCCTCTGTCTGGGCATTGCCCCTCACTCTGCCACAGCAGGACTTTGTATTCATTCATTTTGATTCCTGGCGGAGTGTGAAATCTGAATTCAGTCGGATGTT
The DNA here is from genome assembly GCF_965152235.1 of Eretmochelys imbricata. NCBI lineage: Eukaryota > Metazoa > Chordata > Testudines > Cheloniidae > Eretmochelys > Eretmochelys imbricata. The sequence goes on along the minus strand of NC_135586.1, from coordinate 31,497,374 downwards.
ACTGCACTCCAGGAGTGGCTGAGTCTGGCTCTGAAGCAAGCCTTCCTTTGCCTATGGCACTAGCTGGGCATTCAGTAACTAGTTTGATTATGGCCTTTGATGTATTTTTAAGAGAGGCAGATCGGGGCATTCCTTAGGGTTTTGAGAAGCTGCTAGGCATTAAATATCCCATTATTTCTAGACTTGCCTTGATTGTCAGGGTTGGGTTAAATTTTCCAATGCAAAAGGTGGCAGAGCAATAATGGATGTGAAAATGGCACCCCAAAATGCTCGGTGGTAGCATCTGTCAGATTAACTCTTTGCAGACAGGAATGGATGTACTAAAGTCCCCTTGATAGGCTGGACTTTCTCGGCTCTCTCCGCGTCCCTGTCCCTTTCCCCCCAGCATTGCTCCTAATTCCCATATTTTAGAGAAAATGGTGGTTTAAAGGCAGAGAACTAAACCAGCGTTTTACTGCATTCCCTTCGGGGAGCATTGGAAATGATGCAAGGTTCCATTTACCTGTCTTAAACCCTATTCTTGATGTGGATCAAAAAGATGCTTCTGGAAAGAAAATACAAACAAGTGGCATATCAGTTAATCTGAGCCCTCAGCTGCTCAGCGCTGAAAATGGAGCCCTGCATCCGCCCAGCGCCTGCCTAGCTGTGCTATTGTTCGGCAGGGACTCCGTGCAGACAGGGCCGATAATGAGGTTAGGAAAAGGCAATGACAACGAACAACTGATCATTCCACTTAACAAAGGAGTTAGCGAAGGCAGAGTGTGCCCTTAGCCTCCTCACACTGCAGTGAGGCTAGTGTCCGTTTCCCCACCAGGAATGACTCAGAGATAGATGGGAAATAGCCAGGCACCGAATGGACATTTTTAGTGATGAACCAACGAGCTGAAGGCCAGTCCCCGCTGGCCCCTTTCCAAGGTATGTCCCCATTTGCTAGGGAACAGCTGCAGGAAAATCCCCCTCTGGTTTCCACACCGCGTTTTATCAACACCTAGTTATCGGAGTGTCTCTGTGCACACACCACACCCCAGTGCTGGCGGTGCCGAGAAGCTGGCCATCTGGGGACAGGCTGAGTCACGGGAGAAACACCCCGACAGAAGGCTTTGACCAAGGGGAAGGGGACCGTTTCACCCAGACAAAAGAGAAAACCAAAATAAGAGCATCCTCACCTGATTTCCATGAGAAACCGCGACGCAGGGACCCCAGGCTGGGCGAGATGTTGGCTGGTGTACAAGCCTCTTTGTGCTCGAGCTTTCGAGAGAAAGAGAGAGAATCCCTGGGTAAGATATTACCATGCAAACTCCACCCCATCTTCTCGACAGCAGTCCCCCCCCACCCCCCCAGGCCGTCCAAGCAGCCCTGCTCGTGCTGCATATGGCCCAGGAATCTGCTGCAGCTCCAATTAAATTTTAATGCTGAAAATGCAGCCAAGTCACCTTCACTCCTCCTGCTCCTTGTGCAATGTCCCTCCCCCCGTGCCCGCGCCTCTTGCTGAGCCCCCCGACACGGGGCAGGCGTGTGCCAAGCACAGGGAGGTGCCCTGCACTGAGCGCTCACAGGCTGGGTGCTCTGGGGTGAGGGGGGCTGGGCCGCGGCTTGACAATCCTGAACCATTAACGTCCAAGTGAATAAAGGGAAACCACTGAAAAGCTCGGAATAATCAGCCCATCTGCAGGCTGCTGAATGGGCTGTGTCGGAAACCAGCTGCTGGCTTATTCAAAGCGGGCACTTATTCCCCTTCTGCTGGAGCCATCTGGGCTGCCATGGCAACAGCAGTCCTAGCAGGCCTGGGGTCAGCTCCCACTCAGGAGGGGGGGAAGATCCGACACCAGCCCCACGGCTCGTTAGGGCCGGGCTGGATGGAGGCTGCCTTCGCTATCCTCTTCTGGGAGTGGCTGGCCGGAGCTGGGCCAGCCTGGGAGTGGGCGGGGGGCCACACTTGAGGGGCCTGGTGCTTCCCTAGACCTTGTGTCTGGGGGGCTGGGGGCTGTGCTTTCCATCCAGCCTGCCCTCTGCCTGCAGGGAGACCCGCACGCAGGTGGGTGATGCCTGACTCGGGCACTGTGCAGGGCCGGGAGGGCCACCCCTCGCCCCCCAGCCTGCCTGGGCAGCACCGTGAGCCCCAGCTGCTCTAGCGGGATTTGCCCATGGGTGCTGCTCACCCAGCACTGGGCCCTGGCGGGACGCAGATGCCCACACCAAGGGCCATGTGGCATTAGGACGGGGGCAACTGGGACCAGGCCCTAGCCAGCTCCATCACAAGCCCTTACGCTGCGGTGCTAATGCTGTGAACCTGGCTGGGCTCTGCTCTCTGTGCCCGTCACCCTGCTGTCCTCTATGCTCCTCGTCCCTCCCCCACGCTCTGTGCTTCCTCCCCACCGTCACGCCGGCCCCTCTGCACGCTGGCCCCCCCGGAGCAGCTTCACCCCTGAGCTTTGAGCCCTGGCACTGGGAGGGCGGGTGCAGACCGGACCCTGGCGCTCATGCTCTGAGCTGTCTCACGCTGAGAGCCCCTTGGCAGAACGGTGGCACCCAGTGTCTTGTGCCTACAGTGTTAGCTGGCCTGGGCCAAGTGGCCAGCTGCATCTGAGATTGAGCACAGCATGCTGAGGGCTCCACATAGTCTCCCTCCGGTGCAAATTAGGTGCAGCTCTTGGTCTCCTGGCAAGTGCCAATGCAATTGTCAGCGTGTGAATTGAATGCCAGCCTGCCGTGGCTGCAGGGCCCCTCGGGGTATCACCCACCTCCCAGCATGTCACCACCCTGCAGTTCGCTCCCTTCCCAGCATTCAGCATGCCTGCGGAGAGCACCAGCGCTGTGGGGAGAGACAAACAGACCCCATCGTGGGAGCCGGGCAGGTGGTGTGTGACTCAGAGCAGGGTGGGATCGCACGAGTCGCGCTCCCTCCAGCCAGGCAGAGATCATCGCGGGGCAGGAGTCGATCTGAATTGGGTAGCATCTAAGTGTCAGCTTGGATCCAGTGCCTCAGCAAGAGGGCCCAGCACAGGGAGCCTTCCGGGCCACCCTCCTCTCCCTGCTGCTCCCGCTAACGGTGCCCCTGCTGCCTGCTGCAGGTTGCCTCGGCCTGGCTAGCGCCCGGCAGGGCCTGCAAGCAGCCAAAGGCAGGAGGGAGAGGAGGGCCTGGGGTTGGGATCAGCTCCACTCTGCAGCAGAGAGGACAGAGCTTTCTCTCCCTGCAGCAGGCAGCTCGCCAGGCCGTAGCCTGCTCTGCTCTAGGAAGTGGAGCCTGAGTTGCTGACCTGAGCTGGCCTCAGAACCGGGGAAGGGGGGTTCACGGGCTTGACAGGACCCTGCGCCCCAGCTAACCGGCCACGCCCCGGGGAGCGCTGACGGGCAGTTCTCTCCCTCCATGCCCGGCTGCCATGAGTTTGGTGGGTCTCAGTCGAGCTCCCACCTCTCGAAGTCCAAACCCGCCCTCAGCTCAGAGGAAGAGCCTTTCTTCAGGAATGCTGAGGCCCGGGCCGGGAGTGCCTCCGAACGGCTGGCAGAGAAGCGGGGCTCCTGCAGGGATCCCTGCCGGGGACGGCTGCCTCTCCCCCCGGCTGCCAGCCTGTCACCTTCCACCAGCAACACACCTGCCTCTGCCAGTGAATTATTTACAAATGACTCCTGCACTGCCCAGGGCCCCAATAAATCTTAATCCGCCTCTGCCCCCCTCTGCTCCAGAGAGCCCCAGGGGCATTGGAGCGAGCAGAATCCCTGCAGGGAAATCCAGCTGGAGTTGGCTCTTCCCCGAGGCTTCCCCCCACCCGCTGTAGAACGGCCGCCTGGCTCTTCCCCGAGGCTTCCCCCCACCCGGTGCAGATCGGCCGCCTGGCTCTTCCCTGGGGCTTCCCCCCACCATGCGTAGAATGGCCGCCTGGCTCTTCCCCGAGGCTTCCCCCCACCCAGTGCAGAACGGCCACCTGGCTCTTCCCTGAGGCTTCCCCCCACCCGCTGTAGAACGGCCGCCTGGCTCTTCCCCGAGGCTTCCCCCCACCCAGTGCAGAACGGCCGCCTGGCTCTTCCCTGAGGCTTCCCCCACCATGCGTAGAATGGCCGTCTCTCCTCCCCCCACCCCTGTATAGAGCAGCCACCTGCACAGCTGGCCTGATCTCACCTGGGAATGGCAGGCTGCTGCCCTACATCCTCCGGCAGCTCCGGTCAGACCCGTTCCCCTAAGGGCTGTGGAGCGTTGCTGTGCCCTGCTGAGGAGCTACTGCATCCTCCCCGAGATGGGCCCTGGCGAGCACAGATTCCCCTGTGGCTATGTCTGCACTGCAGGGTAAGGCCAGGGTTCGAACTGAGGCTCAAACCTAACACCCTTCTGTCTACACACTAATCGCTCACTCCAGGGTCCCAGGACCCCACAGGGATCAAGTGTCTGACTAGGACCCAGGGTTCAAGCCTGGTTGCTTTGCAGTGTAGACACAGCCCCACAGGACTCGTGCTCTGGGAGTCGGCCGAAAGTGTCCCACAGTCCCATGGACTGACTTGCTTTGTCCTCTGGACAGTCAAGTTTGGTGGATGGTCAAGTTTTCCCACAGTGCCCCATGGTCAAAGGGTCACATCTGGGGAGGGTGCTAGGAAGTCCGGGACATGGGTGGTTGGACTCGGGCTCACACAATGCAATATAGACGCTGAAGCCTCCGGGTTCAACGATTCCTAACCTGGGGTTACAAATGAGCATAGATGCTCCAGGCCTAGGTTAACAGACCCAGCGTCTGCTGACTCGAGTTTTGCTGACCTGGGGCTTACACTGCAGTGTAAACAGACCCTGTATGTGTGTGTGGGAGAGGGAGTGCACCTCGGGGGGGGGGTGCATGCATGTGGGTCAGAACATGGGAGGGCGGAGGTAAGGTGTGGATAATGTACTTCAGGATGAAAAGTGCCATAGAAATTAGTGGAGCTGTTCGTGGCGGCTCGCGCCCGCAGGCGTGGTTCTGTGCAGGGTAGGTGCTGGTGGGAGAGAGCGCCAACCTGTGGCCAGGGCGGGAATTGGATGGAAGACAGGAAAGCATGAGGAAGGTCAGGGAAGAGCCGAGAAGGAACCACCTGGGAGGGGCTTGCAGTGATTACCCGGTTGTATCGTCTCAGTCCATTCAGGGGCCTGGCACCCCTGTCAGAGACCCTACAGAGTGAGCGGGATGCCCTGTTTGGAGCACCATGGCCCCAGTCACTGGGCTCCAGCTGAGACACATCATGGTTTTGTGCTGTTCAGAGTCTAAAGCGAGGAGCCCAGCTTCATCAGCATCAAGCCAGGGGTTTATCCCCGGCCCCACGAGGGCAGAAGGGGAGGGTGAGAGGTGGGACCTCAGGCAGAAGAGGAGGGGCCAGGGGCTAGCATCCCCCAACGGCTGGTTCACTGGCCACCCATGCTCCTTCATGTCCTAAGGAGGGGAGGCCCCCTCTCCCTAATCTACCAGCAGGTCCCATGCTAGAGAGGGGTCTCTACAGGGCTCACCCAGCACATGGCACAGGTTGTCACCCGTGGGGCGCAGGAGGCTCTGCAAGCATTCATCGACCCACAGCTCCCTGGGAAGGTGCCACTGTCAGCACACAGGGGGATGCGGAGAGTTAGTGCCAGAGCTGGGGATAGGGGGGCTGATTCTCAACCCCAAACAGCAGCTAGGGCTGGCCAGGAAGCACTTTTCCTACCCTGGGAAAACTTTTGAAAATTTGAAAAATGTCCCCCTCCCGAATTGGGATGAAAAGTCAAAATCTTGAAAGTTGTATGAAGTGACTCTCTGGGAACAAAGAACTCGGGGTCAATGGAAATGTTTCATTTCAATATTGACCTTTTTGATTTTTAATGCTTGGTACTACAATTAATTTACATTTCTAAAGGAAAAGTCGTTTTGAGGCAAAGGCGGAGACTGTGTTATTCTGACAGTTTCCAAATGCGACATTCTGACAGTCTCCAGACTTTTCCCCCAAATTAGTTTCGTGACAAGCAACTTGTGGAATCCAGGCCTTTTCCCACAAACAGCGTCGGTTTGGCCGAACCCTTCTTCCAAAACTTCCCGCCAGCTCTCAGCGCATCCCCTCCTAGGCCGACTGGCCACGCTCAGGCCTTTAGCTCTGCATAGTTGTGAGACAGCCAGAGATTCCCTTGTGCCTTAAGGAGCCATCGAGAAGCTCCCTGGCCGCCTGTACTGTGCAGAGAGGCTTTGGTGATAAACTATGCACACGGCGTGCATAGTGCCGGGACCCACTGCTGAGAGACGCTAGAGATTCGGCGTGTAGCTTGTTATTATATTAGTGTTAGTGTGGGGCAAAGCACAGGTCAAGTCCCTCATGTTCATTAGCAACACACCTGCCTTGGCTTCACTCTTCCAGGGCCACGGGCGCAGTGAGGCTTTGCTGACTCGCATGGACAGCGTGCCAGAGTGTCCCAGGGCTGGCTGGTCCTGCAGAGCCCACTGCGAGTGCGGGTGCGCTGTTGGAGCCGGGATGAGTTTCATTCGTGGCCACGTGGTGTCACCCTGGCATTGTCACAGGAGCAGCTGGTCGAGAAGCTGCTGAGGAATAAGATTGGTCCAGAGCAGATGCTGGTTTCCGGGGGTCCCACGCCCAGCTACTCAGCCTGATGCACCAGAAACCTCGCCCTGGTCGGGATTCCAGGCAGAGAGAGGCTGGGTCAGAACTGCGGGGCTGGGCCCCTGTGTTCCAGGAGCATCTGCACGAGGATTTGGATCCAGAGCTGAATTTGGCAGCTGGGGTGTCTCTTTCTAGTGGGGTTGAATCTGAGCACGCCCTGTGGGGAATGTGCGGGTCCCAGCTTCATGGCTTGGGCCCGTCTCTAATTCCAGACTGCCCCTGCATTTCCCCTCCAGGAGGCCAAGCCGGCAGTGCTGGACAGACTCCACATCAGGCCCTGCCCCTGCTATGGGGGAGCGCCCAGTGAAGCGCTGCCCAGACACATTCTGCCACTCTCAGAGAGGAGGTCTCCCATCCTGACCCCACGGTGGGCAGCCAGCGTGTTTCCTCACCAGGCGCTGACTGGCAGAGGAGGGTGAGTGAAGCCATGGCATGGGCTGGCCGTTCCAACTGGTTGGAAATCTAGACTAGCCTGTTCTCAAAGGCCTGTGGGGCTTGGTGCCTCCAGCTTTGGGATCCCAACTGGGGACACTGTACAGGGGCTGCCCTTCCGAAGGGGCCTGCCAGACACACTGCTCTGGGCAGGGACCTCCTCCTGGGCCCTAGCATCCTCGCGGGGTGACTAGCAGTAAATACACACCCCAGCTATTGCAAAGTCTTCTCCACTTCTGCTACAGCCTCTTCCTCTGTCCCTGGGACCCTCTCTCCTGGAAGGGGGCTCTGTCCCAGAGTCCAGACTAGCAATGAGCACTTGGCTCCACTCTTGTGGTTTCAATGAATGTTGCGGCTGGCTTTCCGTGACCAGGATTTCATCCAGGTTCTCTCCTTGCAGTACCACCAGGGCGGGGCGGGCTGACGCTGCCTTGTCATGGTCTGTTGTGCACATCAGACAGACGTCTTGGTGGTTTCTCATAGGGCTGGATGCTGCCGATGTCCGGAGTCTCTGTCGTGTTTACCAGGTGAATTGCTTCTGGATCCAGGTGTCCAGATGGCAGGCTCCCCTTTGGCTCTCCATGGGAAGCTGCAGTTTGCTGTATTTCTGGAATACCTGTTAGTCCCCATCCCCGGCCCAGGCCAGAGAAGGGCAGGCTGCCCTTCAGTGCTCTTGAGCGGTAAGCTGGCAGTGCTGGGGGCTGCCTAGGACTGGGGAAGATCCCAGAGCTAGGCCTGCCCCTGCTCTCGGGGGGACTGCGTTCTGCCTTGGGGTGCCTTGGGCCAGGGCAATACACTGTGTTGACTAGCTGGCCAGCTCTGCAGCCTTGCCCACCAGCTGCCAGCCCTCCAGGCCTGTATGCCTGCGGCTCTGGGCTGCCTGTGTTAACGAGTCCCCAGGGGACACGCTGCTCCCTGGCCAGCATGTCCGGTAGCTGGAGCAAGGGACAAAGAGCCAGTCGGGCTGCCCCACTGCATCTAGCAGTGACATTCTCCTGACATTGTCTATCCTGACACCGGGAGGGTCTCCCTGGGCTAACGCCCTGGTTGCAATAAGCTGGACTTAGCAGCCCTGGCTGGTTAGACAAGTGTACCTTTATTGAGCTTTGCTTTGAGCACAGCTGAGTGGGCCCTGAGCCCGGGGGCCCAGCAGAAGGCAGGTAGGGGTAAGACGCGGAGGGGCAGAAGGGGGTGGCAGCGGCCTGGCGGTTGGCAGCACTCACTGCTGGATCCTCCGGATGGACTGAACCTGGGAGGTCTGCACGTGGGAGCCCAACTCCCGGAAGTGCTTGTATTCGCCCGCGTGACGGTCGCACTCCAGGATGTACTGGAAGCCCCGGTACCCAGGGAACTGGGAGCAGACCCAGCTGCGGAAGAAGCACAGGAGAAGCCATCGCCTTGGAGCCAGACCCAACCCCAGGGGAGCAGGGCGGGTGTCATGCGGACAGAGCGGTCAGGGACCCCACAGACTACAGTGCGCGGGGGGGGTCTGAACTCCTGGGGCCCTGGGCCCTCAGGGTCCTACCGATTCTCCGCAGCCATAGCATCCCACTCTGGGACCCTGCAGGGGCACTGAGTCCTGGCCTCGGGGCCTGGCAGCTACATGCCAGGGGAGTGCTGCGGCACTGCTGAGCCGGGTTGGGGGCTGGCACTTTCAGGTGGGTTTGGAGCTCAGCCATATTGCCCCTCCACCCCCGCCCCGCCCAGCCCAGCCCAGGGAGGTACTCACGCTCCAGAGTGAGCGCGGAAGGAGCTCACCGCGCTGCTCCCCCAGCCCATGGCTGGCAGCGAAGGGTAGTCGTCGCTCAGCTCCCCTTTCCGCCCCAGGAAGTTCTCCCACTCGAAGACCGTCATCTTGCTGTCCCGGTGATTCTGCAGCGAGGGGATAGAGAGATTGCAGATGGGCTGGGGACACCTCCTGATGCCCATGCTGGGCCTGCCCCCTCCACGGGGCCGCTCTGCCCCAGTGCAGCTCCCCACCCAGGAGGGCTGCTCCTGCTTCACCCAGTTGGACGAGACAAGCAGAAGCGGGCCCCGGCCGCTGGGAGCCAGGGCGCAGAGCAACTCAAAGGGCACCCACAAAGGCCTCAGGGAGCTTGGGGGTGGGCAGAAGCCCAGGAATGCCAGGCCGCTCTCTGCTGCTTCGCTGCAGGGGTCTTGGGCGCACACGGGGTGACTCGCACCCGGCACTGGGGGAGGCGGGTGACTGTCACAACACCGCCTCTCTCCAGGCTGGGACCTGGTCACTGGAGTGAGATGAGCATCAGCACACGCTGCCCTGCTCCCACCGGGCATCCCAAAGAAGGGCCGGACCTGAGCTCTACCTTTGTGTCCCTTCCCGGGTCAGTCCCGTGCAGCGCCCCTCACAGACATGGAGATGGAACTAGCCTGCTGCGTGCTAACGCGCACGACCCTACAGCCCGGGGCTGGGGCTGGGGCTGGGGCTGCACCAGCCTCGCCCCCATGAGCCGGGTGCAGCGGGGACCCTGGCTGCCCGGCTCCGTGTGCCAAGGCCCAGGCCATGAGAGCACTGACTGGCGTCCTCAGGGGGAGCACCGGCCGCGCTGCTTCCCCTTGCAGCTGGGCAGGGCTCGTCTGGTCAGCCCGCTGCTCTGCAGGGCCAGCAAGGCCGGGCGGGATGCGTGGGGGAGCGCGGGCGGCTGGGGAGGCCAGAGGGGGGCAATCGGCCAGGCCTGCAGGCAGCTCCCCAGCCCTACTCACAGCACAGGCGATGGGGCGGAAGGAGCTCATCCTCTCCACGTGGTAGGCATGGCTGCCGCTCCAGGCCTCCCAGCGAGGGTACTCACCTCGCTCCAGAACGAACTGCTGACCCTGGAAGCCCACGTGCTCAAAGCCTGCCCACCTGTGGGGAAAGCCAGAGCCCGGGTATCCAGGGAGATCAGGGGCCGTGAGTGCTCAGGCGACTGCGTTAGCTCGGGGCCGGGGCAACAGGCTGTGGCATACCTGCCAGAGACCTCAACTGGGATGACGAGCTGTCCAGCTCTGCATCCATGCCCACCGCCTCTGTGCTGGGTCCCAGGGCCCTGCTGGTCACTCCCCAGCCCTGCCCCTGCTAGCCTGTGCGGGAGATGGGGCTCATCACTGGCAGCCTGGCACATGGCAGGTTAGCACCCTGGCTGAAGTGAAGGTGCATGCATGTGCCCGCCCCGGGAGAGCTCCAAGGGGCTGGGCTGCTGCTCTCTGTGGCCGGTGGGGTTGGGTGGCTGGAGCTGGCAGCCCCTTGGGATGTGTTTACACCACTCCGGGAAGCAGAATGATTTCTCGGGGCAAAACACCAAGCGTTTTCAGGGACCAAATGTAATGGAAATCCCCGGTTTCCCAGGATGCCCTGCGGCACGAACAGCCCTCCAGGGAGCAATGGGGCGGCAGTTTGGGAGCGGCTGCGACGGGGGAGCAGGGTAGGGCTGTCCCGGGACTCACGCGCCACTCTCAATCTTGAAGGAGCGGACTGTCTGGAAGCCACACTCCCTCACGTCATAGCACTCGGCGGTGAACTCCTTCTTCCGGCCCTGGAAGAATGCCTCATCCCACACCACCATCTGGGGGAGGACAGCTGGGGTCAGGGGGCTGCTCTGGCATCATGGAGCGACGCTCCCTGGCTCCCGGAGGGCGCTGGGGGCATCCCACAGCCCAGGGGCAGCTCGCACATTGGAGCAGCATGGGGCTGACATCCCCTTAGGCCCCACACCATGGTCCTCCCGCGGAAGCTCAGCCCCAGGCCAGGCAAAGTGCAGTGGGGGAGCGAGCAATGGGTTGTGCTGGGCAAGGGTCCAGCTGTGACCTGCCTTTAGCCAGGACCCCGCAAGCCGGGGAGTGGTTTCTACATCCAGCCAGGCTCCCTGCCCCTGTGTTTGGCCTCAGCCCCAGGGCAGGGGGGGCGGGCTGCATGAGAGCAGGGAAGGGGTTAACTCCGCTGGTGCATGAAGGGCTTGGCTGGGTCTGGGCCAGGCAGGGGGATAACGTCTGTGAGAGACGGGGCCGGCCGGGGGGCGAGTCAGGTGCTCCAGGGAGAGGGGAGGGCTGGGCTGGGCCTCCACTCCTGCCCCATCTCTGGTGCCTGCCTGCAGTGAGCCACGGCCCGGCAGACAGCGGCGCTGAGCGCCTGAAGCTCCCAGGGAATGGGACTCTCGCCTGTGCCCTCTCAGCGGCGGGAAGGGCACTGCCCTCGGCTCGCTGCCTTCCTGTGGCACTGCTGGGCCTGGCTCGCAGGCCCTGCCCCAGCCTGTCGAGCTGGGGGACTCTGCGTCGCTGGGAAGTATCCCCACGCCGCAGTCAGCAGCCCCAGGGAAGGGGCCGCCACCCTCCCCCGGTGCTCTGTGCCGGAGCCCACGCCGGCTGCGTCCAGCAGAGGGCAGCAGTGCCCGGGCCCGAGCTGGCCCCCCTCAGCCGGAGCGGGGTGCAGGGAGCCCGGCTCTGCACGCACAGAGCTTGGCTGCAGCAAACGGGCGGTGTAACACGCCCTCAGACTGAACCCCACTGCCCCACCAGAGCCCCTGGAGCAGCTGGGCTGCTCCGCCAGCCCCCACTGCCCACTATCGCCTGTCCTACCGAGCTGGGACGGGCCTGGTGCCCAGGGCTCTGAGACTGCAGCCACAGGGGCAAACCGGCTGTGCCGGGCAAGGGGTGATTTCTGTCCCTCTGCAGGGGCCTTCAGCAGCCTGGGGCCTGGAGAGACCCCTCCCCGCCACACTCTCCCAGGCTTAGCAGCAGCAGGGGGACGAAGCGGGGTGTCAGACCAGACGCACCCTTTCCCTTCCCACCCCACCTAGCTGTGTCTGAGACGTGCCCTTCGCGCCGGCTCGCCATGGGACTGGCCATGGGGGGCTTTCAGCTTTACCATGCAAAGAGCCCAGCAAGTGGGTCCTGTTGCCCAGGTGTCAGCATGGGTCCTAATGCCAAACCAGCTCACGGCAATGCTCCCTCCCAAGACCCCACCTCGCCCGAGCATACCTTCCAGAGGCCAGAAAACTTAGTGCAGTGTTGGCTCATTATGGCTGTGTCCTGGGGAGGAAACGAGAAGACCAGATCGTTATAATCTGCTCCACGCAAATCTGTGTTGTTGGCAATGGACCGCAGGCTGAGAAACCCTCCCCAGGGGACTGGGCTGGAGGGGCGAGGTCACCCCACAGAGCTGGTGCCTCCCTTTGCCATTGCTAACCCCTCCTCTAGCCCTTCCTTCCTGCAGCCCCCGCCATCTGGGTCCGAGCCAATGCCACAGCCCCGTGGCCAGCTTATGCCTGGATCACACCCCCCATGGGGACACGGAGAGCAGCAGGAGGCCCCAGCCTAAGGTACGGTGCTGCAGCTGGGGCCGGGCACCCTAGGGATACCTCATCACTCCCATGCTCTGCAGACACTGGTGTTTTCATAGGCGAGGGAGGGGCTCACCTGGAAGGCACATGGGTGAGATGGGGGGGCTGGGATCCCCCTGCTCGGGTGGGACACAGACACGAAGCACAGATGCCTCATCCCGATCACGTGACCCCAGTGCCTGCATCTCAGATGCAGCCCAGCCCTCAGGGAGTTAACGCTCAGGCCTGCCCAGTGCTTGGCACCAGAGCCTGTTGTTAGGCCTGACACTAGTTAGGGTTTGCTGCAGCCTACAGAACAGTTGTGTGTGTCGGCTCCCTCCGGATCACTCACCGTCCTGGCAGCTGCTAGTAGAGCAGGGGAGCGGTGGGACCGTAAGTGCCCGGGGCGGCTGGCTCTTTGCAGGGAGCCACTGGACTCGAGTAGGAGAGCAAGCAGTGCAGCTCCTAGCTGGCGCTGGGGCAGAATCGATCATCCACGGAGCCCAGCCACGCCGGCCAGCTGCTGTTGGTGCATTTTCACCACGTGCCAGGGCAGTCTGAGCTCAGACACTAGCCAGCCTCAGGGTTGCTGCATGCAGCTCAGGACACAGCGGAGAGCACCAACCCCACAATGGCGGTGAGCAAACTGCCGCAGCTGGGAACTCGGAGCCTTCTCTGCCACCTCTTCTGTCACCGCTGGCTCTGCTCCGAGACCCCCTGCGTCAGCATCTGGTGTGTCCTGCAGGGTGCCGGGGCGGAGCCATGTGAGCAGCAGCGGGCCTAGCGTGCTCCCGAAGGGCAGGGCTTCCATCAGCATCCCTAGATGCTGCAGCCCTGTGCCCAACTTCGACCTGACCCTCAGGGCCAGCAGGTTCCTCTGGCCGGACGCCCTGCTCCAGGACAGAGTCCTTGGGCCCCATCAGCCAACTGCTGCTCCTGCCCAGTCGGACAGTCCTGCTCAGCCTCCCTGGAGAATCCCCGTCCCTTTGGGTGCCCACGCGCCCTTCCAGCTCCAAGTCAAAGAGCATCTTGCAGTGAACGCTGGCCAATGGAGACTGCTCCCTGCACTTACCTGGTGAGGAGCGGCTGGACTCCCGGGGAGGTGACCTGGCCAGCAGTGGCTCTGGCTGGGTTTTTATAACCTCCAGATAGAGACAGAGACAGGCAGAGCATTACAGAACCCCCTTGCTCAGCACATGGCGGGGAGGGACCTGGGGCAGAACAAAGCCTCTTCTGCAGAGCAGCTAATGCACCCACAGCCAGCAGTGCCAAGCTCCCTGCTCAGCCAGGAGACTGCCCTGGGCTCATCCCCGAGGGAGTCACCCTCCTTCCAGATGGCAAACAGCAGCTCTCCCTTGAGCTGCCTTCCTGGAGAACCGCCTCTGGCCCCGCTCACCCCTCGGTGGCTGCTTTGCTGCCCCATCCAATGTGGGAGAGCATCTCTCCGATGGGGCTGCCAGCCCGTGCCAGCAGCCACCCCTGGCTGAGTCCGTGGGTGGGTGAGTGGGGGCGGGCAGCTGTGAGCGAGACCCTGAGCTTGTCTCTAGCACCCTGCCCAGCACTTGCTGGGCCTGGGATCTTGCTCTGAAACGTCTTCTGGGTGACAGGACTGGCAGCATGGGCCCGCACACGCTGGCGGAGAGGTGCCTGGCTCCCTACGCTTGTACTGGTCTCCCTCGGGGTCTGCCTCAGTGGGACTCGCTGAGCAGAGTGGGGCTGCAGGCCTAGAGGTCCAGGCTAAGGAGGCGGTGAAGCCATGGGGCTTGCCCTGGAGAAAGAGGCAGACCCCCAGGGGGTCTGCCCCATTGACGGTGGCCTCTCGGAGGCTGTTCCAAATCTGGGGCTGCGGCATCGGCCCTGTGGAGCCATGACTCTGTCCTCACCCCTGGGTGGTGCGGCACAGCAGGAGGTGGGGAAGGGATCATAACTCCTGAGTCAGGCCAGGGGGGTCTGACCCTCCCCCTACCAGAACCACCACACAGTGTGGTGTGGTGAGCCAGCTCGGCACAGAAGAGGCCCGTGGCTATGTCCTCCTAGCCCCGGGAGAGCAGGTACCGGGAGGCAGCCCCAGCAGCACGCAGCCGAGGGCCAGAGCCCGAGGCTGCTGCTCGTTCTGCGTGTGCACCTGTGACACCCGGCTTTACAGCAGCTGCTCCCACGACGCTCGGGGGGGGCACTTGCAGGGAGCACGGTGCCATGGAATGGGCGTGACCTGCCTGCCTCCTGGCTGTGCCCCACCACACTATCATGTGCATTGGTACCCCCGGGAGTGAGGCTAGCTGCCCCTCAGCGGGGAAGTGACGCACATATCCAAGAGGGCTGCATTCACACAGCCTGGCTGTGGTGCAGCCGGGGCCCTGGGAGAGGATGGGAAGGGAAAGCGTGGTTACAGGAACAAGTAAATCAGGTGGATGCACATTGTGGGTCAACTTGGGATGGGAGCAGCCGGTTTGCTCAGCAGGGCCCTGTGTACTGCTCCCCTTTGTGCTCCATCAGGATGGCGGGTGGGTCTGGCTCGCAGGGCCTGGGGCAAGTCCTTCTTCAGGTTTGGATTGTGTGGGGTTCAAACAAGTGCCGATATTTAACGCGAGCCTCAGGTTAAGCTGTGCAGTATGTAGCATTGTAACGGTGGGCCTTTCTTTTCAGTGCACCAGCGCTCCCTCCTGGTGAGGGTAGAGCTGAGCTGAGATAAGCAGCGAGATTTGAAACACAAGGTCACTTGCTAGGCGAACTCGAGAGCCATGAACAGAAGCAGCTAACAGGAGCGTTTCAAAGAGAGGTTGGAGAGGGAGCGGTCTTTCTCTAGGTCCAACTCTACGTGTGGTATCAAGATGGCCAGTGAAGGATCAGTAGAGGTGAGCTGCATCAGATGTGCCATGTTCTCTTTCCTTCCTGAAGCCAGCAGGAACTTCCGGTGTATGAAGTACATGTTGATGGCTGTGCTGGAAGAAAACATCCTTGGAATTGCTAAACCATATACATGACAATTTCCTAACTCAAAATGTGTTTCATCCAACACTGAGGAATTCTATATTAGTCCGTGTCTTGACACATAAAGAGGAACTGATCACAGAACTAAAAGTTAGTGGTTGCTTAGGTGCAAATAATCATGACTTAATTACATTTGTGATGTGCAAACAGAATAAAGTCCAAACCCGTAATGTATGTATTTGGGGCTTTAAAGGAGCCATGTTCACAAAGCTGAAAACTATTATGGGTCAAATCAGTTGGGAGAGAGAATTTAAACAGACAAATATAACTGATAGTTGGGAACTGTATAAGAACATTTTACTAGATGCCCAAAAAGCCACAATCCCACAGTTAAGAAAGAAGATCACACTGATCAAAAAAGCAGCCTAGTTTAGAGGAGGAGTGAAAGCAGCTCTAGAAAATATAGAAACAACATATAACAAATGGAAAAAGGGAAAGTTGATAGGAAAGAATATAAAGTAGATGTTAGAAAATGTAGAAAATCTTTAAGGGAAGCTAAAGAAGACAAGTAAAAATCAGTGGCCAGCAGGGTTAAGGACAATGAGAAGGTTTTCAGTATATTAGGAACAAAAAGAATCCTAAAATAATATTGGTCCATTACTAGTTGGAAATGGTAGAATTGTCACTAATAATGCAGAAAAGGCTGAAGTGTTCAATACCTATTTTTGCGCCTTATTTGGGAAAAAGTCAGATGATGTAATCATACTATATGATGATTAAATACTTTCCACTCCAACAGGAAGCAAGAAGGATGTTAAGTAGAAGCTATTAACGTTAGACATTTTAAAATCAGCAGGTCCAGATAACTTGCATCCAAGAGTTTTTAAAGAGCTGGCTAAAGAGCTCTCTGGACCATTAATGTTGCTTTTTCATAAGTCTTGGAACACGAGGGAAGTTCCAGAAGACTAGAAGAAAGCTAATGTTGTGACAATATTTAAAAAGGGTAAATGAAATGATGCAGGTAGTCATAGGCTGCCAGCCTGACATAGATCCTGAGCAAAAGAATGGAACATCTGATAAAGGAGTTGAGTAATAAAGAATTAAAGGAGAGTAGTATAATTAATGCCAGGTGTGAAGAATATGGGAGATTTCTGCATTATTTTAATTAAATAATGTGTGTGACTCCATTTACCTGTTTAATCTTGTGCTGCTTGTTAGTGAAAGGGGTTAACTTCTTTCCAAAGTCACTCACTGGAAGTGGGGAATAGGTGATCAGTAGACTGATCAGTGTGTCACATAGCCATGTCTGGGCTGGAGGAGTGGACTATCAAGACTCATAGCCATTTGAAAAGCTCTAACTGAGCAGTACAATGGCTGTGCTAAAGAAGGTGACCAAACCAAGAAAACTGGTTCTGCCAAAAGAAAAGGAGGACTAGTGGCACCTTAGAGACTAACCAATTTATTTGAGCATAAGCTTTCGTGAGCTACAGCTCACTTCATCGGATGCATTCAGTGGAAAATACAGTGAGGAGATTTATATACACACAGAACATGAAAAAATGGGTGTTACCATACACACTGTAAAGAGAGTGATCACTTAAGATGAGCTATTACCAGCAGGAGAGCGGGGGGGGGGGGGGGGGAGGGGGAGGGGAGGAGAAAAAACCTTTTGTAGTGATAATCAAGGTGGGCCATTTCCAGCAGTTAACAGGAACTTCCGAGGAGCAGGGGGGGGGGGGGGGGTGTGGAAATAAACATGGGGAAATAGTTTTACTTTGTGTAATGACCCATCCATTCCCAGTCTCTATTCAAGCCTAAATTAATTGTATCCAGTTTGCAAATTAATTCCAATTCAGCAGTCTCTCGTTGCAGTCTGTTTTTGAAGTCTTTTTGTTTTAATATTGTGACCTTTAGGTCTGAGATCGAGTGACCAGAGAGATTGAAGTGTTCTCCGACTGGTTTATGAATGTTATAATTCTTGACATCTGATTTGTGTCCATTTATTCTTTTACGTAGAGACTGTCCAGTTTGACCAGTGTACATGGCGGAGGGGCATTGCTGGCAATTGATGGCATATATCACATTGGTAGATGTGCAGGTGAACGAGCTTCTGATAGCGTGGCTGATGTGATTAGGCCCTGTGATGGTGTCCCCTGAATAGATATGTGGACACAGTTGGCAACGGGCTTTGTTGAAAGGATAAGTTCCTGGGTTAGTGGTTCTGTTGTGTGGTGTGTGGTTGCTGGTGAGTATTTACTTCAGGTTGGGGGGATGTCTGTAGGCAACGACTGGCCTGTCTCCCAAGATTTGTGAGAGTGATGGGTCATCCCTCAGGATAGGTTGTAGATCCTTGATGATGCGTTGGAGAGGTTTTAGTTGGGGGCTGAAGGTGACGGCTAGAGGCGTTCTGTTATTATCTTTGTTGGGCCTGTCCTGTAGTAGGTGACTTCTGGGAACTCTTCTGGCTCTGTCAATTTGTTTCTTCACTTCAGCAGGTGGGTACTGTAGTTGTTAAGAACGCTTGATAGAGATCTTGAAGGTGTTTGTCTCTGTCGGAGGGGTTGGAGCAAATGCGGTTGTATCGTAGAGCTTGGCTGTAGACAATGGATCGTGTAGTGTGGTCAGGGTGAAAGCTGGAGGCATGTAGGTAGGAATAGCGGTCAGTAGGTTTCCAGTATAGGGTGGTGTTTATGTGACCATCGTTTATTAGCACCGTAGTGTCCAGGAAGTGGATCTCTTGTGTGGACTGGTCCAGGCTGAGGTTGATGTTGGGATGGAAATTGTTAAAATCATTTTCTTCCTCCCCACCCCCCGCTCTCCTGCTGGTAATAGCTCATCTTAAGTGATCACTCTCCTTACAGTATGTATGATAACACCCATTTTTTCATGTTCCGTGTGTATATAAATCTCCTCACTGTATTTTCCACTGAATGCATCCGATGAAGTGAGCTGTAGCTCACGAAAGCTTATGCTCAAGTAAATTGGTTAGTCTCTAAGGTGCCACAAGTCCTCCTTTTCTTTTTGCGAATACAGACTAACACGGCTGCTACTCTGAAAGCTGGTTCTGCCAAGTGAGCTAGTAACCAGGCAACAGGTCACCTGGTGTGGGACTTTGATCACCTTTGATTGGGGTCTGGATGTTACAAAAGGAAAGGCTATTTGGGAGAGTGGAAGGTTGCTGACTGCAGGGGTCAGAGAGAGACTTTAAGACTGGAAGAGAAGCCATGAGCTATGAGGGGCTCACTAGACGACTCTGACCAAATCCCCCAAACCACTCAGGCATAGTGAGGAAATTGAGACAAGGAAGGGCGTGTAGGTGTGTCATTCTCTGGATCTGTGTATCTCTTCTGCAAAGGGAAAGAAAAGGGTGAATGTGTTGGAAATATTTGTAAAGCCTTTGTCTGTTCGTTTCAGCTATCACATGTCCCTGAGGCAGTGAACGGTGTGACCCAGGGTGCCACAGGGCTGGAGCTCTGGAAAGGGAGATGTGCACGCAGCTGGAGTGTCTGAGGGAGATGGTGCGAATGTCGGAGGCTACGCAGGTGGACTGCAGGCTCTCAGTACTCAGAAGGGGGTGCTGGAAGGAGGATCTGCACCCGAGAGCGTGCCTGGAGACCCAGAGGCAGAGGCCAGGCCTGGGCCCTGGAAGCTGAGAGCACACGAATCCATTGTGGTGGTGGCAAGGATCTGACACCATTCATCATGAGTCTGTGGGAAAGAGCTCTTGTCAAACTGACAGGACATCTTTTTTTGATGAGATCATAAACTGAGCAGGGGGCTTGGGTGCTCACGTGGCCTGGGGAGGAGGACGCAGGGAGGTGGGAGCAGGGGTCTGGAGGGCTGAGAAGGGCTGGTGGGTCCCCAAAAGAGACAAAATGTTGTCGATGGGTTGCCTTAGCAAAAGGCTTGGGAACCACTGATCGAGCAGATAAAGGTCTCACATGAGTCAGTGTCGGAAGCTGAAGCTAGATAAATTCAACTGCAAATTTTGAACCATGAGGATAATTAACCCTTGCAACAGCTTCTTAGAGGGTTCTCCATCACTGGCCATTTTTAAATCTAGGGATCAGATGTTCTTCTGATAGATCTGCTCTAGTTCAACCACAGCGGATGTGAACCAGGAATTCAGGCAAGTTCTATGGCCTGTGTTATACAGGAGGCCAAACTAGATGATTATGAAGGGGCCGTCTGGCTTTCTGAAATGGCCTTTAATGTGGAAAAGGCCCACAGGCCTGGCCCAAGCACTCGTGACCAGGAATCAGGCCGAGAAGGTGCTTTCAATACTAGCAGGAGAAAGGAAATTTCCAGCATGACAAAGGGGTCGATCGCTCAGCAGGTGGTGATGGACAGACCCTTGTCACTGACACCCAGGTATGAAGAACAGGGCCCCAGCAGACATTGGCAGGGCTGAAAGGATCGTGTTGTCTGGTTATGAGGGAGGAAGGACAGCCTAGCTGATAGATCTCTGAACTCAGGACCCCTACGTTTGATTTCTTTCTCAGCGACAGGCTTCCTGTGTGACCTTGGACAGGCCAGGTAGTCTCCCTGGGCCTCCATTCCCATCGGTATCTTAGGGATAACAGCCCTGCCCTGGCGCACAGGGTGTGGGGAGGGTAATATCGCTCGATGCTGTGAGGGGCTCGAGCACTACAGGGACTGGAGGGTGTAAGTACCCCGTTCTCCCAGCTGGACCTTGGCCGCAGCCTGCGAGGCCATGGATAGAGAGGAAAGCAAACAAAGGCTGGGCTGTCAGGATTTGTCCAGTTGGAGCGGTCCCGGGGCTGGTGTGGCGGTGGGAGTGGAGCCCCGGCCCACCTGTTCAGTGAGAGAGAGGCACAGGCTGAGCCTGCAGAGGGGTGCAATGTGCCCCCCAGGAGGGGGTTTCAGGGCCTCTCCCCAACCCATCAGTGCCCCATATCCAATTGTCCCTCCCCATGGGAGGCCCCTGGCTCCCACACAGAGGCCCGTGGCCCAGCATGTGCCAAGTCCAGCCTGGCTATTGCATTGTGAAGGTGGCAGGGAGGGGTTTCTGGGAGGGCTGATTACTGGAGGGGTGATGGGCAATGGGGGGTGCATCCCCAAGCACACCAAGCAGGGGCTGGGAGAGCCCTAGGAGGTTCCTTAGGGGAGTGGCTGACTCACAGGCTGCCCCAGGCCCCACACCGCCCACTCTCTGACCATCCCAGAATGAGGTTAACCCTCTGAGCGAGGGGGCTGGAGGATTCCTGCAGGGCCATCAGCCCTAGATTGGCCCAGCCAGGGTCCTCCTGCTCCAGGCCCACCTGCGCATCTGCCCTGCAATGGAGCTGTGGCCATTTGGGCCCTGGAGCAGCCCGGGCCTGGGAGGGAGGGCAGCAGGCCCTGGGGACCCATGCCTCTCAGAGGAGCCTAGAGCAGCAGGCCAAGCTTTTAGGGGGCCTGGGAGGAGGCAGAGGTGTGGGGTCTGGGTCTGGGCACAGCTCTGCATGTGCCCTGGCTGGGTGTCTGCACTCCCAGCAGCCAGGCTCCATGTGGGGTGGGAAAGCAGCCCTGTCAGGCCTTTCTGTTGTGCCCCGGGCTCACAATGGAAAGTGCTGGGTTCAGCGGCTCTGCATGGGCCTGACAGAGGTTTCCAGCTCATTGACCACATTGCAAGATGTGATGACTGCGAGCATCAGGGCAGACACTGATGAGCTCGCACTTCCATTGTGCGCCGGCCCGGGGCTCTGTCCTTGCCAGGCTATAAAGTGGGGGCTTCACTGGACCCCAAAACACATTCCCGCTCATTCCACCAAGAAGCAGCAGCTGCCCAGGTAAGAAGACAAAGTACCCTGGGCAAACAGCTGGTAGGGCAGAGGGCCTGGCCCAGGGAGCAGGGACAGACCCTGGCCAAGGGACGGCAGGGCAGAGAGCCCACCCCGGAGCAGGGACAGACTATGGCAAAGGGCTGGTAGGGCAGAGGGCCTGGCCCAGGGAGCAGGGACAGACCCTGGCCAAGGGACAGCAGGGTAGAGAGCCCACCCCGGAGCAGGGACAGACTATGGCAAAGGGCTGGTAGGGCAGAGGGCCTGGCCCAGGGAGCAGGGACAGACCCTGGCCAAGGGACGGCAGGGCAGAGAGCCCACCCTGGAGCAGGGACAGACTATGGCAAAGGGCTGGTAGGGCAGAGGGCCTGGCCCAGGGAGCAGGGACAGACCCTGGCCAAGGGACGGCAGGGCAGAGAGTCCACCTCGGAGCAGGGACAGACTATGGCAAAGGGCTGGTAGGGCAGAGGGCCTGGCCCAGGGAGCAGGGACAGACCCTGGCCAAGGGACGGCAGGGCAGAGAGCCCACCTCGGAGCAGGGACAGACTATGGCAAAGGGCTGGTAGGGCAGAGGGCCTGGCCCAGGGAGCAGGGACAGACCCTGGCCAAGGGACGGCAGGGCAGAGAGCCCACCCCGGAGCAGGGACAGACTATGGCAAAGGGCTGGTAGGGCAGAGGGCCTGGCCCAGGGAGCAGGGACAGACCCTGGCCAAGGGACGGCAGGGCAGAGAGCCCACCTCGGAGCAGGGACAGACTATGGCAAAGGGCTGGTAGGGCAGAGGGCCTGGCCCAGGGCGCAGGGACAGACCCTGGCCAAGGGACGGCAGGGCAGAGAGCCCACCCCAGAGCAGGGACAGACTATGGCAAAGGGCTGGCAGGGCAGAGGGCCTGGGCAGATGTGCACTTTGCCAGGTGTTCCCAGCACGTGCTGGGGAGGGTCAGTGGAGGCAGACGTGCCCCCTTCCCTTGCTGTGACTACTAGAGCAGGGGCTGTGGGTCGTAGGGCATGGTGCCCTTGGCCATATCATGGCGTGCCCCACTGGCGAGATGCCAGGAGCTGTGCCCCATTCTCCCCACAAATCCACCATGGGCCACGCTCCATCTGTGCAGCACACTCACAATTCCCAGACAGGTTGTGGCGGCTATTGGAAATTCAACTGCAATTAGCTCCCTATGTCCTTGGGATCTTTCTGCTCTCTGACTGGCTGCCCCTAACGATTAGGTTCCGGATTCCTGGGTTGTCTTTGTGCTGAGCATTTGCCCTGCCCCAGCACACCCTTCAGACTGCATTCCCACAAGCGCTGGCCCCTGGCAGGAGACCCCCGCTCCGGGCTATGTGCAGACAGTGACCCCAAAGGGGCCTGGGCAGGGCATGGGAATCCATTATCTCAGCACCCACCCAGCTCCAGTTATTCCCTGCCAGCCAACTGCAAAAGCAGCAAACAGCTAAAGAGGGGCAAGGAGGCAGTGTGGGCCTGGGGTTGCATAGCCGCCAGCGCAAGGCACCCACCCCGCCCCTGAGGGCAGGGAGGCTGAGGCAGTCAAAGGGGATGACAGCAATCCATTGGGTGTGAAGGACCATTGCTGGCTCTCTGGGCTAGCTGCAAGCTGACTGTGCAGTGGACAGAGCAGCCCAAGGGAGGAGAGAACAACCCTCTGCTGGGGCCTCGGGCTTGGGGTTGTTTTTGTGACATACGCACTAACCTGCAAATGATGTCTCCTTTCAGTGCCCCTCTTTGACCTGAGCTGACCACAGCAATGTCGGAGACCATGAGAACTGCTGCTGCCAGCCAGGCTGCTGATGACAAGGAACAGGGAGCCCTGGCCCCAGCCCCCTCTCCAGACCACACTCCTGCTTCGAACACTAAGGCTGAGCAGCCTTCCAGGAAAGCTTTCAGGGTAAGCCCCCTGGGATGACCAGCCCATGGTCGGTGCGGTGGGGCAGGTACAAGACAGCCTCTGGCCCCAGGCAGTAGGGAAGCATCTCAGCAGCAAGGTGCCATGGACGGCTGGGGAATGTGTCAGGCTAAAGAACAAGGTCTTCGCTCTGGAGCATCAGGCCTGGGCCCGAGTTGCCCAGGCCTCTGGACCCCACTAGGACAGGACTTCTCCTCTCAGGGTGCAGTGCAGTTCCCCTGAGCAGGCCCTGGCAAGCAGGCTCTCTGCACTGTCCCTTGCCTTGCACTTGCAGCCAAATCCTCCTCAGAGCAGCCCATAAACGATTACGTGGATTCCCACCAGTCCTTCTGTGAAGCACCAAATCCCAGCAAATAGGTGTCCAGAACACCCGCAGAGGAGCGGCCGTGTGGGAATCACAGAAGTCAGAGAAGGGGAGAAGCCATGAGTTCCCTCCTTCTCTGCCCCAGGGGCAGAGGCAGAATCAGCCCATCCAGCCTGTCTTGTAGTGTTTTTGCCATCTCTCCCTAGAGGCTGAATAGTGGCTTGCATAGGGAATGGTTCCAGCTGCTCTGCCCCAAGTCGTGGTCTTGGGGTCTGATGCTTCACACCACTCTCTCCTGCTCCTGCTGCTAGAAAAATACAAGACAGGGGTTTAGGAGCAGGGCAGAAGTTCTCAAGCTGGTGCTGGGAGCTGGGAGCTGCAGCTGCTCTTCCCCAGCTCCAGAAGGGGCTGGCTGGTGTCTAAACCACCTGGCACTCTGGCCCTAGGATCCTTTCCTGGAAGGGCCGATGGCAGTGGTGTGCTCTGAAAGAACCTGAGCTGTGCTGACTCCATGGGAGGAATAGGGAGGAAAGCCGTCCTTGCCAGTCCACTCCCGCCACCTCCAGACAGCAAAGGCCACAGCTTTAGATGCAGCTTCTGATTTTGCAGTTGCAAAATCCACGCTGTGAAAGTGAGGGACCCTACAGAATTGCCCGTTTCCCTGGCCTGCGTATGTCATTGCGTAGCTCAGCCCCAGTCCCCACTCTGTGGCTGTGCCATGCACCCCCCTTCAGGGGCATTAACACAGGGACACGCTGTGTTTCAGGTGCAAAGCTAGAGTCTGGTTTGAGGCCATTTGCAAACTGGCTGCCAGCCTGGCACGAAGAGCAGGGAGCTCTAACTGGCAGCTAACTGGGAGCCCGTCACAGAACTACTGGAGCCCGGTCCCAGGGCATTGGGTCAGAGTGAGCTGGGGTGGGATGGGGCTTCCTAACTGAGACTCACTGGAAGTCCCACCACATCTCTTCAGGTCCCTGAAATATCACAGGGTTAAGCTGAACGGTTGTAAGTAGTCAGGGAAAAAAACAGAAGCCATAGCCCACCCTGCGGCAAGAGAGAGCAATTCAAAACAGGACTGACACGATAGAAAATCCTTAAGCCTCTGACAGCTGCCAAATGTTGCAGACACCGTGCTGCTGAGCTTCTCGGGGCCGACCCGAGGGAGCGCAGTTAGGTAGTGGTGGCTTGCACCTGCTCCAGGGGCTCAGTGCACAAGCTCCATCCAGGTAGAACATGCGGGCCATGCTGCAGCTGTTCCCGTATGTCCTGGCATTCGGCTGACGCCGGGGGGGAGCTGACGCTGATGGCCACGCAGCAGCTGTGGGAGAGCCAGCCAGAGACCGCTACCTGCCGCTAACCCCCAGTGGGCGGCTATTTCTCTTGCCAGTTCTGAACCCTTTTCCTCTGGCTCCCTGCAGATCGTCATCTTTGAGCAGGAGAATTTCCAGGGCAGGAAGATGGAGTTCACAAACGAGTGCCTGAACCTAGGCGACCGTGGGTTCGACCGGGTGCGCAGCGTCATTGTCAGCACTGGACCGTAAGTGACGCAGCCAGGGCAGGAGACCCAAGAGAGGCTCTCAGAGGGGTCAGGCAGGCAGCGTTAATGGCAGGGTTCAAAAGGCAGCCACTGTGCTAGGAGGCACAGCTAAGTGCTCATAGCCCTGCCGCTGACTTCCATTCATGGGTATAAAGAGTCTACGCAGTGTTATCGTCCGCTGCTGGGAACTGAGCACCTGGGATCTTTGGAGTCAGACTGTATCCACTGCATCAAGCCACATTTAACATTGCCATAACCTGCCATTATAATTAACCTCTTAAATACAACACTATGCAGTTCCTGGAGCCAGATCAGGTAGCACAGGCCAAGGCAGGGCAGGACTTGGAGGCCAAGACTGTCAGAAGTGGCTGGTGATTTAGGATGCCCGGCCTGAGACAGCTTCCTAGGCCTGACTTTCAGAGGGTGGATGCTCAGCGCTTCCTGAAAAATCAGTCCCCCTGAAGGTGCCACCCAAAATGGAGGCTATTCAGCTTTTTAGGAAGTCAGATTTGCCCTAGTCTGTAGCAGTGGAACTGGGGGGCGTGTGGATGTGTGCTGGGGTGTATTTTGCAGCTGCAAATCCTGGCTGTTCGCTCTGTGCTTTCATATAGTGAAAACGAGTGCTCCCCCAAGGAATCTTTTTTTTAAAATTACTTTTGAACCAGGAAATAATGTAGGAGGCAGACCCTGGACTTGGGGGCTTTCAGACACATCTGTGTGTGTCTATAATCCAAACAGCTCTTGTGCAAAGAAATGAAGGTGTGCAGGGTCATCCCTGGGGAATGGAGTTCCTGACG
Source organism: Eretmochelys imbricata (assembly GCF_965152235.1). Taxonomy (NCBI): domain Eukaryota; kingdom Metazoa; phylum Chordata; order Testudines; family Cheloniidae; genus Eretmochelys; species Eretmochelys imbricata. Next base: position 31,471,764 of record NC_135586.1, on the reverse strand, counting down.
GGCTCAGAGTCGTTTGGAGTGAGTCTTGGTCAGAAAAGGACAAAAAATGTACCCTGCAGAAAAGGGAAATGGTCCCTTCTACACAGAGAACTGTGCAACTCACCAGAGGTTGAAAGAAGCTATTCCAGAGAAAGGGGCAAGCATGCGGCCCAGACCCCCACGGCTTTACTACCATCCATTGTATTTTAGAGGGACAGTCATAGAATCATAGAATCAGAGAATATCAGGGTTGGAAGGGACCTCAGGAGGCCATCTAGTCCAACCCCCTGCTCAAAGCAGGACCAATCCCCAACTAAATCATCCCAGCCAGGGCTTTGTCAAGCCTGACCTTAAAAACATCTAAGGAAGGAGATTCCACCACCTCCCTAGTCACGTCCCTCTGCCAAAGGTTAACCAAGACTGCAGACTGCCTCTGCCCAGCGGCATTAGGTGGTGCTTAACTTGGGGTATTCAGGCATTCAGCACCACAGAGCCTTCCCTGGTGGCAGTTTTACAGCAGCACTAGTTGTCACCTGAAATGTGAGGAGTTAGCAGGGGACATTACTATGTCGTCATTTTTGTTATTAATACTGCATTACCCTTTAGTATCCCTGTGAACTCCAAGAGTATTATGAAGCTGGGTCAAGGCAAACCACTCAGTGCCCACCAGGGAATGGTTTGGATTGATTCCTGCAAGTGACCTTGAGGGACAGCCTGAACAGCAAAGGTTGAGTTCCCTGGAGGCGCGTCTAGTTCGCGGTGACCCAGCACCTTTCTCATTTGGTAGCAGGTTACACGCACCAGGCAGGGGGAACTGATGACACCAGATGCAATGCAGGGGAGATCCAGGCATGGAACTGCTCCATCGCTGTGTCCTGGAGCTCTGCATGGCATGTGCTGGCCCTCTCGTCCTCTCTCCCAACAGGGAACTGGCCCGCTGGCCACGGGGACCAGATCCTCCTGCAAGCTCAGAGGGTGCCAGAAGCGTGGGATAACATTTCTGGGGTGAGAAGCACTGAGCCAGTAGAGAGAATCATAGAATCATAGAATCATAGAATATCAGGGTTGGAAGGGACCCCTGAAGGTCATCTAGTCCAACCCCCTGCTCGAAGCAGGACCAATTCCCAGTTAAATCATCCCAGCCAGGGCTTTGTCAAGCCTGACCTTAAAAACTTCCAAGGAAGGAGATTCCACCACCTCCCTAGGCAACGCATTCCAGTGTTTCACCACCCTCTTAGTGAAAAAGTTTTTCCTAATATCCAATCTAAACCTCCCCCACTGCAACTTGAGACCATTACTCCTCGTTCTGTCATCTGCTACCATTGAGAACAGTCTAGAGCCATCCTCTTTGGAAGCCCCTTTCAGGTAGTTGAAAGCAGCTATCAAATCCCCCCTCATTCTTCTCTTCTGCAGGCTAAACAATCCCAGCTCCCTCAGCCTCTCCTCATAAGTCATGTGTTCTAGACCCCTAATCATTTTTGTTGCCCTTCGCTGGACTCTCTCCAATTTATCCACATCCTTCTTGTAGTGTGGGGCCCAAAACTGGACACAGTACTCCAGATGAGGCCTCACCAATGTCGAATAGAGGGGGACGATCACGTCCCTCGATCTGCTCGCTATGCCCCTACTTATACATCCCAAAATGCCATTGGCCTTCTTGGCAACAAGGGCACACTGCTGACTCATATCCAGCTTCTCGTCCACTGTCACCCCTAGGTCCTTTTCCGCAGAACTGCTGCCTAGCCATTCGGCTCCTAGTCTGTAGCGGTGCATTGGGTTCTTCCGTCCTAAGTGCAGGACCCTGCACTTATCCTTATTGAACCTCATCAGATTTCTTTTGGCCCAATCCTCCAATTTGTCTAGGTCCTTCTGTATCCTATCCCTCCCCTCCAGCGTATCTACTACTCCTCCCAGTTTAGTATCGTCCGCAAATTTGCTGAGAGTGCAATCCACACCATCCTCCAGATCATTTATGAAGATATTGAACAAAACCGGCCCCAGGACCGACCCCTGGGGCACTCCACTTGACACCGGCTGCCAACTAGACATGGAGCCATTGATCACTACTCGTTGAGCCTGACAATCTAGCCAGCTTTCTACCCACCTTATAGTGCATTCATCCAGCCCATACTTCCTTAACTTGCTGACAAGAATAATGTGGGAGACCGTGTCAAAAGAGTGGTGATGCCAGGCTGTGCAGAGATGGTGAATTTAGCTGCCACATTGGCAGACATTAAAGCTGGCATCTTAAAGAGAGATATGAATGTGGAGTGGCCTTTGTCTATGATTCCTAATGACTAAGAAAAGGGAGTCCAACTGGTCGTCTGAGAAGCTATTAGGTTCCATTTGTAAAACAAAGAGCACTGGCAACAAAAAGAAGGCAAGGGGAACATTGCCATCAGGCGCTGGTACCGTGGGAAGATTAGCCATAAAATGAAAGAACGCTGTAAATGTAGGGTAAGCCAAGGCAAAACTACCCAAGTTCTTGGAATAGCTGCTCACCCAGCCTGTAAGAGAGGCAACACCAAGCTAGTGTGGGCATGGAAGGGGAAGGCCTCAGGGCAGCCCCACATGTAATGTTAAAAGCAGCAGTGAAGGAAGGATGAATAGGTGGAAGTCACGGGAATTGCAGTAACCTTTCGGTGAACGCCCGTCGCTAACTCTACAGATGGTTGATCTTGCTATTAAAGGAGCATAGGGACTTCAGCTGACACAGACTGTGATCACCCCAAGCAATGCCATTGGAAGGGTGTTTTGGTTTCAGTGAGGCAGTCTGGGATGTACAATATTGTACAGAGGAAGAGGAGACCCCAATAGGAGACAAGAGGCATTAGGAGTCAGTTTTTGGCTGACACTGGCATGACCTTTGATTCGCGTACTTTGATTGACAGATATAACACACATGACGAATTTATCCCTCCTCTGAAGATGTAAAGTGCTGTGTCAATGCTCAGTGTCGTTATTGTTGTACTGGACAAGCAGGGGAAGAAGCATTAAGATTAAGCTGTAACCTGAACACCATGGACATTTTGGAGGTTACAAAACTCTAGGCTAAAGCAGGATTATGACTAGGCAGGATGCAAACCAGAGGTGGAAAAGCAGGTGCAGAGTGTGTGGTGCTTGTTTTGGAAAGGCAGGAGAGCCCCTGAACACCAGTATTTCATGAGAATAGCAAAGGAATGCATCACTGCCGATGTGCTTGGCATTTGCTTCGGACATGGCCTTAGGAACTACAGACCTGACCTACAGAGACTAGAGCCCGCAGCCATATTGAGCAACACAAAGCAGATTAGTGTACCAGTGAAGCTGGCCCAGTATCTGTTTGGTTGTCATGAATGACGCGAGATTCAGACAGTATAAAAGCAACAGTCTGTAATGATGCCTGACGCTGTATTAAGCCTGCTCTTTATCAGCTCCCTGGAGCCACAAAACTCCCAGTGCCCCAGCACGACCCAACCCAGTGATTTCACCTGCACCAGTGCGCACACCATAGCTGCCACAGGTTCTGCGCGGCTGGGGGAGACATGCTGAGCTGGCATGGCCTCGGGGTGGAGATGGCTACATCACCCATGGACTGTGGCCAGCATCTCCCAGGTCTTTTGATGTAGTTCTGAGGAGCAGTTAATGAACGGACCGAAGTGTTGCAGCAGCTGTTATGTCTGGGCAGGAGCTGAGCAGCTCAGCAGATCTTCTGCAGGGGGCTTGTGGGGAGCAGGAGGAACTGGGGTGGGAGGAGCTGTGTGCTGTGCTAGGGAAGCTGTGGATAGCTCCTCAGGTAAAATGAAGAGAAAGTGAAACGCAATGGTGAAAGCCAAGATCCAGGAGAGTCAGCTGAGGAGGTACAGCCGGGCCCTGTGTATCACTAACCGATGAAGACAAAGTGCTTTGCAGACTCCAGTTAGATCCAGGAGAGTCAGCTGAGCGGGTACCAAGAGCACTTTCAATTGCAACCTGCGTCCCTGGGAAAGTGAAATGCAATGGTGAAAACCAAGCAGCCGGCCTGACCACGCACCATCCACCGTGGGGATGGAGCTGTCCAAGTGTGTGGGCCTCAGGAAGCAGACTGCACAGTGACAGCTTAAATGGTCCTTCCCAGCCTGCGAGGGGGGAATCAGCCTGGAAGGAAGAGCCCCAAATAGAACTGGGTGGGAATAAAGCAGAGCTAGGAAGGGTAAGATGGGACATGCGGGGGAGCTGTAAGAAAGGTGTAAATGGAGCTGTTTGCAATTCAGCCCCCAAATCCATAGATGGGTGCCCGTGTACAAGCACTGTGAGCCTTGAGCCTTGGGATCACGAAATGTAGACAGCCAGTGGCAGCAACAGCCCTGGGCTGTTTCATGTTATTCAAAATGTGTTATGTCAGCGGAACAGGCCAGGAGCTGCTGTGTCCTGGCATCCAGACACGTGCCTGGTCTGATGGCCACTGGGACAGTAAATCACACAAGGCAGCCAGGATTACACAGCCCCTAGACCAGTGGTTTTCAGCCGTGGTCCACTGCTTGTTCAGGGAAAGCCCCTGGCGCGCCGGGCCGGTTTGTTTACCTGCCGCGTCCGCAGGTTTGGCCGATCGCGGCTCCCACTGGCCACAGTTCACCGCTCCAGGCCAATGAGGGCTGCGGGAAGGGCGGCCAGCACATCCCTTGGCCCGCGCCGCTTCCCGCAGCTCCCATTGGCCTGGAGCGGCGAACCGCGGCCAGTGGGAACCACTGCCTAGACACTTGGCCTCCCGTGCGGGACAGTGCAAGAGGGAGGGAGGGTAGAGACACTTGGGTCATTTATCAGCTCGCAATATGCTGATACTTCCTGCTGACTGACATGGGCTGAGTTCCACCCTCCTGGGCCCGCAGAAGCAACGGCTGCTGACATCATGGAAGAGAGGCTGTAAAGTCCGTGCCTGTAACAAAGGCTAGGGAAGTGCCACCGTGGGCACCATCCCTGGCAGTGGGCCCTGTGGCAGTCCCTCCCAGTTCTATCGCAGCGTGCTGCGTGTCTCTGGCACCCTGGACATCCCACTGGGTGCATGGCTAGTTCTTGGTTATTTTGACACCTGTGTGAGCATAATGACAGGTTTCAGAGTAACAGCCGTGTTAGTCTGTATTCGCAAAAAGAAAAGGAGGACTTGTGGCACCTTAGAGACTAACCAATTTATTTGAGCATGAGCTTTCGTGATGCATCCGATGAAGTGAGCTGTAGCTCACGAAAGCTCATGCTCAAATAAATTGGTTAGTCTCTAAGGTGCCACAAGTCCTCCTTTTCTTTGTGTGAGCATGTCCTTTAGGCACGCAGGCAAGAGAAGAGATGGAGGCAGGGAAGCGGGAAGATTAGGAATTCCCAGGCGAGCTCAGCTGCTGGCTGGCGATCGAGTCTGAACCCAAGCCCCACTGCAGGAGACGAGACAGCACCATAGTTATTTCTAACCTGTCTCCTGCGTGTAGCTCTGGGCCTGCCCTCTGCTGCCTTCCTCATGTTCTTCCCCCACCCCTCTCCCCAGCTGGGTGGCCTTTGAGCAGTCCAACCTGCGCGGAGAGATGTTCATCTTGGAGCGGGGCGAGTATCCTCGCTGGGATACCTGGTCCAGCAGCTACAGGAGCGACTGCTTCAGGTCCATGCGTCCCATCAAGATGGTAAGAGAGACTCTGGAACTGGAGTCCAACTGGGCTGCTTTCAGGAGTGCAAAGAAAACATGCATGGGCTCTGGAGATGCCCTGTGGGGTGGCTGGGTTCTCATGCTGGTGAGCGGGAACCCCTATCATAGCTGTGCCCCACAGCTGTCGGGGATAACGGCTCTGCCACTAGGAGGAAAGCTTAGCCTGTGCAACCCAGCAGCCCACCTCCTGGAGGTGCACAGCCTTGAAACGCACCTGGGCTAGTGAACCGTGCTGCAGGGCCGGGGAGGGGGAGGACTGCTCCTCGGCCCCTGTGGGTGATCAGCTGGCACCTGCGGCCAAACTGGCCTCTGGCACTTTCAGATCATTGTTGTTTGGTGTGGTCACGAAGCTGCTCACTTCATAACCCGTTCAATGCAGGCAGGGGCTAAAGCAAGGAGGTGTGGGGAGCACAGGTCCATCTTCTCTGCTACAAGTGAAGGTAGCTCCCCCTCTCCCCAGCTTGGGTAGCAGCGCTCCCCACAGCTCCCCTCCCCAGGGTGGATAGCCGTTCCCACCCGTCCCCCTCCGCTTTGGAGCAAGGAGGCTCCCCTTCCCATGACAAACCCCTGCGTGTTGGGCTTTGGACCATGTAAGTCATTTCTATGGCTGCTGCCTGGTTGCTAGTCCAGCTGCCCCATGCTGGGCTCTGAGCCCCCGTGGTTACGTCTGGGATCAGAAGGGCTTGAGGCCACTGGTGTTTTGGCAAGTGAGCGTGGATCAGCCTGGTGAGCTGGTTCTACCCTGCTGTATTCCCCAGGTGGCTGATGGCTATAAAATCTCCCTCTTTGAATCTGCTGACTTCAAGGGCAACAAGATGGAAATCCAGGAAGATGACGTGCCCAGCCTCTGGGCTCACGGCTTCTGTGACCGGGTGGGAAGTGTGAAAGTGTCCAGTGGAACGTAAGCAGACACACTCCCCCTCTGCCCCACACAGGCCCCAGGAGCGTGGCATGGGGGATCCACATCCAATCTCCCAGCCTCTGTTTGCTCATCGTATGTTAGAACCAACAGAAGAATCCTTTGACGGGTTTCCCTGCTGCCAGGAAGGGCCAGTGACTCACACTGGGCCCCCGGCAGGCAAGCCTCTCCTCTTAGCTTTGGGGAAATCCCTGTACAGTCTGGAAAGGGATGTGGTGCCAAGAGCAGGCCTATATCCTCCCACAACCACCGGGAAGGCCAGGTGGGCAACTGGTTCCAGAGTCAATAAGCATTCACAATCCTGCAAGGGCAGGACCCTCAGTGCCAGGCCATGCTGAATGCAGGGCTTTCTGACCGCATAGCCCTGTCCGGGCACAGCTGAGCCAGGAGAGCAGAGGAGGCTGCTCAGGGCAGGGTGCACCGGGCACCCCTGCCCTGCATTACTGAGAGCATGACAGCCACGGTTCTCCTGCCTAGGAACAGGAGAGAGGCGTGTGAGGGGATCCTCTAGCAGAGGGCAGTGCCCTCACATGGGCAGTGCAGGACACTAGACTGTCACACAAGTGCGAGCAAAGCCCACTGGTGGGTGAAAATTCATATGTTCAAATGCTTCATGTGAAACACGTACCACGTGTGGCCTTTGCTCACACTGGCTCTATAGCCTGGCGCTCCATGCTGCCCACCATGCAAGGGCCAGGGGGCTAAGGCCCTGATATTTTGTGGCAATAGACCTACACCTGATGTCTTCTTATTTAAATACTGGCCCACTGATCCAGCTGAGCCCCAGCACCCGTGTGGCCTGTAATATCCTACATCTCTGAGATGCTTTATTTTGGCTTTCCCTAAAGCTGGGTTGGATACCAGTATCCTGGCTACCGAGGCTACCAGTATCTCTTTGAGAAAGGAGACTTCAGACACTGGAATGAATGGTCTGCCTTCCAGCCCCAGGTCCAGTCTATCCGTCGCATCAGGGACATGCAGTGGGATCAGAAAGGCTGCTTCACCCCCCCTGACGCTCCTTCGAACTGAGCATGCTCCCTGCTAGCTAACAATCCTGGGCCATGTAGCACCTCGACACCCTTGCTACTTTTTGTGAACAGCCCCCATCTCTCCTCTCTCTCGCATCCCCTTTCTCGGCACTTTCCTTGTATATTGCACATTTATTGGCTGTCCTGTACATTGTGATGCAAAATAAATCAATACAAAAAATCAGACAACTACTGCAGCCTCGGAGCCTGTTCTGCACTGGATTGTTGTCGGGGCACTTCCTAGCCCCTCTAACTTTCTCACCCTGTTTAAACTGCTCAATGCTGTGAGCTTCAGTGCTGGACGTTTGGGGAGGGAGGCGGTGGTTCTGCAGACGGTTGGGGTTTGAGGGTGGGGTTTGCTCTGTGCTGTGGGGAAAAGATGTGGACAAATTGGAAAAAGTCCAGAGAAGAGCAACAAAAATTATCAAAGGTCTAGAAAACATGAGCTGTGAGGGAAAATTGAAAAAAACTGGGTTTGTTTAGTCTGGAGAAGAAAAGACCGAGAGGGGACATGGTAACAGTTTTCAAGTACATAAAAGGTTGTTACAAGAAGGAGAGAGAAAAATTGTTCTTCTTAACCGCTGAGGAGAGGACAAGAAGCAATGGGCTTAAAATGCAGCAAGGGTGGTTTAGGTTGGACATTAGGAAACACTAGGGAGGTGGGGGAATCTCCATCGTTGGAGATGTTTAAGAGCAGGTTAGACAAACACGTGTCAGGGATGGTCTAATACTGAGTCCTGCCGTGAGTGCAGGGGACTGGACTAGATCACCTCTCAAGGTCCCTTCCAGTCCTACGATTCTATGATTCTATGAAATGAGCAAAATCCCCCATAAAAACCTGAGTGTTGTAGATGTTATTATAAGTGATAATGACAGTGCTGCCTGGCCTCTAGCGAGTGTTGTTTTTAATAGCAACAGGATTTCCTGTGCTTGCTAAAACAAACATGAAAGAATGGTTGGTCCAAAATCCTCCTCTCGGAATGGCAAGCGCTAAAGAGAGCTGCCTGGTGATATGCACCCTCTGAAAACGCTCACCAAGTCAAGTCAAACTCGCTGTGCTGTGCTGAGTGGCTGATGGCAACAAGCTGTTATCACTCTGCAGCTCTCTGGTCATGGCCAAATGCTGCCTGGAACGTACAATGGGGTGAACTTTTCTGGATCCCCCAACCTGATGTGTTAGCGAGTTTCTCCCTCTGTGCATCACCCACAGCTGTTCCCTTCCACTGCAGCAGCAAGAGCGCACTTGGTGTTCGTACCTGGATCCTCAGCTGGTGTAAATCAGCATAGCTGTATTGACCACAGTGGAGTTATGCCATTTCACACCAGCTGAGCTTCTGGCCCACAACCTGCAGTAACTGGCTGGGCTGATTTCGACTGAAAACGATAAATAATTAACGGAACCACTAATCATTAGAGTCAGTCAGAAAGCATTCTGGTCTCCAAGGAGTTTTCCTCCTCTGCACTTTTTATTTCTTCTCCAAATGTTCCCCCCCGCCTTCTGGTGCCCCATTTCCCCTTTTCTAGGGAGCAGCAGACAGTTCCGGTTCCTCTTTTCTGGTGTTTATTCTCTTCTTCACCTTCCTCCTTAACTCATGTTTAGCTGGGACCCATTCTCCTACCAATTCCCCATCCAGTGCCTGGGTCTCTCACTTGGGTTTCTTCTGCTCAGCCAATCTATTGTTTCTTTGAGGCTAAGCTCTCTCCACTCCACCACCCCCTTGCATTTCTTTGGCTTTTCTTCCAGCTTGGGTCCCTTGTGTTTCTGCTTCTCATTTCTGGGGCTAATTTCTGCCCTAGCTTCTGCCCAGTGGTGGCTGTGCAGGCTGCCAGAGCAGGGTGTAGCCCTTCCTTTCCCTTGCTGCACAGCACCATGGGTTTGTGGCTACTGAGTCTGCTTTTCCAGCATCGCCTCCTCTCCCCTTTTGGTGTGCTTTGTGCAGTGACCTCTTCCTCTTCTCGCCGGAGGGCTTTGGAATCACTGCTTATCACACTTCAGAGCACTGAGTTAGCTCACTAATCCCAGGGGAGGTAGGTGAGTAGCGTCACCCCCATTTTGTAGAGGACTGAAACACCGGCGCCAGTTGTGACTGGTTCGCGGTTACGTCGTGAGTCAGTGGCACAGCTGGGACTGTCACCATTTTCCCTTTTTTTCAGTTCCTAGGGGGCTTTGATCTCATCGGAGCCATACAGCGCTTTCCCCGCCTGTGCCCAAGCCCTCCTCAGCCGCTCACACGCTGCATGCCAGCCGCACAAGTCTGCTTTTCTGAGAGGTAATTGCTGTCGCCCCTAGTGCCAGCAGAGCACTTAGAAGTTCGACACTTGGAAGCAGGTGGCAAAGAGTGAATTTGTCCCCATGACACAAAAGGGACAAGTCTGCAGATGGAGAAAGGAAACCCTGTTAAATCGCTGCACTTACGGTGTACGAAACCCACTGGAGAGCGACAATCCTCAGGGACGGTACTGATGGTACAATACGCTCTGTGTCTTTGGCAACCACCACTTGGACAAGGGGATTTAGTTATCAGATGTCATTCCTCTTCCCTTCTGACTGTACGTTCCAAAGGCAAGATTTAAACAGTTGCGGTCTAGGTGGTTTGATACCAACCGAGGGCAATACCTGAGGCAGTTTTTATGTTAAACTGACTTCACTGTCTAGTGTAGACCAGGCCTAAAACTCCACTAAATGACACCTGGCTACAAGCTTCACTGATTACGTCTCAACCCATTCAGATCCGCAAGGTCCGTCCCCAGGATGAACGCGGCGTAGAATCCAACCTGCGATGGATTGTCCGACATAGGCTATGGCTACACTAGACAGCGTACCGTGGTGCAACTGTATCTCTTTAAGTTTTCTCGTGGAGCCGCTTTAAGCCGACGGGAGAGAGCTCTCCCGTTGATTTAAGTAATCCACCCCCCATGAGCAGCGGTAGTTAGGTGGTGTGGACATAGCACTGTCCACACCAGCGCCTAGGTCAGCGTAACTTATGTCACTCAGGGCGGTGGGTTATTCACACCCCGGAGCAATGTAAGTTATGCCGGCCTCAGTGGTGGTGTAGTTCTAGCCAGAGTCTCTTCTTTGGTTGTTCCAAGGTCCTGGTCAGGCATCTGGGACACTATGCAACGCCGCGTGAAGGATGCCACGATCCCGCTGTCTGTGGAACGCCTGCGCTTCGAGCGGCTCGAGGAGGCAGCCCTACGCTAGCTCTGGTACGACCAGTGCGTTAAAGATAACGGGCCAGCTGCCCTGAGTACGACCCCGTCCCAGATGCTAGGCGCCTTCTTGGTGTAGCTACCCCCTCCTGCTGCGCACCCACCACAGCAGCTCCATCGCTAAGCGTCCTAGCTGGATCAGCGCCAGCCACGGGGCTGTGTATTCTCCAGCTGGCATTCACCCCGCCAGCAGGGGGGCTGCGTGGCACGGCCTGGGCCCACCCCCGCGGGGAAGGGGCACGCGGGCAGCAGGGGGGCCGCGTGGCACGGCCTGGGCCCACCCCCGCGGGGAAGGGGCACGCGGGCAGCAGGGGGGCCGCGTGGCACGGCCTGGGCCCACCCCCGCGGGGAAGGGGCACGCGGGCAGCAGGGGGGCCGCGTGGCACGGCCTGGGCCCACCCCCGCGGGGAAGGGGCACGCTGGCAGCAGGGGGGCCGCGTGGCACGGCCTGGGCCCACCCCCGCGGGGAAGGGGCACGCTGGCAGCAGGGGGGCCGCGTGGCACGGCCTGGGCCCACCCCCGCGGGGAAGGGGCACGCTGGCAGCAGGGGGGCCGCGTGGCACGGCCTGGGCCCACCCCCGCGGGGAAGGGGCACGCTGGCAGCAGGGGGGCCGCGTGGCACGGCCTGGGCCCACCCCCGCGGGGAAGGGGCACGCGGGCAGCAGGGGGGCTGCGTGGCACGGCTGGGCCCACCCCCGCGGGGAAGGGGCACGCTGGCAATAGGGGGGCTGTGTGGCACGGCCTGGGCCCACCCCCGCGGGGAAGGGGCACGCTGGCAGCAGGGGGGCTGCGTGGCACGGCCTGGGCCCACCCCCGCGGGGAAGGGGCACGCTGGCAGCAGGGGGGCTGCGTGGCACGGCTGGGCCCACCCCCGCGGGGAAGGGGCACGCTGGCAGCAGGGGGGCTGCGTGGCACGGCCTGGGCCCACCCCCGCGGGGAAGGGGCACGCTGGCAGCAGGGGGGCTGCGTGGCACGGCCTGGGCCCACCCCCGCGGGGAAGGGGCACGCTGGCAGCAGGGGGCCGGGTGGGCCGTCGTGCGTCTGGCAACTGCTGGTTTGTAAATAGTGCCCTTGCACCGGGCTGGGCGGAGCGGGGCCGCCCCTGCCATGAGCCATTGCCCCTGGCTAGCCCCTTGCTCCGGTGGTAACCAAGCCCGCCTCCCCGCTGCGCCATGCTCCACTGCCCCGGAGGGGGGCTCAGAAAAGGTTAATTCGGCCCCGGCCACACCCATTGTGGCGGGCCTGCCTGTATCCATTAGTTAACAGGTAAGGGGTCAGGATGCGGCTCCCGGGAGGGGGAGCCTGGCTCCCGGGGAACCAGGAACGCGCGCAGCCGTCACTGGCTCCCTCAGGCAGCTCTCCCCACCGCGCTCCGCAGCCCCGGAGAGGGCAGCAGGGCAGCTTCGGGCCAGGCCTTCTCCGCTCCGCCTGGGGCAGGGAGCTCCGAGGGCCGTGAGCTCCGAGGGCCAGGGCCAGGGCCACGCCGACGCGTGCGGCGCCCGGGGGAGGCGGCCCGGGGCAGGAAGGGGAGGCCAGGGCAAGCAAAGGCGAGAGCGGCCCGGGGCACCACGCCAGCCAGCGGGGGGGGAGAGGGGAGCTCAGGCCACAACCCCTGACGGCCACAAGCCCGGTCCTGCTGGTCCGCTTGGCCGGGCGGAGAGGAGAGGAGAGGAGAGGGCCGGGTGGCCGGGCGGAGAGGAGAGGAGAGAGCCGGGCAGAGAGGAGAGGAGAGAGCCGGGTGGCCGGGGCGGAGAGGAGAGGAGAGAGCCGGGTGGCCGGGGCGGAGAGAGCCGGGCGGAGAGGAGAGAAGAGGGCCGGGTGGCCGGGGCGGAGAGGAGAGGAGAGAAGAGAGCGGGGCGGAGAGGAGAGAGCCGGGCGGCCGGGCGGAGAGGAGAGAGCCGGGCGGCCGGGCGGAGAGGAGAGAGCCGGGTGGCCGGGGCGGAGAGGGCCGGGTGGCCGGGGCGGAGAGGAGAGGGCCGGGGCGGAGAGGAGAGAAGAGGGCCGGGTGGCCGGGGCGGAGAGAGCCGGGCGGAGAGGAGAGAAGAGAGCCGGGTGGCCGGGGCGGAGAGGGCCGGGTGGCCGGGGCGGAGGGCTGCAGGGAGCTCCCCGCTGGCGCTTCTCCCGTCCCCGGTGCAGCCGGGCGGGGAGCACAGGGCCGACGTGCCCGCGCCGGGACGGCCGCAGAGCGGGGCAGGCTCGTGCCGGGCACACGCGCGCCCGCGCGCCCACCCGTGCTGCACGTGCACACGGCCCCGCCCCGCGCACGCGCGCACACACACACACGCGGCACACGGGCGTGACCACGCACCCGCGTCGACCGGTCGGTGCGCACGCGGCCCCGCCCCGCGCGCGCCCCCCCCCCCCGGCTCGCGGGTGCTGCACGCCTCGCCCCGCCCCGCCCCGCGCGCGCGCAGACACGGCGGCGGCCCCGGGCGCAGCCCCCGCCCCTGCGGGCCCGGCGGAGGCGGCTGCCCCGGGGATCCCGGCCCCTCGTGCGCGTGACGTCGCCGCGTCTCGCGCTGCTCCGGGACGGCGGCTGGAGGCTCCGGGAGCGGCCGGGCTGGGGGGTGAGTGAGGGAGGGGGAGCCCCCCCCGCGCCGCGCCCCCTGCCCTGAGCCCCCCCTTGCGCCGCGCCCCTTCTACTGCGCCCCCTGCCCTGCGCGGAGCCCCCCGCGCCGCGCCCCTTCCCCTGCGCCCCATGCCTTGCGCGGAGCCCCCCCCCGCGCCCCTTCCCCTGCGCCCCCTGCCCTGCGCGGAGCCCCCCCTGCGCCCCCTGCGCTGAGCCCCCCCGCGCCCCTTCACCTGCGCGAGTCCCTGCGTCCCCTGCCCTGCGCGGAGCCCCCCCCCGCGCCCCTTCTCCTGCGCGCGTCCCTGCGCGGATCCCCCCCGCGCCCCTTCCCCTGCGCGCGTCCCTGCTCCCCCTGCCCTGCGCGGAGCCCCCCCCCGCGCCCCTTCCCCTGCGCGCGTCCCTGCTCCCCCTGCCCTGCGCGGAGCCCCCCCCCCCCGTGCCCCTTCTCCTGCGCGCGTCCCTGCTCCCCCCCCCCCGCGCCCCTTCCCCCGCGCCCCCTGTGCAGAGCCCCCCCCCGTGCCCCTTTCTCTGTGCGCGTCCCTGCTCCCCCTGCCCTGCGCGGAGCCCCCCCCGCGCCCCTTCCCCTGCGCCCCCTGCCCTGCGCCCCTTCCCCTGCACCCCCTGTGCGGAGCCCCCCCCGTGCCCCTTTCTCTGTGCGCGTCCCTGCGCCCCCTGCCCTGCCCCGAGCCCCCCCGTCTGGAGCCCCCCGCGCCCCTTGCCGTGCGCATCCCTGTCTCCGTGCGCTCCCTGCCCTGCGTGCAGCTCCTATGCGCCCCCCTCTGCGCTTCCTCTCCTAGGTCCGTTTCAGTCCTGCCCGGGCCGGGGCAGCCCCTCCGCCTCCCCCTTCTCCCCGCCCGGCCGCAGGGGAGGTGCCCGGCGCCGGCTGGCGCTGCCCCCTGCTGCCCTGCCCTGGCAGGGACCCTGCAGGCTGCTGGGCTCGGGGTAGGGCCAGGGCCCTGCTGGCTCAGCCCCGGGGCTGGGTGGGTGCAGGTGTGGGGGTGGGTAAGTGCTCCCCGTGCCTGGCAGTCACTCCTGGGCAGCACTGGTATGGCCCAGCATTAACACGCCCAGTTCATGTGCATGCAGATCCGCAGTACCCGGAATGAGGGCTGGGAATGGGGAATGCTGCACAGTTCCCCTAAATCTCCTGTGCCACAGAGGCCCTCTCCCCCTCCTCCCCAAACCAGCTACGTTCAGGGTTTGTCTGAAGTGCACAGAATCAAGGGCGCTGGCCATGCAGGCTGAAGTGTCTACGTGCCTCCCTATTCCGGGGCTTTCAGACCGCGGGAGAGCATACATCATGCATGCCTTTTAATACTTCGGCACGGGGAGGGAGGATGAAGGGGAGAGCCTGATTGGGAATTCACTTGGTTTTGGCTTTGAGGGTTTAAATCCGTACTGTAACGTTGGTATTTTTTCTGACTGACAAATTGTGGCGTGCAGCAGTGTTCTCTTTGCTGCTTTTATTAACAGCTGATGCCTAGAGTGAGCAGAGGAAGGAGTGGCAAACGAGAGTAATGTAACCTCAAAATGTGACAACGCAGTTCCCATAATTCAGTTTTGGGCTGTTGTCCAGTGTTTCTCCATTGCCTTCCTAGTAGCATATAGACTGTGTCTATAGAAGCAAACGTGGTAGCCGTAACCCAGAACTGCTGGTAGCAACAACGGATACAGTAGTATAGACAAGCACAGGTGTTTTATCCGTTGTCTGACCTGACTCTTATGTAATACTCCCTTCAATTTCTTTACAATAAAAAACATGGGCGTATGTGCTTCTCTTTGAAGCCCTAACAGTGTTCCAGTACAAAATGCTGATTTGAACAGGAGGCGAGAGGCCACTTAATCTTTTGGTGTCCGTGTATTTAAAAGTGCGGGTTGGTGCTGTGGTCACTTCTTTCTCAAATTAAGTTTGCAGCCCCAGCTTCACACATTCACTGTGGGTCAGGTTGCAGACTGATGCATGTGCAAATGAGCAGAAAATGACTGACTAACTTTTTTAGAACAGGATGATCTATATTGGTTTACTAGGCCTCAGACCAGAAATCAGCAGTCTGCCATTCTCTCCCCACCTTCTGCTTTCTCAAAAGAGACTGAGATTCCTTACTGACTTAAGCTAAATTGGTATAAGCCAAGTTTAAATTAACTTCAGTGTGTCCACACAAGGGTTTGCTCTGGTATAATTAAAATATTTTTTAAAAAATTAGCTTAACTGGTGTAACTTGTAATATAGAGCCAGGCCCATACTCTCCAATCCTGCAAACATGCTGAACTTTACTTATCTGAGGTTTCAGAGTAGCAGCTGTGTTAGTCTGTATTTGCAAAAAAAAAAAAAAAAAAAAAAAAGGACTTGTGGCACCTTAGAGACTAACCAGTGTATTTGAGCATAAGCTTTCATGAGCTACAGCTCACTTCATCGGATGCTCATGAAAGCTTATGCTCAAATAAATTGGGTAGTCTCTGAGGTGCTACAAGTACTCCTTTTCTTTTTACTTATCTCCGTAAAGACTGCCCATAGTGCAGTGAAAGCTCTTCCTCACTTCCATAGACACAGGGAACTCCCATGCCTCTTGGGATATGCTTCTAATATGGCAGGAACTGAGACGCTGTAAGACCTGTGCCAAAAAGCCTCAGCTTTTCCTTTTCCTCCTAAGTCTGTGTTTTGGCTTGGTTTCCTTCCGTGTTCCTCCTGTACTGAAGCTTTCTGTTCGGAAGAGCAGCAGGTCATCTCTGCCTAGAACAAGACTGGGCAGGGAGACTGGAGTTGTCTGAAACTGACCAGCATCTCAGGAGACAGTAGGTAGATTCAGCCAGTGCTTTACTTGGGCTCTTATTTAAATCTCAGTTTTATACCAGGTGTCTTTGCTTCCCTAATGTCCTTGGCTGGGGTATTGACAGATACCCCCTTGTGAGTCTTTGAATCTGATTGCCAGGGCCTGGCTGGAAATCCAGTGATGGTATATTTCTGAAAAAAGAAAAGGAGGACTGGTGGCACCTTAGAGACTAACCAATTTATTTGAGCATAAGCTTTCGTGAGCTACAGCTCACTTCATCGGATGCATATATTTCTGGAACATTTTACAATCTGTGATCTAAGTGGGGCCTATTAGAATCTCTGCAGAGAGGCTGGAAATTCTTACCTTATGACTCTAGTGTGCAGAGTGAGAGAGCCGAAAATGTGGGGTGTTACCCTCCAAATCACCCTTTCACTCTGCTGCCTCGGAGCATTGCCATTTTCCACTGGGAAAAATCTCTTTGGTTTTGTGTTAGACGCGTGGAAAGCATTCACCTTCTGATTTGCCCTCGTGTGATGGATAGTGGCTTTCTAATTAACACTGCCTTGCAGTTTGCTTCTCCCATTCCCTCCCCCTCCACCCGCACACACGTGTCTGTGTGGACACTTCCCTCCTTTCTTGGTGGCTTTGCCACTTCAGAGGGGAGAGTGCTTGTGTACAAGCAGGCATGTTAATAGCTGCGGACTGGCAGATAGGAGTCTGAAGGGCACCATCGCCAATAACTCAGTCTCTGGTGCCCTTTGCTATACAGTTCAGCTAACTAACAAGCATAGCCAATTAATGAATATAGCCTGCTGCTGCTGCAAATGGGGAGGGGTGATTGGCTGGCTCTCTAGGACTTGGCAGTGAACATACGTACCTGTAGTGGGGTAAGAGGGTTCCTAGAACGTGTGTGATGTGGTAGCCCAATCAAAACTGCCTTGAGTAACTCAAGATTTTATGTAGAAAGATACTTAGTTTTGCAATTGATGACCTGCCGGTAACCCTCAAACTTCTGTTCAGTGAAGGTGGGATGGTGGTTTCTGAATCCCTGAAAGGTGAAGGAGTAACTCCCTTTCCCTTGTTGGAGGCAGGTTATTTCACATGCTGCTTTTTTCAGAGTATCAGTGCATCTTCTGACAGTGACTGTTCTAACTCTCTGCTCAAGAGGGACAGGGAGATGAAGTTTGACAACAGAAATTTGACTTGGCGGAAGTGCCTGGCCCATCTTTATCATCCTAAATCTGCAGGTACAGACCACATACCCACACTTGGAAAAATGGTTCTCTGTGTACTGAGCAGAGCAGCCCAAAGATGGCCCGGGTTTAAAAGACTGTATCTAGCAGATCTGTGGGACATCAGCTAACTCTCTCTCTCTCTCCTACTACGAGTTTAAGAAGCTTCATGCTGAGAAGCTTTCTCTAGGTTTGGGCTGCGCTCAGTGCTATGGCCCATACTGAGTTGCTCCTGCGGAACAAAGCTTCTCAAATATTTGGTCTTTGTTTTTCCTCCTGCAGTGGAGGAATGCTCTGTCGTCTCTATTTCCCTCTTTCACACACAGACTGTTGACACAGGGCAGCTTGTGTGCTGTGCCTTCGCATGACTCAACAGTGAACATCAGAGAGGTGTTTTAACACTGAACATGCTGCTTCCCCCTCTGTTTGGAGCTCTTTCACCACCCCCAGCCACTTCCTCCCTAAACCTCTCACTAAAACTGTGCCTGCATCTGATGCTCGCTCTCTGTTTGGGCAGCATCTTGCAATGCTGTGTAGTAGGGAGGTAAGATACAAATTAAATATCTTCCCTCCACAACTTCAAGTTCCTGGTGTGTGTGGCGAGAATTACAGCCCTTCTGTGCCACATTCCCAGCTCTTTTCTCTGGTGAGTGCCTGTTGGTCACGGGGAATATTCAGACCTATGGGCCTGCACTTTGTCACAACAGTCCCCTGTTGCTGTAGTCACTTTCCTGTCTAGTCTCTAAAAGCTGCTTCACAATTTGAGTTCCCTCTTTTCTCCACTCTAAGCCGGTTACACATACTTTGTGCCATTTACTTGATTTACCCCTCCCTTTCACACAACGGAGTTTTGAAACTTGTCAGAAGGGGTTTCGCATGAGAGTGGTGACTTAGAATCATGTGGAAAGTCGAGGAAGACTTCTGATACCCTTTTACCAAATTCAAAAACAAATTTGTGGTCACTTTTCTGTGACTGATGCAGCAGTCTAGGTTAACTCATATGAATTCTCGCCCAGATGAAATGGTCCATGAAAAGCCAGCTTTGACTAGCATCTTTTGAATATAATTTGCATTCCTGTGGCTAGCTACATCTGTCATCCCACAAGGGAACAGAAATAATACCATATAGCCTGTGAAGGGGACCAATGTGGCCCTAGTTCTGAAGTTCAGATATTGAATATTTGCAACAAACTGCTTGTGACCCATTCATATAGGAAAACAAGTGCCATGCACATTTGGGAGTGACTTCCCAGATAACTAATACTTAGGAGAATTTCACACTCTGCTCATGAACATTTTGTAAATGGAGGTGAAGTTCAGTTAACAAATGTGGTGGTCTGAATAATCCGCTCAGCCTGGATGCTGCTAATGGCTGAACAGTTTTAAAGAGAAAATATTTAAATATTATGGTTTAGAATTTTTACTCTCTGTCACTTCTGATGCTCGGTAAGCTGCTGCCATTACCCCGGCACTAAGGGGTTTTTATATGCCATTGCGAGGAAGAATCTGATAAAATGCACTATCAGGGGGAACGGCTGGTAACTGCTCTTTGGCCCCTGAATCTTTTTGGGTGATTTTAGCACTAGTGCCATAGTCCTGAGGACTGGTACTGCTAGGGGATGATCTGGGGGAATTAGAAAAGGGCTGCAGCTTTCATTGTATTGTCTGCAAAATGTTGTTTTTTTTTTTTTTAAAGTCTGTTCAGGGCCAATGTATGGAGAACAAGTAGCCCTCCTACATGATTGGTAACTGTGTTATTTTTGCCACACTGATGGTAAAGGGTGGGAAGAGCTATTATCCATTCCTGGGCTGACAGTTTCTTCAATAATCTCTTTTGCTGCACTGGCAAAGCCCAGATGGCCTTTGGAGCATGTGTGAGGCAAGTAGTCAGGGGGAACTTAGTTCCTGCTTGTTGCCCCATTGGTGCATTTCTCCGTCTTTGTTCACTTCACTTCTAAAGGGCTCAAGTCTCTACCAAGGAGCAAGGATTAATCCAAGAGCAGAGAGAAATGATCAGCTCTGTAAAGCAGTGGTTGCTCTTGCCCTCCTCCCATTTGGAAGGTAACCTGCTTCTCTCTAATGAATGGAGGAGGCTATTCCTGCCTTATCCACCCTTTAGAAGGTGGTGGCCCCGTGTCGGGCCGTGCGTTGCTGAAGAAGGACTTGTGCTGTGGGGACAGAGTTTTTCAGTTTTTTGTACAGAGCTGGACACGTGCTCTTGGCTCAACAATTTACGGCCCGGGCTCTCTGGAAGTGCCTGGGGTAACTCCCAAGCTTGTGACAGCTCCTTTGTTCCCTTCTGTGTTCTCCAGCCCTCCAGGTGCAACGGCTGCGTTTCCCCAGGGAAGTGGAGTTGAGGAGAGCTGAGTTCTGCTCCTCTTCTCTTTGAATTCCTCGGGGACCCAGTTTACTTGGGACCCATCCCCTCAGGCCCAGTGTCTAAGGGAGTGGATTCTCTTTAAGAGCCCGCTCGCTGGCTTGGTTTGAGGGCACTGGAAGGCAGCGTAACTGTCTGATTCTGCAGCTGTGACTGAGTCCACAGAGCTCCTTTGGCACCACCCTCACCAGGACTCGGACTGCGGGTCTTTCCGTATCCAGAAACTCGTGATTGCATTTTAATTCTTAAAAATCCCGTTGGCGGGAGCCAGGTCCAGGCGGGCCAGGCCAGAGACTAAAGTTCAGCAGCATCCACATGGGAAGTTGTGGAAGGGTCAAAACAGAACACGTGCCCTTGTTCTATAGACGCGGTGCGAGGCCTGGATTTCACGGAGCGCTCCTAAGATGAAGTCTGAACCTCAGGGCACCTGAGCTCCTCTTTGCTTGAGGTTGCGTCTCCTTTTAAGCATTGCCTATGTTTGTTTTGTGCCTCTCAGCTTCAGTATGTTTTTTGCCTCTCTCTCTCTCCCTCCCTCCCTCCCTGTAGCAAAGTGGGATTGTAACATCTTGAGGAACCCCGAGATAGCTGTTCTGGTGTGAAAACAAAACCCGCACCAGCATGCCGAGACTTAACACATGAGGCAGCTTTAGCGACAGCAGTTGTAATGAAGGGGGCAGGGATGGGTGGGGGACAGGATGTGGAGTTTCGCCACCTCCAGGTTCATCAAGAGACACTGATTGCTATCTGACAGGGGCTGTCTTCCTGTGTGTTCCTGCCGCACTGTTTCCTTTCAGGTCCCGGAACATATCTCTTGCTTGCATCTGAGTCGCTTCCTCTGCCATTATCGTTTTATGCTATAAACCATTTGCGGAGTAAATTTGGTATGAGACTGCATACTCAGCAGCTGCCTTACTGAGTGCGTAGGTGTTCGCGTCATGCTAGCGGCTGTCCTTGTCACCACCTCTGCTGGCATTTTCGGGGGAGATGCCCGGATTGAACTCCTGGCAACAGCCCCTGCAGCACAGGGCTTGAGATACTTCGGTGAGGAAGGTGTTGTGCAGCTTGCCTTGCTGCTGCCCATGCTGCACCTGACTGTCGGTTTAAAGCACTGGTTGTGTTTTAAGGAACAGGTGAGGCTAGAATAGCTTAGAATCATAGAATCAGAGAATATCAGGGTTGGAAGGGACCTCAGGAGGTCATCTAGTCCAACCCCCTGCTCAAAGCAGGACTGATCCCCGACTAAATCATCCCAGCCAGGGCTTGTTATGGACATGCTGAGTCTCTACGAAGTAGATGCAGGGTTACGTGAAACATGAGGAAATCCAATAAATATCCAGAACTTTTTTTTTAGAGAAAGAAAATAAGCACTCAGCAGGCCGTTTTATTTGGCACTGCACAGATGAATCTTCAAATGGCCCATTATTCCTTTAGGAAGCTTGTTGTCTGCATTCAGGGCTTAATAGAATGTGTATTTGTGCACGGTCCCTATTTATTTTTTACTTTTAGATTTTATAAGCCTTGAAATATAGGTAATTACCTACAATGCAGGGCCTTTCCAAGGAGCCGGCTATTCACTGCTCTGCATGATTTGGCACCAGGAAAGCTTGCAAAATTGCACTCTGCACTTCTTTTAAACACCTGCATTTGTTTAATGGTCTGCCAGTTTGGAAACTCGCCTCCTCGAAGCCAAAAGAAGCATAGTTCATCTTGATTGCCAATTCTAGCACGTCTGTGCCAACCCTAACCTGTGCTTGCATAATGTGGAGTGCTTTACAGAAACTAGAGTTTTGTTGTATGATAAAGTGGGATAATAGCGCAGAGGTGAGGCTGCATCTCCCTAGCCCTGGATTATGTAGAAGTGTATCCCTTCTCTGTGTGTATCCTTTGATCAGCTTGCTCCTTGTCCCAGGCTCTTACAACATGAATGACTGATAACAAAAGAAGATTTTGCTGCATTAAGCATTTGTGCCTGGCCCTGGGGGTGCTAAAAACAAGCAGCTGGTTTCCAGGTTGTGTTCATGGCCAAGTGAGTTCAAAGCAAAACCTGAGAACCCACAAGTTGTTGTAGCACTGAGACATTTCTCAGTGGGGAGATAATTGCCAGCAATTTGGTTCAGATTTGGGTCCAGGAGAGTTACAGACCAATAACAACAACACTGTAATCACAGCGACAGAAGGAGCTGGGATTTCTCAAGGGCTTCTGTTCTGCCATGGCTCTGGAGGTGGATCGTGCTGGCGAGAATGTAGCTGTGCCAGGAGCATGGGATGAAAGGGTTGGACTGGATTAGGATGTGTCCTGCCTTATTGGTTTTTCTGATAAATGCAAAAATGGCAGGGGTAGGAGTATGAAGATGGGCCCCTGTGGAATCCATAACTTAGCTCCTCACCGTCTCTCTGCCTGGAGAGGAGGCCATTCTGCACAGCAGGGTGGTGGCTCCTGGGTGAAACCTAACCCTGGGTTCTCAGACTTTTTCTTCCTGGGGCCCCCAACACGCCATAAAAATTCCTCGGCCCGCCTATGCCCCAACAACTCTTTTTCCGCATGTCCAGTAACTTCCGGTGTTAGGGGGTTAGCGAGCCAGGCCGCTGCCCGGAGCCCCACGCCACAGGGGGCCCCAGGAAGATTTGTTGCTCAGGCTGGCGCTTCAGCCCCGCCTGGTGAGGCTCGGGCTTCAGCTTTCTGCCTTGGGCCCCAGCGAGTCCAGTGCCGGCCCTGCTCTCTGGCTTATATCCCCTGAAACCTGCTCGCAGCTCCCCAGTGAGAACCACTGACCTAAACTGCAAGTTGTGAAACCCTTGGTGTGAATTTTTTTTCTTTCTCTTCCCTTGGAGGAGCAGAAAGCTGACATTGCCTTGCCTCAGAGGAGTTCGTGCCTGGGTGTTTAGAGCCCCCTGACTGGATTAGAAGGGCATGTGTACAAGTGGGACTGTCGTCCGTACACAGTGTTGCAGCACCCAGTTCTGGCATTTTGCTTTTTTCTTCCGGATATTTCAACTCTATCCTGACGCTGCTTCTGCAAATTTCCTGAAGCTGAGCCCGTAGGTAGGACGTTTAAACATCCTGCCATTATTCATGGTTTGGGTTCCTTTCAATGAATTCAGGGATGTTTTGATCTGAGATCATTGATGGCTAAAGCAGAGATCAGGACTGTTAATGAAAATTCAGTATATTTATTTCATAGCCTTTTGAGAAAACCGACAGTCGGTGTGTCTAACCACCACTATTTTGCCTGAGTAACTGACCGCTCATTAAAACTGCGTTTGTGAAGACAAACCCCATTCAATAAAGGGAAATGGGTGTTGTGCTAAATGTCACTCCGTTCAGAGTTCAGTAAAATTGAACAGAATGCAACAATAATGTAAAGCCTAGAAGTAAGTACATCTTTGCTCATCTGTTCTGGTCACAAATCCAAATGCAGAGCTTCTGGCTGAATAGTATTTTGATAAATGATTATTTGAGCGCTTATTGTTCACTGTGCATTTCCAGTGTCCTTGGTGCTGCATAATGCTTAGAGGAGGGACAAGATCCTTTCCACAAGGGCCTTGAAGTCTAACTGGACACATAATGTCTCTGATATTTTTTTCCCCCCGGAGGTGCTAAGCGTCCACAGCTTCTGCTAGTGAACATCAGGCCAGGTGACCAGAGGAAGGTCTGCTGTGTGCATAGAGGTGTGTGGACACATGTCTGTGAATTTCTGGTGGTGTTCCATGCCTGCCTGTTGGATTCCGGTGGTAAATGACACAGCAAAAGAGCCAGATGGCTCTCCCCACAATGACGCTTCAGCACATTCTCGCGGATGTTCATGACATTCCAAAAGCACTAAAACGTGACGGCGATTAGCTTTTACTAGGTAACCAAAGCTTAATTGAGCGCTAGAGTAAGGGCTCAGTCAGCTTCGCAAACTGTCCTGCAGAGGCTGGTTCTTTCCACTCTTTCTGCACATCAATGCAGCCACCTCTAAGGTGCTGATTAATAGCACCCAGGAGCACTGCAGCAATTTGGGGCAGATGCTGAAGAATAAATGTTTGTGTGCACAAGGAGGAGGAAGTCTTAAGGAGGCAGAATTCCCAAACTGCAGTTTGCCAGGACTTGCTGTGTGATGTCTCTGCGCAGCCTTAAAATGGAGATAATAATACTGACCTTTGTAAAAGGCTCTGCTATCCATGGATTTGAGGGGTTTACACCCCAATACTGACGACAAATGTCAGGATTTTTTAAATGACCATAACTGTCATTGCCTTGTTTTTCCCTCTGGTTCAGTATCCGGCACCCTCGGTAACAGAGCGCCCCGACACTGGAGATGCTAATAGGGTTAGGTGCATTAGCAGATCTGCAGTCCCAGGCTGTACCAGGAGCTGACAAAGGGGCCTTTGAGCGGTTGCAGTTTGCTGCCTTGGGAAATAAAAGATTTTGTTGTTTTTCATTTAAATTTGTCTCTTTGGATTTTCTGTTACAAAAACAGCCCTTAATTTGCAATTGCCAGCTCCTGCGCGTACAGATAAGGGAGAGCTGGTTCTTAGCACTTGGAATGTGGATTTGAAAAAGCTTTTGGCAGAAATAAGTGGTTTTATCTAGCAGCCCCTTTGCCACACACAGGTGCAGAAGACAAACTTTAGCCTTCCATCTGTGTGGGGAATGTGTTGCGGTTAAACCACATTAAACCATGATTTGGGGACTTCAGTAGCTCAGACATAGGTTAGGGGTTTGTTGCCTGCGTTGTGCAGGAGGTCAGACTAGACGATCATAATGGTCCCTTCTGACCTTAAAGTCTATGATTCTATAAGGTTTTGGGGAGCAAGGTAGAATTTGTACCAAAAAAAGCTAGTAAATGTGAAGACCCTTAATGCTGCGTGTAAAGATGACTCAAATGAGGCTTGTCCCAGCAGCCAGAGGTGTGTGTGACAGGTGGTTCCTGTACTTCCAGTCATTTTTATTTTTAGTGTCACATACGTTATTGGCTCAGGCTCAGTGTAAGAAAACCGGCTGAGTCGTCGTCCTATGTTCTGTTTGTCCCACAGAGGATTTTTGACCTGTTGTGTTAGGCTATCCAGATGCACAACTCTTGCTGTTCAACCTGACGGACGTTTCCAGACTGCGTAGTGCACTCGTGGACTGTCCAGCATGTGTCTAGTGCTAGTCCTTGAGTCACTGCTATTTCATTTCTGTCTGCTGAGTGTTTTAGGGAAGGGGGCGGGAAAGGAGAATTTTAGTGGGGGAGATTGGTTTACCGTACTTTACTCTTGAGTATTTGTATACCATAGAATCATAGAATATCAGGGTTGGAAGGGACCTCAGGAGGTCATCTAGTCCAACCCCCTGCTCAAAGCAGGACCAATCCCCAATTACCGTCACTCTTTTTCCCCTCACCGCGTAGTTACCATGTATAAACTATTTCCCATGTACTGGACTTGTGATTAAGTGCTTAATATGGGAACCGCAGAAACAGAAGAGTCTGAGACTTTATTGCGGTCAGCATCTTTCTTCATTATTTGTTGGACGGTTTCCATTCCGCGAATCAAGAAGCTAGAAAAGCTGATGTATTTGTTTGAGGGGGAGGAAATGATCAAGTAGGAAAAAGTTTTAATTGGTGTTACTGTGTATAGCTGTTCGTCAGTGCCCTAAACAGAGAGCTCAAATCCAGAACCTTGAATATTGTCAGACTGTGCTCAAAATGGTCCGACCGAGATAACTTTACCATTGATTGATTCCACATTTCTTTGGTGCCCTAGAGTCTGCCCCAGTTTCATACACACTCTGTCAATTTCAGCATGGCCTCTCTTGGTGTGTTCTCATTAGGGAATGTAATTTGAACTGGTCAAAAGGTTTCCTGGCAGAGGTACTTGTCCGTCTTGGAGATGCTCTTGTTCTGGTCTGTTGGTTCTTGTCATGCCTTCATCAGTGTAGTATCTGAGCACCTTCCAGTCAGACATTGTGTTGTGGTGAACATCTGTTACGTGTGGTTTGCTGGGTCTGATGGAGAGGATTGTGTGTGCAATGGAGTGTTCTGTTTTGGTAGGATTTGGGGGGCTTATTTTTAATGGCCATGCTACTGTGTGTGTTAGCGAAGGCTGGTTAAAGCGATGCATCTTGCACTAGGAGAGGAGATGTTAGTTTTGGATGGTCCTTAATTTCTCGAGGAGTTCATTCCAGTCTTGGCACGGCTCCTGAGAAAGCTCTGTGTCCTGCCCCAAGAAGCTTTACCATGGGGCCAGAGGAACAAGAGTTGTCGACTATGGTCCTTATCCTAGAGTTGCCGGCTTGTTTATGTATCCTGGGCCCAGACCATTGAGCACCATGAAGATACGATCTGAGACCCCGAAGTTTACTTTTTGTGTCTTGTATTTCTCTGTGGTGTAGTCTATATTCTCCTTCATTATTAACAGTTCTTAATCATAGAGCTGTGAAATGTCCAGTAATTATACAGCATTAAAATAGAATGAAATGAGTGCCATGCAGTGAACCTGTTCCTAGCACGCTGTCCCTTTTCACCTTTCTTGATAGCTATGTATTCAGCACTTGCTAATCCTAGAAGCATAACTCTTAGAACTGTTAATCTGAAGCTTCTGTATTGGTTTGTATTTCTCATCCAGCTGACTGCACTTGAATGCATTGTTTTGGCAGCGTGGGTAAAGTCTCAACGTAGTTAAAGGTGCAGCAGGACTTAAGAGATGAGAAGTTTCAGAGTAGCAGCCGTGTTAGTCTGTATCCGTAAAAAGAAAAGGAGGACTTGTGGCACCTTAGAGACTAACACATTTATTTGAGCATAAGCTTTCGTGAGCTTCATCGGATGCATGCAGTGGAAAATACAGTGGGGAGATGATATACACACAGAGAACATGAAACAATGGGTGTTACCGTACACACTGTAACAAGAGTGATTAGGTAATTCCCATCCCAGAAATAATTTGTTCTTGTGCCACTTTTGATCAGGCTGGTATCCAACCGCTAGGAAAGCGGATAATGGTTGCAGAAGAAAGGCTTTTGTATGCGACAGCAGCACATCTGTGGGGTTGCAGCTGTGTGTAGACACTTCCTGTAGCGACGGAAGGTTTTTTTTCGGGGGGATCAGTGTAGTTAATCCACCTTTGGCTAGGTCAGTGGAAGAATCCTTCCGTCGATCTAGCCTTGTCTATACTGGGCATTAGGTAACCTAACTACAGTGCTTAGGGCATGAAATTTTTCATGGTCGTGAGCAATGCAGTCTAATTTTTAGATGTAGACCAGGCTGAAGACAGAGTGAGCTCTGCAGGAGAACTGGATGAAGTGCAAAATCTGTCTTTCTGGGGAGATTAATTGGAGCAGATAGAGTAATCCAAGGGGAGGTAAAGGCAGGGAATGGAAAAGCAATGGTATGTGGAAACATATGTTAAACCCTGTGTAGCCTGAAAACTCAACCTGGAGGGGAGTTTGAGCAGCTTCACCCTCACAGAGCAGAGGCTCATTAGCACTTTAAACAAACTGCAGAAGAGGAGGAAGGAAATGGCTCAGATCAAAATAGAAGGAAACAGTTTCCCAAACCTTAGACCTAGTCTACACTTAAAATTAAGGAGTACTTGTGGCACCTTAGAGACTAACCAATTTATTTGAGCATAAGCTTTCGTGAGCTACAGCTCACTTCATGAGCTGTAGCTCACGAAAGCTTATGCTGAAATAAATTGGTTAGTCTCTAAGGTGCCACAAGTACTCCTTTTCTTTTTGCGAATACAGACTAACATGGCTGTTACTCTGAAACTTAAAATTAAGATGGAGATAGCTCTGGTGCTCAAGAGGGTGAAAAGTCCACACCCCCAAGCACTGTAATTATGCCGACCTACGGAAGAGTGCACCATGAAGTGGAGTTCCTATAGCAGAGCCAACCCCCTTCCATCGCTGTAGTCTGTGTCACACTGTCTGGAGTGGTTCATGGCCGGGGCAGTGCCTACTTCAGGGAAAACACCCCAAACTGGGGGTATTTTCTACAATTAAATTTCACCAAACTACAAATGTGAATTCCTGGATTACTGTAACAGTCTCACCATGGAGTCACAGACAGTCTCCTTGGGCACTGCATCTCTCTTGCCACCTAGGCAAGCTGGACTTATCGATAAATGGTCACTTACACCAAAAATTGCAAAATATTCAGGTTGTTCTGAGTCCCAAGAGACCAGTCACTTACCCAGATCAATGTATACCTCAGCTGTCACACCAAAGACAACACTGGTGGCCAATGCTGTAATAAACCAGCAAAAAGTTTATTAACTAGGAAAAAGGAATCAGCGTTAC
This sequence comes from Eretmochelys imbricata, assembly GCF_965152235.1. Lineage (NCBI taxonomy): Eukaryota > Metazoa > Chordata > Testudines > Cheloniidae > Eretmochelys > Eretmochelys imbricata. The sequence continues at coordinate 31,443,766 of NC_135586.1, read as the reverse complement.
TTACAGGTTAAAGCAGGTAACATCTGTGTACAAATGACTTCTGAAAGGTGGCAGAAATGCACTAATTTGTCAGCTGTCTTTTCAGGGCTAACCCATGACAAGCAGCCTGGCGGTCTCTTTGCTTATGTTTAGGAATCTTTGCCCCTCAGAGGCCAGACAGCATGAAAGAGACACAGTCTCTTCTTGTCAGGAATTTTTATCCTCTCCACATGAGTCCAAAACTGATTGGATGAGTTCATCGTAGGTCTCCCCTTCCTGGAGGGAGTTAGGAATGCAATCAACAGGGCCTCTCTCCTTTGATGCTACACAATGGCTCATCTGCCTGTCAGTGGGCCCTCTTGATCACTTTATCTTAATTAATGCTTCTTATCATGTTTGGTGAGTTACACAAATACTGAGATTTACAATGCAAACACTCAATACTGCTTGATACCCTTGCAGAGGTTATAAATGAGATCAATACATGCCGCATCCTACAAGCATTTTATAAAGTCTAAACACATTCCTATCAACTTAACATCTAATATCTGTGTTTAACAGTGCTAACGCACAGGTGAGCCAGACTGGTTTCCAGCTATGAATTGGTCAGTGTTCAGAGAGGCCTAGGGGCCTTAGCCTGAGCTGGCACCTGGTCCGCCAGCATCACAGTCTCTGTGCTGTGGGGTTACAGTGGCATAGCTGAGCTCCATGGCTATGCCTCTGTAGCGCCAGTGTAAACAGGCCTTTGTTTCTTCATATGGAGTCGTTAGACTCCTACAGCTGTAACATGCACACACCAGCAACGCCTGCATTTCCCCAAAGTTCCCTTGAGCTCAGGTTGCCTGGGCAGATATAGTTTAAAACCTGATGAGAAAAATGGGGGTAACAGGGCTGAGGACAACGTAGGAATTACCATGTTACAGAAGAATGGCCACACTGGGTCAGATCAGTGGCCCATCCAACCCAGTACCCTGTCTTCCGACAGTAGCCGGGGCCTGATGCTTCAGAGGGGATGAACAGAACAGGGCAGTTTATTGAGTGATCCATCCCCTGTCGTCCAGTCCCGGCCCCATCTTGTCCTGTCACACCAGGTATCACACAGGAAGGTACAAGACTCACATGAGATCCGAAGGATGGGCACACACAGCATTGTCCTTGGCTGAGGGGCAGAGTGAGGGGAGGGCCACCAGCAGTAGGTTTGTGCCTGTTTGTGTTAGTGGCTGCAGGTTCTGCTCTCTAACCCAGAGGGGTGCTGTGACAGCATGCCGTGCTATGACATGGCAAGAAACCAAGACAGTGGGGAGCTGAATATGGGAGGGTGAAGAGAGAACGTGGTATTTGACTGTGCGGCATGCAGCTGCTGTAGGATAAAATGGGTATGTTCCCCCAGCCCTTCGATCGATGGGTGTGTTCCAGGAGGTGGTGTGACATCAGGTTTAGTCTCATGTATTAATGTTCTATTTTGTAATCGTTTTTTGAAAAAAAAAAAAAAAACCAAAAAAACCCCTAAATGATTTAAAATAGAAGAAAAGGGATCACTGGTAAGTCCTGGTTATTTGAAACCAGGGTTGACTGGAAGTCCTGAATTTCTCTCTAAAATCAGAGTGTCTTTTGTGTGTGTGTGCAAAATTCTGATTTTTGGAGATAGTCCCCCAGCCCACTTGGAGAACTGGGCTTGACTGTCACCAAAATGCAGCAGAGTCGGTAGTCCTCAGCTAATAGATACTTAGCTCCTGTAACTCAGGCATTTCTGTTTGTAAGAGGCCCCATTTCTGATCTGTAATCCTTGTTAGCCAAGGATAGTGCTTTACAGAACAGCTAGCGTACAGTAGCAATCCACGTGCCACAATTGGAGCTTTTATAGCAAGTGCAGAATTGGATATTGTTGCATTTGGCAGATAAGATTTTATCCTCAGAGAATTTTGCTTGGCAATTTGGTGGAATTTTGCTCGGCAGTTAACTGAGCTGGAAGCTACATCTGGTAGGCAGGATACCAGGAACACGTCTGGAGAGGCATGATTCATGGTTGTGTCCCCACTCGCTGCTGCACAGATCAGTGACTTTTCTTGCAGCTTTTAATTCCTGCTCCAGGAGGCTCATTCATAGAAGATTAGGGTTGGAAGAGACCTCACAAGGTCATCTAGTCCAACCCCCTGCTCAAAGCAGGACCAACACCAACTAAATCATCCCAGCCAGGGCTTCCTCATAGCCCATGCAGACTCCGTGGGAATCACAGGAGCACTTGAAACATTGTATGCAGCCTGGTCTGCACTTAACACTTATATTGTCCTGGTGACATTGGTCAGGGGTGTGAGAAAAACACCATTGTGCCTTCTAAAGCCCCAGTGTAGGCTCAGCTATATTGACAAGAGAGTCCTTCTGTCAGCATAGCTACCATCCACTGGGGAGCTGGTATCCTGACCAGACAGAAAAACTGCTTCTGCTGGCATGTACAAGGGTGCTATGTCAACCTAAGCATGCTGGTACAGGCTCCGTTATGTAGACATAGCCTAAGCCTGTGTCTACACCATGGGGAATGTGGGGGTGTACCTATGCCAGCATACCCCTGTAGATGCAGCCTGTGCTAATGGGAGGGATTTTCCTCCTGGGTAGGAATACCACCTCCCCGAAGAAAATTAGCTACGTAGGCACGGCTGCGTCTGCACTGGGAACTAGGTCCGCGAGCTACATCGGTCAGAGGCGTTTTTCTATGTTGACCTCACTTTTAAGAGTTCACCAGGCCTAAGTTTTCATCACCATTGGAGCTGTGTGTGTTGGGAATGGACAGGGAGGGGAGTGGTCCCTCGCTCCGGATAACTAACCCACAAAGCCTTTAACTCCAGGGGGGCTGGGCTGTTGTTTTGACGTGCCAGTGGTTTTCTAAAGAGAGTTTCCTTGCAGGTTATTCTGATTCTTTCCATGTCAGCTGCTGGGTTTTTTTTTCAATAGGTTCCTTCTATAGGGAAGAGTTCCTTTTCTATTTTCTTTCTCTTCTGACTTTGGACTCCTCTCATAAGGTGTCCGTGCCTCCTGAAACCTTTCTTTGCAAAAGAGATGATATTTCTAAAGTTCTGGGCACAAGATTGTCACCTCTCTCCCCCTCCCCTCTCTCCCTTCCCTGACAGCTGTCCATTTCACAATTTGGTTGCTAGACCTTTCTAGGGGATTATGGGTCAGTAAGTGAATTTGTGTTCAAAGGGAATATGACAAACTTGAGGTTGGCATGTTGAAATCTTACTCAGTGCTACAAGGGATGGGGAATGCCTCAAAAAGAAAAAATGAACCTAACCCAAATTTCTGCTGCCTCACTCACTTTGAGTGCAAGGCCCTGGAAGTATTCCGGGGGAGCTGGCGGGGCGCAGGATGGGTGGAGAAATTTCCCTTTGTCTTGGGCACACGATTTCTGTAACTGCTGGGAGGTCACGCATGTTGGCATGCATGAAGTTGAGACAGTCTCCGCGAATTTCCTGCTCCAGGAGGTTTGTTCCTTGGATCCTGTCCATAGACTAAATGCTGGAATCTCAGAAGCAGTTGGATGGACGTTTTTAAGAGTCCGCGTGTGCTCCCCATCCACCAGAAGCTGGGAAAGGAAACGTTTGAGGGACCGATGCATCTTGGCCTCAATGGGGAAGGCAACGTTCTACTCTGAGGCTGGGAGTATTCATAACCATTTCCGTAGCATGCCTCCCCTGGTAGCTGAGCGTTTGTGGTGTCAGGTGTGAACAGCCAGGACCCCACATGTCCCCTCTGGTGAATCACAGGATACTGGCCGATGTGAAGGTGCGACAGAGTCAGCATCTCCAGTGCTGCAGCAGATGCGTTCTGCGTCGGTTTACAAAGTGTTTGTAGCTAGGTGGGTAACTGGGCACGATGGTGACTGTTCAGTGCCGCTGGCTGCTGAGCGTCCTGCGTTATTGAATATCTAGTTCCCAAATGCACTGGCTGATGTGTGTGTCTGCTGGGACCAGCCTGAGATGTACGTAGAAAGCTTAAAATAAAATAAAACCAAAACTTAGCTGTATGTCCTGCTTCTCACTATGTAGAAGGCACCCAGTACCCAACGTGAGGCAGAGCTGGCTCTTCTGGGAACGTTTAAAAAGGGAAAAAGAAAAGGAGGACTTGTGGCACCTTAGAGACCAACCAATTTATTTGAGCATGAGCTTTCGTGATGCATCCGATGCAGTGAGCTGTAGCTCACGGAAGCTTATGCTCGAATAAATTGGTTAGTCTCTATGGTGCCACAAGTACTCCTTTTCTTTTTGCAAATACAGACTAACACGGCTGCTACTCTGAAACCTGTTAAAAAAGGAAGAGACCCCAGTGGCTGTGACCCGTGTTCATGCAAGAAACAAATTAAATCAAACCGCTGGTTAGGGGCCACATCTAGCTGTGCTAGTCAGTGCTTCTGTTCAAGCGACATTGCCTGAGAGATGCCGGGGCAGCGAGAACTGGAAGCTGTGCCACACTGACGAAGCACCTGTAAAAGAAGAAACGGGTTGGGGAGAGTTAAAGGACATCGTACACAAATGCAGTGTTTGGTTTTATTTCAGCAGAGCAGGGGATGACAGCTGATTCCAGCGGTTTGGCTCTGCTGCTCCAACAGCCGGTCTCCCATGGGCTTTTTTAACTTTAGGTACTTTAAAATGAATAACCTGGTTTGAAAGAAGCGCATGCTTACAGTCAGCGTTCTGGAGGGCAAGTGGAAATCAGCATGCTGGAGCCATACTCTGAACACGCTTGATACATGATAAGCTAGTGTCACTCTCTTCACTTGGAACAGGAGAAAATAAAGTGGAAAATGCTGCAAATTGGTGGGTTTTTTATTATTTCAAAAACGTTTTAGCATTGAGAAGGATAATAAAATGTTTTCTAATCACAGCAGCCCTGAGGCAATAAACAAACAGTACATTTGTGCTGTAAAATGTCTGTCAAATCTTTGTTGATTTGATTTAAAGCCTGTTACAGCAGCCTGGCTTTGTTTGTGCATCCCTGACCAGACTCTCTTGGGAGCTTGGATAATGCTCTAAGAGTACTCATCTGTGAACATTCTTCATGGCTCTGGGTTTTACCTCTCAATATTTCTTAGCAACAGACTCAAGTATTTGAAGCCTGTGCTCGCTCTTCTGTAATCTGTAGATCAAAGCCATCAAACCTGTTCTTGCAAAGTATTTAAAAATGGAGGTAAGCCCCTCCATATGTCCCAGTGTCAGAGGTTGTGCTTGAGGTTTGAGTTCCACAGAGAAACAATCCTAAAATCTAAAATACCTTGAGCCGCTGCAGTTATGAACCAATGCCTTCCACGTGCAGCAAGATGCAAGGCTGTTTCAGGTGTGAAGTTGATATTGAAAAGCTGCTCAAGTATAAATATGACCAAAGGGAAATAGAACACGAGAAATATCCTGAGGTTATTGCATTGTTTAGCATCTTCTGTCCCAAAGCGTTCCAGAGCGCTTCACGGATTGTGGACCCAGTCCTGCAACTGGCTATGAACAGGGAGCCAGCGGCCTTTGTGCAGAGCATTTGAAGGATAGGAATGTGTGGCTCCAACCATCCCTGAATTGCAGCCATCTCTGGGCTGTAACTCTGCATTGGCTTGACTGCTATATAGTGGTGTTATGCAGTTTAGGACAAGAATTGAAGAGGAATACCTCGTAATGGAAGTTAAAGGAGGCGTTTTAGGTAGCTGGAGTGTATTTACTTGAGTTGGAATTTGGCTAGGACATCTTTGAGCAATGCTTTAAAGGAAAAAAGATAGAAGAAATCAGAGCTGTATACTGTCAGCTGAAATCTGGTTAATTTTAAAGTTAGGCTGTTTCAGGGGCTAAACAGGCCCTTGAGCCTCCTGATGATTTTAATGGCTTTACAATCCGATTTTTCTCTCCAGTCTGTGGTGTGAAAGATGTACATGGAGAGGAATTGTCTATGCACAAACCAATGAGACTGACTAGCCACAAAATACTGTTGAAGATGCAAAGAAGACAATCTGGGAAAATAAAAATGCTTTGTCAACTTAATGGGGACTTTTGAAGGTGAATAATACAGATAGGCGGCCAAATCCCATGAAAATTCTGTCCAATCTGGGCATCTAACTCCGTGAGGAGACTCACGTGTGACATGTAGTACGATACGCTTTTTGTTCCAGGAGATGGCCTGAAAGTAATTTTCTTTCTGGAATATTTGAACTTTGTGGGCTTTCCTCTTTGTAACTTGATTCTGTGTGTATGAAAGCAGCCTTGTGTCAGTGAGTGGCGTTCTTGCTGTCCCTGGGCTCAGTTAAATCAGAATGAAAAGCTTTGTACATCTCTCCGGCAGTCTGTAAGAAAGCGAAAACGTAGCTAGTTGAAGGATTTGTTGGGGGTGGGCCGCAAACATGCTCCTGGTCATTAGCTGTTGGGCAGTGGAGAATTCAGAGCTAACCTCTCTCCGTGTGTGTGGAGAAGGGATTCTCCAATCTCAAAACCAAGGTCCCAGTCCTGCCATTGACTAGACAAGGGTGTGCTTCTGCGTACAATTTCACTGCTGTCATGGCGGGGGGCCCAGTCAGTTGCAGGCGTCGGGCTGTAGCACCATTTTCTCAACCCCAAGCCTTCAAGAATAGACCAGGTAGGGTTCAGGGTATTATCAGCACAGCCAGGCGCTCCTGTGCCCAGAGTGGTGAGGGCAGGACAGGGCGTTGCTAGTTCGGCACTCCTCGGCCGGGCTCGCTGCATTTTGTATGCAGCATATGCAGGCGCCCTTGGTGAAGTTTTTCTGCTTTTCAAATCCCCTGTTGAGTGGTGTGGCCAGGACTCAGATGGCCCATTGAAATCAGCACAGAGATTTGAAAACAAAACATGCGTTTCTACTCCCTGCCTCCTGTGTCCCCCACTCCACCTGCAATTCACTCGGCTGCCTATGCCCCTCCCTCCTAACATCCTTTTGTCCCTTTTCTTGCTCACCTTTCCTCTCTTCTGCTCTGAAAACCTTTTCCTTGTTACAAAAACAACTTCTCTTTCTTCATTCAGGTCTCTTGAAACAAGCTTTATATGGTTAATCCACCAAAACGCGAAGGGGGCCGCGGGAACAAACCTATCTGCAGCAGTTCAAGATTAGACCTTTCACTTGCGTATTGTGTGGGTTCCCTGGGGTTGAAACAATAGATTGAGAGCTCCATGGGGCACAGACTAGTTTCCTCTGTGCTGCATGCAGATAGCCCTTAATGAATTTCCCAGCATCTGAGACACCCTTGAACAGGGCTAAACGATGTTTTAGGGGTAGTACTGCCCTTCAGAAGCAATTAAATTATGTTTAACAATAACTTCTCTGTGCACACAGTGGTGTTGTAGCCATGTCGGTTCCCAGAGCAGCTTTCAAGCTGTTCTTCAGGTCTGAGAAACTGTGAACTCGCAGGCTGGTCCCTCTCACCAACAGAAGTTGATCCATTAAAAGATCTCGCCTCCCCCACCTTCTCTTTCTAATAACTTACCTAGTGCTTGTCATTTTCAAAGTGGTTTACAAACACTAAAATGATACATTATCTTTTCCAACCATACAAAACCAGATAAAATTAATAGGCACCAGGTTGAATACAAACAAGGGGAAGTAATTTTTCAAACAACACACCGTTAACCTGTGGAACTCATTGCCATTGGATGTTGTAATGGCCTAAGTATAACTGGGCTCAGAAAGAACTAGATGAGTTCATGAAGGATAGGTCCATCAATGGCAGTTAGCCAAGATGGTCAGGGATGCAACAACAAGGTCACTATGACCCTGAGCCTCTGACTGCCAGAAGTTGGGAGCAGAAGCCGGGTGGCTAACTCCAATTGCCCCGTTCTGTATGCTATGCCTGAAGCTCTGGTACGGACTCCTGTCAGAGGCAGGACACTGGATTAGTTGGACCATTGGTCTGACCCAGGATGGTAGTTCTTATGTTCTTATAGGCAGTGCAGGCAGCAGTGTTTATAATTAAGGTTATCTGATGCTTTCCATTCTAAGACCCTGTTTTCAGTTGCTTGTAACTTTGTCAAACTATAACCGTTCAGACTGAAATTTTCCATTCTGGGTGTTTTCACAGTCTGAATTATTTGGGATGTTTCGGTTAAAATAGTTCAGCCTTTCCAGAGAACAAGGTTAGAGAAAAATACGTTGTCCTGTCCATATTAAAAATAAGACTGGCTGTAAGATTTTGTTTTAAATTTTATTTTGAGAAGATCTAGCACTTCCATGCTACAGAGGAGGGACTTGACATTTGGCAGGGAGAGTCACCCTGGTGCCATCTCTATCCAAATTTGCCCAAAGGTCGGCCAAGTTCTGAGCTTCTGAGTAACCCCAACTTGCACGCGCTCGGCAGGGATTTGTTTGACAGCGACATTCCCTGAAAGTTCTCTCTGCACTGCACACGCTGGTGACTTTGAGAACTGTAATTCTGACTGGTCATAGCAACGGTGGGTGGCAGGGCATGCGAGTTTTGAGCTATTCCTACTGGAGGTCCTGTCTTCACTACACCCTCCACCTCTAGTGGTCCCAGAGGAGCTGCGTTGCTGTTGAATCACGGTTATGACGTTTGTAGATTCAGCCTCATGGATTCGAACAGTTTTCGACTTTGTAAATGGATGTTTGTCCCCTTTATTTTTTTCCGGTTCTCTCTCTTCATCGTGCAACTCTCTAAACCTGAAGGCCTTTGCTGAGTGGTGGCTCTTGGAGTTCCCGGAAGAATGTCTGCAGTGCACCTGTTCACCGTCCCCTGCAGAAAGCTGCTCCTTGCAGCTCCGTGGGCCTTTCAGAGACAGGCTGCAGCTCCCTCCCCAGATCTGCCATGCCACTGACAGTGGCGGTGAGAGTTAATGACGGCCCATGAAAGCTGTAGGTTCCACTCCCAGTCCCAGATCTCTGCTGCTAATTTTTGTGGCTCATGCAAAGGAACGAAGGGGTTTAGCCTGGGCGGGTGTGGGGCAGGCCTCTGCACATCACTTTGCTGAACAGCCACCGCCCGCTCCTGGAGCCTCTGCTGCTATTCTAGTGCTGGGCTCCCGCTGTGAATCTGGGCCAATGCACCCTGAGCCACTGGGGTCTGGACGCTGACCCTTCTCAGTGACAGGCCTGGATCCTTGTCATGTGCCTTGGGACTGGAAATGCAGATAATTCTCTCCGCACCTCCGCCCTGCTCGGCCTCAGGCCCTCTTATTCTGTTTCTTTGTCAGCCAGAATGCACCCTACATTCAAACAGTTTTAACCAGAGTAGGTCTTAGGTCAGTTTATGGAAACCCAAACGTTAGCCCCTTATGTGCGATTTCTCTAGCTGGAATATCCTCTCTGGAGGGATTTTCTCTTTATTTGCACAGAATCTATAATAACAGGTTTCAGAGTAGCAGCCGTGTTGGTCTGTATTCGCACAAAGAAAAGGAGTACTTGTGGCACCTTAGAGACTAGCCAATTTATTTGAGCATCAGCTTTCGTGAGCTACAGTCTCTAAGGTGCCACAAGTCCTCCTTTTCTTTTTACAATAACAAGGTTTCCAAGAACAGTAAATGTGTGATCCATCTTGGCTGCAGATGTGTGGGGCTTGTCTACTACACAAACAATTCGTTCATGGCAAGCCCCCACTAGTCTGCTGTGCACTAACTGAGTGTGGACCCTGCTGATGCACATTAATCAATGCGTTACACTTTGATCTAGTCCTCTTCGAAACAGATTAGATCAAAGTGCGTTAATGAACTGTTAAGGCATGTCAGCAGGGTCCATGTAGACCAGCGATTCTCAACCAGGGGTACATGAACCCCTAGTGGTATGCAGGGGTCTTCCGGGGGGACATCAACTCATCTCGATATTTGTCTGATTTTACAACAGGCCCCATAAAAAGCACTAGCGTAGTCAGTACTAACTAAAATTTTATACAGACCGTAACTTGTTTATGCTGCTGTATATACTATACACTGAAATGTAAGTACAATATTTATATTCCAATCGATTTATTTTATAATTATATGGTAAAAATGAGAACATACGCAATTTTTCAGCAATAGTGTACTCTGATACTTTTGTATTTTTTATGTCTGATTTTTATAAGCAAGTAGTTTTTAAGTGAGGTGAAACTTGGGGGTATGCATGACAAATCAGACTCCTGAATGGGTACAGCAGTCTGGAAAGGTGGAGAGCCACTGATGTGGACCTCTGGCCTGTGGCAGGCTCTGGTGGTGAAGATTCATGCCCTAGCTTGCCATGAGCTAATTGTTTGTGTGTGTCCGTCCGTGTGATTCCATTTGTGTTGTGTAACAGCGCCTCGCGGGCAGGGTGGGGGCGTGTTTCATGCACTATGTCCCGTCACTGTCACTTATGAGCTATTGTGTGCATTTAGTCACAGGCCACTCAGAGTTCACCAAACTAGTTAGTTATATATAATATTAATAATGTACTCCAAAGCCTCTGCTGTTGGTTAGTAACTATGACAATCAGCTTCCCCCAGACCTAGGAGTTATTTGCTGAAGTTGTCTGCCCTGTGTTATGCAGGAGGTCGGGATCCCAATGGTCCCATCTGGCCTTGGAATGTGTGACTACGACGATGGGGCACAATACTTGGAATTTGGAATCCTAGCACTCAGTTGCTGGAATAACTGCTCTCTGTGGCTGCTGTGTATCTGAAGGAGAAGTAATTAGGGACGGTGGTACCTGAAGTTAACGAGGCAGTATGACAAATCCAATTTCCAGCACTAAGTACTTGCAAATCCATGTAGCCAGAAGAATAAACATCTCCTCTGGAGCATGAATAATCTAAAACTCCATCTAGTCACGTTGATGTAAATAAAAATCGTGTAATCTTTAATAGCTGGGGTGAGCCGCGTCTCGCGTTCTGGCAAGCTGTTTTTTAATAGACAGGACCTACAGTAGAGCTTACTCCTTTTATTTTAATTTTGTTCTCAGTGGATCAGTGCACCAGCTTGTCTCTTCTGGAGGGCTGGGTAAAAAGTAGATTGTCATATGTGGAGAGCGGCTCCACTCTTCATGGCTCGTTGTCCCCCTCACACGGCAAAACTGTCAGGCTCTTGCAGAGAGATCTGGGTGGAGTTCCCCCGCCAGGCTTTTCATTAGCCCTAGAGCAGAGGCAGAGCTGACTGCCTTGTTCCACTCACACATCCTACAAATCGTTAGCAGTAATCCAGCGCTTCTGTACTGGCCCAATGCTACAGATACCGTCAGTCCGTTCTGTGAAGCAAGGAATGAAATCCCTGGTGCACAGGGGAAACTGAGGCAAACAAGTGCCTGCCTTTCAGTGGTGCTGAGTGCCCAGAACTCCAGTTGAAGTTAATGGAGCTGTGGGTGCTCAGCACCTCTGACAGCCAAGCCCCAGGTCTCGGGGGAACCTGTCTCAATGTCCAGTTGGGAAGGTGAGGTGCTGCACTCCGACCACGAGGACCTGCAGGGAGCTGTCTATGTGCTGGGTCGGTGTGTAGTGTTACCAAGTGTGCTCACCAGCCTATGGATGAGTGCATCATCGCCACCAGCAGCAGAAACCGAGGCCTGTCGTGTGCGTGGAGAGCTCTCCTGGCGTCCGTGCTTAGCTCTGCAGCAGAGGGTGCTCCAGAAATACTGTGGAGAGAATCCCGTCGGCGCTAATCCTGGAGCCAGGTGGAAATCCCCTTCCAGCCTAATAGGCCTGGTTGCTGTGTGCAGCCAAGTGGTATGTGCTGCTTTGTGCGTTTTTGCTCCCTTCTGTCTCTGCCCCTTCTCCACAGACCCTCCAGGCCCTTCACCCGAAAGGCGACTGGAGCCTGCCTTGCTGGTGCCCTGCAGAGGCACCAAACTTCTTGCAGCAGTTACGCTGGTAATGTTTTTATCCCTGGTTCAGAGCCATCTCCTGGAAACAGCATGTTGTTGTATGGTATGCAAAGAGGAAGCTAACAGTTGCAGATGCAGAAGACAGGGCTCCTTGGAAATCCAGGGGAGGGGTGCGTGTGTGCCCCGCGTGGATGCCTGTTTTGTTCCAATGTTAAGATCACTTCTTGTGGGTCTGCATGCTGCAGGTAGATTGTAAACGCTACTGGGCCCCAGGGAGTTTCCTGTGCTAAAATCAGTTTCACAGACAACAGGGTGAAGGAATCAACCTTGAGCAAAATGTGGAAGAGTTTGTCGTCGCCAGGGGAATCTTGCAGCTCGCTTTGCAGGGGCCTTTGCTGATGTTTTATTTTGCTCTGGGGTTCACATTCCCTTGACTTCGCTTTGAGTGTTATGCTCAAAGGAGCCTAATTTTCAAAGCAGAGCTTGCTCAGAATTGCAGATGACCTCAGTCAAAGCCGAACACTGAGCGCAGGTTTGCCAGAAAGGCTTGTGAGCCTCCGCAGCACTTGGGCTCTTGCCTGATTTCAGAGTTTGTAATGAAACGGGAGAGCAGGTGCTGTGCAGTGTCCTCTGGAGCAGGTGGCATGGTTCTGTTTACCAGTTGGGACTCTAATATAGTCAGTCTGCCATCCTCTCTGGCCTCACACATCCTGCCTGCTTCTGCCTGGCTCTTGCTCTCTCCGTCTCAGGTCTTGGGAAGCCAGCCTCCTCCCTCATTTGAGAGAGATTTTCATTGCTTTTTGCTTCTCCCTCTGCCTGTGCTCCAAGACTCTCCCTGAGTTTTGTTGTAATTCACCCGATGGACTTTGCAAGGTTTCCTTTCCCTGGGATGAGAGGAATATGATGCCAGTGTTGCTTCATGGGCTCAGGGTTGTGATGCCAGGTGCATAGTCTTATTTTTAAGCCTTGTCTGTAGCTGAGACAGCCAAGTGACACTGCCAGTGTTAAGATATTCAGGCTGGTTTCTGCCAGCCAGTTGCTAGGTTTGGTGGAGACAGTGAATGATGAACATAACAGTTGTATCTCGCGGCTGCATGTCTTTTGGCTTTCAGGTAGACGTTAAAAGATTACTGATCTGTGTGTTGATAGATGCTGTTAAAACTGCAATATGGAAAACTGCACCCTGAGAATGAGCATTTTATTTCTAACCATTCCGATGAATATCAGTTATCTGTAAACAAATCAGCATTGTGGGTTTTTTTCTCATTAGGTATTCATCGGCCATCTGTATTTCTGAGCAGAGATCGGCCCACGGCAAAATGAATTTACCAAGGAAAGGTAAGTGTATCAAAAGAGGATCTGTCAGAGCAGTGGGGCCCTGCGTGACATATTGGGAGTGAGTTAATGAATATTTCATGTCTGTGTCTGCACAGCCACTTCTGTTTTATTAATATTTTACCACTCTCAAAAACTCCTAGAAGCGATTGCTGATCTTGCTGTTATTAATACCTAATCAGAATGCAAAATAGGGGAGATTTTTAATTGCAGGGATTTTTTGTGAATTTGGGTTTGTATTGATCCTTATTGCTACATTGGCCACAGCTCAGCTGTTCCTCTGCATGCTGCATTTTGCTTCCTTTAAAGCCATGACTAAATTCTCAGTCTGGTTGAAGATGGAGTTTCTGGCTCTCTGGATGGCACTCCATCTTCGTCAATGTGTCCCATGGGTCAGAGCACCAGCCGTAAGCGTGCTGGGGTTTTACTGAGCAGCTGAGCTCTGGTGAAGCCTTTAGCTCTTTGGTTTCTGTTGATGTACTTATGTCCATAGGCTAGTAGGATTTTAAGTCCCTGGATCCTGTGTGGGAGGGAAGAAGCCGGGGAGAAGACAGTAACTGAGGACTTTTTCACGGATGTTAGGGCCAACGGGGTTTGTGCTGTAATCATGTAATCTCACCATCTGCATGACACGGGCCATAGAATTTCATCCAGCAATGTCTGCAGTGGAGGGAATTGATCTTCCCGATGATGGACGTTCACACCAAGCCCTAGAACCTGTTGGTGAATGCTGCCGCAGAAGACTGCAGAAAGCAGCTCGAGCTTAGTTGCACCTTTGACCTCGCATTAGTGAGCAGGCTCACTTGTGTTTGTTTAGGAACTCTGAGTTTAGGGATGTTTTAGTGACCCCATCTAATAATAAAAAGAAAAGGAGTACTTGTGGCACCTTAGAGACTAACCAATTAATTTGAGCATAAGCTTTCGTGAGCTACAGCTCACTGCATCCGATGAAGTGAGCTGTAGCTCACGAAAGCTTATGCTCAGATAAATTGGTTAGTCTCTAAGGTGCCACAAGTACTCCTTTTCTTTTTGTGAATACAGACTAACATGGCTGTTACTCTGAAACCCATCTAATAATAGGTATTACTTGGGGTAGCAGTCTGGTCTTGGCAACACCCCTTTGGCTGCCCCACAGCAAGTGTACCCCTTGTTACCGTTGGGGAAGGAGGGGGAGAGAGAAGTGACATGTTCCAGACACAGATAGAGTCAGCATCAGATCAGGGCTTAGAACCTATGGGTTCTTGTTCCCTAGTCATGTGCTCAGACAGCAGGCTGTCTGTATGTCTGTCACCCTGAAGCAGATAGACCCAGTATTTTAAGAGCTCTTTTTTCTTTTTAAATGGCTAGCAGGCAAGATTAGAGGCCAAACAGTCTCTGTAAATGCTGCATATTTGCCATCTGCCTTGGCAGTAGTTGAACAAGCACATGGATGGGCAGGAGGAGAGCTGAATAACATTTGAGATCACAGTCCCTGAAAGCAACTTTGTCCCGCACCCCTAGCCTGGCTTGCCATGCTGTCTGCACAGTGGAGGGCCAAGAACATACTCCGGGCTGTGCAGCAGGTTTCACTTCAGGATTCTGGCATGTGGCATGTTCTGGCTGGTCAGTTTTCCTGGAATCCCGTGTTTGTGGTGTCAGATTCACAGCACTCTCCCCATTTCAGGTGCCCAAATGAGCCATGTCCTCACCTCTAAGTGACCTTGATGAGCTAGTGGGGCTACAAGGGAATCCTGGTAGGAAATGTTAACCATAAACCATATTTGCCTACCCCATTTAATACAAACTACCATCCTCCCTTTAAAATATTTTTTTTTACCTCTGCTTAAACTTTTGAACTATATCCCATTAGATCCAGTTAGTCTGAATTTCTGTCCATTCCAGCTGTAAAGGCGGTGGAGACCAGAGGCTAGTGGGCATTTTAAATTGCTTTTGGAGATGAAATATATTAAAAAGTCAAATGACCAATTCATCACTTCAGAGACATGTAACTCGATTGTAAAGTCCCTGGGCCCAGAACTGCTGCTCTTTGTACAGTACCATGCACAGTAAAGAGGAGCAGCGGGCTGGACACAGCCAGTGCCCTGCAGAGTGTGAAAATGGACTGCTCTGTGTGGTTACATGGGCCACTGTTACGTGCTTGCTTTCATTAAGAAATTTTTGAGGAGAAAATATTTTTCTTAGGCAGTGTTTTGGATTGGCAGTGAAATAAAATGCACAGCGATTCCCTTCCTCTCTCCCACGTTCAACTTCTGTCCAAATCCATGCATTGCAAGGAATTTACCTGAAAAGCCCTCTGTGACCTAGGGGTGGGATTGCAAAACCTGCACTAGTGGGTTCGGCCGGGAAAGGGGGAGGGATGGTTTGCCAGTTTTAACAGGAGCTTTGTGGAATCAGCAGAGCAAGAGACAGACTTGCAGGAGCAACAATCCTCCTGCCTGAATCTCCTGCAGAGAAGTCGGGTCTTCACGGCAGAGCCAAATGAAAGCTTCAGTGTTTCAAGGGGAAACTTTCTTTAAGGTCAGTTTCTGGCAGGGGAGTATTCATATTGGCAATGCTTGCTGCTAGTGTTTACACTAAACCTTCAAATAAGTAGTTTGTTTAATAATTAACCCAATTTGATGCTCATTAGCCATTGCTTCTGCTGAAGCAAACCCACCAACCTCCTGGAAATCAAATGGGAAGAGTTTTCTCATGTCATAGCTAATTTCTAATCAAAGTAAACAAATGTATACAGGAAACTTCTTGTTTATGGAACTGATAGAAGGGTTGTGTTGTGTACTTCAGTGAATATGTGTAATACAACAGAGGGAAAACTGCAAGAACGGATTGGGGACACATCTGGGATGGAGGGCAGTAAATCAGTCTGTCACCTTGGAGGTTGATGTTTTCTTGGCCTTCATGAGAAGGGAAAAGCCTAGCTAAGCCAAAATGCCCCCGTCCATAAATACAAAAGCTCTGCCATTGAGCTAGTAAAGAAAGGCTGGCGCTTTTGCTGCATTCCCACTCTTCCAGAATTGCTCGCATGGAATACCCAGGGCTTGGAGGGTTCTGTTCTGTTTTTACTTCAGTTCTTCTCTGTTTTGATTAAAATACTTGCTTCAGAGCAACACATATTTAATAGAAGGAAGTAATGGGATGAAGATAAGCCAAGGAAATTTGTTCTGGATGTTTTGGAAATACTTCCCAAAGGGTTTCCTGGATACGTTATTCTTAATTTCCTCTGCTAAACTGCTGCACAGCATTGCTGGTAAACAGGTACCTTCCTCCCCAGCAGCAAGGAAAGATCTCTTTACGCACAATCTGAAAATCACTTTGCCATTCTTTTGGGGATGTAAGATGGTGATAAATCATGAGGTTGATTAGACCCTGAAATGGTCTCTCAGGAGTTGTGGTGGAAGCTGGAGTTAGTTCCAAGCAGACAAGACAAATGGCTTGGCCAGGGCCAAGTTGAGGTGTTCAGTAGGTCTTTGTGTGATTGATTGGAGGCTGAGGCTCTCCTGGTGTCAGGTGGTTCAGTAGGAGACGGGCCAGGTAACAGATGTGTGCCCCTGACTTCTTTGAACATGTGCTGTTTTCTTTGCAGACGCGCATGGGATTGGCTGCTTCCTAAGTGAAAGCTGAAGGCAGAGGACCCTTCGGTCTCCCAGCCTATGTGCAGAGGAACAGAATGCGGATCACCATGCGGCGGGTGTTGCTGGGGCTTGGCTTTGCTATTGCCCTGATGGTGACTGTGCACGTTGGCCAGCAGATGTTGGAGTGCCAGGAGCTACTGGGCAAGGGCTATGGCAAGCGGAAGCATGGGCTGATGAGACCAGAAAATGAAGAACTGGTCGTGGTGGACTCCAGTCGCGTCGAGTACCGGTACAGCAAGGAGATGCCTCTGATATTTATCGGTGGGGTCCCGCGGAGCGGCACGACTCTCATGAGAGCCATGCTGGATGCGCATCCAGAAATCCGCTGTGGAGAAGAGACTCGCATTATTCCCCGGGTGCTGGCAATGCGCCAGGCCTGGTCCAAATCTGGGCGTGAAAAGATGCGCTTGGATGAAGCAGGAGTGACGGACCAAGTCCTGGACGCTGCCATGCAGGCATTTATCCTGGAAGTCATAGCCAAGCATGGTGAGCCAGCCAGATATCTATGTAACAAGGACCCCTTCACGTTAAAATCCTCTGTCTACCTTTCCAGACTCTTTCCCAATTCCAAATTTCTGCTGATGGTTCGAGATGGCCGGGCTTCTGTCCATTCCATGATCACAAGGAAGGTAACGATTGCAGGCTTTGACTTGAACAGCTACCGAGACTGCCTTGCAAAGTGGAACAAAGCGATCGAGGTGATGTATTCCCAGTGCGTAGAGATTGGGCGGTCCAGGTGCCTGCCAGTCTACTATGAGCAGCTAGTGCTGCACCCCGAGCACTCCATGCGTGTCATCATGCAGTTCCTAGACATTTCCTGGAGCGACGCAGTGCTGCACCATGAAGAGTTAATAGGGAAACCAGGCGGAGTCTCTCTTTCCAAGTGAGTGTCTGTATGGCTGCTGCTTTCCAAAGAGACTCCTGCCTGGGCGGAGCGGGTTCTTGCCAAACCTTCTTGGGGCCCACCTTGTTGCTTATTTTCATGCCTGGTTTCCAGGAGCAGAGGAATCGATGCACCCAACTCTGCTGTAGCGTATTTGTGTGCGTCTAAGTAAAGAACCGCGTGAATGTCACAGTGGCGGTGTCCCTGACCGTGGTTAGCTGCGTAAGTGAGGAGTTTTGAGAATGGTGACATCTCAGTCGTCCGACTTGTAAATAAGGGGATGATTTCAGGCACTGCTTTGGCAGAGTCCTGTTGAAGGAGCTCCAGTTTTGGGGTAATCTGTGTCCCCTTTCTCTTTTTCTACCCATTCCCAAATATTTCTTTAAACATTGGATTACATTCCAGCGAGCACCGAATTGTTTTAGGTAGCATGCAGCTGAGTTTTCCTGACCTCCCACTGCCTCTTGCCCCACGTAGTTCTGACGTGATCATGGGATAAAGAAGTGTGTACGCACAACATGCGTGTTTAGAGCGATTTCATATTTTGAGCTTCTTGCTGCAGTTGTTTGTAGTGATCATTTTGGCTACTTGGTAACCTTAGACTAACCTAACCCAACCTCTAACTGTAAACACGGATATATAGGAACTAGCTAGACACGTCTGCCTTCTAACCGTCTTTTTCTGTTAGTTTTCTCCATCCAGAACGGGGAGGTGGAGGAGAAAGAACCCGCTGTATGGTTTTTCTCTTTCTCTGAGCAAGGGAAGGGGGGGACGTTGTCAGGCCATACTTTCCTCAACACTAAGGTTATGTCTGCACTGCAGTGAGACACCCGTGGCTGGCCTGTGCCTGTGAACTCAGGCTAGTGGGGCTCCGGCTGCAGGGCGGTTTAATTGCGGTGTAGACATTCAGGATGTCCCGAGCGTTGGGACCCTCCCACCTCGCAGGATCCTAGAGCCTGTCCTCCAGCCCGAGCCCCAGAGATCTACACTGCAGTTACACAGCCCGCAGCCCGAGCCCCACGAGCCTGAGTCAGCTGGCACTGGCCAGCTGCAAGTGTCTCTTTGCCGTGTAGACTTACCCTAAAAAGTTCTTCCCAAAGAGAGAGTAGCAGTGGAAGCTGACTGCATGTGATTTGTGATTCAGTACCCTTGTGAAACGCTGTTTCACGCTAGTCAGTGTTTTGCTGGGTGTAGTTCTCTGAGTCACAGTTGAACTGATGCCCTAGTACGCCCTGCTGTGTAACTGAGGGCCTAGCTACTTGAGGGAGGGAGGGCTGGGAAGAGTGATTAGAGTCCCATATTAGTTAAAGACCCCAGAGGGGCATGAGGGCCTCAAAGAGCACTTTATTTTCCAGAATTAGGGGCTCTAGCCCAGGTGATCAGTCCCAAGGCAAGTCACTGCATTGCTGATGCTAGTGAATGGGGTGTGTTGGACCAGTGGCTGTTGTGAATCTGTAGAGCCTCTTCGAGTCTGGCTCTCCGTGGTGTGTAAGGCGTGAACATTGCAGATGTACCATGCAGGAACTGGGCGCAGCTGAGCAGAGGGAGTGCAGAGGATGGGGAGCATGCAGTTCACTCAGGGCTAGAGCTTTTCTCCTTTACGGCCTTGTCTTTCCTTTGCTATAAACCCTCCCCAGCCAAGGAGTTGTGGTTTGTGGTAGCAAGGGAAGGGGAGAGCAGCTACTGTGGTAGATGCAGGCTTATTTCTTAGGGGAACTGATGGCCTCTGTTGGGCTTCCTATCTTTAAAAATCTGCTGAGAGCAAATAGTCCATTAACTTACTAGCGAATAGCTCATTAATTTACTAATGCTGCCCAGTTCCCGGGGTCTCCTTTCCCATGACATCTGTGTGGCAGGTAGCCACAAATTCCTTTGATTTTTCTCCTGTAGTAACTGGGGTGAGAGGTTTGGGCCGTAGGAATGCCTGTCCCTTCCGAACAGTGTAGAAATCAGTGACTGATCTCCAAGGCCTGACGGGGAGACAGGTTGGGATTGGAGGCTTTATCTCAAGAGCCTTAGGCGCCCTGGATCCTTCATGGTCTGGTGGCACCTGCCGCACTCCAACTGCAGCCTCTTCTCGTGCCGTGCCAGAGATTTACGTGTCCTGAATAAACAGAACTGTCTCTGGGGAGGGCTCTAATTTTCATG
This sequence comes from Eretmochelys imbricata, assembly GCF_965152235.1. Taxonomy (NCBI): domain Eukaryota; kingdom Metazoa; phylum Chordata; order Testudines; family Cheloniidae; genus Eretmochelys; species Eretmochelys imbricata. The sequence continues at coordinate 31,424,035 of NC_135586.1, read as the reverse complement.
CAAATTATGTAAATCTGCCTAATTACAGGACGTTAACTTTGCTGTCTCAAAATGTAAAGGGACAGTTTGTGCAGTGAGAGAGGCTGCTCTGCCTTTGACTGCAGGGGCAGACTGTTGCTGCAGAGGGCATAGCTCAGACTGGCAGCAATGCACCGATTGCAGTGGGGGACACGCTTTCCCTCGCTAGGGGAAACAGATGCAGATGATCTAACACAGAAGGCCCAGCAAGGTGGGCAGGACAAACAGGAGCGTCCCTAGGCCGGGAAGAGTGCCCAGGACTTCTTAGGCCACCTCAGCAGAGGGTGGGCAGCACAGCATTTCCCCTTCAACTTCTGTGGCAAGAGGTGGCGCTTCGGGAAGGTTGAGGATGGGGATATATCAGTGACTCCGGTTCCCACACGGCTTTGCACTTGGGTATTGAAACGCGTGGTGTGGTGTGTTAGTGTTGGGTCTTTGGCCCTGCAGCTTCACCATCCTAATGATGGCACTGGTGCTTTACCGATAGATAGCTTTGAAGCCTCTGCTGTATGAGCTTTGTATCCTGAAGATGCTGAAAATATCTGAGCTACACGCGTCTCTCGGGCACTGAGAATGAGAATTCAAATGGCAATGACCCAGCTGCCGGCTCCTATGTATGAACACAACATACATCCAAAACCCAAGTGACTGATTTCTACTCTCTTTTCAGGATAGAAAGATCAACAGACCAGGTTATTAAGCCTGTAAACTTGGAAGCTTTGTCCAAATGGATCGGGCACATTCCAGGGGACGTATTGCAAGACATGGCCCAGATAGCACCAATGCTCTCTAGGCTTGGCTATGACCCATATGCAAATCCACCCAACTATGGGAACCCAGACCCCTTGGTAATCAACAACACCCACAGGGTGAGTATTTCTACTTTCTGCTTAGCGTGCTGAGCGTCACTGGATGATGATGGGAGTGACACATGTTACAAATACAAAATAGCCACAGAACTGTGGATTTACTATATGTAATACTGACTTACATACCTCTGCATTTACGCAAAGCTGTTAGCGCTAGAAAACGCCAGTCTCTCCCTAGTGGAAGACCTAGAAATTGGTGCTTCATTCCGTAGCTCACCCCAGACTCACTCAAGTCAAGGGGAGGCTGGGTGCAGAAGGAATGCAAGGTCATGTCCTGGGACAGTGCTCCTACTGCAGCTGTGCTAAGGCCAAAGAGACATTCCCCAAAGGATTTGTGTGTGCTGCTCTGGAAATTACAGCCCCTGCTAGGGGGTGCTGCAGAGCCACGAGCTGGTTACTAAATGGAGGGAATCTTCTCATGTCCTTGTTTCTGCTTGGGCCCAGGTCAAACTCTCTTCCCCCTCAAAGGCAGGACTCCAGGAGGACCAGGCAAGTCCTGCACGAGGAGAACTAGCTCAGGGAGCTGCTATGAGGTGGTGCTGATGGTTTATTGCAGTAATACCCAGAGGCCACAGTCATGAATGGGGTCCTGTTATGATATGCACAGAACCAAGGGCAGACTCTGTTTTCATGATCTAGGTGGTTTGGTACCATCTGTGTGCATGATGCATTGAAATACCAGCCCCTGGAGCTGGCTTGATTGGCTGCTCTGATTGTGACACTGGCTTTGAGGACTGTTCCAGTCCCTGCAAGCCATGTTAACAGCAGTGGAAAGTGGGATGAGAGGCTCTCCCAGGATCCAGACCCTGCAGGATTCCTGAGTAAAGTGGAGCCCTTCAGTTTTTGTCAACGTGAACGTGGAAAATGGTCATTGTACAAAAGATCCCTTCTTAATGCAGTTTTTAAAAAATTCCCCCTTGGGTGAGAAGGGAGGGAGTGCAGCGCAGCACAGAGAAACCACTTTTAGCAGAAGTCCTGAGGACTGCACCACAGCCACTGTCCGATGCCAAACGCCATCTCTGTGCTGAAATTGTACCTCGGCCCACAGCGCTAGTGATCTGCCCAGGAGGGCAGAACAAAATCACTTCACACACGATGCATACGCCAGGCTATTGCTCAGGCCTTTGAGGTTTGCTTCTGGTTCAGACACGCTATGACATGCCAGGCAGCTAATGAGGCAGAAGGACTGCTTAAGCATCAGCTAGTCTGTATAAAGTGAAGTCACTCTGCTTTCATTCCTTCCATAGGTTATGAAGGGGGATTTTAAAACACCAGCCAATCTGAAAGGGCGTCTTCAGGTGAGAGCCCAGTGACTTCTCCAGGTTATACCTTCATTTCGGATGGATTCGTGGCATGTCTGGTCCCTCACATGAGTGCACAGAGTTGGGCAGCAGCTCTGTCCTTGGGATACCTGACTCACTTGCATCTCCTGCTTTAGCCCATCCAAATCTCCACTGCACAGTTGTTCCTCTCCCTTCGTGCTGATCATGTCACGCCAACCCTGGATCCTTTCACTGGTGTCCTGTCTGGTTGTATGAAATTTTAGCTGCTGGTCATCACTATCCAAGCCCTGCATACATTCGTGCCCTCCCCTCCTTCCTGCTAATGTTATTTTCTCTCACTCTTGGCTTCTTGCTTTCTGTGGGGTGTCTGTGCATTCATCTGATCCAAACACTGCTGCTGCATCTCATCCCTCCGGACACGCTCTCTTCCCTGAGGCCCCTGACTCTTGACCTGCTGTTCTGTGTCTTGCCATGTGTGGAGTGGGAAGCGGGGGGAGGGGTGTCTAATCTAGAGAGTGTAAACGTTCCAGAACATGGCTTCTGGTTCTGATCGTCCTCTCAGTGTATAACTGTTCCATGTGTCACTAATCAAACTGCTCCCTTTGCACGGGTGTACAGTCAGGAAGCACTTTACAATTTTGTGCAATCACACTGGCACTAGAGGTGAAGGTCAAAGAACTTTAAACCCTTTCCTCTATCCCCCTAGAAAATACTGCTTAAATAGATAGGACACAACAATATAAGGAAGGACTTTTTCACACAATGCACAACTGTGGAACTTGTTGCCAGCAGATGTTGTGCAGGCCAAAAGTAAAACTGGGTTTAAAAAAAAAAATTAGACAAGTTCCTGGCGGATAGGTGCTGTTAGCAGAGGTGGTCAGGGACACAACCAGATGCTGTGTGTGTCCCTAAGCCTGTCACTGCCAGAAGCTGGGCCTGGACAATGGGATAGATCACTTGATAAATTACCCTGTTCTGTTCATTCCCTCTGAAGCACCTGGCATTGGCCACTGTCAGAATACAGAATACTGGCCTAGAAAGACCATTGGTCTGACCCAGCACAGCCATTCTCATGTTCTTATGACACATGATAGCCTAATGGTCAATACACTAGGGCTGTGTCCAAGTAAGGGGCGTGGGAAACCAAGACTCTGCCTGTTTAGTATGGGAACTGTTAAAGTAAGCAGTGATTTCGGCTGTCACAGTAGTATGTGAGGAGAAAGGCACCTCTCAGGTAGCCAGCATTAAAAGCATTTAGAGATTCACAAGTGAAAATCATTGCTTTGAATTGCCAGATTCAGAAACTAGTGCAGCCTGCCATGGATGGGTGTAACTGTGCTCCCTGCAGGAACCACCAGCTGCAGGTACTGAATGGCTGTCAGGTGTAGTCCCATGTAGAATGCATTGCAGTGATGAAGATCTGGGTCACTGGGGAAGCCAAAATATCACAGGAGAGGTGGCGATTTCCTGGCAAAAGTGCACTCTCAGCCACTTACGTTACAGCATTGCCTCTGTCTCTGGACTGAGCCGTAATCAGCTCACTCTCAGAAGTGCGATGGGAGAGTCTGGGTTTTGTATGTGACTTAATACTAATCATTGCTTTTCTTGGATTATTTTAGGTGACTCAGAATACGTCTGCTTCTCACTGAAAATTAATGATTTCCAGGTAGGTACTTGTGCTTCAATTGGAAATCCTGCAGATCTGTTTACGTTGCTCTGGGCCTGGGGTTTTGCCTGCATAATTTTTAGTGCCTGTTGCTCTAGGCATGCTCCTGAGACATATCAACTCCATGTTCAGTTAATTGCTCCAGTTTGTGAGAATAATGCTGGTACTCTGCCAGATGGGTTTCAAAACGTGACTTCTTGCGTTTCCTGTGAAAACAGGTTTATTTGCCCAAAGTGTAAATGACCTACTCGGTAACATCACCAGCCTGTAGCACTGCCGAGAACATGGAAATGTCCACATGAACTGAGCAGTAGTTCTGTGGTGCAGGAGGAGAAGCTCTGATAATCCTCTAGGATGTGCCATTGACCTCCTTGGATTAATTAGAAAAAAAAAAAAAAAGTCAGACTAGTGTGTTTGAACCCTCCCCCCTCAGAAACGGAGCTACGCTGACAACAGAAGCAGCAGTTTGAGGTGTTCCTACGATGGCGGTGCTCCTCCTGTCAGTATACGGTGCATCTACACTGAGGGAATAGGCTCTGCCCTGTAGATGTAGCACCAGTCTTGGTTACTGATTGGGAGTTTGTATGTCTCTCACAAAGTCATTTGTAAGAGCCCTGGGTACAAATGATCATAGATTTGCTGTATTAGGTATATAGCTCATCCCTCTGACTAAAATACCTTTCTTCTCCCCTGCAGGATGTTGCAAGTGTCCTTTCATTGCCCAGCAGAGAAGGAATTTGCAAATGCAAAAGTGGAAATCTGTTATCCAAGCATATTGCTTGCTAATAATATTGCCAAAACGTGACTGCTGTACAAGGAATGTATTTGCATTTATTTGCAAAGGTCAAACATTTCACACTTCAAGTACCAGTTGTCTACCTTTTCTGAACACTCTGTGAAAAAGAGAAAAATCTGTGGAAATGAATTTTCTGACTGAACCTTCGAAGTGCATTGGAAAGAGATTTTATATTCAGTTACTTGAGGACTTTTTAAAGTTACATTAAAATTGTCTTGTAATTTTGATCTCTAATTTGAAACCAGAAATAGGTGTAATAACCGCGTCGAGCCTTTGTTGTACAAGTGACAATCGGAGACCTGCCTCCTGTCATTCCTTCACTCGTAACGTACAGAATCTATTGCAGAGTTAATATATGAGGCCGTTCTGTTTCCGGCGTGGCTCAGTCTGCTTTATTTCCCATGATGCGAGCGGTGTCCAGTGCAGAAGAACGTGTCCTAGGCGTGCGGGACTGAGCCCCCGTACGCCTGCTCGCTCTCCTGGGGTGTCCCCGTCCTGTGGGCATGGCTGGGGGCGCGCCGAGGGCATGGGCCTGGAGGGGGCTGCCGGGCTGGCAGGGCCCAGCCGGGTTGCTGGATGCCTGGGCGGGGAGCTGGGCCTGTGGGACCAAGGGCAGGGGCACTCGGGGGCGGGGGGTGTTGGGGGGTGCAGTGCCTGGGGGACCCACCCTGGGGAGCAGCCGGGCGCCCCCCAGGCCTGAAGGTGCGAGACCACGTGCGGGGGCTGGGTGCCCCTGGCTGCCCATGGGGCCTGGCAACCCCCTTGCTGGGGCGTGAGGGGCCTGGATCCCTGGGGGCGGGGCAGGGGCCAGGGGCGGGGCCTGGGGCCAGGCTGCGCCGCCTGCCGCCGCAGTCAGCCACTACCATCGAGAGGCGAGGCCATGACGGGCCGCTGTGTGGGCCGCTCTGCCGCCGTGTCTCTATGGTCAGGGGCGTGGCGTGGGCAGGCGCAGTCGTTGCGCGGCCCCGGAAGTAAAGGCCGCCGCTTCCTGTTTCCGGGTCAGCAGCGCGGGTCGCTTTGGAGCGTCGAGGCCGTGTGCCGGCGGCCCGAACCGGACTCGTCCGAGGCCTGTGCCACCGCGAGCGGAGCCCGCCCTCGGGGTAGGCGCGGTCCCTTTCCGCGCCCCTCCCCCTCCCGCTGGTGTTCTGTCCTCGCGCTGCCCCCTGCAAGGGCCCCTTGTCCCCCCGCGGCCCCTGCTCGTAACGGGGCGTCACGAGCGCCCTGCCCCCCGCCCCGCTGTCACCGCCTCACGCCCGGCCCGGCGCCCCTCACTCCCGGGTTACGCCGGCTGTGCTCTGCCCCCCTACAGTGTCCGTCTCACGCCGGCTGTGCCCCCCCCCGCCCGTCTCCGCCTCACGCCGGCCCTGCCCCCCCCCGCTGTCAGCGCCTCACGCCCAGCCCGGCCCTGCCCTGCCCCCTCCCCCCCCCCCCCCCCCCGCTGTCAGCGCCTCACGCCCGGCCCAGCCTGGCCCGGCCCCCCTACAGTGTCCGTCTCACGCCGGCTGTGCCCCCCCCGCCCGTCTCCGCCTCACGCCGGCCCTGCCCGCCCCCGCTGTCAGCGCCTCACGCCCAGCCCGGCCCCCTCCCCCCCCCCCGCTGTCACCGCCTCACGCCGGCCCTGCCCCTCCCCGCTGTCAGCGCCTCACGCCCAGCCCGGCCCTGCCCCCTCCCACCCCCCGCTGTCAGCGCCTCACGCCCGGCCCAGCCTGGCCCGGCCCCCCTACAGTGTCCGTCTCACGCCGGCTGTGCTCTGCCCCCCTACAGTGTCCGTCTCACGCCGGCTGTGCCCCCCCCCGCCCGTCTCCGCCTCACGCCGGCCCTGCCCGCCCCCGCTGTCAGCGCCTCACGCCCAGCCCGGCCCTGCCCCCGCTGTCACCGCCTCACGCCCGGCCCTGCCCCCGCTGTCACCGCCTCACGCCCGGCCCGGCCCTGCCTCACCCCCCCCCCGCTGTCACCGCCTCACGCCGGCCCTGCCCCTCCCCGCTGTCAGCGCCTCACGCCCAGCCCGGCCCTGCCCCCTCCCACCCCCCGCTGTCACCGCCTCACGCCGGCCCTGCCCCCCCCACCCCCCCGCTGTCAGCGCCTCACGCCCGTTTAACGCCGGCTGTGCTCTGCCCCCCTAGAGTGTCCGTCTCACGCCGGCTGTGCCCCCCCCCCGCCCATCTCCGCTTCCCGCCGGCCGTGCCCACCCCGGTTGTTGCCACCTCTCTCTGGACCCCCACCCTGTGAGCAGCTGCTCGCTCTGACTCTCCCGGCCTGTTGCTCTCTCTCCTAGGCCATCATGTCGATGTCCCATCTCTACGGCAAAGATGACGATGGTGATGTGGAGATGGAGAAATTTGAAATCACGGACTGGGACCTGCAGAACGAGTTCAACCCCAACCGGCAGCGCCACTGGCAGACCAAGGAGGAGGCCACCTATGGCGTGTGGGCTGAGCATGACTCCGACGACGAGAGGCCCAGCTTTGGAGGCAAACGGTACGGGCAGTTCCTAGTGCCCTGCAAACTCTGGCAGTACTGTGAACAGACAGAATCTTCTCTTTGTTGTTAGCGTAGCTGATAAGCTACAATAACCGTCCGAATGAGATACTGATTCCTTTGTGTAGTACCAATAGATTTCTCACTTCTGATTCGGTTCTTTTCTCTGTCAGTCTGCAAAGAACTACTAGAGGAACTCCTTTATACCTTCTATAGGGTACTTGATTTGGTAAGTTTTTCTATGAATGTAACTCAGTCACTTGATGCATAGAGCCTGATTCAGAAGGCAAAACTCTCTAGGAAACTGTGCGACTGTGGCCAGTTTGAGATTGTAATGGCTTTGGAGGGAATCTGTGTGAAGAGGGGAGAGGTTAATATTTAGTTCAGTGTGTTATCAAATGGACTGAATTCTTCATATATAGTTTGGTTCCAAGATTTGTTTCCTTATTGCCCAGTTAGTAAGAGGTTTGTGAGGGAGATCACCGGTGTGCTAGGTTACAACTCAATAGAGAGAGCCTTGCGCACGCAAAACCAACATTTTCCATAACTGAAATATCAGAAGTTTGAATTTAACAGCATTTAATGCTATTTCTTAACACTGAGTTTATTTTAAAATCAGGAAAAACTGCATCAAGGTGTTTCTGAGTGTGTGCACTTCAAGTTCTGATTCAATGGAACAGTATTACTGTTCATGACTGTGAAATCCCTTTTTTGTGCAGCTCTCGGGACTACTCGGCCCCGGTTAATTTCATCAGTGCGGGCCTAAGGAAAGCTGCAGCTGAGGAAGTGATAGAAGAGGATTCAGATGAGGATGAAAAGCCCGTTAAGCAGGAAGAATTCCCTAAAGAGTTTGTACCAAAGAAGTTAAAAACAGTGAGTTATTCATAAGAGTACCAGACCTCTTTAAGTTATTTACAGAGTGCCAGCCACGGTGTGGTCTAGGTACTGGCTCAGTAATACAGCAGCTGAGAAGGGAGAACAGTGGCTGAGTAAGATCACAGAGCCACTTGTGATACTGGTTTGCAATGGAAGGAGAAGTTTCCCTTAGGTTTTACTTGTGTAGTTTGATGGATTGCATATGTTCTTGGGAGCTTCACTCCTCCCCAGGCCTCTTAAGCCCCTTCCCTTCATTGATACTCATTTTGAGATGAATGAGGTTGAAGTACATGAATGTCCAGATTTTGCTTCCACCCATCAATTAAATATTTTTGCAATTCTTTCTTTTCACAGTACTAAATGTGACTAGCATAAGCAAATTATCAATTAAATGGATTAAAAATAAAAATCCATTTTTCAACTGTTCAGATGCAAAATATCAGGAACCAATTTATTTCCACCCATGATAGAGCCTTATAGATCAGCCCATAATGGGAACAGGGCTACAAACCCTCAAACTCTAGCAGTGAGCCTAGGGGCTTTCTCTCACAGATAGTTAGAAGAGCAGCACAGAGTGCAGGCTGGTGAGGTTTCATCTTGAGACAGATGGCCAGGAGCTTGGTGATTATATCACTTATCTGGTATTGGTTTCTTTTCTTTTTTTTAACAGGGTGGCAATTTCAAACCCAGCCAGAAAGGATTTATAGGAGGGACCAAATCTTTCATGGACTTTGGCAGCTGGGAGAGACACACCAAGGGAATAGGGCAGAAGCTTCTTCAGAAAATGGGTTATGTCCCTGGTAGAGGGCTTGGAAAGAACGCTCAAGGTACTGTGTGTGTTCCCCAAGAGTATGGGTCTGAGATGAGGATTCTGTAAGGAAATTGCAAACTTGGGTCTTGTTTGCCCACCTCTCCTTCAGACAAGTTGGATCTTGAAGATCCAATCCAGTTGTATTAGTTTTAAATAATTGCAGCAGTAATTAGATAAAATTGACATATGGTGGGAGACTGCACAATCTCTGATTATTTAGCATGAGAAGGAGACAATAGGAGGAAGATTAAATTAAAAGGCAGTCAACTTGGAACCAATCAAAGGAAATGCTATTTTGTGCAGTGTTTAGAATTCGTTAGCATCGGTGGTCAGAGGAACATGCTACAGCAGGTTTTTAAAAGTGCCTGAAAATGTTAGGGCCACTAATAACAATGTGTAACTGTGCAAAATACTGGCACTACGGAAGACAGAATGCCAGGCTGGATGATCTGTGCCAGTTCGATAACTCTTTTTCCTATGGTAACCTAGTTACAGCTTTTCCTGTTCCAATGGTTAGATTCCCCTTCCTAGCTGACATTCACTGACTCTTCTGTAACTCCCCAGGTATCATCAATCCGATTGAGGCCAAGCAGAGGAAAGGCAAAGGGGCCTTGGGAGCATATGGCTCCGAACGAACCAGTCAGTCCTTGCAGGACTTCCCTGTTGTTGACTCCGAGGAAGAAGCTGAAGAGGTATGACTCTTAGTCTGTCTGTTCCACAGGGGTAAGGGCTTACTGTGTGTTGCAGACCCCTATCGCAATGTTATGTGAAATCAGGCTGTAGTACCAGGGCATTCTCCCATGTTGGGGAAGCCATTCAGCTCAGCTGCGTGCAGGAAGCTGAAGTTACATATTCCATCCCTCTTGTCGTGTTTTTTTTCTCCCTATCCCTTGAAAGAGAGACCTACGCTAATGGCTTTGCCCTTGCTGCTGGAATCTCACTTGCTAATGCGCCAGGACTGTAAAGTCTGTTTGTTTGGCTGGGCTAATGGGAACATTTGAAGGTGTTTTTTCCCTCTGTCCTGGGAATAAGATCCAGAAATGTACTGGTTAGGACCATCTGTAATATGTTTGACTCAACCACAGAATTTCAACCAATAACCTGCCATTCAGCTTTAATCTTTGCCCATTGTTTTTCTGTACTGCATTCTTTAAGGGACCTGAGCTGAAATATTCTTGTGTAAAGAATCCTGTGACAGACTTGCATGGCTGGCCAGCAGCCTGCACCTCTGGTCTGATTTTGGCGTTTTATTTAGGAATTTCAGAAAGAGCTCAGTCAGTGGAGGAAGGATCCTAATGGAGGCAAGAAAAAACCCAAATATGCCTACAAGACAGTAGAAGAATTGAAGGCCAAGGGCAGGATTGGCAAGCAGCTCACAGCTCCTCAGAAAGAACTATCCCAAGTTAAGGTAAGACCAGTATCCAAAGCAATGATATGTTTAAGTCTCTGGGAAATCAGCATCTGCCTAAAGTGCATCATCCTCATTATCATCCACACAAGGCAGAACAAAGATACTCAGCAGAAAATCTACAGACCACGTGGCAATGTCTTGCTGTCCCTCTTAGCACAAGTGCTGTTTCTGCTGGTACTTAAGAATCATTGGCAAACATGACAGAGGTGAGTCAGAAGCTTTGGTTCTGGACAAGCTAATGAGAACCAAAGTCTCAACCCTCTGAGGTATAGTGACTGGACTGATCCTTGGTGTAGCCAGTGAACTTCTGCTTGTCTGAAATCACATTTCTTGAGGTAATAAAGTTGCTTAAGACTTTCCTCCAGATGCAGAGGGTTGAGAATTTGGTTCTCATTAGCCTGTATTTACAGTCTTGTGAAATGGCAGAGGGGAAAACATCATCCTTTCTCTCCAGATACAGGAAGATAGAAGAGGCCTTTTCTCGGCTCTTATTTCTGCCTCCAGCTCCTAATTTCCTGCAACTCCAAATTCTTAGCGAAGCTATAATTGCATGGAGTTCAGTTGCTTTTGAGAGGGACCCAAACTGCTGCATCCCCAGTTTTAGTTTTCTCGCTCAAATAACTTGGTTATGTTAATAAGAACCGGAAGCTGCTGAATTATCAGGATAGCTTCCATTCTCAATCCTGGGTAATGGGTTTCCTTCTAATATTAATATGAACTATGGCTGTTTAGACCTATTTGTTTTTGTTTCTTGGAAGGTTATAGACATGACTGGCCGGGAACAAAGGGTTTATTACAGTTATAGTCAAATCAGCCATAAGCACAACATCCCAGATGACAATCCTCAGCAGCCGCTGGGCAAAGACTCCAAGCCCCAAGCATTTGCCTTGCCAGAACTGGAGCACAACCTGCAGCTTCTCATCGACATCACAGAGCAGGAGATCATCCAGAACGACCGGCAGCTGCAGTACGAGAGGGACATGGTTGTCAACCTGACCCATGAGATACAGAAGATGTCTGAAGTCCTCTCGCATGAGGAGACAGCAATTAGCAACCTCAGTAAGGTCCTGGAATTGGTGGAGGAATGCGAGCGGCGAATGCAGCCCAACTGTGACAATCCACTTACCTTGGATGAATGTGCAAAGATTTTTGAGACCCTCCAAGATAAGTATTATGAGGAATACAGAATGTCCGATCGAGTGGACCTGGCAGTAGCTATCGTCTTTCCTCTCATGAAAGATTACTTCAAGAACTGGGATCCCCTCAAGGTGAGTGCTGGGTTTGGTTTCAGTATTTTATCAGTTAGGACTGAAAAGATTTTTGTAGTTTGCTTTGATTGAAAAGTTGACTAAATGACCATAGGAAATTTTTGTTCATGGTAAATGTATGCATACAAAATGTGGGGGTACTCTTAACCTGCTAATAGAAGGAAGGCTGCTGACAGTACTCGCTAAAACTGAAGGCCAAGATTTTCTAAAGTGACTGGTTAGTCTCTAAGGTGCCACAAGTACTCCTTTTCTTTTTGGAGATTGTGGGAGTCCCAATGTTTGGGTGCCTGCCTGGAGACCTGTTATGAAGGCACCTGATTTTCAGAGGGCTGGTGGTGCTCAGAAGAAACAGTAAATGGCAAGACAAGTCTTTCTTTTCACTGCATGGGAAGTCTGCCTAACTTGGCAATTAAAGGGTGTGCTGTTCAGAAGGTCATGCCATTTAGCACGTGATAGATAAAATGTATAGTATCGTATCTGTAGTATGTAGCTTTAGCTTTTAAAAATCTTATTTCTCCTTGCCTTGGTATCTTTCGTTTATATTAAATCCACTGCAGGGTTATACCCTGGTGGGAGACTGTCTGCCACATCTGCCAGCTTGCTGTTTGTCTGGCAGAGGGGAGGCAGGGAAAAGGTCTCTCTCCCTCAGCACATTACTGCCCCATTGCTTTACATGCTCATGGGCAATCCATGAAAGAAGTAAATGCTGCCCTGGCTCATTTTTCTTTTCAGGATTGTATGTATGGCACAGAAATTATAGCCAAGTGGAAAAGGCTTTTAGAAAATGATCAGTTGTTATCGCACAGTGGACAGGACCTAGCAACGGATGCTTTTCACAGGTAAACAATAAACCAATGGTACTTGTATGCAACACCCTCAAATGATAGTCTCTTGGGGATGGAGAAGAGTGGGTGGAAATGCACTTTCCAGATGATGCCCTTTAATGAGCTGAAGTGTCTGTTAAAATCCAGCTGTGAAATGTGAACAAAGTAGCCTTTTTAATTCCTTGAAGTCCTCTATAAAAGACAAACCAGGCTGCAGCTTAATCTTGACTTTGATTTTTCCAGGCTCATGTGGGAAATGTGGATGCCGTATGTAAGAAATATAATAACACAGTGGCAGCCGAGAAACTGTGGCCCAATGGTAGATTTCTTGGACAGCTGGGTACATGTTATTCCTGTTTGGATATTGGATAATATTCTGGATCAGCTCATCTTCCCCAAGCTACAGAAGGAGGTAAGATGAGAGATCAGTTTACACTGAAGCCACGCTCTGAACCAATGTTCAAACCACAGTGAATTGCGAATATTTGATAACCTTTTCATTTTGGAGCCTCAGGACAGCATTAACAACGGTGGGATGCTTTCACTCTAATTTTGTGTGCATTTGGCAGAGAGAGGCTCAGCTGCTTAGGAGTCACTGGATAGATTTATTTCTATTGCAGTAACTTTTTATTTGTTTCAAGGTTGAAAACTGGAACCCTCTGACAGACACTGTCCCAATCCACTCTTGGATTCACCCCTGGCTTCCACTGATGCAGTCTCGATTAGAGCCATTATATTCTCCAATCCGAAACAAGTTGGCAAATGCACTGCAGAAATGGCACCCCAGTGACTCCTCAGCCAAACTGATCCTTCAGCCCTGGAAAGAAGTGTTTACACCAGGATCTTGGGAGGCTTTCATGGTCAAAAACATTGTGCCTAAACTAGGTGAGGCAAGCCAAAGAACAGAGTCTCACAGCTCCCCTGATGCCATCCAAACTGGTTTAAAGTCTCTCTAGCCTAAAGTAAAACTCAGTGTACTGTTTTAAGTTGTATGCTTCTAGCAGAGAGTAGCACCCAGTAGAGATTTTGCATACTTGACTTTTTGGAGCCAAGGATGGCTTCTGTAGCTATTCAGATTAACCAGACAATTTAAAGAGTTTGAAACCTGTTAAGCAGCATCTTAAAGGCCTCTTTGACCACTTAAACTGCTAGCTGAATAGGTTGACGTACTTCCTGCAGTTTACAGCAGCCAATCTGCCAGCAGAGCAGTTCCAGTTCTGACTTCTCTCTTCTCTCCCCAGGGATGTGTCTCAATGAGCTCGTCATTAACCCTCACCAGCAGCATATGGATGCATTTTACTGGGTGATCGACTGGGAGGGGATGGTCTCTGTGTCCAGCCTTGTTGGACTTCTGGAGAAACACTTCTTCCCCAAATGGCTGCAGGTGTGTTAAGAGACTAACCAGTGAACTGTTTAAAGAACAAGCCAATGATAAGGTGGTGGTGAATGACTGTGAGGGACTTTGCTCTCTGGCTATTGCCCAGTGAAATATTTTATTTGTTAAACTCAGAATTCCAACTCCTGCCCAGTGTATATTGCATGGCAGAAATGGATTGAACGTTAAATGCAGACATTTCTTAGTGATGGCTCCGTGTACATCAGATGGAGACTGTGCTTCCTTAGCAGACACAGATTTACAGTCCCTTCTTGTTAGTATAAGCAAATTGAGAACCAAACTAGTTGATACCAGGGAGGCTTTGATCCATGTTTGTGCCACCCAGTTGAGGTGTGGTTTTTGATTTCTTTGCAGGTACTCTGCTCCTGGCTAAGTAATAGCCCCAATTACGAAGAGATCACCAAGTGGTACCTTGGTTGGAAGTCTATGTTCTCAGACCAGGTGTTAGCACATCCATCGATCAAGGACAAATTTAATGAAGCTCTTGATATCATGAACCGGGCTGTCTCTTCCAATGTCGGTAAGTAACTTGTTGCGAAGTCTTCACCGTTTCTATCCTATGTAGTGCTTCCCAATACAGCAGTACTTGAGTCTTGTGTGTGTGTGTGTCTATTCAGTCAGAACCCCTGCTAACCGGAATTTCCATAGATCCTGCCACCACTCATGCAAAAATGCTTTTGCTTGCTGTTTCAGAAGTGTATGGCGCTAGACTGCAGTTCTGATATCTGCAGTACAGCTTGTTAGCAGCTGACAGGATTGTGGGGAGAGAACCAAACATATAAAAGGCGCAAAACTTGAGAGAGGAATAAACTGTCTCCTAAACCTACTTTCCTGTTGTGTGTGTCCTGCCCCAGCAGTGAATTGACTTCTTACCCTGCTTCTTTTAAAGTTTTATTGTACAGTTCTGTGAGCCCATAGCACAGTACAGAAGGTAGTCCACAGAGTCATTTTGATGGCTGCGTTCTATTCCTTTAGTAAAATGATGAACCAGATTCACAGCCACAGGCGTACATTGCACCACCCTGGGAATTCAACTACTCTGAGAAACTCCTAGCATAGTACTCAGAAATGCCACCAAGTGACATAAAGCCTCTGCCTTGGGGTGTGGAGTTGCTGATTGATGTTGAGCTCTTTAAGGCTACTGAACTGCCTGGCTTCTCAGCAGTCACTCTAACCTGCTACTAGACAGCTGGTCTGATTGCAGGGCTTGGGTTTGGATGTAGCATGGCATGTTTGCCCAGATTCCCTCCGTTTCTAATGGCATTGCAGTGGAGCAGCTTCCTCCAAGTGTCCGTGTCCAACCTGTTCTAAACACTTTAGTGAGGTTCAGTGACAAAGGATTGTTTTAAATCCTGCCATTTGTCATAGTTCAATAGAATTGAATCAGAGAATGTTTCACCTGAATATCCTGCTATCTCTTTAGCATCAAATACTGTAACAAATGTACAGTAGCATTTAAGACTGCCCCACTGGAGTGGGTGTATGCTGCATCCCTGAAATTCAGCATTTAGGTTCATCATTGTATCATGTTCAAAAATGGATTGGAACCTTGCCTTCACCTATTTCACTCTTTCCCAAACAGGTGGCTACATGCAACCAGGTGCTCGGGAAAACATTGCCTATCTCACTCACACAGAGCGGAGGAAAGACTTCCAGTATGAAGCTATGCAGGAGCGGCGAGAGGCTGAGAACATGGCCCAACGCGGCATAGGCATGGCTGCTAGCTCTGTGCCAATGAATTTTAAGGACCTCATTCAAACAAAAGCAGAAGAACACAATATCGTCTTCATGCCTGTGATCGGGAAGCGGCATGAAGGAAAACAATTGTACACATTTGGACGAATTGTAATTTACATTGACAGGGGCGTTGTGTTTGTACAAGGAGAAAAGACATGGGTGCCAACCTCTCTTCAGAGTCTCATTGATATGGCTAAATAAGGATCCTGCTCTGTGCCAGGAGCATTGTACAGAGTAAGTATTGTCAAGATTCCCCATGCTAACAGATGTTTAGTGTGACTCTTACAATAAAGAGGTGACTTGACTTTGTAGATCTGATGGATTTTCAGCTCTTCTGTAGGATTTTTTTTAACAGTCCTATTCCGTCACAGCACATGTTGGTTAAGTTAGCGTTTAAAAGGTGCTGTTGAGTGAAAGATACAAGCAGTTGTCACCCTTTTAAACTAGACTAGCAATCTCATCAACTATGCAAAAAATGTATTAAGAGTTTCCCATGAGGCAACAACTGCACTGATAAAACCCTCAAGAAAAATGTTTCTGCAATTTGCCTGGCTGATGAGATCATGCTTCCTGAATTCCAATTCAATGTGTGGGTAACCCAGCCTTTCTTTCTGGTTTTAGCTTCACCCTTGCACTGGGAATTACACACGTCTGGAATCCTACAGGGAAAGATTTATGATTGGTAATGTCAAACACAGGCCTCAGAGTGGGTGGGTGATGATGCTTCAGGACATCTGCCTGGAAGAACTTGCTCAGTATCTCTATACATATTAGTGATGAGTTGTTTAAGGCCTGACTAGAGGTACTCAAGATCTGGATCATCATGCAAGAATGCAGTCAATAGCTGACTTTCCATGGCAGTGAACAGGGAAAGCCCCCCTGTAGTCCAGGGCTTCTTGATGCAGTATTTTTAACAGTGGCTGAGAACCCCTTAACCTATCAAATCCTTGAGAGAGCGAGCATCTCATTCTCTCTGTTCCGTAGTGGGTCAGACACCACTGAGAATAACTTGCTGATACAAAATACAGATCTAAACTTCTACCTCACCGAAGGCCAGGCTTGTTCTGGGGAGGTTACAGAAAGCAGGCCCAGTCTTCTAGGAACTGGTCAGTTGAACACAGACTGTCACTTTTTAAAGCACAAGACACAGGTGTTCAGCAAAATGAAAAAAAACTAGTATGACTTTATTTAGTGAATAATTAAGAGTGTAAGCTAAGGTACAGTTTTCACCTTTTAAAAAAAACCTGTCACATTAAGCTCTGTTTGCAGACACTGCTGCTGCCTTCAAGATTTCTGGCTAAATACGTTAGCCAGCCCACACTTTATATTGATAGTTGTGGTAAGTGAGCTTAACATTTCCTTACTATAAGTGAATGCAGCCCTGTAAAAACAGGCACAAACTCCAGGGAGTAATTAAAGGATCCATTTCAGTCTGGTCCTAGCATGAAACAACTTCATTTGTCCTGTTTCCTGATAATCTCCAGGTCATCACATTCGTGGTACATTGGCTCTTCCTGAAACTGCCAGGCTTCTGTTGGGAGCTCCTTGAGTTTTTGTAAAGGAAACCAGTGGATGGAGGTGTCGTTAAATATATCCATATACTGAGGATGAATTGGAAATGCAGCTTCCTCTGTCCCTTTTAAAACCTAGACATAGTTGAACAGCATAATTATGCAAGATACAATAGAACATAATCAATCTTGGTAAAATATGTGGAAACTAGAACAGTTGAAACTGTGGGAAGCCAAGCTAAAACCTTGCATTCAATGTGTCACCCAGCACTTAAACAGCTGAGCTAGGCTCCTGCCAGACCCCTTTAGCTCTAGCACAGTGGTTTTTTATCTTTTTTCCATTTACAGACTCCTAGACATTTTTGATGTGAGGTGTGAACCCCTTTGGAAACCTTAGACAGTCTGTGGACCACCACAGGTTGAAAACCACTGTTCTGGCATGCGAGAACCAACAAAAGGGACTATTACAAAAATCACATTTGCTTATGTAATTGTTCTCATTAATTTATCATCAATAGCTAGAGACTGAGGTGACTATCCACTACAATACATTCATGTTTCTTAAAATAGTAATCTGTACCTTTGCTATGTACAAATAATCTCGCTCTAATATTCTTGCCACCAACCTAGAAACAAAGACAAACATTAGTACTGGAACCAATTGACTTTACTGTTGATGTGTGTTTTGGAAGCATGTTGTATTAAGAGACAAAATGAAGTTCGTTAATACACAAGGCTGAAGTTGTACAGAACATACAAAATGTCTATTCCAAGGAAAGCACAGACGCAGCCCTTAGCATCAGGCTTAGATTTAGAAAGATGGAGTCTACCTCACTACTTATTTCTATGCACATGTAAAAAACTAGAAAAAGCAACTGGGCTTGTACAAGGGGCAATTTCAACTACATTTAAATATTGGTTTTTAATGAACACAAGTTATTCTGAGGTCTGCTCAGACATTACAGGAGTATGGAGAGAGAAAAAGGACAGCGTCACAGAGAAAGACAGCAATACAGCAGAGGTTGGGTGTTTAGAAGTGACATGTCACAAGTTTACAAGAGCATGGTCTTGCTCTCCAGCAGGTGATCTTAGCCCATAACCTTTCCACTGTGAGGAGTAACAAAGGATTGGTCTAGACATCTAGCAACGCCAATTGGGAAGGTTGAGGTAATGTAATAGTAGGATAAACAATTTCTTTATCTGCCTTTGAGATGCTGCTTGGATCTTGCAAAACTGTCCGTTCCGAGGTACAGTGTAGACACTCTGACTTCAATGGAGGAGCCTGTTCATGCACACACTGAAGCCTAGTTCTGTTCCAGTTGAATCAATGGCCATATCCCCTGAGCCAGAGGAGCAAGGTTTAGCTCTCTGGCTAAAACTGGTTTATAACAACACTTCTGGTTCTGGTTTCAATCACAGATACATATTAATCTTTCCCAGCTGTGCCTGTCCACAAGCAGAAAAGTGAAATGTATAAGCATTCAGATCTTCACCTAGCCCAGACTCAAGAACAGGAAGCTAGAAGCCTCCCAAATTGTCACTGCTCTACAGAAAAGAGCCTCTCACCTCAGCATTGCTGTAATCCGCAAAGCAATGTGCATGGAAATTTAATTGACACAATCTCATCTAAAAGGCCACGGACTTGGCAGCAAGTCAAAGCTTTGTTGATAGAGTGAACCTTAAAACTTTAAAGTGCAGAAGACATTTGTGCTGATGATTTTAAGTTCTGCATGAAAAGACAGCTCCTCCAGCATTCGTGAAGGTATCACAGAAGCAGGTAAGCATAAAAGATTACTGCTGTAGTGAGAGTTAGTGAATGAAATTCTGCCTTAGATGTGAGGACATTAATCATTTTTGGGTACCTACCTTTCCTCAATCCCTTTAAAACTGTTCCCAATAATGATCATTTTGGATAGCGCATCTACAGACCAGTTACTCCAGAGCAGATTGTTATACAAAGCTTTTCCACAGTGGATCATATAAAAGATGGTGAATTCATGAATGTGGTGTTTTCCCTCCTGCAGATAAACAGCATTCCTTAAGATTACTCACAATCAGCTTCCCTGGTTCTGTAAGCCCTAGGGCCCATGGCGTGGCACTCCAAAGGCCATTTAAAAGTGCCCAACATTGTTTAAGCCCAGCACATTTCTTGGCTGGCTTAACGTTCCAACCCATCTCCCAGGGCAAAGTTGGTGCCATGGGAAACATGCCCGTTTCACAGAAGTGCTACAGCAGACTGCTGCATAACTAAAACGTGACACTTACTCCCTCTATCAGAGCCATAAAAGGGCTACACGAGAAACTCTGCGTTGACCAGACTAGAATTAAGTGAAAGGCAAAAACCCTGCAATACCTCCACATCAAAGGCACATGTAGGTTTGACTGTTTTGATTTCTCTGGAGTGCTCCTTTTTCTGTTCATGGGGTAAACATGTTACTTACATTTTAAAGATCTCAGCCTTAATCCACCTTACCTCATTCTCCAGGACAACTGTTACACCAAGCTCATTGAGAACTTCAATTTCCAATTCGGAAAATAAAGGATCAAAAATGTAGCACTGACTTTGGGGAACCTGCAAGAAAGAAAAAGTGTTAGAAGTTACAGAGACAAGTACCCAGCTATTTAAACATACGGTATAGTTCTTACCTGTAACTTCTCCAGTAACAGAAGCAAGAATGCTAGCTGGTATCGAGAAATGACACAAGAGGAAAAGTTTCCAATGCCATAACATACACACCGCAAGTGGCCCCTTTTGCAAGCTGGCTCTCCTGAATGCGAACTGGCTTCCATAACTGACTGATGGGATGGTTCAAGTTGCAGGTTTTCAAATGAACACAGGACTTCTGACATAGAGCCTGGTGTTTTTTCCCCTTGCTCTACACATTTGCTGAGGGATTCTTGGATGGCTCCTAGAGAAAGTGAAGGTCAGGCAGGCATCAGAAATGCAGATGTCGGAGATGTGCTTATATGGTCTTCCTGTTCTACTGTACATCTTTCTGTACATCTTTCCTGTTCTAGTGTACATCTTTCAATCTCACATTTGCCGCAGAGGCAGCATACTCTGTTCCTGAAGGAAGCCCCACTCGCTGCACTGCTGGGACCAGCCCAGTTCTCCCTGGTAGAAAGGATACTGATGTGATTCGCTGTTTGGGAAGTAGGGCACAAAATAGATGGATGGGCAGCAAGTGGGGAAAACCTCTATAATTTCCCAACCCAAAGCAGTTTGAATCAGTGGGTATGTTAGCACAGCTCTGAACATCCCTGTAAGAGCAGATGCAGAATAGAGCCACAAGCAATAACTTTAGAACAGAATATTTTGCAAATGGTGTTTAATCCCATTGGGGGGGGGGGCGCATTTATCATGCTTTTAGTCCCTTTGCTCATCTCCAGCTCTTTAAAATCATGTCTATGGTGAACCTTACGCTTGGGATAAAGGCGGTATCTCTTTGGCTTCTCAGTTGCGTCCATCTTTTATTATTACGGGGCAGCGAAAAGCACGGTAGGCACTTCACGCCAATGAGGCAAGTTACAGACCCTGGCCCGCAGAGGTTGTGGGCTAAATTCAGAAGTGACCCCACAGAGGACAGAGTCAGACAGGAAGGGCAGGGGCAAGGCAAAGCAGCAGTAAGGGCCCGGGCTCAGTCATTCCGACTGGTCCTGCTTCCGCCCCGTGTCACCCCCAGGCCAATCGCACCCCAGCCATCTCCCATGCTCCGGGGGCCACCCCACCAGAGCAGCCAGCGGCGGGCTTGGGGCCGGAGGGAGCCCTGGCCTGCTCTCCCCGTTCAGCCAGCAGTTCCCGCGGCAGCGTGTTCTGCCCAGCCAGCGAACCCCGCACCAGGCAGTGCGAGAGCCGGGCCAGCCAGCGGCTTCTACTTACTCTGACTGCGGGCCCAGAACGGGGAGCTCAGCAGCTCTTCGCTGGGGACGGGAAACGCAGCGGTCACCTCGCGGCGGGGGCAGGGGGGGGCCATGCAGGGCAGGGGGGCCAGGCCTGGGCCACGGGGTGAGGGGAGATTTAGGCTGAGCTGGCGGGGACCCCCCTGTGTGCCTGGGGGGCCGCTGTGCGGGGAGTGTGCGGAGGAGGGGGGTCCCCGCCGGGGGAGTCTGGGGTGGGGTCGGTCCCGGGGCAGAGGAAGGGCTGCATGGCTCGGGGGCGGGGCCGGAGCCCAGGATGCGGGGGTGGAGGGGTTTGGCCCGGGATGGGGGGGGGCAGGAGCCCGGGATGGGGGGGCGGAGGGGTCGGCCCGGGGGCGGGGCAGGAGCCCGGGATGCGGGGGGGGGTCGGCCCGAGGGCGGGGCCGGAGCGCGGGGGGGGGGGGGGGGAGTTCGGCCCGGGGACGGGGCAGCAGCCCGGGATATTGGGGGGGGGTCGGCCCGGGGGCGGGGCAGGAGCCCGGGATGCGGGGGGGGGAGTTCGGCCCGGGGGCGGGGCAGGAGCCCGGGATGCGGGGGGGGGATTGGCCCGGGATGGGGGGGCAGGAGCCCGGGATGCGGGGGGGGGATTGGCCCGGGATGGGGGGGCAGGAGCCCGGGATGCGGGGGGCGGAGGGGTCGGCCCGGGGGCGGGGCAGGAGCCCGGGATGCGGGGGGGGAGTTCGGCCCGGGGACGGGGCAGCAGCCCGGGATATTGGGGGGGGGGGTCGGCCCGGGGGCGGGGCAGGAGCCCGGGATGCGGGGGGGAGTTCGGCCCGGGGGCGGGGCAGCAGCCCGGGATATTGGGGGGGGGGTCGGCCCGGGGGCGGGGCAGCAGCCCGGGATATTGGGGGGGGGGGTCGGCCCGGGATGGGGGGGCAGGAGCCGGGATGGGGGGGCGGAGGGGTCGGCTCGGGATGGGGGGGGCAGGAGCCCGGGATGGGGGGGCGGAGGGGTCGGCCCGCGGACGGGGCAGCAGCCCGGGATATTGGGGGGGGGGTCGGCCCGGGGGCGGGGCAGCAGCCCGGGATGGGGGGGTCGGCCCGGGGGCGGGGCCGGAGCCCAGGATGGGGGGGGCAGGACACGCCACCCCACGGCGGGGGAAGGGTTCCGGGGCCGCTGATGACCCGGGTTCGGCCCCGCACTCACCGGGCCTCCCGGAGCCGGCGCTGCACCGCCCCGCTGTGCCCGGCCTCGCCCCCCGGCCACGCCCGCTGCCCGCGGGCCCGGCCTCGCCTTAGGCGACCCGCGCAGCGCCAGGGCCCGGCCTGCTCCATGCCTGCCGGCCCGAGGGGGCGGGGCACAGCTGTCCCTGCCCGCGAACCGTAGGGGCGGGGCGGTCACGTGCCGGCATCATGTGATCGGCGGGCCCAGCCCCGGAAGTGGCTTCGCTCAGGTAGGTGCTGGGCGCTGCGGGGCTCGCGGGCGGGTCCGGGGGTGGGGCCCGGCCTCCTGCGGGGCGGGAGAGCGGGACGCGGCGCGGAGACTGGAGCAGCAGCGGGGCTACTGCGGCTCGGGCCGGGGCAGCACCCCCCACCCCCCTCTCGTTCCCTTGGGAACCAGGCGGCCTCGAGACTCGCTTTGGCCGCGCGCCCCGGCTCTGCGGCGGCCGGGGGCTGGGCCCGGGCCCGCGCCGCGCTCGGCCGGGGGGCCTCGCGGAAGCGCCCGGGGCGTTAGCCCTGTTCCGACCGGGTCCCCGTTGGGTGAACGCCGTTCCGCTCCCGGAGCGCCCTCCGCGGCTTGCGGGGCGGGTGACTGGTCGTCGGGGCGCCTGCGGGGGCAGGGTTTGGGCCGCAGCTCTTCTCTTGCGCGCCTCAGGCACGAGGCGGGGCCCGTGGCTGAGAGGCGGTAATGAGGGGCAGCCGCTAACTAACGGGAGTTAGGACGAACCTTCTCCTGTGAGCAGGCTTTGCTCTTACGGGGGGTTTGTGCCTGTCCTGGAGAATCGGATCCTGGCTGCTGTTGTACACAAGGTAGCAAGCTAGATGGGTCGTGACTGATCTGATCTGCTCTGTCAAATCGATCCCTATGTTCCTGTTGTTAAGATGGAAAATCAAATTTGGTTCAATTAAGTGACCAGTGCAGCCCTTAGATTAGCTGATCCATCGTTTTCCTGGCTCTTTGCATTTCTGTTAGGAGCTTTTCTGTCTGATTGTCAGCAACATGCATGATTAAGCCCGGAAATAACCAGATGATATTCCAAGCATATTAAATGTAACTTTGCTGTTTAAATGGAAGGCTTGTTTCTGTCCCATGTCTCACTCATGCACAAGTTAGTTCTGTTGTTGAATGCTTGTCAGCTGCTGTCTGTAAGATCACGGGTCAGTCGAGCAAAGGCATCCAAGCATTAATCCATTCATTCTTTACTCTAGGATTAGAAGAGCAACAATCAACACTGGAGACCACAGAAAACCATTCAGCTTTGTATCACAAAAGCAAGGACTTAGTCAAGGAACTGTATCTTCAGCAGAAGATCCCTAAATGGGAGCTCCTGTGAGAGTAATTTCTGTGTAGTGATGACTTTTTGAACAGATAGCCACTTAAATACTAAATAATAAACTTGAAAGAACTAGTGTAGAGTCTTGAGATCTGCTTACTGTAGCTCTTTGTTTCTGATGACCATATTCATGCTTTCTGTAGCTTTCTGATTCATTGCAGGCACTAAGATGGTTTTCCTCATGTTTGGAAAATTTTCATAAGGTAGCTTTGTTGGTTCAGTCTCAGAATTGATTAACACAAGTTTTGCAGAGACTTTAATATTGCCTAGGCTCTGCAAAGTTTCCATGTAGCTGTTGTGGGATAAACCTCCAAAATGAAGGCACTTTGGTGGATTTGCTCTTCATGAAAATAAGCCACGAGGATCACTACTGACATCAGTATTTGAACAAAATCTCCAGTATATTCATCACCTAAAGCCAAAACCCACTGAAGTCTCCACAGTCTGCGTTTGTGGAACAATACATTTACTGCTGAAAAAAATGAGCTGTTTGCATCACTTGCTTTGGAGGAGAAACCGCTCCTGAGGACGAGAAGACATGATTAAGATAATCTGATGTAAATGGCCAGCCCCATTTTATCAGAACCTAACTCAGCTTCTTGGTGAGTAGCACTCATTGTGCAGGTTCTAGAGCTGCAAGCGAATGTTGCATGACTGACACGGAGGACAGAATGGGCCTCTCAGCAACATGCCAACAGATGCGCATGCACATCATCTTAGCACGTGTGAGCCCTGTATAGTGCCCCCGTGGCATCGGAACTGGGGAGAGACTCCCTAAGGTGTTGGTACAAGAATCCCCCAGTCTCTGGCGAGTTGCTGCAGGGTTGCAAGCTATGAATTGTGGGCTCTAAGGTGCTTGCCCCAGTAATATGTGAATGCCACATAAACGTTGATTAATTTTATCCTCACAGGGACATAATTGTCCCCATTGTACAGGTGGGAAACTGAGGCAGAGAGATTGAATAACTGGCCTCAGGCGTCATACGGCATCTGTGATAGAGGCAAGGATAGAATTGAGATTTGATTCCTAAGGCAATGCCCTACCAACTTTGCTATCTCACTGGTGGGGCATTCCAGAAATGCTCAGGAATGCTCTGAGAGCCCAAGTTTGGTGGAGAATAACTTGTGTCCTTTAGCTTCACCTTTTGAATTGTGCAGTCCTCTTGTTCCAGACTTCATGTGGTTTAGTTAGCACTCTTTGTAGCACTCCTGCTTGCGGTCTATTATGAACAAAGTTTATGACTGGAACATGCAGCCTACAATGAAAACAGTAGCTAAAAGTTGTCTAGTAAATCAGTAAGGACCCAAAACTGTTAAGACCATCACTGGTCAGGAGGAACCTCCCATTTTACATGCTTTTTTGCACATGTGGAGTAGGGTGAACATGACAACATGAACCAAGAGCCCATGAAGCTATTGGAAACCAGTCCAAGCTGCGTGTAGTTGAGAATTTTTCCCAAATACATAGTGATAAATGCACTGTGCTATCAGACTTGGAAAATAGGCATGGATTTGTGATCCTTCTCCTCTAGGCTTAGCCATGGGTTTACTTTCATCTATTTTAAACCCAGAAAGTTGGGAGAGTTTAATAGCCCAGATCCTTGGAGTCTTCCTTCTCCACCCTGATTCCATCTCCAAAATCAGTGGGTGAGGCTGCATGCAGGAATGATGTACGTCTGCCATTCCTGGTTCTTTAAACACTTGTGTATTGCACCATAAATAGCAGAGCTCTGCTTGAGAGAATTGGGGGGTGGGAAGAAATATCATTTTGACTTGGCTGGGAACAGCAAACATTTTCCATTGTGTCAATACTTTGGTTTTGCAGGTGGAACTACTTTTTCCTTTATGATGGTTCAAAGGTAAAGGAAGAAGGGGATCCCACAAGAGCTGGCATTTGCTACTTTTATCCATCTCAGGTAATGCCTGCTTTCCCCCTCAATTGTCTGTCTGTGTAGAGCTGCACACAATTTTATATGTAAAGTACATGCAAAGCCAACCTTCTGTTCTTGGAATGGTGGGGCTTGCAAATAGCAGGATTTGGTTAAATTTGTTACTTTGATGTTTATAAAAGTGTCTTTATTTTTCTTTGTATTTTTAAGGCACCTAATTAGAACCATGTATGGTTCAGCTCTGCCAACATATCTCAGTCTTGATCCTCAGCACTCCTTGTTTTCCAGCCTTAGGCCCCCATGGGTGCACCTTCAGTGCAGTAACAGACCAGGACATGGCCGCAGCTGGCCTCGGTCAGCTGACTCGGGCTCATGGGGCTGAGGCGGGAGCCTGGGTTCCGAAACCCAGGGACCGGGGGGGGGGTGGGTGGGTGGGTCTCCGAGCCCAGGCTTCAGCCCGAGTGTCTACATGGCTGTTTTTAGCCCCGCAGTCCGAGCCAGCTCACTCAGGATCTAAGACTCAGAGCCACTGGATTTTATCGCAGTATAGATGTACCCTATATGGCTCTGTGCAGCCCACCTTATGCTGTTCTTTAGCACTCTGCTATTTTGGTTATGGGCCTCTCCATAATGCCACATTCTGTGGTGGTGATATGGACAAATATCCCCTAGGGATAAGACGGCTAATTCTTCTTGTTCTCTTGGTAGGGTTACTTGTGCTTAAATAAGACTTCAGTCTCAGTGACTGGGATGAAAAGTCAGCGCATTGTGCATGGCATTATCAAGCCTTTGTTCCATATAGTGTAGTAAACACTGTCGGTTACTTTATCATCACCAGTTCCATCCTGCTGCCATGTAAATGTGGTGCCTTTCCAGCTTGCCAGGAAATCTGCAAAATTCACTCTTCCCTCCTCCTCCTCTCACAGACTCTCCTTGACCAGCAGGAACTGCTCTGTGGACAGATTGCTGGAGTGGTGCGTTGCATAACGGAGATCTCCAGTGCTCCCCCAAGTCTCATTCGGCTGAGAAAGCTCAAGTTTGCAGTAAGGGTGGATGGCGAGTATCTCTGGGTGAGTTGCAACAAACAGGAGGCACATGAGGAGCTCCAATAGTAAGAGAAAGTATCTACTATTGTATCAAACTAAATACTTGTATTGTTTGATAGGTCCAGCAATGGCTATTAGCCAGGATGGGCAGGGATGGTGTCTCTAGCCTCTTTGCCAGAAGCTGGGAATGGACAACAGGGAAGGGATCGCTTGATGATAACCTGTTCTGTTCATTCCCTCTGGGGCACCTAGCAGTGGCCACTGTCGGAAGACAGGATATTGGGCTAGATGGAACTTTGGTCTGGCCCAGTATGGCCACTCTTATGTTCTTAGGGCAGGGGTGGGCAAACTTTTTGGGTCAAGGGCCACATCTGGGTGGGGAAATTGTATGCAGGGCCAGGACAGGGGGTTGGATTGCGGGAGAGAGTGCAGGAGGGGGTACAGTGTGCAAGAGTGGGCTTGGGGCAAGGGATTGGGGCAGAGGAGGGGTGTGGGGTGTATGAGGGGGCTCAGGGAAGGGGGTTGGGGTGCAGGAGGGGTGCGGACTGCGGGAGGGAGCTCAGGGCAGCCTGTTAGGGTGCAGGAGGGGTGTGCGGTGCAGATAGGGGGCTTAAGGCAGGGAGTTGGGAGGCGGGCTGCAGGAGGGGTTCAGGCTCCGGCCTGGCGCCGCTTACCTAAAGTGGCTCCGGGGTGGCAGCGGTGCGCACGAGGGCCAGGGCAGGCTCCCTGCATGCCTTCCCTGGCCCCACATGGCGCCACTCTGGGAAGTGGCCAGCACCATGTCTCTGCACGGTCCCTGGGGGGGCGTGGGGGCAGGGGCAGGCACAGGGCTCCGCGCACTGCCCTTGCCACACCTCCAGGTACCTCCCCCGAAGTTCCCATTGGCCACAGTTCCCCATTCTCAGCCAGTGGGAGCTGAGGGGGGCGGTGCCTTGAGGCAAGGGCAATGCACAGAGCCCTCTTCTTCTCCCCCCGCTGTCGTGCGCCCCTCCCCCCCTCCGCCCCCCGGCCTCCAGGGACGTGGTGTTGGCCACTTCTGAGAGCGGTGCAGGGCCTGCGGCACCATGGGGGGCAGTCCCGTGGGCCAGATCCAAAGCCCTGACGGGCCAGATCCGGCCATGGGCCGTAGTTTCCCCACCCCTATCTGAGGGTGCTAGTGGCAATGACCTGGCAGCATTCAGCTGAGACCTGCAACTATAGGATTCAACAGCTAGAGAGGATTTGTGAACTAGCTGAAAACAGAGCTCTGTGGAATGTAGCTTATAACAAAGCGCTGGGATGCTCGTTCCCTGCTGCAAAGCTCATTGGCAGTGATGGTGGACTTCTCGTTTTAGGGGCATATCTGGTTTCTCTGATGTGATGTGTTCACGTGCTCTGAGAACTGGCTTGTTCTCAGCTCGTTCAGTGGGCAGTCCCACTCAGGTGGGGTAAAGCCCCGCTGCAGGAAGCTCTCCCGAACAGGCAGAACCCACCCCCCAACCCCCCCCCAACAGTCTAGTTACTTTCATGGATTCTCAAAAGTTTGGTGCACTGCCTTGTTCCCTGGTGGAGGAAGTGGAAACCTTCTTCTCGAGTTCATTAACTAGCGAACTGAGCCTTGAAGTATTCCGTTTGGGGAAGATGTTCTCGGCCATTTTAAACATTAAACTAGAGGTCAGGACCCTGAGATTGTGAGGGAATGGATAGTATGTGTCTTCAGCTCTGGCTTTCTACCTCTGCTGACAGGGACCCCCCTTGCTTTCCCCAGACATATGGCTACTTATGGGGCTTCCCAAACTGAGTTTTGGGGAGTGCAGCAGCTGTTCACATCTCCCATCACCTGGCTGCTTCAGGAACCTTTTTTTCTGTAACCTTGTGTGTTGAAGGTGCTGGGCTGTACCATTGAACTCCCTGATGTCAGCTGTGGACAATTTCTGGATCTACTGATCGGACTCTTCAGATTTTACAATGGACCAGTGTGTCATGCTTACATGGTAATTGCTGATTAACAGTGTTGGGTGTCTCTCCCTGATCAGGATGAGGGCATGGACCTCTCTGGGAATGGCTGAGGCCTGCCCAGTTATGTGGAGGCTGGCATATTCCCTCTGGCCCGCCTGCCACCAGTGCAGCTCTGAGATCACAGGAACACGAGCTGGGAAAGTCCTTAGGTCCCATCCCCACAAGGCAAGATCAGTGCCTAGAATCTCTTTCCTATGTTGTTGTCATCAGCGTCCCAAGTGATGAGACTCCTCCCGCTTCCCTTGGGAGACGACCCCACATATGACCTCATGGGAAGATTCCTTGTGTTCAGCCTGAAGTCTCCTTCTCTTGTTCCCCCATTCTGTCTCCACCCCAGTGTACATCATTCCTATTGCTCCTTAGAACTCAGGCCTCTCAAATAACAGGTAGGTGGTTTCCATTCCCCTTAGCCTAGCTACGCAGATCTAACTCTTTGTTCCTCTAGTCTTGCTTCGCTTCTGCATATCTTTCTGGCTCCTAGATGCCTTCAGATTTGGGAATGGTGTTCCCAGACCTGAATGCAGTATTCCAGAGGCATGTAGAGAGAGTCTGGCAACTTCCTGCCCCAGGACAAACTGCTGCTGCATGCCAAGGTGCAACCGAAAGTCACGTGCGCTCCTCTTACTGCCATCCATGTTGCACGCTGGACTGCGAGGGTGAGCTGGATGATGTCCGAGCTCTCTCTTCCCTCTGTCTGTCTGTCTAGTGAGGCTCTCAGCATCCCATCCCAGGTTGGAGGGGTCTTTCTCCACCTGGTCTCTGTTTTCAGTAATGTAGAGCACAGTGCAGACAACTGAGATTGAGGGCTAAGCTGCAGGGTTTCTATGGAATCTGGCCTGTGCTGTCTGCCCTCTCTCGTCCAGCAACATTAAACCCTCTGCAGGCTGGGCTTTTGCTGTTGGGCAGACTGGATTCTGTTCCTGGTCTTCATTTAGTGTTTTGGCTGAAGCTTCATTGAAGAGTTGCTGCTTAGAAACACGCTTCCCTGAACTAGTCACACCTAACCAGCTTGGGCACTCTGGATCCTGTGTCCACTCCAGCCATGCGTTGTCTAACCATGGGGATTCTTTCTACTTCAGGTGTTTTCTCGGGAGGAGCTGAGCACACGGTGGGACAGGTACATTGAACATATTCAGAAAAACACCAGTGACCTGCACAAGATCTTCAATTCCCTTTGGAACTTGGACAAAACCAAGGTAACTCTCCTGATCTCTGCAGGCTTCAGCACTCAGTTAGTTTGTTATACTGAGAAGTGCCCTAGATAGTTCTGTTTGCTCCTTGGATTATTCCCTGGAGTTTGATGGTTTTGATTGTGTTCCTCTCCCTGCACAGGTGGACCCCCTGCTGTTACTGAAAGCAGCTCTCATCTTGCAGACCTGCCAGCGTTCACCTCAAGTGTTGGCAGGTTGCATCCTCTACAAAGGCCAGTGAGTAGTCAAGGACTTCCAAGCAGTCACTGTGATTTTCAGCTCTCAGACAGAGTCGACTGCAGGCAATCCCCTCCTTGGGCTGTACGGTCCAGTGCTGCTTTCCCAAGCTCCCTTGGGGAGAGGAAGCAGAGAAGGGTAGCAGCTGTACTTCCAGATCTGTCCTCCAGTTACTAACGGGGACATTACTTACTATATACACTCTCCATCTTCAGGTATTTTTCTAACTGGGTAGATTGTTATCCCCAAATATACTTGGGGAAGCAGAGGCCCTGAGGGGTTAAGCCTGGGGTTTCAACAGGCACCTAGCTCCTAGTGAATTTCAATGAGATCTGAGTGCCCAACTCCCTTAGCCTCATTTGGACAGATATTCAGTGTTTCAGAGCAAGTGAGCTCTTTGAGGCAGGGACTTTCCCTATATGTTTGGACAGCATCTCGCACAAATAAAGTTCTAACCCAGTTAACGTTTAGGTGTTACCACAATGTACATTTTAAATAATAAGCTAACAGTGGCATAGCTGGGAAAAGAATCCAGGTGTCCTGACTCCCTGGCATGCTCTGTCCACTTGATCTAGGTGCCTGTTTTATTACAAACATCACGTGACAGAAATACTTTTCACGTGCCACTCAGGGTGGCTGGGGGACAGGCCCAACTAAAAGCCTTTGGGGTGAACTGTTGCTGCTGTTCCCCTGCTCAGTAGGTGACATATCTCCGAGAGGCAATGCTTTCCAAATGCCACAGTCTGCAAGATGCTCATTTAAAAGCTTCTTACACCTGATTAAATGTACCAGCATTATCCTTTCCCCTTTCTTAGCCTGCTCATCCCCTGCCTTGCCAATAATGAGTGAGTTTGCTTAAAATGACTGCCTTGCTGGCCAGGCGACACTATCCACACTGACTGTAATGGATGCGGGAAAAGGGAGCCTGCATCCTCCAGGAGAAATGCTGGCTTTATTCAGCCAAAGATTATCTGTAGACAGTTGAAGACTCTACACCTGTGGCACTGTGCCAGAGCAAAGAGAGCCTCTGGGGAGAGAGGACATCCTGCAGAGCCAGGGGATTAGGGAGTTCCGGCATTTCCTTGTGACAGAAGTCAGTAGGTCCTTCGCCAGAAGCACTCAGTGTCGTATGTGTCAGTGACACATCTGGCAAGAGGTGGAGACCTGCTTTGCCGTGAGTGCATCTGACCAAGTCCGAGTGAATGATCTCGGAGCCAGGTCATCCTTTTTATAGGAGTGGTTTCACACACACAGCAAATCACACGGGGTGATGTTTTGTCTGTAGTTCTTAGCATCCAGGCAACTTGTTGCAAGTGCAAAACCCGTATGGGAGTGGAGGTCTGGCTTGAAACGGTCTTATGTTCATGTGATGTGTCCTGCAGGCATGTGTGAGTTGCACAGAGCCTGGGTGCCCTTGAACTCCCCATGGTGGTCCCATCACTGACGTGTGCCTCCGTCTTCTCCAGCATATTGATTTTTCTCATGGGCAGAAACTCTTTTCTTGTGCAAAACTCCTCTAACTAGAAAGACTCTGGGCCACTTGGCCACCAAGTTCCTCGCAACATCTTCTAGGAATCCCTGAAGAGACCCCTGGGAACTCGTAAGCCTCACCCCAATGCCACAGAGAGAAAGCCTTGTGTTTGAGTCAGACTATTCCCTCTGCAGAGTCTCTTGCAGAACCTGCATCTCTGCTGGGGATAAGTGAAGGGACCAGACTGATCCTTTCTCTGGACTTGCTTGTGTGCCTGCAGGAAAGGCCAGTGTCACGACTGCAGTAGTGCTGGTTTTCATGCTCCTTTCCTCTACCGATACCCAGCTCTGCGGTGGGAGTGGCGAGGGCTTTGCCTGCCCTGGGTTTTATTTGCCTTGGATCACTGTTACTCTTCACTCACCAAAACCAGGCCCCAATGAATGGTAAATACCCAGCAGGCAAGTTTGCTTTTGCTGATCTGGAGTGGAACTGACCCAGTGTTCAGTAACAGCAGACTATCCCTAAAGGGCTGCCCTGCCCATCTGTCCATAGTACTTGACATTAAATACTCCATCCTCTCACCTGCCCACCAGACAAAATGTTCCCCAAGAGCAGGCAGCCCCTGCTCTATTGTCTTGTCTGGTTTTGTCCTGGAACCTCTGCCATGGCCTGTCAATCCACAGGGAGTTGTCTGGAACATCTGTGTGTCATGCGATGTGAGGAGGCCCCCAGTGCAGGGGACAAACAGACCCGGGTTTGAAGCACAGGGGGTGCTGGGTAGGACTGTGTATGTAATTACCTAGAGTGCTCTGTCCGCTCACAGGCACATCCTAGCAGCACTGGGATCTGGGCCCTGCATGCAGACTGTAAGGTACAGGTGTTTGTGGGAATGCAATGAGTTCCTGTGTGCTTTGCCAGGGGAGTGTGGTTTCCCTTTACTCATCTCCAGGAGGTGCCCTGGGACTGGCAGGAGTGTCTAAGGGCCTCACAGATCCATGGGCCATTACTGCTGCCTGGAGGTGCTAGTCTGACCTCAGAACATACTTGTCAGTGTGTGATGCACTTCCTCTTTTCAGTTCCATGAAACCCCTTGGGTTCAGCTGGGGTGTCTGTGTTCGGAACCTGCTGTCAGGGTGGGGCAAGAGCAGAGCATAGCTCCCCCCCACTGAGTGTACTGGGGCTGTGAGAGTGAGAACCACAGCCCTGGAGAGTTGATACAGTGTAGGCTTTGGATCCTACTGGGACTGCATGGGTATGAAACCGGTCTGAGCAGCACCTGGAACCCTGCTCTGAACATCTGTGGCTGCCCAGTTTGAGTGATATCCTGCATCTGCCTGCTCCATTGAACTAACGGGGAGGGGGTCCTGAACTTCAGCAAGTGACTCTGCTCATGGCTGGTTGTGTTTGTGTTCCACCCTGCTAGGATTGTGAGCACGCAGCTTCCACCTGCTCTCACTGCCAAGGTTCTCCTTCAAGGAACAGAAGCTGCAGAAAAGGTATGTTGTTAAATGCAAGCCCAGCGGCATCAGTACCCAGTCTGCGAGTTACTTGCACCATAGATCCAGCCAACACTTCAAGCTGATGTTAAATGGTTCTACTGTGTAATGAAATTCAAAATTCCTGTTCACGCTCAGGAGTCAAGTCAGTGCTGCTGTTCTTGGGAGCTTTTTTCCTGTCAATATTTTGGCTATTGAATTCTCTTCAAGATGCCAAAAATGATCAATCACCCTGGGATTAATCTGGCCAAAGACTGCTGTTTAGCAGCATGCAGAATGAATGAACATAAAGATCACCTTTCACCACCACTTACATTTGCTGAAAAATTAAATGCTTATTATGTGATTTCAGTTCTTCTTCCCAAGAAACAAGGGGGAAATGCTCATTGCTAATTCCATACCCATTGTTCTTAAAATAATAATGGGAGCCTGGAAAATGTCCTTTGCTGAATTGTAAACATGTGGCCTAACACAATTTGATCTATAAAAATATATTCAATAAATAGACCTATTACTTGTTCTGTATAGTAACTTCCTAGGAGAGTATCCCAGCTCTTGCATCAAAATAACGCTTAACCTTACCCTGCATCTTATTGATCTGTTACACTGACTGTTTAGTTGTCTTTAGTGTTTGCTGTTCATGTGTAATCCCTTTATTTACTTCTTCTGTTTGTTACTAACTTCATACTTTGTTCAAGAGGCGTTATGC
Organism: Eretmochelys imbricata; assembly: GCF_965152235.1. Lineage (NCBI taxonomy): Eukaryota > Metazoa > Chordata > Testudines > Cheloniidae > Eretmochelys > Eretmochelys imbricata. The sequence goes on along the minus strand of NC_135586.1, from coordinate 31,390,643 downwards.
TTGCAGATCTGTGTGCAGTTGCATTACGCCACTGGATTGGGAAAGCATCTGTTGCATCTGCTTTGACATTGGTTCCGGGAATGAACAAGGACTGTGCCCTGCCATATTTACGCAGAGACAGTCAGGGCTAGGTTGTGATACTTTTCCGCATCTTGTGTCATATTTTGCTCCCTGGGTAGCTCCACTGAGCTCAGCATGGCTCCCTGAGGAGTAAGTCACTGCAGAACATGAGTAGCCTTAGCACAGTATCAAGGCCTGATCCAGAGTTCACTGCAGTCAGTGGGAAGATCCCCCTGGGATTGGGCCTGTGTGAGCGCCTGATGGCTAATGTTGAACGCAGTCTTACTGTAGGCCAGTGATAACTGTGTGTTTTACTTTCAGAGCGTACCTGGAGGTGGGGAGGTGCTGCAGGAACATGGTAAGCCACACTAGTCGCACACTGTAAATGGGGAACTGCATCGCAGGAGAATACGGCCATTTCTGGGCCTGGTTTCCCTCAGCGAGCCCGATTTTACCCTCTACTGCCATTAAAACATCACAGGGCAGATCTTCATGCTGCTTCCATTGAAGCCACAGCTAAAGTTCCAGGTGTATCCATTTGGGTAGGACAGTTGCCCCCCAAAGTGTGTTAAGTGGGTATCGTGAGGTGGATCTAGGCACTATTTCCTCATCTAGGGGCCGGTTCTCCCACAAATTTTGTGGACTCCTTAACAGCAGATGTTTGTAACTTCAGTCCCACACGGTGGTGTGTGTTGACTTGGTCAGTGACGAAAACCTGAAAGCAGAGGGTGTGTAAAGGTTGGGGCTTAAGGCAGGAGTTCAAGTTCTGAACAGCGACTCGTAACTTCTTGACTCTGTTCTTAGTCCCTTTGTTGAGTTAGACCTGAGAATGTCCAGCTCGTGTCAGACAGCTCTCTTCCTCTGCACTCTCCTCGCATCCTCTGCTGTGTCTCTGGGACAGTCAGAAAAAGTAACAGGGTATTTAACTGTGCCTGGCGTTGTTTGCTAAAGTGATCAGGAAAAGGCTGCCTGGTTAGTCCTGTGCCATAGCCTGCACAACCAGGCTGCAGGCCTTGGCCAGAGGCCACCTTCCTCTCCTCCTCCAGGAGGTCTTTGCACTGATGGAGTCTGGTGTCTGTACAAACATTTTAATTCTGGCTGGGTCTGTGTGTGGTTTTGCTCTCGCAGATCCCGCATTGCCTCAGGATGTCTGCATTCTCCCAGTTTCCCTAACGGATGGTGAAGCCACAGCACTCCGAGACTTTCCAGTAGAGTGGATGACTAGGTAGGAAGTGAATTTGTGATGCAGCAAAGGGTCTTCTCAGCAGCTGAGACCATCCCACTGCAGAGCCAGGGCTCACTAGCTTCTGCTGCCATCTTCCCTAAGAATAACAAGAGCCCCAAATAAGGGGGTACTGTCGAGTTGTTAAAACTACCATCGTCTGATGCTTGTTGGGCTGGATAGCTCTAACTGGCTGGACTCCACCCTCTGAGGAAAGGGCTTGAGCTGCTCTCTGCTGCTGTACTCTATGTAAAGCAAAACCACCTCCCTGCCTCAGACTGACTGACTGGCTGGCTGTGCTGTCATCTCTCGGCCCACTGTGCTCTGAGTAAAGCCTCTGTGCTTTGTGCTTGAGTGTAAGGCAGCCGCATTCCCAGGGCAGGTGATGGGACTGTACTGCTCTGCAAGTCCCTCACTCTCCACCTAACCTTACAGTGAGGACCCTAGAGGTTCGAGGTGGGCACAGCCTATGAGATCAGCCAGCCCCTCCGTTGCTGGGGCAGGATTTAATCTCCGACGGAGGGTGGATCAGGTTTTGAACAGGAGACGGTGGTTTGTTTTTCTGATCGTTCCTGGCCCGATTCCCCAAGTGACTGCTACTTACTGGTTAACCGAGTGTCTAATCTTGTCTCCTGTTAGGTTGCCCACATCTCCAGCAAACCCTAAAGGATCTAAGATCACCCTCCACTCACGGGCATTCTTGGATTCGGCCCGGGTTGATGAAGTCCGAGGCCAGCATGGCCTTGTGGTGAGAGAGCCCCCCCCACAGGCCTGGTGCGCTGCCAAAGCAAAAGATGCTCTGAATCCCCCAGATGGAGCACTGAGCAGCCCAGGCAGCAAAAGCCCGGTGTTGAGTTCTACCCTGCTGAAACCATCCCCTCTGTTGCAGAGAGAGCTGGGAGCCCTGCCCAGCAGTTCCAAACTGCCCGCTGCAGAGCACACTCAAGACACAAGTGCGGCCCTGGGGTCCTCTGACTTTCCAAAGCCTTGTGCCCTGGGGCAGGAAGGTCGAAGCACTACGGAACCTGTAACCAGCTCTAACACTAGTGAGCGGATGAAGTCTGAATGCTGCAGCCTCCAGAGGCGTCACACAGCCAGTGGCAGCCACTCCACCTGCTGTCCTTCCAAAAAAATGACGACAAGCCGCTCAAGCAAACGTGACAATCTGTCGAGTGTAGACTGTCAAGACACTAGCAGCCAAAACAGAACCTTCAAAAGAGGAGATGGAGCAACCAGGGATGACGCTTCCGGGCAGGAGCCTCTGCCCAGTGCTGTACGGTTGGGGCAGAAGTTCCCTGCTGAAGATTATGGTAGGAACCAGTTTCCTGTTGCTGAAGTCCAGGAGAGCCTACGCAGTGGCATTGCAGAAGGCCCAGGCTCTCCCAAGAGCAGAGAGAACAGTTTGCCTTCACAAGTAACTACTGGGATGGACTGTCTAGCAGCAGTAGATTGCACAGTGTCGGGCAATCAGGCCAAGCTGGTTAAGATGATCTTGTATATTCACAGAATTAAAGGGTTAGTGCTCTTGCTGCTGGCGGAGGAGCAGTTTAAGGATGACCAGGGGTCCATTGAAGATGTGGTAAGTAAGAAAAAGGTCGCCTTTTTAAATTAGCAAATGTTTCTTACACTTCCTGTCTTGTGGCAGTGTGGATGGTGGCCAGACCTGAAGAATGGGAGTTGGACTCCTGAATCCTGTTCCCAGCTCTCCCATCGGTTGCTCTGTGACCTTGGAGACGAGTCCCTTTACCTCCATGTGCTTCAGCTTCCTCCAGCCTACCTCACAAGGGTCTAGACCTTCGTTAATTAGTGTTTATAGATGAGCAAAGTATGAATGTTGCTGTGACTGAGTAGTTGTAACCTTTGACTAAATAGCCAGCCCTACTCCAGTGTCCCAAGCAGAGCTCACAGGGTGGCTCGTGCAGGATTCCTGGTCTGTGCTCCCCTGGAGGGTTTAACCACATGCCAAGTGCTCACGCAGGCAGAGCAGCAGCAGAGAGCTAGCCCTGCTTCTGAAGTTTAATTCCAATCTTCCACGTTACCGCTTGTGACTCCAGAGATACCAGTGAGTTGTGTGTCTGGCGGCAAGTCCATCGAAAAAGAAACAGTGTTTGAATGCGTGGCTGCTCACAGCCCCATGCAGCTGGCTTCCTTACCCATGGGGCCTGGCAGGTTGGTGTCATTCTACCGGGGAGCTGTGGCATGTGATCAGAGGGCATCACGAGGGCACTCGGCGTCACAAGGTGGGGTACCAGAACCCAGTGCTAATGCCTCTCTTGCTCCCTCTGCTGGCTTTGGTTAGTGTGCAGCGTCCAGTGGTGCTATGCAGTGAAATGCTCTGGGCTGCTGGGGAAGGACACACCAGCTGATGCCATTTCCCTAAGGCATTAGAGTTTGCAGAGCTAAGATCCAGGCTGGGCTGCTCCCTTCCCCAGGGACCTTGCCCATCAGTAATACCCTCATTTCTTTAGCTATCAGACTCAAGCCCAGACTGTTAAGCCAGCTCCCAGTGTCCACTGCTGTTTTCATTCTGAATTGGGCAGGACTCTGAGCTGTGCTCAGTAAGATGCAGGACTTGTGACCTTCTGGCTGTCACCTTGTAAACAGGGGTGCCCCCTCAGTGCAGTAAATGAGGAGTGACTCACTAAGAAAGGGACATGCTGGAAAACCGGCCAAGTGGTTGGCAAGTGCAGTGCTAGCTTTCTCTGTCTCAGGCCGATTCCACCCCACCCATGGCACCTGGGCCCCGCTTCTGATTCCCATTTGCCGGGGGTGCTGTGGCTCTGCAAGCTGGTACTGCGGTTCTGCAGATGGCTCTGAGGGAGTGTGTGTTTACCAGCTCTGCAATGCCTGATCATCTCCTGCTTGGCCACAACCTGGCTGGCTGGAGACCTCTGTCTGCTCCACCCTGCCTTCTGGTCGGTTTGTCTCGCTCTTCAGTGAGAGAACAGCTGAAAGGGAAATCTGGCCCAGCTAACCCTGCCAGTTTGTGCCTTGTTTTTAAATTGCCACTTGCTAGCTGAAGAGACACCTGGCCCACTTCTCCCCTTGGAGTCCATGCAAAAATTCCTGAAGCAAGAGATGGGGCCCATGTGGGGTCCAAAGTGCCTTACCCACAGCATTAGAGCCTGTGATTGAGTGGGAGGCATCGAATAATCAGTATCCCCATATGCACTGTTTAAGCTGGGTGGGTTGCATTTCTGTTGGGCAGTGAATACGGACGAGTCCCTTTCCCTTTCTGGCTCTCCTGCAGTACCGCACTGCTATTATGGTTGGGTGGCGGATATTGTAGAGAGCTGTTCACCAAAGCTCTTCCTGTTGGAGTTGAATCTTTTAAACACTGGGTCTGATCTTAGGCTTTGCAGTTGCAAGAGCTTGTTTTTACACTGCCTAAATTTTGGGCCAGACCTGACGTGACGGGGTCCCTTTGGTGGACACTTCCTCTAGGTGCAGGATACTTGTTGGTCCCTGATGGCAGAAACACACCCTCCCAGCTGTTGTTTTAGGTGGGACTGTGGTCTAGCAGTTACAGCAGGGGACTGTCAGTCAGCACTCCTGGGTCCTAGCGTTGGCTCCATCACCTTCTCTGACTTTTGGCAAACCACTCAGCCTCTCTGTACTGTTTATCCATCTGTAGAATAGACTAACCGCCAGCTCCCAGGGGCAGGAAGGCTGAATGAATGAATGCGTGTATAGCTCTGTGAGACCTTTGAATGCAGACACCAGAGAAGGCCAGAGCATTCTAATCACGTAGCTTGAATAGGCACAGGAAGTGCGAACCATCCCATTTCAATGGGAGGGTGTTTCTGTGACACAGACCCTCAGGGCAGAGCAGAAATTGTCATGCAAGGTCTGTCTCTGTGCAGACAATTGGAAGCATCTTTGGATTTATCCCTTCATTCTGTTGTACAGAAAAGAGAACCTGTTCTGAGACCAGCAGGGTCATGAGTAGAGTTGGTATCACCAGCATGGTGAATGGAGGCTTAATCCTCCCTGCAGCTGAGGAAAGAACAGGGATAGCCTTGGGGATTAGAAAACTAACCTTCCTAGCATTTGACAGGCAGCAGACTGCAGTGGGAGATCTTGTCCACCCGGCGTCATCCAGGCAGTTCAGCCTGTCTGGGCACCCCACTGTAGTAAGAGACAAAGAGGTCCTCCTGTGTCTTGTTGGGCAGCAGTCCCATCGGCTAATGCCCAGTCTGAGGCAGTGTGTTCTTGGGATCAATGGTAGCCCGTGAGTTATTTGTAGAGGATCTTAGTCTGGGGTGCTGTGGTTTGAATGGAGTCAGGGGCAGAAGGGCTGTTTCCACAAGCCCATCCAGCTCAGTGGGAGGAGGGTTAAAACCCCCTTTGAAGCTGTGAAAAGCTCCGTTGTCTGGAGGGAGAGTGGGGGCAGTGGGACACCCAGGGGCAGGGTGCATCTACCACCTGGCTTCTGCAATTAAACACAATTCAACTGTATTACACTGTAACCCACCTAACACTAATTTTCAGTTACAGAAGCAAGTGGCTTCTGCCATCCCAGTAATCAACAGGCTATTCAGTTACTGCTACAAAAAGTAGCAGACAGTGCCTTCTGAAAATGAGAGCCCCATAGAGAAGCACTGGAAGGTAGTAAAGTCACTGAGTCTTGCATCCTCCCATTGGTGAATTGCAATTGGTGCTTGAAAGGCCCTTTTCCCGCAGTGGTGTCCTTTGCCAAACCCCTTGTGTCACTGACTTGTGGGCCAATGAATGGACGGAGATCCACCAATTAATACCAAACAGCCTTGAGGTGATAACGCTTCCAGGGGTTGGCAACCTGGGCTGGATTAGACCCAGCATTTCGGTCCTTCTCGCCGTCCCTGGGGTCGTTTGCGTGTCATCCATGTTTGTTGTCCGGGTGGGTTACAGCCCTTGTTAAACAGGGAAATCTGCTCTGATGCACATTTGTGTTGCACTGTTTGCAGTATCACAGCAGTCTGGCTTCTCTCAATGGCCTGGAGGTTCACCTGAAGGAGACTTTCCCGAAAGACCATTCCTCTGCAGCCAAAGCCACCTACAGCTTTACTCACTATGACTGCATTCAGAACGTACTCACAGGTGAGGGCTTGTCTTTGTGGTTCTAGGGCTTGCTGTTTTGCAGTACACCCAGAAGAGGAGTTAGACAGGAGAATGAGCTTTGCTTTAACTTTCATGCGTTAACATCTCATGCTCCAGACATTTGCCTGAAACACTGTTTGCAGTTAGCACAGCCCCAGCTCATCCTTCCTTCCTTCAGAAACGGCCTGGGCTCCTGCTGGGTTTAAGATCCCACTGGCAAAGGGCTCCACCCTGTCGAGCCTCTTGGATCATAGTCTCTTCAGGAAATTACTTTGGCTTTATATTTGTGCAGTGCTTGAGGACTCTGTGAGCCAATAACATACCTTCATCCCCATCATGCCAGCTTTGAGTCACACGGGGTGTTCCTTTGGCTCTATTCTCCGACCGCCCCAGCAGGGTGCAGAAATCCAGCATCCTCTCCTGCTGACCTAGCTGGGGCAAACTACCCTGCACAGGCAGCTTCCTAACCTATCCCTCCTCCTCTGCAGCAAACCTGCCCCAAGTACTGGGTGCTCAGGATCAGCACTTCCTGAGAGCTGCTAGTCTCATCCACTCTGACTTCAACCAGCTCCCGACTGCTTCTGAAATGACAATCAGGTAAGGGCTGCCTGGCGCCCCCTCCTCTCTTCAGCCATGGGAGCCGCTCACTTCCAGAGGTGATAGGGTGAGGAGGAGAGTGGGGAGCACTTCAGAACACGGTTGCATTTTAGATGAGGAGCTTGAAGCTACTTGTCTGCAAGAGGTACAGTCGTGCTGGTTGGAAATCCCGGCCCACGAGCTCTGTGTAGGACCCAGGAGAGCCAGGCAAGGGAACCTTCCAAACTCTGTTCTAAGGCTCATTGTGTTCTGCACACTCCATAATCCTAGAGCTGCCTCTCACCAAAGGCCAGTCAGCTCAACTCATTTCCTGATGTTCAGTAATTAAACACAGGCCGTTTGATTTGCTGCCCACAGTAGGGCTGGGTGCTGTGTATCTAGGCCTGATCTTCCTAGCAGAGTGAGTAGTGCAAAGGGTTTGGATGAAGACGTACTGCTAGAATGTTGCCAATTCCTGGCACCATAAGGTTCTAAACTACAGCTTTAAATATAGCTCTTCCTAGTAAACTTGTGTCTTGGCTTAGAGCCAAAGGCGCCGGAAATTGGCAGTCTAGTTTTGTTTTCTTGCGTGGCTTGTTGGGTTGGAAACAAGCTGTAATGTGTGTGTGACAAACTAAATTCTGATGCTGCAAGCAAGATGGTCTTATCGCCGTCGGAGCCTTTCCTAGTGTCACGGTCACTGCCTCCACCCTGTTCCTTTAACTGATCCCAAGGAACTGGTTCCGTTTGCATCCACACCAGCTGCTTGGCCTTCACAGCCATGCCTGCACTTCCATGGCTACTCTGCTGCCTTATCATGTTAGCGTTCAGGCGTCCTGGGAAACTCTGAGCAGCTCTCCCTCGCTGCCGTGCCCAGAGGGGATGCACACAGTGACAGCAGGAGCACACGTAGCACGAAGGAGGAGAATCCAGGCTATCTGTTTACACAGGCCTGGGTCCACACTGCAACAAACCAACCCCTGTGTATTAGATGGTTTTAGGCAGCAAACTGTGAGCCAGCCTAGGCCTCTGACGGGGGACCTGCTGTGAGCTGCCATGGCTGCTACCAGTGTGGTCAGTGCGTTAAGTTGATACACTGGCGAGGGGTCAGAGAAGAGCCATGAGAATGGTGAAAGGGTTAGAAAACCTGTCTTCTAGTGATGGACTCAAGGAGCTCAATCTGCTTATCTTAACAAAGAGAAGGTGAAGGGGTGACTTGATCAGTCTGTAAGTACCTCTGGGGGTACAACAATAAGACTCCTCAGTCTAACAGCGAAAGGTAACACAATCCAGTGGCTGGAAGTTGAAGCTAGACAAAATCAGGCTGGGACTAAGGTGTAAATGTTTAGCAGTGAGAGTAATTCCCCACTGAACAATTCATCAAGTGAGAGTAGAGTCTCCATCACTGACTATGTTTAAATCAAGATTGGATGTCATTCTAAACGCTCTGCTCTAGGAATGGTTTGGGGGCAGGTCTCTGGCCTGTGCTGTACAGGAGGTCAGACTAGATGGTCCAGTGCTCCCTTCTGGCCTCGGAATCCAGGACTCTATTACTGTGGGGACAGCATGCATAGAGAGAGACATCATTAGCTGGCTACAGACCCCATGGAGAGAGGGGCTGCCACCTAAAACTGGCTGGCTGAGCTGTCCTGCTAGAGTTTGACGTGCAGGTGTGAATCAGATCAGCCTTGGGGCACAGTGTCCCCTGGAACAGCTGCTCGACATCTTCATGCTGGCAGCACCCTGCTTCACGGGTACTGTGGGGGGGGAGCCACTCCCAGCCAGCAATAGGGACTCTGCCTCCTCCAAAGTAGGAGGCTGATACATGTGCAGAGTGTTTATCCATCAGCCCTTGGTGTGCTAGGTTTGCCTGCCAGCTAGCCAAGTGAATGCTTAGGAGGGTGAATATCTGGTGTAGCTGTGGCAGTGGAAGGGTTAATCCTAGCTGACTGGGTGGGTTGGGGAGGGGAGGTGGGCCTCTTCTGGGAGGAGATCAAGACCCGTCTGATGGTGGGGCACCTTGTCAGCCTTTTGTTTTCCCAGGGTTTAGTACATGACGTTTGTTGCTCACGCTGTCAGACATAGGTGCACCCTGCTCTTATGAAGTGGTCCAGCAGGAGGAGAGCCAGTTGGGGTGCCCATGCCTCTGAGAGCACCCTTTATTCTAGTCCTTGGAGCTGGCAGTTTAGTGTCACGCTCCCATGTGTTCTAATGGAACTTGCGAAGACCATCAGGGTGCTTACTTCTGTCTCCCAGAGCCCTGACCTTTGCTTTCCTTCCTGCCCCAATAGGAACGCCTCCACTGCCGTCTATGCCTGCCAGAACCTGGTCCAGGAAACGTACTTCCAGCAGCTGGCTGCTCCACTGCGCAACTCAGGGGTTCCCAACCCTCATGACAGTGCGTTCAGCTTACCAGGCAAGGCCAAACAAAAGCTGCTGAAGCACGGGGTGAATCTACTCTGAGCGTGGTTTGACCACCTGGAATGGCCTGTCCAAATCCAAGGCAGAAGAAGCTCTGTCTCTAATAAGCTAAAATGCCAGGACTTTTATTCCATGCCAGCTGCTCTTTAAAGAACCTGGGGGCACAAAGCTTTATTTGCGTGTCGTATCCTTGGTTGGTTAAACAGTGCGTAACCTGGAGCCGCTGAGTGCTTTGCCCTTGGGATGGTGTTCTGTATTGCCAGGTAACCCAGCATGCTGTGTGCTTGCTATGGGGCCACTTTGCATTGTCGAGGTCTAGTATGGTAGGAAATGGTGACTGTTTCCAAAGAATCAAGGAGGCAGATTTCAGTGGCACAGTGCTGCTCAGGACTCACTGCTGATGCACCTGGCGTGCCTTGACTGAAAGCGAACAATTTGCTTGCTCTCAGTTGCACAGGGTGATGGGTTGCTGTGCAAAACCTGCTTTGTGAGTGGTCTGTCGCTGATTCTCGCTGTGGAATTCCTGTGCCTACGCTCCTAGTCAGTCAGACTTCGAATTATTTACACCTCTGGAGCTACAGAAATGATCCCATCACCAGGTAGTGCCTCACCTTGAATTAACAGTGCTCTGCATATTGTCAGACTAACAGGAATAGAAGGAGAACTAACAACTGTCTTGCAGTAATACGAAGCACTTAAGTTTTTATCACAGCAATGTCTGGGAGGTCTCCTAGTCCCTCCATCTGTCTACAGCATTCCTTACTTTGGTGAGCTGCTTAACACTGGCCTTCCAAACTGCCCACCAAGAGCAGAAAACCACTGTAACCTGTTGTCTCCCCACAGCATCCCTGCCTTTCATGAGTGCCATTACGATATCCATGTACAGGCCTGAACACACTGTGCTCACAGCCTGTGGTGCAGGGCCCGGGCCTGTGCTGTACCTGCACCCAGGACTTCGGTCTGTCTCCCACTCCTCCTATGGAGACACTTTTACTGCCAAAGCTGACCTTACCTCCTTGCTACCTCCCTGGATTCAGCTCTACTGTATTCGCAGAGCCCATTAGCTGATCACACAAAAAAGCTTTACAGCTCCTCCACAACTGCCATCTTTGCTGAAACAAACTGAATTTCATTTTTGGCAACTTTATGGATTGCATCAGATTAGCAATTAAGGCAGCGTAGACCTGAGCCAGGTGATTGACACCTGTCATCTCTCTGAGACCATTTTGTGTATTTCACAGATTGCAGCTGCTCTGTGCATGACCATCTATGTGGCAGTTGAAATAAAGTAAAATAAAGAGGAGTCCACAGGACTCATCCATTCACTACTAGTCAGAAATGATAGAGTCCTATTTATTGCACGATCCTCTCACTTGTGACTTCTAACACTGGGGGCTGGCTGGCTGACCAGTGGGCTCCCACAGTACCATGTGTATCCAGCGCTGCACTCCCGTTCTGTGCAAGTTAATTAGGTGCAGTTCAGTGGCGTGTCTCCACTGCTTAGACACCACCCAAAATCACCCTTCGGTGGCCTTTCCTCTTGAAGGCGTGGCAGAGGAATGTGGGCAGCCCAGCACTGTATGGCAGTGGGAGAGGACAGAGGTGTTACTGGCCTGGTGTGAGCTGCAGGGCAGGACTGAGGTGCAGGAGCAGAGCTGTGCTGGGAACCTTGCTCTGGCCAGTGCTGTTTGCTCTCTTCCCCCTCTGAGCTGGGTAGGTAAATGCTGCCCTAGTGACTCTCATCCCAGGCTCTGGCTCTGCTAGAACAATCATGGTTTCCAGTGGGGTCCCCACCCCATTTTCATTGTTGTCTGTTTACAGGGCATCTTTGTGCAGGCCTTAGCGGGGTGGCTCAGTGAGCTCAAGGAAGATTCAGCTCCTGGCTTGCTGGGTGTGGTGGAGTCTGGCCCCCACTTTGTCAGCAGAAAAGCATTTCAGCAGACAGGAGGGCAGCCAGCTAAGTGTGGCCAGGCTTCTCTGCTCCAACCGCTGCCAAGCTCCCCACGAATGCTGGTCCAGTAGCTGAGAGAGTTGTAGTGGTAGGTGCCCTGTGTAGAAATGTAAGCAGCAGCTAGTCTGCTGTGGTTCCTGGCATGGGCTGAAAAGCTGATCTTCCGCATGCAGCGACGACTGATGTGAAAGGTCGGCACAGTGCCAGGGCACTGCTCCCTGCACTGCAACCAGCTTGCATATTGTTCATGTCCTGGAGCCAGAGAGAGCACACTCCACCCTGCAGGTGAGCAAGGAATCCTGTCCCTGTCTCCGCCCTAGTGCAGTGGGCAGCGTTCTCGGACATTCTGGCCCCAGGGGCTGCTGCCTGTACTTAGCCAGATGGTGTCCTGACGCCATGCAGACATTGGTTGCTGTGGGTCTTTCCACAGCCTTGCTGCTCCCCAGCAAAGTAGCCAGATTTTCTCTGAGGCAGGGAAGTCTCGGAGTCTGGCCGAAGCAGCTGTGTGACAACAAGCTGAGCTGCTAGGCGCTGCCGGAATACTCCCTCGTGCCCCCAGCGTGTTACAGGGAGATTATGCAGCCTCCCACCCTGGGAGCTTTGATCAGTGGGTGACTGAGATCTGTGAAGAGCAAGGGAACGACGCCCCCGTGATGGGCTGTGTAAAAGGCCTGAGTAGGGACAGACGCTAGGTAGCTCTTCGTAGACTCATAGACTTTAAGGTCAGAAGGGACCATCATGATCATCGAGTCTGACCTCCTGCACAACGCAGGCAACAGAATCTCACCCACCCACTCCTGCGATAAACCTCTCACCTATGTCTGAGCTACTGAAGTCCTCAACTCGTGGTTTAAAGACTTTGAGGTGCAGAGAATCCTCTAGCAAGTGACCTATGCCCCATGCTACAGAGGAAAGTGGAAAAACCCCCAGGGCCTCTGCCAATCTGCCTTGGAGGAAAATTCCTTCCCGACCCCAAATATGGTGATCAGCTGAACCCTGAGCATGTGGGCAAGACTCACCAGCCAGACACCTGGGAAAGAATTCTCTGTAGTAACTCAGATCCCACCCCATCAAACATCCCCTCACAGGCCATTGGGCACATCTAATAGAATCCTAGACTTTAAGGTCCGAAGGTCATTATGATCATCTAGTAATGAAGCAGAAAGTAAATACACAAATTTGCTGTCTTCAGAAATCGTCTGCTACAAGCCGCTGTGCCATCTGTCAGCCACGCTCCCAGCGGCGATGCCCTTGTTTTCCGTTACTCCTTACATCTGGACGGTGAGGCCCATCCCAGGCATGTGATTATGGAGAGGGCACTTGTCTCAGGAGCAGCCCAACGCTGGGTCGTGTCGTGTTGGAGTTTGTTGTGCTTCGAGAGAACAGTGGTGTTAAAAAGAACCCCTAAAAAGCGGCCGCTGTGAGGGCAGAGCGGGTCCAAGTGCATCGCAGCCTGGGAGCCCTGCTACCACGCCTGGCGCCTCTGGAGCCGAGTGACGTGTGGGACATGTCACCCAGTTGCCTGTGTGCTTTTGATCATTTACTCTTCAGGCGCAGATGCTTGACCAGCAATGCAGCGAGCTGCTTCCTCAGACTTCCCCTACCCAAGGCCACTGATGGACTTGGAGCAGGGGGCTGGACATGCTTCCCCAGATCGTTTTGGGAAACCCTTCCCTGCAAGCTGGTGGCCCTTTCTCTGAGCGGGGAGAACAGAAATCGGGGCAGCTGGCAAGTTTCCCCCATCTTCTAGCTCTGCATCTGCAGCTGACTGCGCTTGTGGCTGTCGCTGAGATGCTCCGCTCCGCTTCAGGCACGTGCCCTGGTGTTGCTGTAAGTCATGGGCTGTGGCATCTGGGTCCTACCCAAATGGGAGCTGACTAGCTACACACCACAGTGGCTTGGCCTTCAGAAGAGGCTGTGAGAGGGTATGTCGCTCTGGGTGCCATGTGGCAGGGTGAGGCAAGCCATGGGCTCTTGGCTCTCCGAATGGTAATATGCAGTGCCCAGGGGTCAGGCACTGTATAAATGGGTGTGACGTGCTCTTGGTAGAATGAGATGGGCTTGGTTTGGGTCCTTGCCCCTTGGGGAGTGGGCTCAGTCTGCAGCCTTTCTCCTGGCCCGCTCTGCAGCTCAGACACAAGGAGCAGTGGAACCTGTCTAGGGAGCTAGGCCCGTCCCTTGCCTAAAGAACTAAAATGCAAGTCCCGGGTGGCTTCAGTGGGTCAAGTGGTCAGTGATGCAGTGAGGGGATGTGACTTTCCACGGTCACACAGCAGATGAGTGGAAGTCAGGAGATTTGGCATTCACTCTAACCACTGGATCTCAGTGCCTCTCTGAGCCATCTTGCTCTGCCAGTTCACAGCACAGTACCTGGGCTACAGTTTACATCGACTTCAGGGCCTGTGGACTTCATGGCTAGTTTCCAACAGGCATGGTGTCGGGTCTAGTCTGTGCAATTGACAGGACAGGCAGGGCTGGTGCACATCTGAGTTATTAAATTTAACAGGCACAGGCAGACTTGCCAGTGATGTCTCTGAGTGTGCGTCAGCCCTGCTGGATTCCAGTTGGGTAACTGCGTTCTGCCTCCCTCTGCTCTTCCTGCGGTGTCAGGTGGATACTGGTACTTGTATTGGTGGTGAATAGCTCGATATAGTGGATGCTGTGGAAATACCCAGGGAATCCTGAAGAGCATCATAGTCTCATCCGATGTGGTGGTGTGCTGCTCTGTGTTCTACCCTAGAGCTGGCTGCATTTTGGATTACAGCGATTCTCGTGTCTGTTCAGACCTTTTGGGGCACAGGCGTTGGGTGACTGTTGAAGCAGAGCTGCTGTTCACCCTCACTGTACTGCTGGTTAAGCTTCCCTTGAAGCTGCCCTGGACCTGGCCATTTTTAGCCTTGAGTGTGTATCGCCATAGCTCTGCCAGGGTCTCATTCCAGCTGGGCGTAATAGCTCTCTGAGCTGGGGGGCTGGGGGGTAGCAGGGGGTGCTGGACTGTACCATGGCTGCCCAGGGAGCTCACACAGCTCTAAGTGGGCACTGCTGCTGTGGCACTCTTAGCTGTGGCAGCCACGTACAGGTGGGCCCTCCACACGGGCAGCTCTGTCCTGAGCCCCAGGTCCTGGCACAGGCTGCCCAGCCAGCGCAAACACGAGACCTGTGAAAGCGAATACTGGGCGCTCATGGCCGCCCAGCTAGCCACGAATGACCAGGTTCAAGCTGAGCTGTGGATAGTGCCCAGTTGTGTCAAGCTGATTACAAGCTTCCCCAGCAATCTGAGGGCCTTGGGGCAGCTGACTGTGGTGGAGCCCACTCATGCTCCTCCATCACGCACAGGGCGGGGTAACGGCTTGCATTTGGGGAATAAGTGCTGTGGGGGGTAGTAGGGAGGGGAGCAGGGCAGCCTCCCTGCAGCCCTGCCCCTTGGGAAGCACATGCTCCCCAGCAGAAGATTCTGGGGTCTCCCAGCATTTGCTCCTGAGAGTCACTGTGGCTCGCAGTGCTGGTTTGGGGAAGGCTGAGGCAGCCCCAGCTCCAGGAGTTCAGAGGGTGACACGCTCTGAGTGTGTCTGGGCTGGTGCACGGGGGGTGTCCTGCCAGAGGATAACCAGGTGCAAATGAGCTCAGATGAGCTCGGGCAGAAGCAGTGAAACAAGATTTATTTACTGCAATACACTGAATTACAGAGCAATAAATCTGCTTCTTGCCCTGGGCCCTGCTGCCATTTCCCACAGCCCCCCGAGGGAATTCCGGGGGCAGGCTGCGTTGGTGCTGTCCTGCTTCACACGCACATGCCTGTCCTGGCACTTAACTAGCATCGCACTGGGCTTCACGGCCGCGGGGCGCTGGCAGCGGGATCTGACGCTGCATGTGGTGTTCTTGCGCCACAGCATGTCGAGGAGGGGAGCTGCGCTGGCCCTGCCAGGAGCAGCAACCCCCCCTTGTGACTGCCCCTACGGCCATGTTCTTACCCTTGCCGACATCCTGCATGTGGAAGGGTTGCAGTCAAACATCAGCTCTCTTCTGCACTGATGAGGTGGGGCGGTTGGAGGTTTTCTGGCTCTTCCAAAAACCAACTTCTCTGAAACAACTGGTGCTAATCTGAACAGTTCTGTGCCAATCATTGGCATCTGGTCTTAGAACCAGCATGCTGAAGGGTGTCTGCTCTCACCTGGCACACCTCCCATGGAGCTGCGGCGTTGGCCCTGCCCTGCGCTTTACAGCCCATGCTCCTCTTAGCAGTGTTCGGTATTGAACTAAACCAGTCTGTTTCTTCTGTCCTCTGCCTGACAGCTGCTCTCTGTCCTCTTTACAGCCTCTCAGTATAGGTCTAGCTCTGCATGGTGGCCTTTTCTCAGTCCTAGCCACACCTGCTTCCCTGTAGTCTTTCCTCCTAGAGCTTCTGCTCCAAAGCTGGTCTTGCTGCTCTCCTTAGTACATTACCTCCCACCTGCCAGCACTGCATGTAATGGGTGTCTTAGCAGGCCCAAGCTGGCAACATAGCAAGGATCCAAAGTCCCAGGTCTTCACTGCAAACCAGCCATCTCAGTGGCAAGTGGAGGAAATCCCCTACCCACACACACACAGCCTGTTCCATTTTTCACCACAACTGTTTATTGATAATCTTCCTTATGTACTGGTACAAATGGCACCAAACTGTAACACAGTTACTGTGTCAGCCTGCTTCCTTTGTAATTCTATCACAAAGTACTCAATGTGCGTAGAAATCATGCACGTTACGTATTCTTTTAAGAAGATATTTGTGTAAAAATACTTCATGTATTTGAAACTTCTGCCTTATCTTGCAATTTAATCACTGAAAAATCTGTGTAGAAAACTCATTTGAACTCCTCCAGCAGTTTCCCTTGTACATCATTCAGTAGTGAGTAATCCAGGGACCCTCATGGACTCATTTTCCTCCTCCAGCAGTTACCCATTATCACATTTGCTTTCTAGTCAGAACAGTAAGTACATTTGGCTGTATACATGACATGCTGTGTTACACATTATACACCTGACACTAGCTCTGTACTGAGACACACAGACAATTAGATACTCTCCAAGAAAAACACAGTTTAGCTGGTGGACACGACTCTTACAGGTAGGCAGAAGGCTATTTCCCTTCTGCTCTAGAACTAGGCTAAGTTATTAAATACCACCTGCAGAGGGCAGTTTGACGCTCTACCATTCCATGCACTGAGAGAGAAGACTGAGAACCGGACACAGACCAACTTCCTTGGGTGCTTGGGCAACTCATGCGGTTACTCTCTACTTTCATACAACTCATCCCTTTGCCCCACCGCTGAGGCCCCAGTAGCTGGTGCGTATATCCCAGCCCAGGGCTCTGAAAGTGTAAGGTAACAGCTCTATGAGGGGTTTAGGCCAATTAACAAAAACCTTTGGTCAAACGTAAGGTTCAGGTTTTCTGTGTAACTCTCCTTAACAGCGTCTGCCTGGGGCTGAGCCCCTTGGTCACTAACAGCTCAGCTGAAAGCACCAGAAATGCTGTTTTGTGTGTTCACAGCCAATCTGACCAAGCAAGGGCTTGCGGCAGCAGGCTCAGGGACAGACACCTTCTGCTCAAATGCACTGGAGCCGTCATCCCAGCCCTAGGCATCCACCTGCCGTGCTATTCGCGCACAGAAGGAAAATGTTTTTAAAAGCCTCCAGCCCCACAGCCCCAATGCCATGTGCTAGCACAGAGCTTGTGTTTGCAAAGCACCATCATGCTCTTCAGCTTCAGGTTTGCAAGGGGTCTGAATGCTCTCTGCCCCAGAGCAGTTATTCTGCACAAAGGAGCAGGGAGACCACCATGCTCCTCGGCCATTTCCATCTGGCTGTCTGAGTTGTCCGCACGGTGACCGTAAACAGTGACAAAGACAGGCTGAGCACAGCACTTAGCTGACTTTTTTGTTTTTTTGGTGACCACAAGAAACGTTACATTATTACATTCGAACAAACACCCTTGATTTTGTTACTCTAATTCTGAACGCTGCAAACACAGTAGCAACATAACACATAGTACAGTGGCACCGCATCTATATCACAGAGTGAAAATAATGCACTCTCATGGCAGAAAGAAATCCCTGAAGCAATGATGGAAAGAAAGAGACTGTAAGTTAATGCAAGTTGGAAGCTTCCATTTACAATAACCCCAGAAAGGGGAAAACCCAACACTGTATGTGCTATGAGAAAGGTTTCCAGTGAGGCAGGCTTCCACGGGTGGAGATGGAACAGCAGCGGGGCTGCATGAGGCAAAGCCCGGTAGGCCAGCCACCTGCCCTCAAACCCACTATGGCAAAGCAGCACAATCATCGTCCTGGAGCAAAGATAAAATCAAGGGCTTGGCGCTCGGCAGCTGCAACATTCGGGTGCCACAAATCCACCATAAAGATCACACGAGGGCCCTCTTCGGGGGAACCTACACAGAACACAAGAGCCCAGCCATGAGGCACGAGCAGGGTCCCTGTGCTAGCTTCAGGAACCCCCATGCACACATCTCCCTTCTCATGTGCTCAGAACAGCGACCTGGCAGGCAGCGGGGCTCTGCTCTTCTGACTAAGGCTGTCAGCACGCTGCCCTGCCCTGGGACAGAAACGAGCCTGGAGCCCGCCTGGGAAGTACGGCAGGGGCGCTCACAGTGCAACAAGGAGGGCTCTGCCCCTGCCCCACAAGTCTGTACCACAGGGCCCCTAGCCCTGCCCGCCACCCCAGACCTTTGAGAGGGTCTTTCAGCCAGACGGAGCCCCAGAGCTTCAGGCTGTTGGTTGTACAACGCCCCCCCCCCCACTCCGCAGGGGTAGGTACGTCAGCCACTTGTACAATGTCCAACGGTGCCACAGAACCATTGGGAACAGGACGTGAAACTCTGCCTGTCCATGGAACTACATAAGGCATCTGAATGAGGCAGCATGTAATGACCCCCTCTAGACTGTGGCCAGAACGCTGGGGAGAGGGGGGTGTCTATTCCATGGAGGCTTCTAGCACTGGGCCCCACTGTGTCCAACCCACAGGGACAGGAGTTATTTACTGACAGTTGGCCAGGCTCTCATCTGAAACAGAGCCCTGCCCGCAGCACAGTGCCCCTGCTCCCGCCCCAGGTGGTGGAGTGGTTCAGCATTTTCCCGTAGCTGCAGGAGAGTTTATATGGGGAGCAGTACCCACTTTCCCCAAAGTACTCCCTGCGTAAAACAGCACGGCAGCTGTTCCTATGCCATCAACCACTCATACATGTTAATTCAGCAGAGCTCCCCAATGAGAAGCAGCTCTACCCAAGTGAAGGGAAAGGGACATAAAACAGGTACAGGGCTCCTATCCCTTCCCCTGGGGCTGTGAGCAGCATGAGCACGAACCAGGCCCAAGCAAGGGGAAGACAGTTGCAGCAGCAGACCCAGCCGTATTTCCTGCTGCACCAGCCCAAAGTCAGAGGGGAGGAGTCAGAGGGCATCTGACCTGAGGAGGAGATGGATTCAGCAGGAACACCTGTGCCAGAAGCAGGAGTCAGACCAGACCAGACCCGACCCAACCCACAAGGAAACTCTGCTTCCTGCTACCAAGCGTGAGTACTTGGGAAATGGCAGAAGATCTGGGTAACTGGTTGGGGCAGAGCGTTCACTGAGGCTGGGTGGGAGGTAGCAGATAGAGTCTGAGCTTCCCTCCCTGTATTGAGGCAAAGAGACTACCTGGCACAAAGCATATCAAACACTTCCCAGCATTTGTCACAGCCTAACTTGTCGGTGATGCTGTCTGTTACTGTTAGTTGCCATAAAACTGGCTTGCGTGGCACTGGGTGGCTCCCAGGCAAGGAACCTTGCTCTGGGGAAGTGGGGAATCAGGAGACAGTTGCCCTTTGCATTTATATTGTAGCAGCTTTGCAAAATGTCTGCCCACCTGCGGAGCAACATGCTGGTTTTCATGCTCCCCATCACCATGGGAAAGGCAGAGAAGGAGGCCTCAGGCTTGGGCTAGCAAATGCTTGTGACAATTCTGCAAGGTTGAAATAAAGTCACAAACGCCACAAAATCGAAGCAAACACAAGTCAGGCCAAGCAGCTGACTGCCGAGGTGGAGTGGGCCAAGGGCTCTTTGGAAGCTGTGTGTGCTGTCTCTCCAGGAGCAGCTGGGGGTTAGTGATGTGTAAGCCACAAAAGGCTTGGGTTGGATAAGTACCTAACGCCTCTCTGAGGGAGGGGGCTGGGTGCAGAATCTGGAAGGAAGAGGCCTCATTGAGATTCCTAGCCCCTTCTGGTTATTGGCTGGGACCGACCTCCTGCCTTTTTCAGTGTTTTGAGTGCTAGGAGTGCAGGGAAACAAAGGGAAAGCCAAACCATTGACCCAACCCTTTCCAGGCCTTGGAGGAGGTTCTGCTGTACCTGCCCCAGCTTATCCCTCCCTTACTGGGGTTGGAGGAGTCTGAATGTAAAGGCTGCGGATAGCCGAGTGAGGTGAGGTGGCAGGGGCGTGTCTAGAAGCAGTGAGCCTGGCAGGAGCTGGGCATGCTGTACTTGCCTTCGTGAAATGCAGTGTGCAGAAAGGAATCGTCAAACAGGAGGCATCGGCCTTCAGCCCAGCACTGGGGCTCGCCGCCCACCACCAGCTCGCAGTTGCCGGGAGTCTTCAGACCTTCAGGTACAAAACATGGGAGGGAAAAGAGGACACCTGTGGGTCAGGGGAGCTGTGTCTAGGTGGTTAAACCATCCCTTTTCTTTAGGGACCAGGTGAACCCTTTGTCTGAGCTGTGGGCCAAGCCCTGGAGTACAGCTTTCTCCCAGCCCCATTGTAACCCTGCTACCAGGCAGCTGTGGTTTGCATCTCCAACCCCCCTATTGCATCACTCTCCCATCATGCTGAGCTTCACCAGCCTGAAGCCAGAGCTGCAAGGTGCAGTACATTGCCACAAGCAGCTGCCCAGCGCAGCCTGCCCCTGGCGTTTAATGGCCATGTTAGCAAACCGCGTTTCAGGAGAGCTTGTGATGTTCTTAAGGAGGGAACTGACTCCCAGGGATGAAATCCGAGCAGTGAGCTGCATGTGGGTGGTGAATGGTGATGTGGCTTGTACTGCAGGAAGGGCTGGAGAGTAAGGAGCCGCTTCCTTCTGTGTCCCAAATGTGTATGGCTCTTAGCAGGGCTGGTGCTGAGCCAGAATTCTGACAGCAGTAAATGTTGACAGAAATGCTGCACTCGATCTGCAGTGCTTGGAACTCGGGCAGGTGCTCAGGGCACACGGGGCTTCCACATCATATTCCAGGTCTGGCTCCCCACCCAGCTCAGCCAATGCACTTCAGTCCTGGCCTGCACCCACACCCAGCTCCGCAAGGGCACCCCTCAATCCAGGGCCTGACAGCCATACAACCCTGTGTGGTAACTGCAGGCTCGTTGTATATTCAGTGCCTGCCATGAATTAGCTTGATACCACAGACTCATTTCTTTGGGGGGACCTGGGGGGATCCTTGAGGCTGCACGGTGCCCAAAGGCACAGGAATCCTGGTGCATTTCTCTGGCTTTGGATCTGAAGTCTGAGGGAAGCAGAGATGTTCTGCACTGGACTGGGACTCTCGAGAGACCTGGGTTCAATTTCTGGCTCAACCACAGACTCCCTGTGTGCCTTTGGCCAAGTCATTTAATCTGCCTGGTGGCTCGGATCCCCTCTGTACCATGCGGCTAGCAGTGCCTCACCTCCCGGGGTGCCGTGAGGACAACATCCAGCAATGCTTGCCAGGTGCTCAGATACTATGGGGACAGTGGCCTTACATATACCTAGATGGTAGAAATACAGGCTGCCCCAGCTACACTGGATGTTATGGACTGACCAATGCCACTGAGAAAACTGTACTTTTATGGAGACATTAATACACCAAGGACGCCCAGCAAGCAGCTGACTCCTTGTGATTTGTGAAGGGAACGTTCCTCATTCCAGACTGGGGATCAAGCTGCTACAAGGGGGCCAATAGACTGTGTATAACTGGGGGGAGACAGAGGGTTCAGGACACTCACGATTCTCAAATGGGAACATATGGCATGTGTCCGCTGCTGCTCGGAGCCCCAGGCATCCCGCACACCCACAGCAGGAGACTGACTTTGGTGCCAAAAACATGTGGGTACAGCAGGGGCTCCCAGCCGCCCAGGAGCATGTTTATGTTTCTTTGATGTATGTTTCAGAGACTGCAAAACAAACCCTGGCTCCCTCCACACATACTGTCCTGAGCTGCAGAAGCTCCATCCAAATCCTCTCTGCAGCAGAAGCTCCATCCTAGAAGATGGGCGAGGAGGAGAGTTGATCATTGCGTGCGCACTGGGTTAGCAATGTCTAGCTGACACCCTCGGGGCTGAAGGGGACAGGCTGAAGCAGTGCTTGAAGCCTGAAGAAAGCCCCGCTCCTGGACTTGGGCATCCAGGGACGAGAGCCAGGGAACCTGTGCCTAGAGATGGTGCAATAAGGCAGTTCAGCAACAAGCTCACAGTAAACAGAGGTTTAGCTACTCCAATGGCAGGCTCCTTGAGGCAGGGCACACCGGGGTGCTGCAGCAAGCTGACAAATGAACAAGAGCAAGGTAGGGTCTCATAGAGGGCTTTCAATACACCAAAGTCTCTGCTCTCCACTGGGGGAGCTGGGACCTTAGCACTAAGGCAGGGAAAGAGCACTCTGGGGTGCCCTGCCGGGCTACCCCCCTTCCCTGAGAGGCTCTGGGCAGACCAGCTTACACTGCAAATGGCCCTGGACTTGTGCACAAGTCAGATAAGCTACAGTTGAGAAGCCTGGAGGCCAGCCCAAGGCAATGCTGGGCATGTGGCTCCCGCCCTGGGGGCGCAATGAGGCATGGAGTCCACGGGCGAGGCCTGACAAAGGAAGGTTCTATATTGGCAGTAGCCAGGCCCCTCGCTGTGACTCCACCTAGGACGCTGCTGCTCTGACTTTATGGGAGGGGATAAACAGCCAGCAAGGCTGAGCAGGTGGGAGCCTTGGCGGGTGGTGTCGAATAGGTGCATTGCTCCTTCTGTCCCGCTCCTAGGTGCCTCGGCCAGGCCTGTCCAAAGGAGAGGAGATGGGGACGTTGATGGAGAGCTCTGCTTGTTCCTCCTCCCCAGGCCAGACTCAGCCAGCTCCACGGCTAGCCAGGGGGAAGGGGAGCATGGCTCTAGCTGACCTGGTGAAGCTCTGGGGCTAGAGAGCTGCTTCAAAGCTTGCCTCTAGCTTAAAAACAACAAGCAAGTGCCAGCAAGTGTGTGCCTGGCGGAGGTGGCTGGCCAGTCGTGTAGGGTGTGCCAGCAGGGCCACAAGCAGATTCTTCCCCCACCACAAACATTATTGTTTTCTATGTTCCAGAATCCTGGCTATGCGCAGCAGGGACACTTTCCCAGCCAGGCTCTCCCAAGGGCTAGAGGGCTCCCAAGAACTGACAGGAATCCAGGCTTTCAGCTCCTTGAGCTGTAGGTACTGGGCTCTGCTTGGAGACCAATCTGCAGAGGCCAAATGGTGTCTGGGCCTCTCCTCCCCTTGCTTTTCAAAGGGATGGCTGATGTGCACAAAAACAGGCTCCTGCAGCTTCAGTTAGAGCTGCCCCTCCTGAGGCTGCTGCTTGGAGGCAGACCCTTCTGCATGACAGTCATCTCACAGCAGCAAAACCTGAGTCACTGACGGCAGCCCGCCTCCAGATGATAGAGCTGCAGGAGGAGGGGCACAGACTCCAAAGCGACTAAGATTCTGTTCTCCTGGCTCAGGAGGGATGGTATCTAAAGCGATGCTTTGCCGGTTTCCATGCCAGTTCAGAGTCCCCTCATGGTTCAGGTGGAAGCAGCTGCAGTGTCTGGGGCAGCCCAGAAAGGCCCCGTCACTTCAGAGTGTCCCAGGCAGTGAGCGCGTCCCGCCCGCCCAGCTTGCAATCAAGCTAAGTGTTGTCTGCCCATGCCGTTTTAAAAGGTCTGGGAGAAAACGTGGTATGGGGAGAGGAGGAGAAATCCCCTTGGCTGCTGAGCTAGAGGTCATGGAGAGCTCCCAGCAGAGTGGGGTGGCTAGAGCCCTTCCTGCATTTTGCAGGGAAGGTGCAGCACCCAGTGGGAGCTCTGGCGTAATGTTCCTATTGTGCTTAAAAAAAAAACAAAAACAACCCCCAGCAAAACACCAGGATCAGCTCCTGGAGAGACAAATACCAATGTCTGGCTCCTCGGTGGCTTTGGGTGTCGTGTGCAATCTGAGACCAGGCTCAGAGCTAGCAGACAGAGAGAAGCCGTGCCTCGTGCAGGACCTTCCATCCATCCTTACAGTTGCTCTCACTGGTTCAGGAGTGTTTGCAGGGACACTCCTCACCCAGAGTCGCTTCTTTATTACCCAGGTTCTCTGACTCCAGTTTCCTAAAATCTGAGCGTACGTTTCCTTCCTTAGCTCAAGGCCACTGTGCCCTGAGCTGCATCTTCCGAGACTGAATGATTCCCTCCTTTCCCTTTCAACTGCGATCATGACCCCTCTGACTATCCTAGCTTAGGATAATCCATATATAATTTTTTTACCCTTCATAGGATGGTCTCTAAATCCTCCTTAAACTTTGATGAGAACAGACTAAACCTGTCAGGATTTGAACTCAGTACCTTGAAAATACAGCAGACTCTTCACTAAATTCCACAGCCTTGGGAGAACTAACATCAGTTTTAGCAACAAAGGAGGAAGAAAAATACCTGTAACTCTTCTCTGCTTCTGCTGGATACATACCTAAATGGCATCGTATGCGGATGTTGGTTGGTCCATAGTGCTCCCCAATGACCGTGCCAGGGGTCAGCACAGAGATGCACGCGTTCCCAAAGACATTGTTGCCAATGCAGGTGCGGAGGCTCCCAAGTAAGCGATACGTCCGTGGGCATTTCCTGCAGTTCTTGGGAACGCACGTGCCCTGGTTTACCAGGTAAAAGGTGAACCACTCCCCGCTGGGCGTGCTGTTCATCTTCCATCCTTGCGGGAGGCTGCAGTTTGAGAAAGCTTTGTAGAGGGTCTCAAATTCACACAGGATGGTCTGGAAGTTGCGTTCCAGCAACTCCACGTCGTGTTTTTGAGCATCCCGTGAGAAGTAGGGCATTGTCGGTAAGTCTGGTAAGAAGAAGACTTCTGGCTTCTGGATGGATGGTCGGCTGTTTAGGTAGCGCCCTTGCTCTCGGATGCCCTTGTGGATCCTGCCCATGCCGGACCAGGAGTAGCGCTTGGCATATTCCTGCAGATTGTGATAGAGTTTCTGGTTAAGCCCGTCGTTACGTGTGCAGCGCACGCACTCGGGGGAGTGGCAGTAAGCGTACCCGTTCTGTAAGCTATTGGCATCGGAGCTCTGCATGAGGGAATTCACAGTGACATATGTGCGGGGCTGCTCCCTGCCAACGTGGTAACAGTACCAAACAAACAGGACCAAGAGGCAAGCAACAGCAGTGAGTGCACTGGTGTCACAGTCCCGGAAGGACTGGATCCCTGTAGCTATGAACTCCCGGAGTCCATCCAGTGACCAGCTCCAGTCCATCAGCCACTCCAAAGACATTTTTGTGAAGCTGTTCTTAGAGGTGTATAAAAGGGCCAGGTGATCCGTCCTCGCGGTTCTTAAAGGCACCCACACCATGCAGGTTAGTAGGGGCACGGAGGGAAGGGCTTGCCATGGGGAAGCATAGTTGTACCTGTTCCCTGGACGCTTGTAAGCACTGCATTAGTGAGTGGCAGGTTGTTAGTGTTCACATCTACATGTTTGACAAGGCCTGTGCCTCAGAGTATCAGGAAGCCCTACAGTGCTGCTATCGTTAGTGATGCATCAGCTGTGGCATCCCTGCCAAGGTTCTGAGGTTATTCATTCTCAAACGCAGCGCAGACAGGCAGGGTCTGAAAAAACAAGAACCCAGATGGGCATTAGGGCTTTTTCAGTCTGGAATTACTCACTGTATTTCAGATTCAGCATCTGCTTGCTGTTCTGAGGAGATCCGCATCCCATTCCAAAAGCTGTAGGAACTCAGCAAAGGGGAGTCATTTAAGTGAAAGTATTTGGACCAATAAAGATTGAACAGGAAACGAGGCCCTTCCCCAACCCTGCCGAGTATCTTAATCAGAAGATGGACACTGTCTTATGCTGTGTTTCCTCCATCCCTCCCACCCCCATTTTATTCCATGAATCTCAAACAGGATGTGCACCCGGTTGGGGGAGCATCAAGTGATTACCCAGCCAAGCCTCTGTCCCTTCTCTCCTTGCTACTCGTGCACATTCTTCCATTCTCTCCTAGAGCCCTGTGCACTAGCCAGTGCTGCTCCCCCTGATCCTTGCCTCCTGCCTGCTACAGCATCACTTCTAAAATCTGGTCCATTCATAGTCAGGGGAGAAGCTGGGAATGTTCTTTTAACAGATGTATCTCATACCACATCACAGATTACATTTCAATCAAAAGGCTCTGAAATGACTCTCCTTCCAGGGAATAGAGTGCTTTCCACTGAGAACAGATACCACCACTCGGGTTGTTACTAACAACAGAATCCATCTCGGTGGAAGGCCAGCTTTTCTCATTTTAGACACACACAGTGGAAATGAGTGCCCCCTGCAGGGCAGCAGGGAGAGGGACGCCCTGGAGCATACAGCGCTCCTTGGCTCTGTATAGCAAAGCAGTGGATTGAAGTTACTAGAGAGGGGAGCTCCTCCAGGACCAGAGGGTCTGCTCAGACAAGGCCCCGGACGTCTGTGCTCTTGAGGAAGTATCCAAAGCTGTAATCTGCAGAAGTCCTGAGGGTCTTTCACAGGATCCCAATACTGCCTACTTTGGGCAGGCTCAGAAATGCCACGGGAACAGTTCCTCTCTGACAGCTGGGCACTGCCGTGACTAGCAGACACCAGAAAGGGCAGACGCATAAATTGGTGAGTGTGGATGGGTGTGAGGGGTGGAGGGTTTTTTTTTTCCCCATCTAATTAACCAAACTTATCTAAGTCCCAACAAGGTATGGGGTTCGCTGTGCACTCTGGGCAAGGGTTCACACCAGCTCTTGTTCTACCAGAACTGGGTCATAGGAACCTCATTCCCACCTGCGTGGTAATCAGACTTGAGACCTATTTTGTTTATATCTTATTTGAAAAAATCTCAATTTCATTCAATTTCTCTGAAGCCATCCTGTGTGTGTGCCCATAGCAAGTCTGTGCAGCCATCTATTCTTACCCCCATTCTTCCTTCCCCATTTTCTCTGTTACTCACTTGTTGCATTGTCTTTAATTAGACTGTAGGCTCTTTGTGGCAGGAACTGTCTTATTATACACAATATTTTATATAGCACCCCACACTGTGAGGTGGTGATCTTTACTGGAGCCTCTGGGAGTTGCCACAATATACATAATCCTGGACTGGGGTTCTCTCCACTTCAGGGTTAGAGCAAATCTAGGGCCCACTGTGCCAGACTTCCCCCAAAGTCCAACCATTCCGCCAAGCAGAAGGTACTATTCCACTCTGTAACTCTCTCCACCATAACACACAGTTACTGGCTTAGGCAGGCCGATCACCGATAAAGCAAATCACAGTTCCCTGCCCTTTCAACAGCAGCCCCTGTTCAGTAAATGGAAGCTGAAAAGGTGCCGAGGTGCATTCATGGAAGGCCATGCCCCTTCATACTATTAGACCAAGGTAGAGGGGCAGCTGAGAATTATTTTGGCAAACCAACAAAGAACCAATGTTTTTAAAGGTCAATACCTACAAAGTTCCAGTCCAGATGGCTGCTCTGTTCCTGCACTTTTGTCAAGGATATTTTGAAAGCACCTGACAGGAAAATGGAATGGAGAATTTACAAAGTGGATTTGAGTGTAAGTGTTCCTTTAACAGGAGAGAGCTTCTCTGACTATCGCATTGGTTTGCTCTGAATTCTCTCCCTGGGAATCTTGGAGCAAGAAGGGGAGGGAGGAATGAAGGCAAAAGCACAGCTGGGGTTTTTAAATATGTGGACGTTTTCAAAAATGTAACTCCTATTAGTGGAAAGGAAGTGCGCTAGCAGAGCAGAGAATGGACATGTGTATCCACTGCAGTTAGCCATTTAGATGCCATAAAGCAGTTGGAGGATAAAGTGGCTGATAACTTTACTCAACTATACAGAGATGATTTATCTTGTAATAGTATTTTCTGTACAAACTATGTCCCCTGAAAAGCTTCAAATGTAACAGCTACCAGTAGAGGTACAGAATGAGAAACAGAGAGAGATGGGCTGTCTGAAAATATTTTAAAGTAGATGGAGAGAGAGTCTGGCAAAAGCTGCAGGGGAGAAGGTTCTTGCACAGCAGTAGTAAGACAGCACAAACACCCTCCTGGTCCTCTGTACTGTTATGTGCAGAGCAAGTTCTATGTAAAGCACAAACTGCTTAGTCCTTGGTGAAATGGCCTAGCAGGCTAAGTGCTTTGGCTGCGCAGTGATGCCGTTGCTGTGGTCCTGGCAGGTCGGGGCATAAGGCGGAGGCAGCTCTCTACCAAACTAGAAAAGGGCACTTTTAGAACAAGTACATTTGCAAAACTAACTTTTCCTCCCATTCTGTTCCCCAGTTTTCACACTGCTGTGTGCAGCCATGGGGCTTTAATGGGAATTCCTCAAAGTGCATATGGCACCTCTGTAGTGTCTGCAAAGGAACGGTGAATTGTGATGGGCTGGAGAGGCACTTGTTGTATCCCTTTGAAATACTGACTCCTTGAACACAGGTCTGGGCTTTAAATCAGTAATTGTGTTATGGGGCTCCCTGGGGTGTGTGGTGAGCTGGTGCACTTGGCAAAGGAGGGATTTGTACTGAAAGTATTTTTATGTTTCAAGGCGACTTCTGCAGAAGTTGCTGGTTCAAGGTGACTGCAAAGCTTTTCTTTAATACATGGATTGATAAAGTTAATATCCCAAAGGAGGCAAAGGGAGGAGGTGTCCATCTGACTGCTACAGGGTGATCACCTGGCATACTCATGCCAATGGCCCCTGGCAGCATACCCCACCCACACCAGCTAATGTCACAGTCTGATCAAATGGGGAAGGTCAACAGAGTTAAAAACACGTCTCTACCTGGACTGGTACAAGTGCCTGCTCCATCCATCAGAGAGCACTACCCCAGTGCAGACATCACCCAAACCGGAACCCATGGGCATCACTCTCACCACAGAGAAAAGTCATCCGTAGCCCTGCCCCTCAAGGATAACTCTTCAGCCACACCCCAACAAGCATCCGGCTCAGCAGGAAATGCCTTCAGAACCATTTCCCAGAAGCGTGTGTGCCACTGGCAGGCCAGGAGAAACCCCCTTTCCACTTCAGACCAGGGCTTGGGACCACTGAAGCAGTGACCACACAGGAACTACTGCTTAAGGGGCAGGTCTGTTTGCAACGGTTTAGCCAGTTTGGCTGGATGCATTCAATGAAACTGAAACTCTTTACCTTAATACTGAGTCTCAGTCTATTAATTAAAGGCATCTGGTGGCCTGGAATCCAGCAGCTTCAGCATCAGTTACTAATAAACTGCAGAATCAGTTCAAAATAGAGACAATCAATTTAAAATTACATGGAAGCTGCACACGTTGTAAAATGTAGCTTTGCTGTCGTAGATGATGCGCAGCAAAGATGTTACATAACGAATCAAGGCAGGATTAGAGGCTGCAGAAAGTTAAACTAAAGGATTCTTACTCGAGCACTGGGCAGTTTTTAAACAACAGACTGACCTTTGCACCACGCATGGTCCCAACCTTGTTGGGTTCTGGATCTGATCGCCACGGAGCAAAGAGAGCGTTTTGTTGTCATTTGCTGTACGGTCCCAGGCCCCGCATTTGAGGAATCTTCTGTTCTCACTGCAGGGAGGGAAGCTCCTCACCATAAACAAGTGTTGGGGAGAGGCAGGGAAGGCTGTCTGTTACCACAATGTTGGAAACACCAGGGTTGTTTTTCAAAACGTCTCTATTGTGCTGGTGTCATGAAGTGCCCAGCCAAGCATGGGATGATGGGCCTCAACAAGACATATGCGGATGGCAGACACATTCACAACTCTCCAGTCTCAAGAACAACAGCTCAAAGGAACTCTCTTCTGGGCTTTCCTCTGATTTACACCCGCAGGGCCTGTATTAAGGCCCCATTAGCATCCTGCATCTACTGCAGAGAAGCAGACTGACACCTGTCTTGTGAGCTGCCAGTCTCAGGCACCCACAGCTCTGAGGAAGGAATGCATGACACGGATTCACGAGCATCACGCCCAGTCCCAGGCATGAAACTGCTCTGGTACAATGCAGGGTTACAGCAGCCACCTGCATTCGTGGGGCTGCGTGCCATGAGGCGGGTCACGACCCTGCCCGGGTGCCCTGTTAGCAGACATTGCAGCCTTCCTCACCATGGGAATCTGAACTCACAGCCTGGGTGTGAGCGTCAGCCTCCTCCTTTGCTCCCTAGCATTTGTCGGCCAACCTGCTGCCCCACTTGCCTGCATCTCTCGCTGGAGGCACAGGGGCTAAGTAGGCAAACAACCAGGGCAGCCCCAGCTCCCCGCTTCTCCCCCTGCCTCGGGCAGAGCACTGGACCCCCCAGGTTAACACCCGAACAGGGCAAGCCACCCCTTGGCGCTGCCGGGTATCCCTCGGCAGCCCTGACCGGCAGGGCTCCCTGCCCTAGGCACCATGCCAGAGACCCTGGGGGCACAAGCACCCCCTCCAGCCAGGGTCCCTGCCCTAGGCCAGGGACCCTGGGGGGCATGGACACCTTCCTCCAGCCAGTGCCCCCCGTCCTAGACATTGTGTTGGGGGGTCCTGGCAGGCATGGGCACCCCCCTCCTGCCAGCGCCCCCTCTCCTAGGCCCTGTGTTGGGCGGCAGGGCCCCCCCTCCAGCCAGGACCCCCTGCCTAGGCCCTGTGCCAAAGGGTTCTGGGGGGGCACACACACGCCCCTCCAGCCAGCACCCCCTACCCTAGACCCTGTGTTGGGGGGCAGGGCCGTGCCCCCGACCCTAAACCCTGTGTAGGGGGGCAGGGCCCCCCCTCCCGCCAGCGCCCCCGGCCCTGTGTTGGGGGGCAGCCCCCCCCCTCCCGCCAGCGCCCCCGGCCCTAGGCCCTGTGTTGGGGGGCAGGGCTCCCGCCACCGCCCCCGGCCCTAGGCCCTGTGTTGGGGGGCAGGGCCCCCCCTCCCGCCACCGCCCCCGGCCCTAGGCCCTGTGTTGGGGGGCAGCCCCCCTCCCGGCAGCGCCCCGAGCCGGCCAGGCCGCGGGCCGGAGTGACGGGGGGCGCTGCCCCGAGCCCCACAGCCGCGGGGCCGGGCCCGGCTCCCCGCCACCCCCCGGGCTCCCCGCGCCGCGGGGCCGCTACCAACCTGCCGCCCGCGGCCGCTCGGTTCGCTCCAGCCCCGGCCCCGGCCCGGCCCCAGCCCGCTCCGCCGCCAGCGCGAACCACAACTCCCGGCAGCCCGAGCGGGCGGGGCCCCGCCGCCGCCACCGCCCCGCCTCGGCCCCGGCCCCGGCCCGGCCCCGCCTCCCCCCGGGGCAGAGCCCCTCGGCCCCCCCGTTGCCCCTATTGCCCCCCCCCCGCCGGGGCAGAGCCCCTCGGCCCCCCCGTTGCCCCTATTGCCCCCCCCCGCCGGGGCAGAGCCCCTCGGCCCCCCCGTTGCCCCTATCCTCTCTCGGGACAGAGCTCGGCCCCCCCCGTTGCCCCTTATTTCCCCCCAAGGACAAAGCCCGCCCCCCCGTTGCCCCTTATCTCCCCCCAGGGACAGAGCTCGGCCCCCCCGTTGCCCCTATCCCCCCCCGGGGCAGAGCCCCTCGGCCCCCCCGTTGTCCCTATTGCCCCCCCCGCCGGGGCAGAGCCCCTCGGCCCCCCCCGTTGCCCCTATTGCCCCCCCCGCCGGGGCAGAGCCCCTCGGCCCCCCCTGTTGCCCCTATTGCCCCCTCAGGACAGAGCTCCTCGGCCCCCCCGTTGCCCCTATTGCCCCCCACGCCAGGGAAGAGCCCCTTGGCCCCCCGTTGCCCCTATTGCCCCCCCCACCGGGGCAGAGCCCCTCGGCCCCCCCCGTTGCCCCTATTCTCCCCCCCGGGACAGAGCTCCTCGGCCCCCCCCGTTGCCCCTATTCCCCCCCCCGGGACAGAGCCCCTCGGCCCCCCCCGTTGCCCCTATTGCCCCCTCGGGACAGAGCTCCTCGGCCCCCCCGTTGTCCCTATTGCCCCCCCCGCCGGGGAAGAGCCCCTTGGCCCCCCGTTGCCCCTATTGCCCCCCCTGGGGCAGAGCCCCTCGGCCCCCCCCGTTGCCCCTATTTCCCCCCGGGACAGAGCTCGGCCCCCCCATTGCCCCTAAGCCCCTCGGCCCCCCCCCCCGTTGCCCCTATTGCCCCCCCGGGACAGAGCCCCTCGGCCCCCCCGTTGGCCCTATTGCCCCCCCGGGACAGAGCTCGGCTCCCCCGTTGCCCCTATTGCCCCCCCCGCCGGGTAAGAGCCCCTTGGCCCCCCGTTGCCCCTATTCCCCCCCCGGGACAGAGCCCCTCGGCCCTCCGTTGCCCCTATTGCCCCCCCTGGTGCAGAGCCCCTCGGCCCCCCCGTTGCTCCTATTCCCCCCCCGGGGCAGAGCCCCTCGGCCCCCCCGTTGCCCCTATTGCCCGCCCGGGGCAGAGCCCCTCGGCCCCCCCGTTGCCCCTATTGCCCGCCCGGGGCAGAGCCCCTCGGCCCCCCCATTGCCCCTATTCCCCCCTCGGGATAGAGCTCGCCCCCCCCCCGTTGCCCCTTATTTCCCCCCAAGGACAAAGCCCGCCCCCCCCCGTTGCCCCTTATCTCCCCCCAAGGACAAAGCCCGCCCCCCCCCGTTGCCCCTTATCTCCCCCCAGGGACAGAGCTCGGCCCCCCCATTGCCCCTACCCCCCCCAAGTCAGAGCTCGGCCCTCCATTGCCCCTATTCCCCCCCCCCGGGACAGAGCTCGGCCCCTCCCATTGTCGCTATTCCCCCCCGGGACAGAGCTCGGCCCCCGCATTGCCCCTATTCCCTCCCTCCGGGGCAGAGCTCGGCCCCTATTGCCCCCAGGCCTCCCCATTGCCCCCAGCTCCCCCAGGGACAGAGCTCGGCCACCCCTTTGCCCCTGTTCCCCCCCAGCAGAGCTCGGCCCCCCTCATTCCCTCCATCCCACCCTCTGGGGGCAGAGCTCGCCCCCCCCATCCCCTCCCCGTGGGCAGAGCTGGGTTCGCATCCACCCAGTCACCTTCGGGGTAGAGATCAGCCACGTTTCCCTATTCTCCTACCCTCCCAAGCTGCTGGGCTCCCCCTGTGACGCTCCTTGCCCATGATAGCGAGTCCCCCAGAGGAGCAGGAGCCCAGCCCTGTGTAGGGGGGCCCAGCCCTGTGTAGGGGGGCCCCCACAATGGCTTTTCCACTGAGTGGGCCCCCTTCCCTCAGGGACACAACCCCAGCCTCCTGGCTCCCAGCCCATCCCCTGGCTGCAAGGCACTGTCCCCTCTGGGGCTGCAGGGAGCCATGGGGTGGGAGCACCACAGCATCCAGGGAAGAGTCGCTGTAGGAATCCCCAACTCATACCTATGCTAGGAATGAAGCTCCAGCAGGGCCTGGGCATGTGGCTTGGCAGGTCTGGGCAGAACAGTGCACAGCAGCCATGTCCTGTATCAACCATGGCCTGAGCCCCAGGCTGTAAATGGACAGGAACAGGGTCCCGCACAAGGGGACCTGAGCGATGGGCACTGGGAGCCAGATGACCAGAGCGGTTACTAGGCCCTTGGTCTCACCACATCATGGGCAGCATTTGATATTCCTGAGAGTCTGTAGGGCCTAGCCTAGGACTCCACTTGTCCTACACATGTAATGCACTGGAGAGGTCTTTCTAGTGCCTGCCCCACGTAGCATGTAAGAGCTGGCAGGGGACGTTCAGTTGAACTAAAAGGCAGCAAATTCAAAACTGATGAAAGGAAATACTTTCACTGTGTGTGTGATTCCAGTGTGGAACTCACTGCCACAGGACATAGTCAAGGTCAAGAACTTTGCTAGATTCAAAGAGGGACTGGAGGCTATCAAGAATATTCAGCATTGTAACAGTTAATTCTAACAACAGAGTTTTAGAAGGGATATAAATCCTGCTTTAGGGTGTAAGCCTATTTCTAATTCTTAGGGGCTAGAAGGGGACTTCCCTAGTGAGTAAATAATCCGACATGTATCTACTGCAGGGTTCCTTTCTCCTTCCTAGAAAGCACTTCATGCCAGTCACTGTTGGAGACAAGATACAAGAGTATATGGATGATAGGTCTGATCCATTCTGGCAATTTTTATGTTCCTGCTAGCTAATGTGCTTCCTCCTTTATCTCAGTTCTCAGGTGACAGAGGTCTGTGCTGAAAGGCCTGAGTTCAAACCCAGTGGATGATGCCTGGTGGGTGGGGGATGTTATGCATTCACTGACAATCTAGCAATATTCTAACTTTTGAGTCCTTCACTTATGGGAAATTCTTGCTCTGAATAGACTCCTAAGGGTACGATTCCAAACCCAAGTACCTGTCAGAATCTAGTGCTTCAGCATGGGACCAACCAAGCCAGTCCATACAGGAGCTGACCCCGCTCTGACAATTGGGGAACATGGGGTAGGAAAAAGGTGAAGGACAGGGTGTTGCCTGAAGCATGAATGGACAATCCTGGTACTTTTCTAGTTGAGCTTTCCCCAGACATGCCAATCCCCACCTGTCCCAGTTATGGAGCTAGCTGCCCCTCTGCCCCTCTCTGGTCTCTGAGTGCACCCCTCAGGTGTCGGGCCTGGTGCCTTCACCTCTCCTGGGCTGGAATTTTGGAATTCTCCCACCCTTAGACCAGGCCCGGGGTCAGCACCCTGTATATCCAGCATGCTTACCCAGCCTTCCCACGGAGTTCTGGCACCTGGGTGGCTGTGCCTAGTGGTGTTGATGGTCACTAGACAGCTGTCTGACACCAGAGCACTGTATATTTTAGCAATAGAACCAAAGCACTAGAGAAAAAAGGATTTTAAAACCACCTATATGCAGGTCTATCGTACGTAATGCTTTACCTTCCCCCGACGTAACCTAGCTTCTTCAGACGTGCCAGCAGATGCTTGCATCCTACTCTGGTTCTCCCAAACAACTCTCCTGGAACAGCTTCCTTCTTAAACTGCCATAGTCCTTTTGATCTCGACTGTTCCTAGGCTTTGGCCCTTCTGGAAAAATTAGTTTTGCAGGTTGGCTAGGGAGGAGGTAAAATCATCACACAGCTAATGGTCTGGGCACTGTTGCTTGACAGCCCTCAAGAGTTTGTGGAGAAGTGTCCTTTCTTTGTCCTTGTTTTTCCTTACAGCCCCCATTAAACTAAACCACTGTGCTTATCCCACAGGAAACACCCCAATCGCCAGCACAGCAGACAGTCTTCATACATCACAGAGCAGACCAAAGTCTGGGGCACCCACTCGCCGCGAGCCACCTGAAGGACACTCGTGACATTTCCACTGGCAGTGCAATCCACAGCCTTGCTCCGCGCAGGGACTCACGCCGGCCAAGGGAGACAGGGCGTGGGGAGCTTCTCGCTGCAGCCTGAGAACGCCCTGGCTCTGCAGTGCGCTGATGGTGCCCTCTAGTGAGCCGGCCAGAGAGGACAAGGAACTTGCTACTAGTACCTGTAAAGGAGCCTGACTGCAGCTCGAGGGGTGGCAGCAGCCTGTGGTTTTCAGAGCTAGGGTCTCAGCTCAGCGCCCTGGGCGTGATGTGTTAGTACTTAGGAGGCTGTTGTTTGCATTGCATGGCTTTGCTACAGCACACCCCCTCTTTCTTTCAAAGGAGTTTACTGTGACGTAGCCAGGAGTTAAACCCGCCTCAGCTCTTGTTCAGTCACTGCCCCAGTGCACCTCACCCCCACTGGCTGCTGTTTTCGGCCCTGTTTGTGGGTGGCTGTTATCCATTAAGCTGCTGGGGAAGTATGGGGGAACAAGTTCTCCCCATGAGGCACATACACAGCCACTGTCTGAAAGGCAGCCCCAGGGTTTGGGGCCTCTGTTTTGGGCAACCCAACTTGAGACCCCTTGGACCTGCTCTTCAGCAGTGCTGAGCACCCATAACTCCTGCTAAAGTCAGGGAGAGTCACAGGTGCTCACTGCAGCACCTTGAGGAAACAGGCCTAGGCCTAGCACCAGGGTGAATCCCGGCCTCCCTCGGTGGCTGGGAGCAGTACTGGCCCCTGCCCTGCTGAAAGCGGCTGGCAGCTGAGTTCAGTTAGTAACTGGTGGCTGCTAGGTCACTCAGGTGCACTTGGTTAGCCTGAGCAGCACTGCCAGCCATTCAGGCTCCAGTTGCTGCAGCTGAGAAGGGGCTGGGAAAGCAAATCCAATTCCTACAGTGCAGAACGTAGCTATGAGAGAGTGGCTGGGCCACCTGAGACTTCCTTCTTTTAGCTAGAAATGGAGCTAGCCCTGCCCTCTGGGTACCACCTATGCAATGCTTGCTGAGGAACGAGCTGATTGGGGAGGAATGGGGGGAGGAGCCTAATCATGGGGGCTGGCAGTCACAGGGCTGGTTGCAGCTTCTCCCCTATGCCTGGGCTGTGGGGATTACTTTGGGTCTACGGGGTTGTACTTTTATTTGCATTTGGGGTTGCTGGGCAGAAGGGGAAATAATTAAATGCTTCAGGGGCTGCGTTAGAGAGAATGACTGGAAACGCGAAATAGATATCACTGGGCTGGATGATGCCGAGGGAAAGCATATGACAGTCCAAGTTATGCTACTGAGGGGGTGGTGGGATTGCTGACTATGGCAATGCATTGGGGGAGAGTAGTGGATGAATATAAGGGGGGGGAACGACCTTTAGGCAGTCTTATCAGGAAAAGCTTTGTGAGCATGCAAAAGAGTGAGTGCAAGATTATTCCATCGACTGATCTCCCGGTGGAGTGGTGGAGTCCCATGCTTGGCTCATACTCATTACAAGAAGTGGGGTTTTCAAAGTACCTCTGCTAAAGACAGCAATAGCTGCTGCTCTTCTGCAGAGAGCTGCCCAAGCCCCAGGCAGTCTATCCAGGACACCCAGCCTTTTGCATGGCAAGATCTAGTTTTCAGTCAGGAGGCAAGCAGCTGCCAAAGATTAATAAGGGGTAAAACCACAAGGTGTCCAACGTGCAGGAGACAATGAACTGTCCTCAGCCCCGGCTGAGGGGGACCTGGTTAAAGCAAAGGAATTGTACAGGGGAAGCATCTGCTGAATGCCTCTCTGCAGTCAACAAGGAAGGTGTCCTCCTAAACCAAGGCTTTTGCTGACACGGTTGACAAAACCAGCCACCTGTCACTCGGGTCTCTTTACTCGTTCCCTTTCCCTCAGCTCCCCACAAAGAGTTTCCCCCCCGGTGGCTCTTGGGGGAGTGGGGAAGGATTCAGCTGGGTGTCTCTGTGGGCCAGCATCTTGCTGTTTCTATGCCAGGTTCTGCTTTTTCGGTGGAGACCCCAGGCAAGGAGGAAGACGGGTACCACTTGCTCTAGGTAGAGCAGCTGGGTCCAGCCTGGTGCAACCGAATTCCAGGGGTTATAAGCAGTTAGTTATCAGTTGCCATAGGTATGCAGGGCACATATAGCTGAGACCTTACATAGCTTACCATGATCTCTGTACCAATGCAACACAACCCTTTTGGAGGACAAAAGGTCCCAGGAGATCTCCCATCAGCACCAGGCCTGTGGGGGACTCCTGTAGTCATGCAGTCACTGCTCCTGGACCCAGCACAGAGCCCTATCACCTACAAGATTGCTGGCAGATAAATGCTCTGAGATTCTCTGCTTCAGGTGAAATGTGATAGAGAAGGAGAATCCAGAGGCCAATCCCCCCTTTTTGCTGGTGTCAGAACAAAGGCTAAGCCATGGCACAAAGCAGGAGGCAAGAGATTACCTCCTGTGTCACGTCACCCAGGAGAAGTGAGAACATAGATATTTTTTTCCTTATTCCCCTCCACCCCAATCTGTGAGTAAAAATAACCCTAATTTGCCTCCCCAGGGAGCGTTCCATGTTGAGCATCGGTTTCATTTCCCACTCCAGCACATTAGTCTGACAGCTGTTAAATGAGGTTATCATCTCATTTCACATTACAGCCTACTTTAAATGCCCAGCTCCAGCACGCAGGATTATTGTATTAGACTCGTGTGTGGGAGGCGCAGGGGGATGCAGGCAGCCTCAGGTTCGCTTGGCAGTTTCACTGCCAGCACTTGCCACTGTTCTGTGCCCGTCTGGTGTTGGCCCCTTGCCTGTGACCAGAGCCTGGAGTGCTCTGTGGTTCAAGTTCCTCTGCCTGTTCTTCCCTGGGCAGCCCGGGGTGGGCAGGGGCTCAGAGAAGGACCCACAAATGGGTCAGTGTGCAGGCCTGGGGCCTGTCCCTTGGTCAGTAACCTAGCCCCTTCTCTTCTGTGGCAGTGAAAGAGGCCAGACTGGGCCAGACTGGGCCAGCTCGCCTCCCGCCCGTCCCCAGCACTTCGGGAAATCAGGCCCCAAAGCTTTCCCTCGGAAAGAGGCTTATCGTGTCACCACGGACACCAGCAAAGCTGGGACGGGCAGCATGTGGCAGAGCTGTGCACGCCCTTGCCTACCCCGTTCCGGTGCCAGCCAGTGGGAGCCGGCATGTGGTGGTCTCAGCCTGGCCTTTGTGGAGTGACAAACGCAGGGCGGTCACAGAGCCACACTTTCCCCTCTTCTGGCCTATGGGAGGGGAGTGGGGTCTAGTGGTTAGAGCACAGCTACTGCCTGGGCTCTCTGTGCTGACTCCCTGTGTCCTCGGACAGGTTGCCTGGGATTGCTTGTTTCTATGCTAGGGACGCTAAAGATATCCTGGCTCTGCCAGCCTGAACGCTGGTCGGAAAGGGCACTGGAATCCTGCCACTGGCACCTGCTGAGTTACGTGTCTCACTGGGTGGTGCCGAGGAGGCATTACTGGGTCCCAAGGCTTTCTGCTTGGAATGTCCCATCCTTTGCACTCAGCTGGGGACCTGTCTGGGCTTGGCCCAGAGTGACTGTGGATTGTGCTCTCACTGAGCGGGGATCCTGGTTCTGTGCTGCACTTCGTCGGGGTGTGCGGGGGAAGTGACACTGCCTCCTCCTGTCACATACGTAGCCCCAGATCCCACCTGGAGCTCTGCTGGTGTTTAGCAAACAAGCCTGTTTTGCTCTCAGACTTTTCCAACATCCACAAACTCCTTTCCTCTGCCTGACTCACCTTCTGAGTCAGTGGCAACAGCATCAGGCCCTTTCCCCTCCCAGCAACTGGGTGTCACCTGCCATCCCAGAGAGCGTCCTGCAAGGCCCCATGCTGCTCACAGGGCTCTGGAGCGGGGGCTGCTGGTGGCTTTGCAGCTCTGCAAGCACAATCAAAGTTGCTAACCCGTAAGGTGTCAGGCTTCTTGCCCCAGCCACAGAGGGTGGATTTCAGTTTACAGTTTAAAAGTCACTAACTCCTGAATTTCCTAGGACACATTGCCAGGGCCCAGCCATTCTCTGAGGTGCCATCTCAGAAGGTAATTGACTGAGCACCAGGGGCTTTTCTGAATTAGTGACAGCAGACGAAGAAATTAACCTATACCAGAGCTTCTGAACTGCATGCAGACTTCCAGCGGCATCTGGTGTTTTACCCACCTCTTGCCCCTCCCAGGTTGTCTTGTACGGTCTAGTCTAGGCCTGATGGGATATGGAATTGTAGAATTCATTGTCCAGTCTGCTAGTCAGATCTAGCTCAGCTCATTATTTGTTTTCAAGTAGCATTCATGGGGCTCCAACCTGGATCAGGACCCTGCTGGGTACTGTATAGATCAAGGTTCTCAACCTATTTATCATTGTGGGCTGCAGATGCAGCTCTCTCTGTGTTATGTGGGCTGCATCCACACTATAGCTATACTGCCTGTATGGCCCTGAGCATGTCACACAGGCCACAGCTGTGTGCTGATTGGGCCGCAAGTGGCCCAGGGGTTGAGAACCACTGGTATAGATACATGGGAAGACACTGATCCTGAAGACCTTACGATCTTATTTAAACCAAGACACAACAAGTAGTCTTAAAAAACAAAAGGAGAGGTGGGCTGGGTAGCGGTGATAAGGCCACATGGGGGCAAACGTTGGATGCGACCTGATGAGTCTGAGCCAATTTATGCTGCTTTGTAGCTACAGCATATAAACAAGTACACCTTGTCAAAGCCCCACGCAGCCTGATCTTCCCAAGTGGCCTTCACGCCTCATGGGAATGTCCTGGATGGTCTCACCATCATAGACTTTGGGGCCATCCACCCCAGGTATCCATAGGGCCCGGGGGACTTAGCTGTGGATCTCGGCACTGCTGCATGGAAGAAGAGCAAAGGACAGGTTGCAGAATTGGTAGCTAATGATGCTACGTCCTTCCAGCACCATCATCAGAGCAGGGAGAGAAGGAAATAGGTCTCTGCCATCATTTTGTAAATTCCAGATAAAATGTGCAGATTGTGTTATCTGTAAGTATCTGTTCCCAGCTCAGGAGATTGCTGGGGGGTCAGCAGCAGAGCCGTGGGCAGGGGATCCAAGACTGGAATAGCAGGGGGGCTGTGGGTTGGGATTGAGGTGCATTGGCAGAATGGTGTGTGGGAGCCGAGGGCTGGAACAGGGAGAGGTTTGCAGAATGTGTGAGTTGGGATTGAGATGCATCCGCAGAGCTCTGTGTGGGAGGCTCCTGACTGGAATAGTGGGGACTGTGTATTAGGATGGTGATGCATCAGCAAAGCTGTGGGTGGGGGAGCCCCAGGACGGGAATAGTAGGGACGGCCCTGCCTGGGGAATGAGCTGCATCATCAGGGCTGTGGGTGGGAGCCCATCTCTGGCATGGCAGTGGGGGCTGTGGGTCAGGACTGAGATGCACTGACACAGATGGACTCTTGCAGCTGATGGGTCAGCACGTTAGAGCTGAGGGGCTGGGTGAGCAGAGAAATGGGCCTTGGACCAGGTTGGCTAGTGGCAGAGCAATATGCTGCCCCTTTGCAGATTAGCACTAAATACCCAACAACTCGGAGGGTTGTAAACGCTGGAAGAGGATTATGAGTAATTATAAATGAATTTATTTGGCCAGTACTGC
Source organism: Eretmochelys imbricata (assembly GCF_965152235.1). Classification (NCBI taxonomy): domain Eukaryota; kingdom Metazoa; phylum Chordata; order Testudines; family Cheloniidae; genus Eretmochelys; species Eretmochelys imbricata. The sequence goes on along the minus strand of NC_135586.1, from coordinate 31,350,323 downwards.
TTTAATGCTGTATGTAAATCCAAATAAATAATGCTCTTGCCAAGCAGCTCTGACTTGGCGTCAGCCCCTCTCGCTGGCTGGGAAGCACAGCCCAGACAAGGCTGTGATTTCTTAGGCCCTACTGATGTAAGAATCCCATCTACTCAGCTACACTCACTGCTGGGCCCTGCACACAGATCCTTCCCCCATCTTCCTGGCTTGCAGCACGCAAAATGCAAGGAGCCCAAGCCTGAGAGCTTGCTCACAGACACCTCTGGATGCAGGGGGAGTATCCAGCCGCTTCATACGGCCAGGGCCCGGGTCATGAGCTGGCATGAAAAGGAGCAGGAAAGCAGTTAGCTAGAAGGTAAAGGCAGGAATCTGGGCAAAAATGGGCCAGCAATGCTTTAAGCCCCTTAGTGAAAAGGGGGAGAACCTGCGAGCTGGCTGAGGACTAATGGGGGTGAGCAGTGAGCTCCCTGCGGTGTGGGGCACTGGGAGGCGTAGCACTCTTGGGTTAGATGCAGGTTCTCAATTCACGGGGCCCTGTGCAGCACCCAGCAGACGATGGGGGCTAGGGGACAATCCGCTCATCAGGCAGGAGCAGCATGTGGTCCCAGGGTGAGCAGAACACCTGCGTTCTCAATCCCTCCGCCTCCTGCAAGGGGCTGCAGAGCCGTGCAGAGGTGGCTGCAGGAGCTGGTGTGTCGGCCCCCTCCCCATGATGGCCACACGGCCTCCGCCAGCCTGGGCTCGTTTGCACCAGTGATAAGGTCAATAGATTTCCATCTGAGTCTCAGTCACTCCCGGCAGAAAGTCGCTCCACAGGCTCTAATGTGGCAACTCAAGCCAGCAGGCGACCAACGTGAGCTGCCTGACAATCCGATCACATGGCCGGGGAGCACGGGCTGTGCGCACTCTGCACTGCAGCATTGGCAGGCAGCTCTCCAGCCTGGAAGTGGGGCAGCCACTCCCTGCTCGACCCAGGCATGCAGCTGCTCTCCTCACCCTCCCCAGCCACGGGCAGCAGGCCGTCAGACCTCCAGCGCCTGCTCAGCCTGCACCCAGCTTGCTGCAGGAACATCTGCCCTTCCTGCACACACACGGTCCATGTAATCAACTCCACAGAGTCTGGGGCAGCTCCGGGCAGGGGGAGCCAGCTCTGGGGGCAGGAAGCCAGGGCTGCTGCTCTGGGGCTGAAGCTACACATCGCACACCTGTAACTCCCCGGTGTGCCCTGCCTCAGGGCTCTCCAGAGAGGTAGACAGGCAGGAGCCCAGCTGGTGCCCCACTCTGCACTAGGAACAGTGGCCTGTGTTTCTGTGACTGGTACGTTGGGGCACTTTGTGCAGGGGGAGAAATAACAGCAACGCCCTCACTTCCCAGCTACAGTACTGACCCAGGGAGCTGGAGACTGAGCGGGAGAGCTGCTCGCTTGGCTGTATGGGGCCGGATGGGAATCGCAGGCAGGAGGAATTTTAGTGCCACTCCAAAATGGGGGGGAAGGCACTTCTGCAGCACGTGGGGGAGAGACACCGTGGGCAGCATGTGCTGTCCAAGCTGTGCATCAGAGAGCAGTGGCTTCGTAGCCAGGCCCTTGGGTCACCTCAGTGCCTCCAGACACTGACCTCAAGAGCCGGATTTGGGAATCAGAGCGATACCTGGAATTCTGCCATGTGCAGCTGTTGCCCCAACAGATCACTCAGCTAAAGCCTGCTGAGGAGCGGTAGGGGCTAGGCCGGGGCTCTGGCAAGATGAGGTGACGCTGAGGTGTAATGGAGAAACTGGCTGCCATTGTTCTGGCTGCCTCGAAGCCTCCGAGCCCGGCTGCTTTACTGGTGGAGAAGGGGAAGAGTCCCTGCAGTTGAGACACCCACACCCCTTCTCCAGGTGCGATGGGATTTCCCTTCCCCTCCAAAGAGCCTCTCTGCCTGACCAGGCCCTGCCCCTCGTTCTGTGGCTATGTTCGATAGCGCCTTCCCCCCGGGGGTCAACCAGCCATTGCGGAGCCTGGTACCACTCAGCCTGGGGGAAGGTGGCAGGCTCTGGCCAGCAGTGACTGGCAGAAATTACGGACCGTGCCAGATTCGGGAGAGACCCAGCATGTGAGAAGGAATCCTAGCCCTAGGGCCACCGGAGTGGGAGGAATCGAGCCACACAGCCCTGGAATCCCACTCACGCTGGCAGGACGGGCCAGGGCTCAGGGCCAGGGCTAGGCTGAGCTGCTGAGGACATTTGGTGGCTGTAAGGACGGTGCTTGCCGGGTTCCCTCATCCCTTGTGTGGGTTCTGTGTGCTTGAGAGCCCCCCACCCCTCCTAGTTATCAGAGCCGTAGCCACCCATTGCTGGGGGAGGGGGTCGAATAGGAGGCCTCCTCCTGCTGGGGAGGGACGTGCGCATCTGACTAGGCCCATTTGTTCTCGTTCGTCTGAGATCCCGGGACCCAAACGCTGCTGCCCCATCGATTTCCCTTGATGGTCTCACTGACAGGACACAGCGGCTCCCTGCGGTCCAGCCGACGTTGAGATCCACCTGATGTTGTGATCCTTGGGACCAGCACAGCAGCCTGGCCTGTGGCGTGCTGCACTGGGGATGAACGCTCTGCCTTCCCCCAGCAGGAATCACCCTTCGGCCTCCTCGTCGGAAGCCAAGCCCCCTCCCGCTGCCCCGCACTGAGTGCTGGGACATGTTCACTGTCTGGGGCTGGGCGTTCCCTGACATCAGCCAAGCTTCCCTGCTCTCCTCCAGCCCCGGTGCCCAAGGCACCCACCTCCCTCCACTGGCTGGGAGATTGTGACAGGCCACAAGCCCTGTGGGAGCTCAGGTCAGGGGCTGAGGGGGGAACCCCAAGAAAGAGCAGCCAGAAACCCTCCCTGGCCTGGCTCCCTGGCAGCCTCCACCAAATCCTCAGCCTTTGGCCAGGCCCCAGATATCCTTGGCCTGAGAATTAGCCAGGGTCCAGAGAGCCAAGGGGCAGAAGTTCTCCTCCCCGGCACTCTGATTGCTCTAATCCTGCTCTTGTGAGTGTGAGGACTCTGGAACCCAACTACCAACATTACCAGTCAAATCCCAAACTCCCCCCCAACCCCCCGTTCCTCGCAAACCATGCCAAGCACTGTGGGGCAAGGGCTGTCCGTATTCGGTCCTGTACTGTGTCAAGCACATCTGTGTGTAACGAACACTAATAACTTTCAGCTGCACAACGTCCCTTTCCTCTGTCCCAATCCCCTGGGCCTCCTGCCTTCCCACACTGGTAATTCAGCCAGGCTAGTGGTGATGTACAGTCTGGGTGCAATGCAGTCAGACATGTCAAGTTTGGGGGATAGATTACAAAGCCAGAAGGGATCACTGTGATCACCTAAATCCGACCTGCATAACCCAGGCCATAGGACTTCCCTGGGCTCATTCCTGTTTGAACTAGAGCCGATCTTTTAGAAAAACAGCCAATCTGGCTTTGAGAAATTGCCAGTGTTGGAGACTCTACCACAAACCTTGGTAGCCGGTGCCAATGGTTAATTACACTCAGGTCACCGTATTTCTAATCACAGTGTGTCTACATTCAACGTCCAGTCATTGGATCTTGTTATACCTGTATCTGCTGGATTAAGACCACTCTATTTTTAAATTTCAGTTCCTTGTGTAGGTACTTATAGATCAAGCCACCCCTTAACCTTCTGTTTGGTAAACTAAATCGATTGAGCTGTTTGAGTCTATCACTATAAGGCAGGTTTTCTAATCCTTTAATCATTCTTGTGACCTTTCTCTGAACCCTGTTCCAATTTATCTGCATCCTCCTTGAACTGCCAACGCTAGAACTGGACACAGTCTTCCAGCAGCAGTCTCACCAGTGCCATATAGAGAGTTAATATAGCTGTCCTACTACTCAGGATTCCCCTGTTTATCCGTCCAAGGGTCGCATTAGCCCTTTTGGCCACAAACTCGCACTGGGAGCTCATGCTCAGCTGATTCTCCACCATGACCCCCAAGTCCTTTCAGAGTCCCTGCTTCCCAGGAGAGAGTCCCCCATCCTGTAAGTATGGTGTACATTCTTAGTTCCAGATTAAAACACAAAATTTATTTGCTTGTGCCCAGTTTACCAGCCAAGCCAGATTGCTCTGTATCCATGAGCTGTTCTCTTCATTATTTGTCATTGTGCCGATGTTTTGTGTCATCTGCAAACATTACTATGGAGAAAAGCGTTAACCGGTGGAGGGCCAAGAGTCAATCCCTGTGGGACCCCATTTGATGATGATTTCCCATTTACAATTACATTTTGAGGCCTATCAATTAGCCAGTTTTTAAACCATTTCACATGTGCCATGTGGATTTTGTATTGTTCTAGTTTAGTAATCAAAATGCCATGTGGTACCAAGTCAAATCCTTACAGAACTCTATTGCATCAATACTATTATCTTTATCAACCAAGCTTTGTCAACTCATTAAAAAAGATATCAGATTAGATTGACAAGATCTCTTTTCCATAAGCCCATTAACTATATTATCCTCCTTTAATTCTTTGCTACTCAAGTCCCGTATCAGCTATTCCATTATTCTGCCTGCCAAGTTGCAGGGCCATCTCCCACAAGGCTCATTATGTTTCAGGGTGTAGGGCTGAGTATTTTTACCAAACCTGGAAGCCAGCCGACAATAAAGAAGTCACAGAGCACGAACTTACAAAAGCAGCGACAACACTCCCATTGTCCACACTTATTAGAAGCTATAGGATGGATTCCAGTGCCTAGTTATCAGAGCCCGGAACCAGGAGACAGGACACATGAATTCTATTCCCAGCTGGGTGATCTTGAGTAAGATGCTTAACATGTCCGTGCCTTAGTTTCCCTATCTGTGAAACATGGGATAGCAAAGTAGCTACTAACAGGGGTTGTAAGACTTAATTCATTAATATTCATCCAGCACTTTGAGATCCTCAGATGAAAGAGGCATGAGAAGGGCAAATGGTTATTCTCAACAGTTGTACAAATGAGGAGAGGTCAGACCTGACGCAAAATGAGGAATTTATTGCACTCAGAGTACAGTACCACAGACAGAGCTGAAGGACGTTTGTACATTAATATGGAGGGAGAGTTATGACTGCGGGAATGCTTCTCTTAACACAGTAAATTCATCCATATTCAGATTTAAGAATAAGATTTAAGATTTAAGAAATTGTAGTTTACCTTCAAGAAAATAGCATGAAAAATATACAGTATGTCGCCCTACAAATCCATTATTGTTCATGTGAACACAAGTAGGATATTCTGATGGCTGGGATGAAAAAAGCCAGGAGGCATCGTAGCCAGGTGAACAGCTGTGATACAGCTGTACTGCATGCAAACCACTTGTGAAGATGTGCACGAGTAGCGACAACGCTACGTAAACCAGTGGCACAGTTCGGGTTCGGCCTGTCCCTGCTGGCGTGCAGGGAACGTTGTGAGCTGTGCATTAGAACTCCCCTGTTCTGCATATGCGCCTCTTCTCCCTTTAAAGCCCCCTGAGCAACAAAAAACAATAATATAAGAAAATGTTTTCCTTTTTCCATCCAGTTCCACATTGGGTTTTGTTTTTGAAACTGTGAACATACGAAATGGGGACCAACATGAATACAGCAAAAAAATCTAGACTGGTGGAATTTGCCTTAGACACTTTGCTATCCCTCCCTAGTCAACATTATGCTTTAAGGGCCTGATCCAAAACTCTGTGAAGTTGGTGGGAGTCTTTCCATTGACTTGGACGGACTTTGGCTCAGGTGGCAGAGTGTCCTACGTCATTCTGCCCTTAGGAGAACAGATGTGTTGAACGTACTGCTTGCCACATGCTTACTCCTCATGTTTCCAGCTTTCAGGGCCAATTTTACAAAGCTGAAAACAATTCTGAGCCAAATCACCTAGAAGATGATAATCCGGAAAATGTGAATGATAATTAGGAACTTTGTAGGAGCATTTTACTGGATGCCCACAAAGCCACACCTGAGAGAAAGGACTGCACTGTTTAAAAAACAAACAAGCCTGGGTTAGAGAGACGGTGAAAGCAGCTATAATTTTTTAAAAACACATAAATTAGAAATGGCAAAAAGGAAGCTGATTGTGATGAATATAAAATTAAAAGCTAGAAATTGTAGAAATTGATACGGGAAACAAAAGAACACAAGGAGAACTCTATGGCAGAGTTGAGGGCAATAAGAAGGGATTCTATCAGTAACTCAGCCAGAGGTTAGGGGTCTATTACAGGAGTGGGTGGGTGAGGTTCTATGGCTTGCAATGTGCAACGGGTCAGACCAGATGATCATGATGGTCCCTTCTGGCCTTAAAATTTATGAGTAAACTCCTCAGGACAGTCAATCTCCTTTATCTCCACTAAAAGAAAAGGAGTACTTGTGGCACCTTAGAGACTAACAAATTTATTTGAGCATAAGCTTTCGTGAGCATCCGATGAAGTGAGCTGTAGCTCACGACAGCTTATGCTCAAATAAATTTGTTAGTCTCTAAGGTGCCACAAATACTCCTTTTCTTTTTGCGAATACAGACTAACACGACTGCTACTCTGAAATTTATCTCCACTGACCCTTCTGGTCTTCCTGTGGAGTCGTCTCCAGACTGGCTCCTTGGCATTGTTCCCAGTCAGTGATCTCTATCCTGTATGTTCAGACAGAGTCTGGAACCTGACGGCTGACAGCGGAAACACAGACCTCATGGAGTATGTGCTCCACCGGCAGATGTTCTGAGCTCTGCACCCAGACCAGAGTCTCAGCTCAACTGAGAAGAAAGTCCTGGACTCTGCCAGGGCTAGTGCAAATCTCTGATCCCATGGGGTTGGATGGTTTTGGTCATACTGACTCCCAGACGGAGCCAGTCTCCACGGTTGAGGGGTGTTTCCCTGACCCTGTCCCATGGGGCAGGACGTTGTGATGTTCAACAGAAATGCTAGTGAGGAGACCGGGGAAAGTCTGTTGTTTTCATCCATGAATAAGGCAAGGGCGTTTGCCTCATTTCCCACTTGCTTTCATTCTGCCCTGGGACAAAGTGCAAACGCCTCTTAGGTAATGGCACCAGCAGTAAAAGATCCACGGCCAAACCAGCCCAGGAAGCAGATGTGTCCCCCCTTCTCTTCCCTGCGAGTGGGGCCTGTTTACTGCAGGGTTGAAATTTCTCCCCAGTCTTCAGCCCATGGAAACTGCATCCAGATGAGCCCAGACCACCAATGCAGAGGCTCTGTGCCCCAGAAAACAGATGCGTCTGGTAGGGTCTCTTGCTCGGAAGGCTTGGTTTAATAATATGCTAAATAATGCACTAAAGTAACACAGCAGGAGGCAAGGGAAGGCATTTTAAAGTGAGCAGCCATGAGGCCTTCCACCTCTCCATCCTATCATATTTATGTATGTATAGAAAGGAAATAGTAACTAAATTAGGAATCACTTCCATTCCTGGTTACCCGCCATCCATCCGCCTGCCCTGTCGCACAGCAGGCTTGTTCTAAAGAGGACAGCACATTGCCCTGATCGTGTGGTAATACACAGGAGCTCATGAGAGTGAAAATCGAAGGAGCAGTTGCTCCTGTATTTCTTCTCAAGGGGAAATGAAGAGATTTGCGTCTCAATAGTTTGTAAAACCAACTCTAAAGGAAACTAAAGACCCACTGGGGCTGGGCAGGCTTTGGAGAACACAGAGAGCCAACTCTCATCCCAGCGACTTCTGAGGGACTCGAATCTAGCCCTTAGGCGCCCCAGAGAGCCACCAGGCTCATATGCTGCAGGGGATAACCTGTGCCCATTTTCTGGAGAAAAACTCCACAGCGAAAATACGGTGAGATGGACCCAACACATCAATCTTCACAGCTTCGGGCCAGGGGGAATCTTCTGCACCATTCACGCATTTCCGATCCGACTCATTCAAGAAGGTGACGATGTAAGGGCCTGTGTGTGTAACCATGGAGACCTGCAGACCACATGGCAGATAGCACTGAAGTGTACGCAGCACGTAATACAGGCTGAGCCACAGGCATATTCTGTGGCTCAAATTTCTGTTAAACTTATTTTCAACCTTTAAAAAATATAGTACAATTTGTATTAAGGTTACACTAAATTCCAGAGCTTCCCAGGGAAGTCCTGTATCATGTTCAAAAATATTTAATCCCAACCATTTTCACATTGTTCTTATAAAAACAGACGTGTATGAACAGAAATGAACGCCTGGTACCTTTCTGGCACCTTTTTTTTTGTTTTTTTTCTTTTTTTTTTTAACCTTTGCAAGTTACAAAAACACATTCCGCTGATTGTTTTCTTCAAAGGAAAAAAAATCGAATGTCTCAGTCGTACAACTGCAGAGATGCCCTAACCGTCTCTAAACTAAAACGGACTTGAAAACACCCTCCTGGTTATAACTGCCACTCCACAAAGACAGAAAAAAGACACCAGCAGCCAAAGAGACCTCAACGGCGCTGTTCCTCCGATGGTAGCAGGAATGGCCTGGTGTGACCGCCAATTCTGTGAAAGGGAAGTACTGGTAACTTGTCAATGGCACCTTGTGTGAATCTTTATGTTTCCATGACAAGAAAACATTTGAGCATTCGTTTTGTTAAGTGCGAACACGTTATTCTCCAGAACCAAAGAATAGGAATGTGGTGATTGAAGTCCAGTTGTCACAGGGTTAGATCAAGATGGAAGTGGCTACTAAAGGCTCTATTTTGCCTGCTATGCTCCTCCAGTGATTGGGCTCCTATGCTGCAGTCAGGGAAGGTTTGCTACCTGACTTTCTTCCCTACAATGACCCCACTGCTCCCTTCTCTCTTCTCCCGGTGGGGTTTGCCCAATGCCTGACTCGCAAGCGGAGTGCAAATCTAGGTGATTTCCCATCCTTAGCTCCAAGCTGGACAGTGCAGCTCTTAGTGGACAATGCTGACTGGACCCTGTTTTCTGCCACGAACCCTGGACTAGGTTTGGAATGACAGGAACATGGTGGTTTGGTTGCTGCCATAAAGTCTTCCCATGCTGCTGAGATCCGATCTAATGCACTCTGCCGGTTCTGCATGCTCCGGGAAGATGGGAGGAAGGACTGACTCTGGCTCTTCTCATGCAGAGTTGTGGCTAACTGATCACCCCACCTGCCCTTCCCAGAGCAGCTATTCCAGAAGAACAGTGGACTCTTCCAGTTGCATGAGGGCACCGTAATCTTGAAGGGCGAATGCTCCAAAATTAACCAGAGCATGTGATAGGATCCTGTATTCCATCGTTATTACCCTGAGATACTTACTGTAAAGTGGGCAAAAGGTGAACTCAGACTTTGAGAGAGACTGGATATTCCTCGCAATGGCCACAGTAAATGTTATTAAAGAGCAATACCAGGTGTGAGCAGAAGACATGCAAGCCTGTTTGTTCCCAATGTAGTGGTAACACTGCCCTAGAAGATTTTACCCGTGTCCCCTTGCAATGCTGCTAAGGTCTCTCAGACCGGGGTTGATATGCTCAGCAATCGTTGGTTGCGCATGTTAAGGCTTCTCTGCAGCAGCTCACATGTTCTTGTATGTGCCTCTCCAGGGTTAAAAACAAACTGGGCCAAGCAAGTAGCATGTAACTTGCTTGTTTGGTCTCTGCTTCCCCTTTCTCCCCGGACACCCGAGGGCATCATGCAGTACCTGCCTGGCAACTTTCCTGAGATGGGCCCCAGGAGAGAGGCTGCTCCCTCTGCTCACTGCTCTTTCAATCGGAGAGAGCATAGCACCAGATGCCTGATCAAACTCTAGGAGAACCGGAAATGTGTGGGCAGTAGTTAAGCTTAGTACAGTGCTCAGGAAGACTCTCTATGTATAATACCAAGGAATCAAGCTCTGTGTCTATCCCAGCTCTTGGCAGTTAGCTGCAGGATCTCGCATAAAGACATTTTAATTTTTAACAACACAAAAACCGTAAAATCCCTTTGCATGTGGCCAGTGCAGAGTTGGAGGCTGTCGCTGCTGTGGGATGGGGAACCCTCCCCACCTTCATGTGTGGACTGGTAGCTCTGCACTGGTCCTTAGAGCTCTGGGTACACCCAGGGAGCGGAGCACAGCCTGCTGGTAACACTTTGAACACACCTATCTCAAGTTAAATAGAATAAATACAGTGAAGAAAACAGTTAAATCATCAATAAAGAGGCAAAAGGACAGACAACAGTAGGTCCAGGATTCCAATTAAACTCCACATGGTCTCTGGATTAGTTACTGAGGAAGTTCTATTGGAGTGAATTAAGTTCACATCTGGAGACTCTCGTATCACTGTCTTTATATTGAAACTTCATATTCTCTTGTTTCCTAAAAAGAAGAAAACACACTTTTAAGGGAATGGCTGGGTTTCCACCCAGATTAATCAGCCCTGGTCTATGTAAGATCAGATCCAGGTGACATCTAGGCCTTGTCAATGCAAGAAAACTGTCTTGATTTAATTAAATTGGTTTAGAAGCTAATGTAGTTAAAGGGTTCAAAGCCCCTGGTGTCTACCTTTGATTTCTATTGAAGAGTGCCCATGCGAGAGGGCTATGTCAATTTAACCAGAACCACTTCTAAACCAATTTGTTGTTTGGTACAGTTTTCTCATGGAGACAAAAGTGTGGCCAACCCCGGACATTCAGAAATCATAAATCAGGTTCCCAAAATCACAAGATTGGTTTAAAAATCATGAGGTTTAAACAAATAATACATTGGGGGTCTTTTACTCTGCCTTCCGGTTTCCGAGCCTTTGGGTCACACGTGGGCCACATTTCCCAGCTTTTGTTCACAACCACAGGGGCTGGAAGCTGGCTTTTTAAAATAAAAGCTGAGATTCTTACCCAATCTGCTGCCTGTGGGAGCCGGGGCTCTGAGTCAAACACCAAATATTGTGAGGCTCGTGATAAAACTGAGAGCAGGCAACACGGATTTGAAGACCTAACTCACGCCAAGGCACTGCCTTATTTCTCATGCCCCCAGACACTCACGCCTGGCTGCTCAAACATGCCCATTGTCCTAGCATGGAACTCAGAGCTTAGGCATGAGACATGCTGAGCACCCTCAACTCTCACCCCACTTCCCTTGCATGTAATGGGAGCTGGGGTGCTCAGCACCTGGTAGGATCCGGCCCTCTCCTAGTTAGAAGTTAGACAGAAGCCATTGTGTAAAGCAGCTGCAGGAGGTGAGGATGGTACTTCCAGCAGGCCCCGCAGTTTCCCCCGGCACTGGGCTTAGCTCAGAGACACCTTGGGGGACACTCGTTCAGTGTAACTGCTGTACCAGCCCCACAGCCTGCATGTCATGTCACTGCAGACTCCACAGAGCCACTCGCATCCCCCGCTTTACACCTCAGCTTTGAGTGGGGTCAGGGGTCCTAGCTGCGCCCGAGGGAGTCTCACACACCAAAGGGCCAGGAGAGGGGAGGTCAGCAGGAGGGTATTAGTTACATTAAGGCAAACCCCCTGCGTTAAGCCAGCACCTCTTCTGGCCCCTGGGTGGATAACTTGTAGCCTCTAGCTCCCTCGCACTAGACAGCAGGGTCCTGATGTGCTCCTCAAGCTGCCCGGAGGGCAGGGAGAGGAGCAGGGGATGCTGCACTGAACAGAACTTCTGAGAGCCCCTCTCTCCTGGTGTGAGTCAATGTGGTGGCCCAGGGGCTCGCATAGAGCCATGCTGTCTCTGGATGACACACTGCGGGAGGCTTTCAGGACTCCCTGAGACTTCATTCCATGGCAGAGTGGCTTCCCCTTCCCAGCTCTGCGAGGCCAAGCAGCCCCACTGCAATGGGTTCATCATCATTTCCAAATGGCTTCCTCTGCATCTTCCTTTGCCAGGCTCCACTGGACAGCAGCTGGACCAGCACTCTGATCACTGCATCACCAGTTCCATTGCCCCAGAGCAAACCTGCAAGGCAGAGCTGGGCCTGATGGATTGGGATTGGACTGGAGAGAGGTCGGTCCTGCGGCTGGTTTTGTTCAACATCTTCATTAATAATCTGGATGATGGGATGGACTGCACTTCCACCCTCAGCAAGTTTGCAGATGACACTAAGCTGGGGGGAGAGGGTAGGGTCCAGAGTGACCTAGACAAATTGGAGGACTGAGCTAAAAGAAATCTGATGAGGTTCAACAAGGACAAGTGCAGAGTCCTGCACTTAGGACGGAAGAATCCCATGCACCGCTACAGACTAGGGACCGAATGGCTCGGCAGCAGTTCTGCAGAAAAGGACCTTGGGATTACAGTGGATGAGAAACTGGATATGAGTCAGCAGTGTGCCCTTGTTGCCAAGAAGGCTAACAGCATATTGGGCTGCATTAGTAGGAGCATTGCCAGCAAATCGAGGGAAGTGATTATTCCCCTCTATTCGGCACTGGTGAGGCCACATCTGGAGTATTGCATCCAGTTTTGGTCCCCCCACTACAACAAGGATGAAGACAAATTGGAGAGAGGCCAGCGGAGGGCAACGAAAATTATTAGGGGCCTGGGGCACATGACTTACGAGGAGAGGCTGAGGGAACTGGGGTTATTTAGTCTGCAGAAGAGAAGAATTGGGGGGGGATTTGATAGCAGCCTTCAACTACCTGAAGGGGGTTCCAAAGAGGATGGAGCTCGGCTGTTTTCATGGTGGCAGATGACAGAACAAGGAGCAATGGTCTCAAGTTGCAGTGGGGGAGGTCTAGGAAAACTATTTCACTTGGAGGGTGGTGAAGCACTGGAATGGGTTACCTAGGGAGGTGGTGGAATCTCCATCCTTAGAGGTTTTAAGGCCCAGCTTGACAAAGCCCTGGCTGGGATAATTTAGTTGGGGTTGGTCCTGCTTTGAGCAGGGGGTTGGACTAGATGACCTCCTGAGGTCTCTTCCAACCCTAATCTTCTATGATACACGGCTAATTAACCCATCAGCCCAGCAGGTAGAAAAGGTACAGGAAGGACATGCCTGGGGGGAAGAGATGGACAGGCAGGCTTTGGGGAGTCAGAGCCAGGAAAGAGCTTTCAGGGTGAAGGTGCCGTCTGTCTCTCCCCTCCTTTGCTGAGTGAGCTAAGAAGTGTCTGCTATTGTAAATACAGAGTCGCACACATTTGGATGGAACACTGTAAATAAACTGCACAGAGGGAGTGACCAGGAGAAGGTCTCTGAGGGTTTGTGGTGAGAAAAGAGACCGGAGCAGGGCGACCCCTGGCAGACCCTCCTTGGCTAAACTCTAATGCCCTGCGCTCTGATGGTCTGGCTCACCGTGTCCCCACAGTGGGGTGGAAATGCTGGTGCCATTGAAACTCCCGTAAAGGCTGATTTTTCTGGCTGACCTGCTGCATCATCTGCCCACCGTGACAGGGAGGGAGATAAGCAGAGATGGTCTCTCATGGGGAGTCTTGAGGGGGGTTCTTAACCTTCCCTCTTGCTAAAAGAAAAGGAGTACTTGTGACACTGAGACCAAGAAATGGCCCACCTTGATTATCACTACAAAAGGTTTTCTTTTCTCTCCTGCTGGTAATAGCTCACCTTACCTGATCACTCGCGTTACAATCTGTATGGTAACACCCATTGTTTCATGTTCTCTGTGTATATAAATCTCCCCCCTGTATCTTCCACTGCATGCATCCGATGAAGTGAGCTGTAGCTCACGAAAGCTTATGCTCAAATAAAATTTGTTAGTCTCTAACGTGCCACAAGCCCTCCTTTCCTTTTTGCGGATACAGACTAACACGGCTGCTACTCTAAATCCCTCTTGCTGTGAGTCTGTGCCAGGCCTTCACCTTCAATTTAATGTAATGTCCAGATGGAGAGAACTGAGGCACTGAAAGGCCAACTCACCCCTGTCTCGTAAATTGGGTTGTCAAACTCCGTCTCCACTGTGATCTGGCTGTACGGGTGGGAGTACATGAGGGGCAAGCGCAAGTTGGAGTAGTACCGACATCTGAGAAAAAGAGAAGCAAGTGAGAGACGTCACCTCACTGGGTCAGAACCACGCAGGCCCCAGCGGCTCGCGCACGTGGGCTGGTGAAGCCAATGGAGTCACTTGGTGACATGCACCGAGCAAGGCAGCCCACGCTCATGCTCCCAAATCGCCCATTCCCCTTTGCTCTCCCTCCTGCATTCACCGCTTAGCACCGAGATCACTCACTCCTGGCAGCAAACCCTGCAAGGTCAGGGCCTGATTCTCGGAGCTGCCTGGCTCCCTCAGCACCCACAGGTTCCGGGGGTAGCTGCTGGGTGCTCCCTCTCATGAGGGGCACAGCACTGCCTCAGCGGGCACGGGGAGGCTTATGAGCTGCTGTTTGCCCAGCGCTCTGAGATCCCTGGCGTCAAGGCCCTGGAGAAGTGCCCCGTGTTGCTGTGACAGTGGTCCCCACCTTGTGATATAGATATATGCACCGCCCAGCAGTAGTGAGATGAGCAGCACCGGGATGAATATGGCTAGCGCCATGTTTCCCCCTTCGAGCGACGTCTCTGCGGCAGCTTCCGCTACTGAAAACACAGTATTCATTATGTTCCCATAGGCCAAACGTTTGAGATTTCCCCCCCCTCGGGCTTTCTTCCCTCCTAACCTTTCCCTCCCCGCACGGTGCTGCCTTGTCTCTGCGGCCAGCTGCAGAATGCTGCTTGTTTGAAATGTAACCGCAAAAGCCAGGTTTCTTCACAAGCCCAAACCAACCCCATCTGTTGTCTAATGTCCCACTGTCAGCTGGGAGCACAAAGAGGGGCCTCGAAATGCCCTGTAGGAGACGGGCAGGTGAAAGAGAGATTTTACTGTCTGAAATGCAATTGCTATCCAGTGGTCCCAGCTGCAGGTCCCATTGGGTACCACAAGTACTCAAAACCTCAGATCAAGCCCTTCTGCCCAGAGGACCTCCCCAAATATTCCATCCCTCTGAAGAGTCCTGTACTGAGGGCACGTGACACCCTCCCATGCAGAGTGGTCAGCCCAGCCACATTCCATTGTCTCTAATTTCTGAACTGAAGAGCAAAGGCAATGCTACAATGCATACTTGTTGCAAATTGGTTTGCGTTGTGTGATCAAATGCAGGTGCTGCACTCTCCAGAGAGAGGTGCCAGACATCTGCCTGACTGGGATTTTCCAACAAATGCATTTCACTCACCTTGTAAAGCGTGTTCAAAACTGTCTTGATTCACTGCAAGAGAAATTGGGAATTGTTGGCAGGGTTTGAGATGGTCATGGGGGCTGGCAGCCTCGTGTGAAACATGAAAAATACCCACATTTCCCTCAGCTGGATTTACTGTTTTTCCTCTTTGTGAAAACTCTAGTGCCCTAGGCCAGAAATTAGAACTAGCCAGAAGGTCATTCCCAGCAGCATAAGAAAACCCCCTGGATCTCCTCCTTCAGGGGACACTTGCTGAGCACTTTCATAGGAACATCTGATGGGCCATCTCGTCTGCTCTCTTTTCTCCAAGAGTGGGTTGTTTCAAATGCTTCCAAGAAAGGTGCCGGAAAGCCCACAGTGGGTGATTATGGAATAACTTGCCCTTTGGGGACATTTCCTGAAACCCCGTCAAAAGCAGTTGCCTTATGCCCTGAGCGTGAGAGTTTATAACCTTCGATAATATTTTCAGCCCTATCTAATTTAACTGTGGCCGCTCTCATTATTCATATCAGTGTCTGTTTCTTTCTTGAATCCTGCTCTGCTCTTGGTCTCAATGGCATCTTGTGACAGTGAGTTCCAAAGGCTAATCCCATGCTGAGTAAAAGGAGATTTCCTTGCATCAGTTTTAAATGTGCTGCCTTTCAATTGTATTGAATATCGTCTTGTTCCTTGTTTTAGGAGAGAGAGGAAATAAAGTTCTGGTGGGCATCCCATGTGAGTGTCCTTGTGTCTGTGCATCCTTCTCAGCTTTCCCTCCCATTCACACCCATGCCCCTGCCCTGTGCAGTGACACATCCCAGAGGTCTCTTCCATCAGCATGTGGGCATGGGGAGTCCCCCAATTTGGGGTCTCTGCTTCTCTCCACAGACCCCAAACCGTGTCACCAACCCTGAGCTCTTTGGATGCTTTTGGCCTTTCTACACCCATTTAAGGCATTCTCGGACTGGCCTCACAGCAAGCACCATATCACTTCAGGGCAAATCAGCTGCACACTGAAGCCTGGGGCCCAGGGGAATTACATTACCCTCTCCTGAGCAATCTGCAAAAGCCCGGGAATACGCTGCTGTTCCAGGGACACTGTTACTGTGCAATTCACAAGTGGTATTTATTCCCTGCCGTTTAAAGTGTTACCAGGAGGTCCCTCCTTGTGTCTATGAAATAGACTCCAACTGAAAACTGGCCAGTTTATCAAGCAGGGCTTTCTTTGGGCCAAGGGTCATGGCCATTGTCATCAACTAGTAACCCAAGGCAGAATCACTAAGGTACACATAGAGAAATGTAGAACAAAGCGTTCACAGGACTTGGGACAGAATCCAGACCCCTCTGGAAACTCTGAGGACCATTCCTGCTTTCCCCAGCCCTGTCTGCACATGTGCTAGGCAATGACTGCTAGTTAACAGCTTCCAACACAGTTCACGAGAAAGGTGTTGAGATGGATTCCCTCCCCCGGGCACGCAGAACCTCTTAAAGATAAATCTGTAACAACCACCAAAAGCTCGGCTATCCGTGGCTGGAACCCTGGCGACACCAATGTGTCAAGAGCCTGGGTGACAGCCGGAGAGCCTTTTGTTTTCAGGGCTTCTGGTAAAACAAAAGAAGGAGCTCTTAAGGAGGGGCTGCAGCTGCAGTGACATGCTCTGCTGCCTTTTAATGGCGGTGAGAATGGGGACAAATCTCCATGCTGGAGGAGGTCGCTGCTCAAAGCTAATTCTCTGGTGTGGTGGGAACTAGCTGAGGACACCTGCAAATCCCTGTCGATTCCAGCCCCTTCCCAAAGTGTGGTCTTGTTTTCCAGCTGTCTCGGAAAGCTCGTTACCTTTGCAGATGGGCAGGGGTCCGCTCCAATGGGACGGCTGGCCCAGAATGCATTTGATAGTAACCTCGCCCATTAGCTCAAAGCCTTCATAACACATGAACGTCAAGGATTCGCCTGGCAAGTAAAGTCGTTTGTAGAGTATTTGGTAGCCATTTTCAGGTAATCCTGGATTATCACAGGCAAGGGACTCTTCAGCTGAAAAGAAACATTCCCAGTGTGAGTCATGGTTTCCCTGCCTGTCCCGCGCTTTTACCTAGCCGTCAGCCCAGGACTGTGCAGATCTAAGCCACAGCCACAGTAATGACTGGATTTATTTTTTCCTCACCTTCATCAACTAGATTTGGTTAAAGAGTCACAGGATGTCAGGCAGTAGCCTGGTATATTAGTCTCTTCAACAGCAGTTAAGTGTCCCAGAAGGTGAACTTTGTGCGCTGTGCTCCCTTGAATGCTCTAGGAGGACTTGTGGCACCTTAGAGACTAACAAATTTATTTGGGCGTAAGCTTTCGTGGGCTAAAACCCACTTCATTGGATGCATGCAGTGGAAAACACAGTAGGAAGACATATATATTGTGCTAGACCCAGGCCAGTTGGGTTCAGCAGAGTAGCAGAAGGCAGATCTACTGACCACTGGATTAACAGTTTTCTGTTCCTGACCAACCAGAGCAGGGGCTGCTCCAGGCTAATGAGAACACCTGACTCCAATTAACCTGCAAAGAGTCAGGTGAGGCCATTAAGATAATGTGACCACCTGACTCTAATTAAGGCCCCTCTGATACTATAAAAGGGCTCACTCCAGTCAAGCAGAGGAGAGCCAGGGAGCCAGAAGAGAGGAAGTGTGGATGAAGGGCTAGTTAATGAAGACACCCTCAAGTCATTGGTAAGGGAGCCCTAAGGGTGAAGCAGGGAGAAGCAGGAGAGCTGTGGGGAAGTGGCCCAGGGAAATGTAGCAACTCTGGCAGTGAAAGGTTGGCTGTCAACAGCTGCTACCATTAGGGTCCCTGGGCCGGAACCCGGGGTAGAGGGCGGGCCCGGGTTCCCCCCAACCTGCCACTACAGAAACACCTCCTGGGAGGGGAAGACAGGCCCCTGTCAGGACAGGAGGCTAAACAGTTTTGGTATGAGGCCGTAGGAGCAACAGAGACTGTGGGAGTTCTCTCACCAACCTCCATTGCTGGCTTATGATGAAAAGGGCTCAGCAGACTGTATCCCTGGCCCTCGAGAGAGAAGAGCTAGGTGGAGGGTTGCAGTGAGCCTCTGAAGCTAGCATAAACCGCCTGCAAGTGTGGGACCCACAGGGACAAGTTCGGAGCTGTGCCAGAACTGGTGTCAGCAGTGGGATTGTGATTGTTCACAGCGTGGCGGAACAAAGAGGTTTTTTATAAATTAAAAAAAAGAAGCGCACTGGGTTTTTGGGTTTTTGTTTGTACCACAATGGAGGAGGTGGTGAGAGCGCTGGTGCAAGCCACAGTGGCCCAGCAGGAGGCAACCCGGGCTCAGGCGATGGCCCAACAGGAGTCCATGAGGTTACGGCAAGAAACCAACCAATCATTAATGAGCCAGGTGACCCAAGATTGAGCCCTCCTGCACGAGGTAGTGGACCAGCTGAAGATACTCACCACCCAGGCCTGGGGGTCCGATGGGACGTGAACGCTGAGGGCCACCGGTTGTCTGCCAAAGATGATGGTAGACGATGATGTAGAGGTGTATCTCCTCTCATTCAAAAGGACTGCTCAGCGTGAGGCGTGGCCCCAGGAGCAGCGGGCCAGCATTCTCGCCTCTTTTTTGTGCGGAGAGGCCCAGAAGGCCTACTTTGATCTGCCCACCGAGGATGCTGCTGACTATTCCCAGCTGAGGGCAGAGATCCTAGCACGATCAGGGGTGACAGCAGCAGTACGGGCCCAGAGGTTCCAGGAGTGGAAATACAGAGAGAACAAACCTCCGAGGTCCCAACTATTCGACCTCATACACCTTGCCTGGAAGTGGTTACGGCCCGAAGCATGCAGCCCGGAGGAGATTTTAGAGACTTTGGTCATGGACCATTACACGTGGGGACTGCCGCCAGATCTCCACAAATGGGTATGCCAGAATGATCCATCCCCCTATGACTAAATGATCACACTGGTGGAAAGACGGATGACAGCTGGGGAATTAACCCAACTACCCAAGGTAGGCCCTTCACGAATCAAACAGTCGACCCTGACCGTGGAGGGTCGGGCGGCCAAACCCCTGGGAAATCCTAAGTGGAAGAAGAGGGAGGCCGAAAACCAGTCGGGAACCCAGAAGGAATCATAGAATCACAGAATATCAGGGTTGGAAGGGACCTCAGGAGGTCATCTAGTCCAATCCCCTGCTCAAAGCAGGACCAATCCCCAACTAAATCATCCCAGCCAGGGCTTTGTCAAGCCTGATCTTAAAAACTTCTAAGGAAGGAGATTCTACCACCTCCCTAGGTAACGCATTCCAGTGTTTCACCACCCTCCTAGTGAAAAAGATTTCCCTAATATCCAACCTAAACCTCCCCCACTGCAACCTGAGACCATTACTCCTTGTCCTGTCATCTGCTACCACTGAGAACAGTCTAGATCCATCCTCTTTGGAACCCCCTTTCAGGTAGTTGAAAGCAGCTATCAAATCCCCCCTCATTCTTCTCTTCCAAAGACAAAACAATCCCAGTTCCCTCAGCCTCTCCTCATGAGTCATGTGTTCCAGTCCCTTAATCATTTTTGTTGCCCTCCGCTGGACATTTTCCAATTTTTCCACATCCTTCTTGTCATGTGGGGCCCAAAACTGGACACAGTACTCCAGATGAGGCCTCACCAATGTCGAATAGAGGGGAACGATCGCGTCCCTCGATCTGCTGGCAATGCCCCTACTTATACATCCCAAAATGCCATTGGCCTTCTTGGCAACAATGGCACACTGTTGACTCATATCCAGCTTCTCGTCCACTGTAACCGCTAGGTCCTTTTCTGCCGAACTGCTGCCGAGCCATTCGGTCCCTAGTCTGTAGCGGTGCATGGGATTCTTCCGCCCTAAGTGCAGGACTCCACACTTGTCTTTGTTGACCTCATCAGATTTCTTTTGGCCCAATCCTCTAATTTGTCTAGGGCCCTCTGTATCCTATCCCTACCCTCCAGCGTATCTACCTCTCTTCCCAGTTTAGTGTCATCTGTAAACTTGCTGGGGGTGCAATCCACACCATGCTCCAGATCATTTATGAAGATATTGAATAAAACTGGCCCAGGACCGACACTGGGAAGAATACTGTGGGAGACCGTGTCAAAAGCTTTGCTAAAGTCAAGGAACAACACGTCCACTGCTTTCCCCTCATCCACAGATCCAGTTATCTCGTCATAGAAGGCAATTAGGTTAGTCAGGCATGACTTGCCCTTGGTGAATCCATGCTGACTGTTCCTGATCACTTTCCTCTCCTCTAAGTGCTTCAGAATTAATTCCTTGAGGACCTGCTCCATGATTTTTCCAGGGACTGAGGTGAGGCTGACTGGCCTGTAGTTTCTAGGATCCTCCTTCTTCCCTTTTTTAAATATGGGCACTACATTAGCCTTTTTCAGTCATCCGGGACCTCCCCCGATCACCATGGGTTTTCAAAGATAATGGCCAATGGCTCTGCTTTTCTAAATAGTCCTGAACCACTTCTTTCTCCACAGAGGGCTGGTCACCTCCTCCCCATGCTGTGCTGCCCAGTGCAGCAGTCTGGGAGCTGACCTTATTCGTGAAGACAGAGGCAAAAAAAGCATTGAGTACATTAGCTTTTTCCACATCCTCTGTCACTAGGTTGCCTCCCTCATTCAATAAGGGGCCCACACTTTCCTTAACTTTCTTCTTGTTCCTAACATACCTGAAGAAACCCTTCTTGTTACTCTTAACATCTCTTGCTAGCTGCAACTCCAGGTGTGAATTTGGCCTTCCTGATTTCATTCCTGCCCGAGCAATATTTTTATACTCTTCCCTGGTCATTTGTCCAATCTTCCACTTCTTGTAAGCTTCTTTTTTCTGTTTAAGATCAGCAAGGATTTCACTGTTAAGTCAAGCTGGTCACCTGCCATATTTGCCATATTTACTATTCTTTCTATACATCGGGATGGTTTCTACACATCGGGATGTAACCTCAATAAGGATTCTTTAAAATACAGCCAGCTCTCCTGGAATCCTTTCCCCCTCATGTTATTCTCCCAGAGGATCCTGCCCATCAGTTCCCTGAGGGAGACAAAGTCTGCTTTTCTGAAGTCCAGAGTCCGTGTTCTGCTGCTCTCCTTTCTTCCCTGTTCAGGATCCTGAACTCGACGATCTCATGGTCACTGCCTCCCAGGTTCCCATCCACTTTTGCTTCCCCTACTAATTCTTCCCGGTTTGTGAGAAGCAGGTCAAGAAGAGCTCTGCTCCTAGTTGGTTCCTCCAGCACTTGCACCAGGAAATTGTCCCCTACACTTTCCAAAAACTTCCTGGATTGTCTGTGCACCGCTGTATTGCTCTCCCAGCAGATATCAGGGTGATTGAAGTCTCCCATAAAACCAGGGCCTGTGATCTAGTAACTTCCGTTAGTTGCTGGAAGAAAGCCTCTTCCACCTCATCCCCCTGATCCGGTGGTCTATAGCAGACTCCCACCACGACATCACCCTTGTTGCTCACACTTCTAAACTTAATCCAGAGATACTCCGGTTTTTCTCCAGTTTCATACCGGAGCTCTGAGCAGTCATACTGCTCCCTTACATACAGTGCAACTCCCCCACCTTTTCTGCCCTGCCTGTCCTTCCTGAACAGTTTCTATCCATCCATGAAAGTACTCCAGTCATGTGAGTTATCCCAAAAAGTCTCTGTTATTCCAATCACATCATAATTCCTTGACTGTGCCAGGACTTCCAGTTCTCCCTGCTTGTTTCCCAGGCTTCTTGCATTTGTGTATAGGCACTTGAGATAACTTGTTGTTTGTCCTGATTTCTTAGTATGAGGCAGGAGCCCTCCCCTTTTGCGCTCTCCTGCTCGTGCTTCCTCCCGGTATCCCACGTCCCCACTTACCTCAGGGCTTTGGTCTCCTTTCCCCAGTGAACCCAGTTTAAAGCCCTCCTCACTAGGTTAGCCAGCCTGCTTGCGAAGATGCTCTTCCCTCTCTTCGGTAGGGGGAGCCCATCTCTGCCTAGTACTTCTCCTTCTTGGAGGAAGGGGAAGGCCTGAGTGGGGGGGACCCTGGGACTAAACCCCCTAACCCACGTGATAGGGGAGTGACTAGAAGCAATTATAGGTGTTATGGGTGCGGGGAGTTGGGGCACATAGCTGCCCAGTGCCCCAA
This sequence comes from Eretmochelys imbricata, assembly GCF_965152235.1. NCBI lineage: Eukaryota > Metazoa > Chordata > Testudines > Cheloniidae > Eretmochelys > Eretmochelys imbricata. Next base: position 31,328,162 of record NC_135586.1, on the reverse strand, counting down.
TGTCGTAAAGCCAATGCAGTGTAACCTGGGGGACGGAGCAGACCCATGCAGCCTACTCAATATCATAGGGGTTGTAGTCACCCCACATAAATATACAAGGCAGGTAAAGTTGAATGGGGTAGAAACCATGGCACTCGTAGACTTGGGAAGTGCTATCACCCTAATTTTGGGTAAATTAGTGAAGCGCAGCCAGTTAATGCAGGCTAAGCGTACTGGAGTAACCTGTGTCCATGGGACTGTTAGTTACTACCCCATCATACCAGGGAAAATTGAAATTCAGGGAAATGTCACTGGGGTGGAAGCAGGGGTAGTCCCAAACCTCCCATACCCCATGCTCATAGGTAGAGATTTCCCTGGGTTTGGAAACTTGCTCCCATGGGAGGAATTGGAGAGAGAGGAGCTCCCCGAACTTCAGGAGGCTTCCGTGGCAGAATATCAACTCCCATTTTTCGCGGAAATGTCCCAGGAGCCATTCCCTGTCCCAGGGAAAGGCAGGAAGACCAAGAGAGAAAGAAGGGCGGCCAAGGCTTTGGGTACCCGAATCCTGATACAAGGACAGAGGGCCGCCTGTGTAGGCAGACGTACACGGGCAACCGAAGGGGAGGGCCCTGAGACAGAGGAGGGGCCAGAGACCGCTTCCAACCCCAACCTCACGGAGCCAGCTGAGAAGGCAGACAGAGATCCCTCAGAGTTCGGACTGATAAGCCCCGGGAGAGAGACTTTTTGACGGGACCAGGTGGAAGACCCAAGGCACAAGAATGCCAGGAAGGAGGTGGCTGAGACAGATGGGGTAACTATAGAGGGAAAGGCCCAGGGGCCACCAGTATGTGCTTGTTATCCTAGACTATGCAACCAGGTACCCAGAAGCTGTCCCCTTACGAAATACAGCTTCCAAGCGCATTGCCAAAGAATTAGTGGCAATCTTTGCCCGGGTAGGGCTTCCAAAAGAAATCTTCACAGACCAGGGAACACCATTCATGTCCAAGTTGATGAAGGACCTGTGTTCCCTGCTCCATGTCCAGACCCTGCGGACCTCAGTTTACCATCCACAAACTGATGGTCTGGGGGAAAGATTTCAAGGCCATGATAAGAAAGGTGGTAAGCAAGAATGGGGAAGACTGGGATAACCTACTACCGTACCTCATGTTCGCCATCCGTGAGATCCCCCAAGCTTCCACTGGATTCTCCCCTTTGAGCTGTTGTATGGACGCAACCCCCGAGGCATCCTGGACATAGCCAAGGAAATTTGGGAGGAGAAACCTAGTGAGGGGAAGAACGTAATAGATCATGTGCTATGGACGAGGGAGCGGATATCCCGGATCACTCCCACAGTGAGGGAGCACCTACAGAAGGCCCGAGAGGCCCAGAGAACCTACTACAACCATCAAGCCAAGGTTCGTCAGTTTCAGCCCGGTGACTGAGTAATAGTACTGGTACCCACAGCCAAAAGTAAGCTGTTGGCCCAGTGGCCAGGGCCCTACGAAATAGTCGAACCCGTAGGGGAAGTAAATTACAAGGTGTGACAACCGGGACGTCGAAAACTAGAGCAGAGATACCACGTCAGCCTTCCGAAGCCCTGGCATGCACGAGAGGCATGCACAGTGGTTCGAGAAGAGCTGCACCCAGGGAACAAAAATCCTGAACAGGGGAGGGTGTCTCCTGATCTAACGACAGCCCAGAAGAAAGAGGTAACTGAGATGATCGCCCAATATCAAGATGTATTCTCGACAAAGCTGGGTCGCACAACTGGGACATATCACCACATCATCACGAACCCTGGGGCCAGAGTAACTATGAGGCCCTACTGGGTGCCAGCAGCCAAAAGGGAGGAAATAAAAGCGGAAGTCAGGAAAATGCTGGAGATGGGGATCATCGAAGAATCCCACAGTCAGTGGTCCAGCCCAACAGTGTTGGTGCCCAAACCTGATGGCACCATGAGGTTCTGCAATGACTTCCGTCGACTAAACGAGATATCCCAGTTTGATGCCTACCCTATACCCCACATAGATGAACTAGTGGACCGTCTGGGGAATGCCCGGTACTTGACAACCCTAGACTTGAAAAAGGGGTACTGCCAGATTCCTCTAGCTGAAGATGCAAAGGAAAAGACGGCGTTTTCTACACCAGAGAGTCTCTTCCAATATACGGTCCTCCCTTTTGGACTACATGGGGCCCCAGCTACCTTTCAGCGCCTCACGGACAAGTTATTACACCCCCATGCCAGTTATGCTGCAGCCTACTTGGATGACTTGGTGATTCATACCCCAGACTGGGAGACCCACTTGGAAAAAGTGGGGGCAGTCCTTGATACCTTCAGGCAAGCTGGCCTGAAGGTGAACCCTGTTAAGTGCGCCGTAGGGTTCACGGAGGCCAAATATCTTGGCTACATGGTAGGAAGAGGTCTGGTAAAATCTCAATTGAATAAGTTAGTGGCCATCCAAAATTGGCCAGGGCCAAGTCGTAAGAAGCAGGTCCAAGCATTCTTAGGGGTGGTGGGGTATTACCGGGGTTTCATCTCCCATTTTGCCACAAGGGCAAGTCCCCTAACGGACTTAGTGAAGGCCCGTGGTCCTGATCCAGTCAGATGGTCCAATGCAGCAGAGAGAGCATTCGCGGACCTACGGACTGCCCTCCGCAGTAACCCCATATTGATAGCCCCGGATTTCACCAAGGAACTCATCCTACAGACAGACGCATCCGAGGTGGGGTTAGGGGCCATCCTGTCGCAGATGGTTGGGGAAGAGGAACACCCAATTCTCTACCTCTGTAGGAAACTCCTTCCGAGGGAACAAAAATACTCAGTGGTAGAGAGAGAGTGCCTCGCCGTAAAATGGGCCATGGAAATGTTGCGTTATTACCTGCTGGGGCGCAGATTTATCCTTGTGACCGACCATGCCCCTCTTTAATGGATGCAACGAAACAAGGAAAAGAACACGAGGGTAACCAGGTGGTTCTTATCCCTCCAACCTTTCCAGTTCCACATACAGCACAGAGCAGGGAGCCGCCATGGCAATGCTGATGGCTTATCATGCGTACACTGTCTGGCGTCCCAAGCTGCCCAACCCCTTGGTGTTGAGCAGGGGGGAGGGATATGTGCTAGACCCAGGCCAGTTGAGTTCAGCAGAGTAGCAGAAGGCAGGTATACTGACCACTGGATTAACAGTTTTCTGTTCCTGACCGACCAGAGCAGGGGCTGCTCCAGGCTAATGAGAACACCTGACTCCAATTAACCTGCAAAGAGTCAGGTGAGGCCATTAAGATAATGTGACCACCTGACTCTAATTAAGGCCCCTCTGATACTATAAAAGGGCTCACTCCAGTCAAGCAGAGGAGAGCCAGAAGGGAGGAAGTGCGGATGAAGGGCTGGTTAATGAAGACACCCTCAAGTCATTGGTAAGGGAGCCCTAAGGTAAGGGTGAAGCAGGGTGAAGCAGGGAGAAGCAGGAGAGCTGTGGGGAAGTGGCCCAGGGAAATGTAGCAACTCTGGCAGTGAAAGGTTGGCTGCCAACAGCTGCTACCATTAGGGTCCCTGAGCCGGAACCCAGGGTAGAGGGCAGGCCCGGGTTCCCCCCAACCTGCCACTACAGAAACACCTCCTGGGAGGGGAAGACAGGTCCCTGTCAGGACAGGAGGCTAAACTGTTTTGGCATGAGGCCGTAGGAGCAACAGAGACTGTGGGAGTTCTCTCACCAACCTCCATTGCTGGCTTATGATGAAAAGGGCTCAGCAGACTGTATCCCTGGCCCTCGAGAGAGAAGGGCTAGGTGGAGGGTTGCAGTGAGCCTCTGAAGCTAGCATAAACCGCCTGCAAGTGCGGGACCCACGGGGACAAGATCAGAACATGAAACAATGGGTGTTGCCATACCCACTATAAGGAGAGTGATCACTTAAGGTGAGCTATTATCAGCAGGAGAAAAAAAACCTTTTGTAGTGATAATCAGGATGTGAAAAATGAAATCAAGGCAGCTCTTTCTCGCAATAATAGGGATTTGACCAGCTTTGCTGATGTTAACAGCCAGCGTACAGCTGGGGTGGCCTTTGCTCTGGATCAGGAGCTGGGGGGGCAAAGTGGCAGCAGCTGCTGAGCAGGGAAGATACTGTGTTTCTTCACCTTTCCTGCGCCAGTCAGTGTTGCCTTCCGCTCTGGCAGTATCTGAACTCATCAGCAGGCAGGGTCAGGAGCTGGTAGCACCCCTCCAGGGAGATGGGGTGATACAGGTCTCCAGGTGAGAACTCAGCTCCTGCAAATGAGATGGGAGGCCACAGAACAAAACCCACAGAGCGATTTCAGCAGCAGGGGCTGCTGCAGAGAGACCTGCCATCAGGAGTGTTTCTATTACACTGCTGCTCGTCAGCCTCTTTAATGAGCTTTTACTTATCCTCTTATTCTAGACCCTGGTTATTTGAATTGTTATTAACTGCTTTGAATTGCTGGTGTGGAGGAAGGGATGCTTCAAACTTCCGGCAACAAAGAAAAGGCCTCCTGGATGGATGGGACCAGTGCAACCCACATGGTATCTGCTGTACAGCATCTGTGGCTATTGTGGGGAGAACTTCCCTAAAGATCTAGCTGTTGAAAGGAGGAAAAAGCTTGGAGGAAACTGGAAGTGAAAGAATAGGAACGATTGTTTCTGATGACTGGCTCAGTATGTTTGGTACTGACTGTCTGCTGGGACGCTGGGCACATTCGCTGCTTGCTCCAGGGGGTTCTGAATTTCCAATGGGAAACTTGCAAATCAATTAAGATAACAAGGAGTAAAGTAAAACTGCAGTCGCGAGAAGAGAAATAATTGCAAAACCATAGAGAACTGAGCCCAACTTACAGACACAGTGCGGTAGCCTGGATGTCCAGATTGGAGTTCCTGTTTCACGGCTGTAACATGTCAGAAGGGAACTTCCTTCCAGTACAAAGCCTGGGTTACACGTGTATTGAATGGTGGTTCCAACCAGCAGCACTGGATCAGAAATTAAACGGATCGAGTGGTCCACTTCCCCAGGGTCTGTGCAGTACATAACTAGAGACAAACAGGTTCTGTAACTCCTCACAGGAACATGACATAGGACAAGCAGCAAAATAGGAAGGCAGGCAGGGGGGGCAGATAAACAGATCAGTAGCCCTGAAATGCACTGGTGTGGAGTCCACTGCAAAGTCATGTGAAGGATGTTGGAAAACGTTTTATTCGGCATGTGTTCAGCACCACCGGGTCCCATTTAACATGCACCCTGACGTTTAATGGGTCTGGTCCAGAGTCCAGAGACGCCAAAGGAAAGCTCCCCATTGATCTGAATGGGCTTTGGACCTGGCTGACTGTGTGCATGAACCCAGCAATACTAAGCAATGTGTGTGTGTGTGGGGGGATGTTGTCTTACTTTTTTCACAAAACGGAGGGTCGCTGCTCCAGGTGAGGTCCCACTGGCAGGTGAGCGTGTCACTTCCGACGATGTCATATCCTGGATCACACTGGTAGGTGATCTTGGCCCCCCTCACTAGCGCTGCGTGTGATGTGGTCTTCCACCCATTCTGAATTTCAGGCAGGTCTGAACATGAGTCGTTCCTTGAGACCTCTGTAACCACAGAAAGATGCTGGCTAGTACTGAACAATTGGTGCAGATCGCCCCTGACCTGCCTGCTTGCTTCCTCACCAACCGTGGGCGACCTTTCTAGGTGCTGCACAGGGTGCCTGGAGCGGGGTTATTTGATTTACAAAGTGAAGCTGGTGACTCAGTAGCCTTCCAGCTCTGAATGTGAAAAGCACACAGCCGGCCACTTGCTAGCCCTGGCTGGGCTGGTGCCACGTAGTCCACATCCCAGTCTGCAGCAGGAGCGTCACAGCACAGTGTGATCTGCACAGCACCGGCTTAGGGCTGGGTTTAGAGGCTTCAAAAATCCCGCTAGATCCTCACCATTTTCAGAAATAGGTGGCGCTTCCTAAGCATCCCTTCGCTGCCCAGGCAAGTGGTGTGCTTGGGCCATTACACCTGACTGTTGCTGCCCGAAAGCATCCTTCGGTCTGGGTTAGAAACTAAATCTGTCCTATCGTTAACGAGGAGTTTAAATACTCTCCTGGGCCCAGATCCCAAAGGACGGGAAGTATAATGCCCTGGGCTGGCCATGGGGAGTTCCTGACTAACCAAAGCCTCCTGGGACATTTGCCTTGATTTGGATGCTAAACACAGTTTGTCAGCATTAGAATCATTTTAGCAGAAGCCATTTGCAGGTTTGATTTTTTACACATCCTATTAAAGCAGCGATGTCTGAGCACAGTACTTACAGTTCAGGGCTAATTTGCTCCAGCATATTTTTTCCTGCCCTCTACATTTCTAAAGTCTGTGACTTTAAAACACTCATAAACGGATAGCTCTGTCCACAGATGCAGGGTGGCGCTTTACGGAAGGGGCCCTGCAGATCACAGATGACCTGCGCTGCATCTTATTCTCTGACTGCTCTAATAGCGCATGCAGTACATGCGGGTGGGAAGGAGAAATGCTCCCTGGGCACCACTGCCAACTCCTGGGGCGGTGCCAGGCTCTCTGCCTGCATGCAAGCCAGGTGCTCTGCGTGTGTGCACAAACTGGGCTCCGGATGCAGCTGGAGCATTGCAATGCACATGTTGTACGGGATAGCCCAGCACCAGTCTGGGTCAGTGTTGAGGGATCAACGGATGAGTCTGACCAAAGCTCTCCTACAGCCGTGCTAATGCAACCCACCCCTGTGCAGTGGGTCAGCCCCAGGCCATGCATCGGGGAAGCCAGGAGGACACTAGGTGGCGTGTGCAGAATGAGTGAGTTAGAGGGATCCTGTCCCACGGTGCCTTTTAAACAGAAGGTGGGATGCGTGACCTGCCCCAGCTAAGGCTAAGAGTCAGGCTATCCCCACGGAGCTGTCAGTCAGCATCAAGCACCTCCCACCCCCAATCCCGAGGCAGCGAGCATCACTCTGGCCTTTCCCCATGGCCCTTGGTAGCACTGTCTGGTCCAGCCCAGGGGGGCCTGCAGGGCTGGAGGATGCTGCAAGGGCTGGCAGAAGTCCAGGGACAGTAGCCACAGAGGGCTGTAGCAGGTGGCCATTGCCTGAGGGATGTAGGTAATAGTGGCTACTGGTTTCAGAGGAGCACAGGGAACCTCTGCTGCTCTAACAGCCTGCCCAGGGCTAGTGCATGGCATCGGCTGAGCTGAACCGGAGCCTTGGGGCCCATTGGCTGCGCTGGGTGAGGTAGCTCAGCATCGGAAAACCTGCATCCCCTCACTCACAGCCCCAGATTCTGGGTTAGAATTCACCGAGTTGCGGCCCCGGCAGACGCCACACCCAGATGCAACGTGTCCAGCCTCACTGCCCCAAGAACAGATCGCAGTGCAGGCCCCGCAGTGCACCTACCTATGTAGTTCATGATGAATCCCTGCCCCTTCCCAAAGATGAGGCCCGCGGGGTCAGAGTGGAACTGGATGGTGAGGTCGGGGGTGGAGGAGTAGAGCTTCTGGGGGCCACTGCTGCCGACGTACTGCCCCAGGATACGGGCCGTGAGCTCGTCCCCGTCATAAATGGTCAGGATGTCACTGTTGCTCAGGTTCAGGCTGGCAAGGGAAGCGCAGAGAGGAGCCTGGTCAGACCGGGCGCACAGGGGAATCCAGCCAGCATGTTACTGAGTCAGACTCAAGGGACGTGGGTAATGGACCCCACCAAACATGTCCACGAGGCCTGTAGCCACCCCCCAGCAGACGCACCTCACGTGTTCCACGCCCAGGACTTGGGTATGGAAGTGAAGTGTGCGGACCCAATGTTCTGATGAGTGCCCGGAGACATCTCTGCTTCTGGAGGACTCCGCAGACAGAGGGGAACGGCTTGTACAGGGGCCTGCTATCATCTGAATCAACATAGGGGCCGATCCGGGGCTAGTGAGCAGGGCGTGGGACAGGGAGCGATGCTCTTTGTATTGCAGAGCTGCGGTGGACCTGAAAGCCTGCAGCCTGTGCCCGTGGCTGTATGGAGCACGGACAGCAAGAGGGGGCTGATTTCTGACTGGACGAAGCACAGAACACGTCTGTGTCTTCGGGCTCTTCCATAGTGGTGCCATGAGCAACCGTCACCCCTCTTCACCCATTGCCGGCGTTGGCTGCCTTCTGACAGCACGGCTGGATTTCCCACAACTTAATTGAACTGAATTCTTTGTTCCTTTTGTACAGCAGAAAGCTCAGTGCTATGGAACACGGAAATGAGATAACTGGCTCCTTCTCTGAAGCCGAATGAGGTGTCTGTGCTCGGCATTCCCATTATCATGTCACAACATCCCATACCTCTGACGTTCCCGCTGGAACTGAAGCCTCACAGGCGGCTCTGGGACCAGTAGGGAGCCGGGGCTGAAACGAGGTGTGCAATAGGCAGTGTTCAGCACCACCGGGTCCCATTTCACATGCACCCTGACGTTTAATGGGTCTGCTTGCTTGCTAGCTAGCGGTGGCTTGCTGCAGGCCTGCATCGGGGCCTCCTCTCAGCCTTCTTCTGGGTCAGTGTGTGCCTAGCTTTCACCCTGCTCCTGGGGCATTGTCTCCCCCTCTCACTGCTGCCTCCCTCCCTTCACACAGCCAGCATCTGCTCCACCGCCCGCCCTCTGACCACTCTGAATGTCCAATTTTCCGGTGAGGAGAAGGAGAATCACTAGGAGGAGCTCGGGGCATGGTGGCATGGTGGTTCTGACAGGCTGGTGCTGGTCTGGCCCTGGAACCAAGTGGCAGTGATGGCCAGGGGTCACAGCCTGAGCTGGTGTAAATCAATGCAGCTCCACTGAATTCAGGGGCAATTTAAATCTGGTCCAGAAAGCGTGAGAGCAGGCATGGCCACCTGGAAAGATGCGCCGAGACCACTGCACGCATCACCGAGCAAACAGGAAGGGGACTTTCAAAATTCCCAAGGAATTTAAGGGGTGGGGCTGACGGTTGGTCACCTGAGGGCAGGGCAGTAGAGTTCAAACCGATGACCAGAGGCGAGAACAGGCATTGTCTGAGAACAGTATTCTTGTCAGCAAGTTAAGGAAGTATGGGCTGGATGAATGCACTATAAGGTGGGTAGAAAGCTGGCTAGATTGTCGGGCTCAACGGGTAGTGATCAATGGCTCCATGTCTAGTTGGCAGCCGGTGTCAAGCGGAGTGCCCCAAGGGTCGGTCCTGGGGCCGCTTTTGTTCAATATCTTCATAAATGATCTGGAGGATGGTGTGGATTGCACTCTCAGCAAATTTGCGGATGATACTAAACTGGGAGGAGTGGTAGATACGCTGGAGGGGAGGGATAGGATACAGAAGGACCTAGACAAATTGGAGGATTGGGCCAAAAGAAATCTGATGAGGTTCAATAAGGATAAGTGCAGGGTCCTGCACTTAGGATGGAAGAATCCAATGCACCGCTACAGACTAGGGACCGAATGGCTAGGCAGCAGTCCTGCGGAAAAGGACCTAGGGGTGACAGTGGACGAGAAGCTGGATATGAGTCAGCAGTGTGCCCTTGTTGCCAAGAAGGCCAATGGCATTTTGGGATGTATAAGTAGGGGCACAGCGAGCAGATCGAGGGACGTGATTGTTCCCCTCTATTCGACATTGGTGAGGCCTCATCTGGAGTACTGTGTCCAGTTTTGGGCCCCACACTACAAGAAGGATGTGGATAAATTGGAGAGAGTCCAGCGAAGGGCAACAAAAATGATTAGGGGTCTAGAACACATGACTTATGAGGAGAGGCTGAGGGAGCTGGGATTGTTTAGCCTGCAGAAGAGAAGAATGAGGGGGGATTTGATAGCTGCTTTCAACTACCTGAGAGGTGGTTCCAAAGAGGATGGCTCTAGACTGTTCTCAATGGTAGCAGATGACAGAATGAGGAGTAACGGTCTCAAGTTGCAGTGGGGGAGGTTTAGGTTGGATATTAGGAAAAACTTTTTCACTAAGAGGGTGGTGAAACACTGGAATGCGTTGCCTAGGGAGGTGGTAGAATCTCCTTCCTTAGAGGTTTTTAAGGTCAGGCTTGACAAAGCCCTGGCTGGGATGATTTAACTGGGAATTGGTCCTGCTTCGAGCAGGGGTTTGGACTAGATGACCTTCAGGGGTCCCTTCCAACCCTGATATTCTATGATTCTATGATTGTGGGACACCTCCCAGAGGCTGTCATCGACCAGGGTGTCTACACTGGCACTGCGGCACCGTAGCCCTGGCGCAGAAAGCTGCACACCTCTCACTGGGGGGGTTTTTACAGTGTCTGCGTGCGCAGTGGCTTGGCAGTGCGCGCGCCTCGGGAGTTACAGAGCAGAACGCTGCTTTACTGCGCAGAAACGGGCCAGTGTAGACAAGGCTTTATTCCCGGGGCTCAGGCAAGTGTTTCTGAAGGACAAGCCTGTAAAATGGGCCAGAACGCACCACATAGCAGGTATTTTCCAAACCTCTCCCCAGGGCAGGAGACCCCCAGCTTTTCCATCCCTCCCCAAATCACACAAGCGGAGCAGGGTGCTCTGGGGGGCTTTCAGTGGCGAAGTCTCCGTGTCTCCAGAGAAGTCCATTGACAGACAGTCATTTGCCAAACAGGGTGCCTCCCTCTCAGGGCTGTGAGAAAACCATAGCTTGGCCAGACTTTCCTCCCTGTCCCCCTTGGAGAGCACATCCCCCCCCCAGGACAAAAGAGGGGGCTGCCAGGGCTGGTGGGAGAAATATTTGTAGTAGCCCCATGTTAGGATATCAGCAGCACATCGCTGCGTAGCTCAGAAGCATGTCTCTCTCACCAAGGGAAGCTGGTCCAGTGAAAGATATCACCTCACCCACCTCGTCCTGCTAATATCCTGGGACAGACCCAGCCACAACTACACTGCACCCAGAGATAGAACAGTCACACAGTCTGGCTGGCTATGGGGTAGCTGGCCTATGGTACATGTGGCATGTAGTGGACATGAAATGATGCAAAACTAATAACAAAAGTCAAAAGTCAAAAGACAAACTGTTATTTGTCTCCTACCAGCGATAATCGCCTCACTGCCTGAAATGGCTTGGAGTGACTGGCCGTTGGTAAACTCACAGCCCGTCAAAAACACAAGAAATGCAGCATAGCTCGATCCTTTTTCACTAAAGAGATCACAGCTGTGTGGGGGGCATGTTCATTCTGTGTCTGATGCATTCCAGCACTTCACAACTGGTGTGACGCTTCACCAGCTTGGGATTACGAATGGAGGGAGACCCAGTTCAAGCAATTTCATGCAGCCCTTTGGTGAGGATGGGGATGAATTTCTGAGTAAAGTCCATCCGACACAGGGTTCCACTGGAAAAGATACATTTGATCATTTCTCCCTCGTGTTTTACATATAAAATGGCTGAGGTACCAAAGTGAGAAAACTCTCACCAAATGACCACGTTCTGCAGTGGGTACAGGAGCACGCCCCAGGATCAGCAGGCCTGGCTCTTCCCAGGTAAAGGCTCCCACTTGGCTTTGAACAGACCGTGCACATTGCTGCATCCAAACAACCTTTTGGTCAGTTCACTGCAGCATCTAGTTTTTCCTTGCCAGCAGAGTGCACTGCTCTTCCAGAGACTGAAATCTACTGGGGGGAAACAGGCTCTTGGAGGATGAGAAATCTGTGATGAACGTCACCAGCTAGGAGAAATTAAAATTCCGCAGACTCCTCTGCAGAGAACAACAGGTCACCTGGCTACACTCAGGGTCGCACCTAAATCCTTGCAAGCTCCTGTGTCTCCGAAGGTCCTTTGCTGGTCTGGCTCTCTTCTTGGCTTATCAGTCAGCAGTCAACCTAGTATAACTGCCCAATCCTGTCTTCAGGTTAACAAGGGGTGTGTGCGTCTGTATTCCTGCCAATCACACTACCTGCAAGGGAGACCAACACGAGGCCTGCCAAGCCCTCCTCCCAAAGACAGCCCAGTACCTCAGGGAAATCAGCAGATAGCAGGGTTCCTTGGCCTCTCAATCTCTGCTAATCGAGTGCTGCTCTGGATGGGGCAAAGCAGAGCTGCTGTCTGTGGGATGCAGGGGCTGGGACTGCAGGGGAAATCAGAGGAACACACCTCGCTGATGGAGGATCTCCGGCCACCTCCTCATTTGGTGGCAGAGGCTCATGACTGATTGGCACCTGGAGGCCGAAGTCCCTCTCCTCTCCCTCTCCCCCGGCTCCAGGGCAAACGGGTGGGGAAGAAGGGAGCGCAGCTGTATCTGGGGATGAACAGAGACAACTCGTCTCCCAAGTGGTCAGCCCAGGGCTGGGAAATCTCCTGCCAGGGCCAGCCTGAACAGAGATGAGCTGAGACACACTAAGTGACAAATCAACCCAGAAGAAACTGATAAATAAATAGCAGCTTCTGCCTCCTCTGCCATGCTGTCAAAGCTTCAGATCAGTACCAACCGATTCTAGCTCTCTTCCACGGGGCAGCCGGATCTCTTCAGAGAGACACTCCCTGCTTTGCCTGGCTGGTATTTTCAACAGGACTTTGCTTTTCCAGCTCCCATCTTTGGCACTGGTTCCCCAGGCACATGCAAGCCCTTTGTCCCAGTGGGACAGACTGAATCGGAAATGGAAGCTGCTGCTGCAAATGCCTAGTGGGTCTGTCCAGCTGGTGCCAGTTTTAAATGCCCAGCTATGGCTTAATAGTTTGCTAAGCCATTCGCGATTCTCTTGGGGAACTCATGGAGCACGGGAGAGAGCCCAGAGGACTGGAACGGGGCGAGTATAGCACCGCTCTATGAAAAGGGGAATAAGGACAATCCAGGGAATTACAGACCAGTCAGCTTCACTTCGGTACCAGAAAGATAATGGAGCAGATAATCAAACAATGGCTTTGTAAGCACCTAGCAGATAATAGGGCGATAAATAACAGTCAACATGGATTTGTCAAGAACAGATTGTGTCAAACCAGCCTGACATCCTTCTTTGCCAGGGTAACAAGCCTGGTGGGCAGTGGGGAAGGAGGAGATGTGCTGTCTCTCAACTTTAGTAAGTCTTTTGATAGTGTCTCACAGCACGGACACCTCCAGGGAGTGGGGTGCCCAGGCAGGGTCAGGACATGGCAGTGCCCAGATCCCCTGCACAGGCACCCTGGGGAGAGAGAAGCTGCCCCTTTGCTAAGGTGGGGCAAAGGCTGTTGGGGAGTGCCCTGGTTTTACGACGCTTTCTCTTGCCCTATGCAGGCAGTGTCCCATCGCGGCTGCCACTCAGTTGGGGCACTTGCCCCACACCCACCCCAGTCTAGTGCGGCTTTGCTTCGAGATGCAAATGCAAATGTCTGAGTAAGGTTCTTCGGGGAAGGCAACCAGCCAATCCCTGCAGAACCCCGGCACTCGGGGCAAACCTCTGCTTTCCAGCAAACACCATTGCCACGGTGACATTTCTGTTTGATTACTTCAAATTGTCTGGCCCCCAGTTCTGCCCTGCCCCAGTGCCCACAAAGCTGGGAAGGTGCATCGGGAACCCTGCCTTGGGATTTTCACTGAAAGCTTTGAAACCGTTTTGACTCTAAGATAGCACTTGGTCTTATGTGGGACCGTCTCTGGGAATCCCCAAGTAGCATCACAAGAGCGTCTCTCTGCGTTGGCAGTATCCCCGTGGCCGCGGCTCTCAGCACAGGCCGCGCTTGCAGAGGAATCCCATCCTACTGTCTAGCCGCCTGCACCTGCAGTGAGGCTGCTGGCTTGTTTGAGCCCCACATCAGGCCGCGGTGGCCCAATCCTACTTCACGTCTCTGTGTCTCCGGTGGCCACGGAATCCAGTCCGGGTCTGGTGGAATCAGGCAGGAGAGTGGATGCATTTCATGCAGCTGTGTTGATCCCACAAAAGAAAGAAAAGCCAGGACAAGGGAATTGGAGCTGGTTCCCACAGCTGAGCCTAGGAGGGACACAGGAGGAGAGTGTCCTTCCATCCTCTGGTACCTTTCCCAGTTGCATCATTTCAACAGATCCTCCAAAGACAATGTCTCCTTGGGGTCCGTCCTCTCCCTCTCACTTCTCCAGGCAGGTGGAGGTTTCTCTCACTATTAATTTTTCTTCCCTTTAGCACCATAGCTACCACTGTGGGCAAGCGACAGCGAGGAGATGGGATGTGCCTTTCGCCTCAGAGGTCACTATGGCTCGTGGTCCTCCATCGCCCTGCCAGCAGCTGTGAAGCTCCGAGTCACAGCCCTGTCTGTGGCAAGGTTATTCTGGCAGCCTGAGAAGGTGCCAGGTGCCCACCGTGCGCTCTGTCGGCAGCACATGGCGGCTGTGGGAAAAATAACTTGTGAGGGGAAATTCCGGACTGGTCCCCACACGCGCACTGACGGAGAGAGACCAGGGGAGCTCCGTGCCAGGTGCAGCTCACGCTGTGCTCTTATCAGCCGTGTTAGTGAAAGGGCCCAGGGACCCGCCTGAGACAGCAGCCCCTTGGCAAAGCGGCGTGCAGCCCTCCTGCCATGCCGAAACAGGCCTGCCACTCAGAGAGCTGCTGAGCACCCACAGTGCAGCACCTCCCAGGGGCAGGGTGCTGGGGTTCTCAGGCAGCCAGACACATGGAGTCCAGGGGCCAATCAGGAAAGGGGCTGGGAGCTATTAGGAGAAAGTTAATTAGTGAGGGCCTGTCCCCAAACCCATCGAAGGCAATGGGAGTCTTTCCATTGACTTCAACAGACTTTGGATCAGGTACATGACATGTGCACGGTGCTTTGAACATGTGAAGTCCAGCGTGAATACACACGTATGTGTAGACGCACACACACCCACGCACACAATAATAATAATTTCTGTTTTCCTGTAGACTCCCTTTCAATAGCCTCATCCGTCTTATCTGGGGCAATGTTTCTATGCGGCCTGCCCCGTCAAGCGCAGCCCACGTACAAGTTCAAACAATCCCACGGATTTAGCGTGTCACAAAAACTTGCCTGTCTCATTAACTGAGACTGGCCAGTTAGGCGCCCTAAGTCCCGAGGCAGCAAAAAACAGCTGCGCTCAGACTGTCAGCACAAACTGGAGAGCAGCCATGAGGAGAGAATTCCTCTATTACCCGCCTGAGAGCCCGGGGTGGGTGCTGTGTAACTCTGGGCGAGGCAATGCTGGGGACACAGCTCCCTCAGAACCAGACTGGTAGCCTGGTCATCAGTGCAGCCCCAGCCCCACCCGTGGGTCCCTGCATCCAAATAGCAACTAGGCTTCTTTGTCAAGTGGGCAGAATCCCTTAGATTTTCCTCTGGATTCCACTGTCTATTAATTAGAGTCAGTGATTACAGATGACTCTAATTTTAGGCCTGGCTTAACAAAGCCCTGGCTGGGATGATTTAGTTGGGGCTGGTCCTGCCTTGAGCAGGGGGTTGGACTAGATGACCTCCTGAGGTCCCTTCCAACCCTGTGATTCTATAATTGTATGATTCTATGACATGCCCACTAGTGAGTGACCAGCACTAAAACTATTCCACTGCTGGACACTAGCAGCCAGGCCCCATTAACGGGGCCACACTGGGTGACACTAGCTGCTGTCCCTGGCTCTGAGGCTGCCTGCCCGCCCAGCTCTGCATGGCCTCACAAGGCAGGATCCCGTCCAGAGCATGTGCGTGTGTGTCACTGTGTGTACAAAAGCTCAGGAAAGCTCATGCTCAAATAAATTGGTTAGTCTCTAAGGTGCCACAAGTCCTCCTTTTCTTTGGGTGTACAAAGAGCGCCACCTAGTGGCACAGCTGTTAGGGTGTAGGGCTGATCAGTGGCTAGTTTTAGCAAAGCTGTGGTCCCATTACAAATGGCCTCCTGCCTGAGCAGCTCTTAACAGGGCAAGCAAACCCAGCAACGACATTAAGCCAGGCAGGAAAGGCAGGAAAAATCCCTCTGATGCCTCCCCGTGAAACCCTGTCTTCCCAACCGTCTCCTTCACGCACAATCCAGATTTGCTCCGGGCTTCCACTCCTCAAACCCGAGAGGGTCCCACTGTGACGATTTCCTGACAAAGACATTCACACCAATGCGTGCCTCTCTAGTGTCTGTTCAGCCCCAGAAACAATCCCTGTAACAATGGTGCACAGGGCAAGCGAACTGAAAAGCAAACTCACCCGCACACTGAGGTTCATGCACGTTGGACGCCTCCATTGATTCTGACTCTACTTGCTCTGACTTAGCTGTGAACCAGGCCAAGGGATTTGTAGGCAGTGTGACGAGTGTGAGTCTGTCCTGGCACTTAGCTTAATAGCAGAACTCTCATCTAGAAATGCTGGGAGCCCAGTTTCTAGTCCAGAGCTCTGTACTGAGCCTGGAAATTGATGTCGTTATTGGTACACGCACTTGTTTGCTTATTGAAACGTGTCACGCTCTGCTGAAGTGTGCATGCCACACAACACTGTCTCGTCGGCTCTGTCAGCTGAGTGATCGAGTGGGAGCCACGCCACAGCTCAGGGGCTCAGACTTGGTGGCTTTTAAAGCCTCAAACACAATTCCTTACAGAGCGGGAGCTGTGCAGAACATCCCCGCGAGGCATGCAGCATCACCGCTGCCTCACGGGCTCTGGCACTGTGCCCTTGCCAGCTGGGGCAGCCATGGGGTGGGGAGCTGTGTAGACAGGATGCCGTGTGTAGGCTGTAGGCTGTGCTCTGCCTCACAAAGTTACACAGAGTTCTCGGAAGTGTCCGAGACAATAAGCACCTTAAGAAAATATTAGCTGCCATGGAATTATGCTGTTTCTATTGCCTGGACCTCATCAAGTTCCCATTCAAAGAGAATGTCCTGGGGTCCGTGACGGCAGCCCTACTAACTAGGGCTACCATCAAACTACATGTCTGAGGGTCAGAGCCGGTGGGGGGCCTCAGAGCACACTGGGGAGAAGAATGCAGGAAATAATGCAAGTTAGTGTGTAGCTCTGGACTGCCCTGGACAAGCATGTTAACATGGGATTCATTCATGGGAGAGACTGGCTTCAGTCCCCAGCTCATCTGTCTTTAATAAAACCTTTCCCCTGTTTTGGGGAACACTTCCTGGGTCCACCTGAAAGAGAAGTAAAAGCTGTTTGCCAACAGGATGGAAGGGATCATTATATCAGTGAATGGCCATGCAGGCTTCTAAATCCGGAAGCAGGTTTGCAGAAAGACAGACTGAACCGGGCCATTCTCCACACAATAAACACACCTGTGTGCGTACGTGCATGCGTGTACACATGAGAAGTTTTATTACATATTCCCACTTCACTCTTTTGCTCTCTTTTTCCTCTGTTAAGTTCCCATCAAAGGCTTGGTTGTCTCTGAGCTAAGTGACCAACTGCACGGAGCCAAGGAACGACTTGCAGAACAGGCACATACAAAGATATCCAGCCCAGTCCCACTTTCTCACAGGCGAGAGTAGACCATTGAGCAACTGAATGACAGAGGAGGGAGGACGTCAAGTGCAATTTGTGACCTGAAATGAGTCATGTTTGTCAAGGGCAAGGCTTGTCAAAGGGACACTCAGCCCGCCTGCTTTCCAACCTGTGTCAGTCTCCCTCTGCTCCCAGGAACCATCCAGTACGTTCCCACCTGCTGCCAAACGTTATAGCCATGGTGAAATGTTTGCAGAATGCAAGGGGAGCTCTCAGCACCTCTTAGGGCACTAGCAGGTCACCACAGTGAAGAAGTGGCTTTGCCTTATGTGTGGTGTTATCCAGACAGGAGCATCACAGGAGTGTTTGCCCTCCTGCAAAGCATCAGGCTGCTGGAGGCAGGAGATCACACTGGATAGCCCATGGGCCCCATATGCTGTACAATTCCTATCAGTACTCCAGGGAAATTGTGATTGGCACTCACTTGCATGATTACCAGAGTGTAGGTAAGTCATTATTTATTGCCTGTCTCCATCTGCTGGACACTTGACTGAGTTAAAAGTACCAAGTGAGAGGAGGATGCTGTGTTTACACGCTGCCTTTTGCAGCCCCTCTGCACCTCATGCCTATGGAAGGGTCACTCGCTCAGAAACTATCTAAGCCCTTGTAAATACAACATCTGCCCTAACAGTCCATTTTTACTGCAGTTGTTTCCAGGTTCTCAGTTCTGTGCCAAAAACACTGAAGTAGGAATTAAAGGGTGCATGAAAACGACCAGGGAACAGCGGCTGGTGACGTATTTATGGCCGTTCTCGGAACATTTTTTGCAGAACCAGATTTGTAGAGGGCACTGCTTGGGATTGGCGTCTTCTGTTTATTTGCTCTGAATTTTGATTCGCAACAGATACACTCAAACACCTGCATATATTTTCGAACTGTCTCACCCATGGGCGTTCTGGGCCAGTAACGATCCAGGCCATGCCTGAAAGGATGTCACAGAATTGGCCCACCAGCCTTCCCTGGGGCTGTGACCACATTTCGGAAAGCAGACTTTTACTGCTGGTAATTTGGGGAATGACGACGTCTTAAATTCCACCAGCATTTAATAGTTTCAAAGGGAGAAAGGACTGCAAGAAAATTCATCCTCATTCCTCAGCTTCCCAGCCAACCTGCCTCTACTCTCAGGGCTAAACAGGCCCAAACTCTCTTTGAACTGTAATACACTGTGTGCCAGCAACGACTGAGAAAACCCTGATGCACGACAGCCTGCAGCCAAGTATCTGCTGTTTCCTGTACATGGTTCCCCAGCCAGCCTTGCTACATAGAAAAGTCTGAGGCCCAAGTGGAGAGTGTGAGACCTTGCTTTGGAGTCTGATGCATAGACCCAGTGAATTACTGCAGTGACAGTGGGCTCTGCCCGTAGCCCAGCTTGCCTGGAGAACTGGTGTCAGCTCCTAAAACATGGCCATAGAAGTGAGTTTGGGATACTTTCACTCCTTCTGATAGGGGCTGAGTTGTACAGAACACAAGGCCAGGCCCCCGAAAGGCTATTTTAGACGGAAGCTATTCCATCCGTGGACAGCAAGTTCCCTTGATATCCAAGATTGCATGAACTGCAGAGGTGACAGCGAGGTCTTCACAAAACAGCATTCTACCTGCTCCGGAGCCCTTTTCTGAGCACTCTTCTAGACTGGCTCATTAGCAGCAAAACGCCCAGAGCTCTGGAGCTCAGGATGCTCCCTGAAAACAGCGCGTTCGGTTGGCTCTGCCAGGCCCTCAAGCTGAGACTGTTGCATGGTTCTTTTGGACACTGTCTGAATGCCAGTGAGCCACGGGGGAGTCAGGAAATGCTTTTCTGCAGGGTTAAGTGAGGGAGCAAGTTAATATAGCATAATAATGGCACTGCAGAGCTGGGCTGGAATACGATCCAGTCCCTGATTTTCAACTAACTATGGCGCTGATTCCTGCCAAAATGATTCCTTGCTGAGGCTGATCTTCTGCAGCCCTGGTATTGCTCCCTCCAGCATTAGGACTTGCAAGCACAACAGCCATCTCAAGAACAATTAGCTAGTGAAATGAAGAGAAGAGCACGTTTCCCTTCTGGAGCAGCCCTCCTCATTACCGGAGCAGCGAGCCCAGAGTGTGTCACAAATTATTTCATGCTGTGCTAGTGAAAAGAGCTTAAAAGAACCCAGCCAAGAAGGAGCCTAGGCCAGAGCCGGCCAGTAGGGTCCCAGCTAGAGCCCAGCTGGGGCTGGGACTAAAAGAGAAAGTTTCAGAGAGGGCGAGGCTGGGTGGTGGAGAGAACCCCACAGCAGCAGGAGTTTCATCTGCCTTCTCCCTATGCGTGCTGGGGTAGCCCTTTGCCAGGATCAGGAAGCACACACCTCCCTTAAAGGGCTTTCTCGCCCACCCACATGATCTAGAGCAGGCACGCGGTGCCATGCTGCAGATCGAGTGGCACCATATTGGCATGGGGACCCTTGTCAAAATGGGCCACAAGCTTCACTGTTTAAAACTGCAGATTCTGCAAAACGAGGCAGAATCTGTGCTAAGAACCTTCATCCATGAGTCCAGCAGATTTCCACGCAATGTGATCTAGGGTTATAAATCAAATGACACTTGTGTAATATTTT
Organism: Eretmochelys imbricata; assembly: GCF_965152235.1. Taxonomy (NCBI): domain Eukaryota; kingdom Metazoa; phylum Chordata; order Testudines; family Cheloniidae; genus Eretmochelys; species Eretmochelys imbricata. The sequence continues at coordinate 31,308,262 of NC_135586.1, read as the reverse complement.
TCATCTTCAGATTGTTTTGCAGTTTCTCGTCCTTTTAGCACCTCTTCCTGGCTGGGCCGGGGAGATCATTGTCCCTGTCCGATCTGCATCTAAAATTATGGCATAGTTCATTTTGCTCCCATTAATATCCCAGACCCTCCAATGGGTGGGACAACCGAGGCACGGAGGTTCGGTGACTTCTGAAGATGACCCGCCGTTTCAGAGACAGAAGCAGGATTAGAACTTTTGGGCCCAGACTTGCTTCCCTCTGTGATGGAGGCAGCTAGTAACAGTGGCCTGTCTTTGCACAGTGCTATCTGTGGTCACTTTGTGCGTAGCCCACCTGCTGAGGTCTAAGCACAGCAAAGGGCAGCACGTCCCACCAACACACCCCGGCCTTGTAACAGTTTCTGGTGTCAGCAGAGCAATCACACGTGGTAAACCAGCTGTTGGAGGAAAAGGATCAGCCCAGCCCGTGTCAGGCCCTGTGAAGTACTCACAGCTGGACGTCCAAGAAAAGCCGCTTTTCCTCCCCAACGTGTACCCTCCAGATGCAGTCCTCTCCCTCAGCATAGGGCTCTGGCCAGTTAGGGGACAGGATGACTCCTGCCATGGCAGAGAGCTCCCCTCCACACATTGCTGAAATAAAGAGAGACAGAGAGAGGTGACTCATAAGAACATAAGAGTGGCCAGACGGGGTCAGAGCAAAGGTCCATCTAGCCCAGTATCCTGTCTTCTGACAGTGGCCAATGCCAGGTGCCCCAGAGGGAATGAACAGAACAGGGAATCATCAAGTGATCCATCCCCTGTTGCCCATTCCCAGCTTCTGGCAAACAGAGGCTAGGGACACCATCCCTGCCCATCCTGGCTAATAGTCATTGATGGACCTATCCTCCATGAATTTATCTAGTTCTTTTTTGAACCCTGTTATAGTCATGGCCTTCACAACATCCTCTGGCAAGGAGTTCCACAGGTTGACTGTGCGTTGTGTGAAAAAATACTTCCTTTTGTTTGTTTTCAAACCTGTTACCTATTAATTTCATTTGGTGGCCCCTAGTTCTTGTGTTATGAGAAGGAGTAAATAACACTTCCTTATTTACTTTCTCCATACCAACCATGATTTTATAGATCTCTGTCATATCCCCCTTTAGTCATTTCTTTTCCAAGCTGACAAGTCCCAGTCTTATTAATCTCTCCTCATAAGGCAGCTGTTCCATACCCCTAATAATTTTTGTTGCCCTTTTCTGAACCTTTTCCAATTCCAACATATCTTTTTTGAGATGGGGCAACCACATCTGCACGCAGTATTCAAGATGTGGGCGTACCATGGATTTATACAGAGGCAATATGATATTTTCTGTCTTATTATCTCTCCCTTTCTTAATGATTCCCAACATTCTGTTCGCTTTTTTGACTGCCGCGGCACACTGAGTGGATGTGTTCAGAGAACTATCCACCATGACTCCAAGATCTCTTTTTTGAGTGGCCACAGCTAATTTAGACCCCAGTCAAGAAAGAGATCCTGGAGTCATTATGGATAGTTCTCTGAAAACATCCACTCAGTGTTGTACAGGAACCGTCCTGGGGGCAGAGGGAACGCTGCCTGCAGTGCAGTGGGGAGCTCTCCCTACTCTGCCTGGCACAGTGGGAGCTCTGGCAGCCGACTTTGAGAAAGGCCAAGCCCCCCACTTTTCCAGTGCAGTCAACAGGCCCCTTGGGGGCTAAGGCCCTCTCTACATTTGCTGTCCTGTCTCTGAATGCTTTGCAAGGGCTCACAGACATATGCCTTAACTTAGCTACGTTATCCTCACTCACGTGCAGTCACGTTCTCTGGCAACGTGGTCACTAACACTGGAGAGTTTTTATTTGTGCATGTTCTCCTGCGTGCAGTACCGGGACAAGGCGTAGTGACCCCAGCTGGCGGAGGGTAACTGACCTCTGCACAGGGGCTCGGTGTCATTCCAGTAGGGGTCCCTAACATTGATACACTCGATTATGGCGGGTCCCTGCTCCAGGGAATGGCCAGGGTCACAGGTGAACTCCACCGTCGTTCCCAGGTTGTAGGTAGGATCGGAGGTGGTAAAATTCCCATTCTGAATGTAGGGTTCGTAGCAATGGCCTCGCTCGAAAGCTTGAAGAGAAACACATGTTAATTGGACAGGTGCAACACGGACCCTGCTCTGGGGAGGAGACAGCACCTGTCACTGTCTCCTTTTCCAGTTCTTGTGCAACTGTAACAACTCTCACTACAGGGAATCAACAGAGTCTGCACTCTGGGCCATCAGCTCCAAAGCACCAGCTGAGCTAAGGGGTGAGTCCATTAGCAGTACTAGGCTGTTATCCATTGTACAGACCAGTGTTACATAACCTCTCTGTAGCAGAGCTAGGGATCAGTAAGCTGCTCTGGGAAGAATAAGAACCAGCCCGAGTCAGTGCTTATCTCCCTGGCAGGGCCTCACCTGGGGTCAGGACTGGTACGTCCCTGCTGTATTTGTGGCACCCAGCAGCAGTGAGCCTGAATGCCAGTCTAGCTCGTGCCACGCTCGGGAATTCCATTGGGCTCCCCAGCACTGTGCCATCCGTCGGGGCATGTGGGAGGGAGAAAGCTGCCTGTCAAACTAAATTCCATTCCAATCACATTTGGTTTACATTTACTTTACAAACAAGAGTGGCATTTGTGTTTAAAGGCCCCCCTGGCCAGCCCAATCCCCAGCCAGCGCTGAGCAAACAGAGATAGTGCCCAGTGATTGTAAGCTGGAAACCAGTGTGTGGAGGCCGAAATTGAAAGCTGTCAATTGACTGTGACTGAGCAAGTTCTAGTCAGGGCTGGTCAGGACGTTTTTATCACTTAACATGTAACTCGACAAAGAGTTCAAGTCTGAGGTGGCACATTCTGGGCAAGCGCTCTCCTAGAAACCCTTCCCAAACTGCCGGTGCATGGCGTCTGCTTCAGAGCGTGGCCACCGGATGGGATTGCTGCTGAACTGGGCTCTTGTACAGGGATGCTGCAGCCCTGTTCTTTGGCTTATTTTACAGGCAATTAGGATTAATAATGGTTTATCTGGTCTGAGCTTTTAAGGCTGAGCCAAACCCCACTTCTTTTGTGTATTATCAACAGTACTATACACGCCATGCTGCCAGTTTACATATTTACTGAGCAACCTTCTTCCCTGGGATTATTGCATGTTATCGAGTCTGGTCAGAGACCCGAGGTCTTAGACTGATCCTGACAGCAGAACGTATTTAAATGACAATTGTGGCAAATCTCCTGGAGTTCCCTGGAATTCACCTGGCGTGTCCCTGAACCTCTCGTTCTCCAAAGGAGAAGCTCTTGGATATTAACTGGTTCACAAATGCAGGCCATTCCTCAGTCAGATTTACAGCTGCTCTGCCTGCTCCATGAGACTTCGCAGGCAGAAGGCAAATGACTGGAGTAAGATTACTTCTCTGTAATCTTGGAGAGGTTCCCAATTAGGCATTTTCTGCAGTCACCAGGAGCTATACTGCGTGGATCTGCACAGGAAGTTTAACTGGGGGACATATCATCCCCTACTGTAGCAGCTCTCAAACTGTGGGCTGGGACCCCAAAGTGGGTCGCAACCCCATTTCAATGGGGTCACCAGCACTGGCTGGGGCCCAGGGCAAAAGCCAAAGCCCAAGCCCCGGCCTCAGGTTACATGCCCCCTGCCCAGGGTGGTGGGGCTCGGGCTTTGGCCCCCCTGCCCGGAGAAGCAGGGCTTGGGTGGGCTCGGGTCGGCTCTGGCTTCAGTCCCCCCCTCTTGGGGCCGTGTAGTAATTTTTGTTGTCAGAAGAGGGTCGGGTGCAATGAAGTTTGAGAACCCCTGCCCTATTCTTTGGGATAGAGGATGCCAGTTAGACCACCCTGGCCAGATCACCACCCCAACCTGTAAGTAAGGCTCAGTCCTCTTCACCCATGCACCTGGACACTTGTGACTCATTCCACCATATATAGCACTCTCACCCACACAAATCCTCTCTGGGAGAATCTGCTTCTGACTTGAACAACCCAAGTCAATTATGACTTTATTACTCTGCCTTCCAAGTCCGGGAGGCCTGGATTTTGTTAGGTGAGTGTAACAGAACTGGAGAGCCAGGGCCTAAGCCAGCCCTGATTACAGGACAGGCCCCACCTGGGTTGAATCACGGTGATCCCAGGGTAAAAGGCAGCAGGAAGCTGCAGGAGGGGGCTCCTACAGTGAGGGACTGGCAGAGCTTGGAGCTGCAGGGAAAGGGAGTCTCTTGCCATGGTCCTGGAGAAAGGGCCAGTTCCTCAGGGAGGAGGGGCCATGTCTACGGTAAGCCTGGGTGGAAGATTGCTTTTCTGTTTGTCTGAGAACTTTGTTAATGTAATAAACCCCCCAGATGCTAAGCAGGGCTGTGGCTGACAGAGACTGTGGAGTCTGGTGAAGGCGAAAACAGGGGCAGGAGATAGTAGGGGTGTCCAGGCCCTGAGGGGCATTGGGTGGCAGACCCCTCCCCCGTTACAGCGATGTCTAGTTAGTGCTTTCTGGTACTTAACATCCCCAATTCCTCAGACCAGCCCGGACAGCAATGCAGTGATGCAGGACAGAGCTCTTGTAGGGCTGTCCATCCCAGGTTTCCTATGTACATACCTCAAGGGAGGGGAGCTGCACCATTCCGTCTTCGACGGGTGGGAGCAAAGGAGGAAGGGTTTGGGTTTGACTGAACCACCAGCAGGTCTGATGAAGGGAGACTGTGCTAACCCTCAAAGGCTCAGACATACCTGGTCTATTAAAACTCCCAGCTGCTGACTAAACAGTCACTGAACTGCGAAATGTGGAGAGCAGGGCCAGATCCCCAGCTCGTGCAAACAGGGATAGCGCCACTGAAGTCAGTTCTGGTGCTGTCAGTGCAGCCTCCCTGACTTACACCAGTTGCTGAGGATCTGGCCCTCTGTATTTCCAATGCGCTTCTTAGTTAAAGTGAACAGGGGTTATTTGTGGGTAGCACAGACCCTCTTTGTATAATATAGTTTAATTATGCGTCAGGGCACTTTTCAAATGTAAAGAAATTGCTCTTAACTCTGAGCACAGATGATTAGGCCTGGGGTAAGTGGGACTTAAATAGCAGGCAGGTGAGTGACACAGGCCGGATTATTATAGCTTCTAACAGTCACCACGGAGCTTTGGCACCAAATGCCACAAAAGCTTTTGAAGGAAAAAAGCCTATAAAAATAGAACAGCTGTACGGGAAAGCTGGGATTGTAGGGAAGTATTTAAAGTGCAGAACTAGGCGACAAGGCAGAAAACTGAATGTTCAGTGTCTTTGCAGCCCCAGTAAGGAAACCGATTCTGATGGAGGATGGTGCCAGGGCAGGGGGAAGCAAAAGGGAAACTAGGAGCAAACGGGAGGTTTGATTTTCAGTTTTCAATGGCATTGGAGGAACTGTGATTTATCCCCCCACCCTTTAAAAAAAAAATGTAGATCCAAACTGCCACTGCTCTAATCTGACTGCAACTGGTATGTCTGTCTAGCAGAATGTATCTGCAGTGCTGGCCGGCATCCCGGGTACAGGCTGGCTTTTTCCTGATTCCTCTGGACAGTAACACCCCAGCTCGCCTCTGAAGTAGTTACTAGTCCAACTCAAAGCTAAACCAAAGTAAATCCGAAGCTACGGGAGGAGGTAGTGTCCTGTTGCCAGTCTAACATTTCTGGCTTGACTCTCCCCCTGGTGTCTGGGAATGCTCTCTGGTTTGTAGCCATTTGTCCGATTTGCCCCTCACAATGAACAAAGGGAAAAGAAAACTCCACTTCCCAGACTATCTGTACTGCAGAAATGAGCACTCATTTCTTTTGCCTTGATTCCTGTTTGCTGGAACAGGTCTTTGGGGAGAACTAGAAGCTGCAGCCGACTGTGCATCACCAGTGACACGTTCGCAGCCAGGAGGTGAATCCTCCCAGCAGGGCTTATGCAGTTGTCACATTTGCAGCAGCCAGGCTGGGAGGGGAGAGGAACTGCCGCGACTTGCCTTCTGTAATTCGTGGGAGCCTCATGTGCAGATGGTCGCCTGTCTGTGCTGGTCTAGAGATATTAGCGAGTTGACTACCAGTCCGCTGGCAGGCCTGGCCGACTCAGCACCAGGTACCAATCGATGCCTCCAATAAGGCAGGGACAAGGAGAGGGGTGGCTGTTGGATTCTCCTGGTTCAGGAGCAATCAGCTTCCTATTGCTACGAAGGGTAACCCCTGCTAGAGTAATTGCAATCAGTACCTCTGTTAATTGCCTGATTCCACGGAGTACAAGCAGCATTAGCGAGTGTCTGCCTGCTGCTACCCACCAGCCAGATCCAAAATTAAAGGGGGAGTCACCTTCAAATCGAATGTTGAAAGCTGTGGTGGCCCTCGCCTCATCCGCCATGAAGTCAACGCGGATGGTGGTACCGTCGCTGATCACGCCTTCAAAGGGGACGCTCTCTGTCCGGAGGGAATCATAGAGGACGGCTGAGTGGTTTGTCTCTCCGCTGTACACCACCATTCTGTTCAGAAAGGGCACGGCATGTCAGCAAAGGGCTACTGGCTCCTCCACTGGCCACCTTTCTGTCTGGGCAGGGACCAAGCGAGCACAGGCTGGTAATCGCTCGCTCCACACACCCCGACCCCTGTTCATTTACCAGCACAGGCCAGGATCAGGTGAGGAGCTGGAAGCCCAGGAAGGAAGAGGATGAAATGTGTATGTGGCAACAGCGTGAGACATTTCTGAACAGGGAGCTGCTCCTTCCTCGTCACCAGGCCCCGGGCGGAGTGAAAAGGCCTCTAACTTGCCACTAAAAATAGGGAAGCAGGGGAAGTAACGCCTCTGCCTTTCAGCACTGTGGATTCTCAACAAGCCAGCATGGCAGGGGCCGTGCCAGTCGTTCCTCACCCAGGCAGGGGCCCGTTCGGGCATGCATTCGGAGGGCAGTGTTTGAAAGACATGATGCAAACACCAATTCACAAAGCAGATACGTCTATTTTATCGTGTAGTAAACAGGTGCTTTATTCTCTGCTTTTACTACAAGCCATAAACTGGCTTTATTGCCTGTTACCAGACTGAATTTTTAATGACACTTAAACACAAACATCAGCCCCATAAATGTGTGCTCTGTGTTATGGATGCCAACAGACTGTGATTTGTCACTTTGTGTTTGTGGGTGAGATGCAGCCATGGGCATGTGGGGGTTTTTTGGGAGCCAGAGGGGGCAGTTTGTGGATTGGGCTACTGATTATGAGACCCAGTGTCATTACACAAACCACATGCTAAATCACACAATGGGTGGGGGTAACTGTAGATGTTTAAGGCCAGAAGGGACTATCGTGACCATCTGCAGGTGATCCAGTTCCCATCTGGGGCAACGGGGCCCATTAGCTCTCCTGCCCCTCCCATCACTTTCTGTTTAAAAGTTACTCGGGGGAGTCCTGCCCGAGAACAAGGGATCTTTGACTCTTCTGTGCCAGCAAGACTCACCTCCTCCCATGATGCCCTCCCATCTCGTTGGGCACCCTTCCCATTCAGCAACACGTGCAGGGCAGGATGGTTGTGACCCCCCTGCACACTGGAGACTCCTGCCCTAGAGAATGCTGGCCTGTGATGAAATCCCCAAAGGGGCGACGCTCCCTACCCCCTCCCATGCACATGAGACTCACAAGAGGAGGGCGCCTGAACCCCTGGTGTGGGAATTACACTTCACCACCCAGGGCCATCGAAATCCCCAGCCAACTCGCTGGCTCCCGCTATAACGAGACGGGAAGTGCCCTGGTCCCGGCACGCCCTGGAGACAGGAGATCGCAGTCTGAAAGGTGGCGGGGTAAGGCCCACTCAGGTTGGAGTGAGGGAATACACTGCCCAGTCAGTCCTGAGGAAAACCCCTTGCGAGACCCTTGAGCCTCCTCTGGGTGGGGCAGGAGGCTGCCAGGTCTTCCTCACGCTGATGGCATAGGGTGGGAAGAGCAGCGTGCTGAGACCTGGGTGGGGGCGCCCCTGAACCCCGGCAGTCGCCCTGGCAGCAATGGCAAAGCTAACCTCTCTGCACAGGTCAGCTCAGATTCTGGCTCTCGGGTCAGCATGCCTGTGTTCCACGAGCGACTCATTGCAGGGCCCCTCACCTGTCCTTTTCGCTCAGCAGAAGCCTCTCAAAGTGCAGGTGCAGCTTCTGGCCCTGGGGAGCTTCGATGGTCCACACGCAGTGCATGTTGCTGCGGTTCCCGGGGTAGCTCGGCGAGAGAACTCGTCCAATGGTGGCATTATGCACTGTCCCTCCGCAGGGTGCTGGCAAGGAGATCACAGAGACAGTGAGACTGGAGCACACAGCCACTCAGAGCTTCAGCCCCAGCCAAATAAAGCGGGCCATGCACTCTGTACTGACAAATGAGTGTGTGCTAAGGAAGGGCCTCTTCACCAAGAAATGGGCTGCCAAATCAGGGCAGGTTCTGCTCTCAACTGCACCAGGGTAAACTGGAGTGACTCCACTGACTCCAAAGATGTGGATTTACACCAGTATAACTCGGAGCAGAATCCACTCTTGTTATGAGTCCCCAAAGCATTTAAATCTTCCCTGGTTTTGCGTTTCCTTCCCAGGGTGGCACAGTGCGCTGGAAGGATATTAGGTTGATTTATTGCAGATGCAGGTTCAAACCATGTGAAGCTCGTGGCTTTGTGTGGGTTTGACCCCAGATCAGGGAATGCTCTGCTTTCCACTGGTTTCTCTTTGACATTTTAGGTTCATTTAACTTGGGAAAGGAAAGTTAGGAGTGAGGGGTTGACCCGCAATGTCACCTGAACCCAATGTCAACTGAAACTGCCCCATCCTGCACAGCAAATGTGCAGCTGTGTGCAGCTCTGCATGGTGGAGACAGGGAAACCCCGCAAGCCTGGGAGAGTGGGATTATGTAGGAAGCAGGCTGTATAAGGTAGTGAGGGAGGCTGGGCTCTGTATGAGTGATTCTCACACACAAGCTGGGTGGCTCTGAACACAACTGGAAGCAGCTTAACGCCGAGGAGTGGTAGAGGCAGGAGGAAAAGCTTTTTGAGAAGAGCTGAGCAGATATATTGTCTCCCAGGGGATTTGCATTCTACCTCTGCCAGAAGCCACTGATGTTGTGTTCCTCACGCTTTACTCACATGAAGTGTCACTCCACTGAACTGCATGGATGCCTGCTGATGTAAATGGGAGCAGAATTTGGTAGTTTCCCCCTCTCCCAGGCTCACATTCAACTTCTAACACTAAATTATTCTAGAGTCAGGCTTGTCTTAGCATCTGTGTTAATGATCAGTTGCTGTACCCGAACAGACAGGTTCTGGGCTGCTCCAGTGAGGTCTAGATGCATTGATGCATGTAAGCACTTTGGGGCCTTGGAGTTCATATCCCAGGTAACAGTGGAAATGGGCGACTCCACCAGAATGCAGATCCATTACAGTGACATCTCCAAAGTCAGGTCTCCGTGGAAAGTTGCAGCTCAGCATGAACACTAGAACAAACACACAGTGAGATTTTAAGCATCGCCACTGTCTTCTCTGAGTAATTCTGCAATAAGAAGAGTGGGTGAAAGCTGAAGAGGTAATGGAACCTGGTCACACTAGCCCAAACACACCATTGTTGGAGACTTGTGTGTTTGTGCCATTGATTACTTTTCACCTGTTCATGCTTTCAATTAGACGTCCTTTCTAATTCTTGTTTCCAACAAGAATTCACTTGTAGTCGTTTATTTTTCTGTAGCTGTTCAAGGGAAAAATAAATATTCTGTACGTATCCCTGTAGGATGGGCTTCTATATGAGAACAGAAACAGATGCAGTGGGCCTAGGGGAAAATAAAATCGCTGGAAATGTGCCAGAAAGGCTAGACCTGTCAAGGTCCATATAAATAAGTAACCTGTGTCTGTACGGCAAGTGTCAGAGAATAGAGACGTCTGCTCACTCTGGCCCTGATCCAGCAAAGCAGTCAAGCATGAGCCTAACTCTAAGAACATGAGGACAATGGGTTTACTCACATGTCTACCTGCTTTGCTGGAGCAGATCCTCTGAGCACAGTTCCATAAAACAGAGCCACATGCCCCAAGGGGCAGAAGCCCCTGCAAAACTTGGGAGTGAAGCCTGCAGTTAGTGTTTGATTATTTATTCCTCTCCTAAGCAGGCAATGGCTTGTGCAGGGGGCAGACTGTGTTCAGCTACAATGGATACAAACCGGTTTTATTCAGAGACCTTAGGCAGCTTGGGGGCTGGGGTATTTCACCTCTCAGTCCCTGGTTTCACCCTCAGCTTGGGAGCTACCAAAAAATGTAAAGCAAATGTGCTTCTGCCCATGCTTGTAATGACTGCACTTGTGGCCCAACAGCCATTCAGGATACAGAGCCAGTGCCAGAAGGATTGGCACGGTAGATGGGGAAGGACATTTCGTCTTCTAACAATTCCCACTCACGTAGCATCTTTATCCAGGGCTCTGAAAGGATTCTGCAAAGAGGACACCCAGGGTCTGATCCCCCCTTCCCCCATCTCCCGACTGCAGTGGGAGCAGCCCCATGGCACGGGAGAGGTGAAGTGGCTTGCCCAAGGTCGCCCAGCAAATCAGTGAGAGAGTCAGGAATAAAACCCAAATCTCCTGGGTTGCAGCCCACTGCCCCAGCCACTCGACCATGCTGCTGGCCTGGTTGTGCCGGGGGGGCCTGGAGGGCGAGGCCCCCCGCTGGGTTCTCAGCCCCGGGGCTGGGGAGGGGCTGGCTGGGTTTGGCTAATAAACACCTACCCTGGTAATGAAGCTGAAAAGTCCCGACCACATCGTCTCGGAACGTCCGGAAGTAAACGGAAATGGAGTTGGTGGGGCTGCGAATCACCTGCCCCTCCACCAGAAGCGTCTGATTGGCTAAGACCACCAAGCTGTCATCGCCCACTCCACGAATGGCGAGCACCTCGCCCTCTGACAGGTTCACACTCTTCACCTGAAGGGCAGACAGACACCACCCTGGGAGCTTTGCCCTGGCCTGGCGCTCGATGCGCGACGGAGCCGCACCAAGGCTCCCAGGCCACCCGCGCAATGCGGACACCTCCCGTCTGGGCTGATTAGCACGGTCCCTGTCCTTCACTGACAGGGCCTGAGTCGCTCGAAGTGCTGCACCGAGCCTGGAGAGCGCTATCCCCACTTCACAGCGGGGGGACACCCAGGTGATCCGCCACAGGGAGCTGCTGGCTGAGTCAGTCGCAGAACGCAGGTCCCCTGCCTCCCCGTTCCCCGATGGAACCCCACTGTGCTTCTTAGTTGGTCCTTGTCCTGCATGGAGAGCTGCCGGGGGGGGGGGGGGGTATTGTGAGTTACACGGCACCCTGGAGTACATAGTGCTTTAGACATACCCTCAGTCGGGAACTGGACCCTTGTGCCAACATGAATTTACTGCACTGTTAAATTATGCTGCTATTATCGGGGTCATACTGGGGGAAGAAGAAGGTGGAGGGCACGGGGGTACTCTTCCAAGCCCCACCCATAAAATAAGCTCCGCCCATGTGAGTCATCAGAATGACAGTAGATTGTGGAGACGTTCAGAATCGGATCCTGCTGCTCCCCCTAGTGCCACTGGGTTCCCCCTTAATTGGGGGGAGAATAAGCAGTGGCACCTACCAACCTCCACCCACTTGTGGCTCCGAATGAGCCATCACTCAGCATCAGTTGTGCACATCTGTGACACTCCCTCTCTTTTCTTACCCGAAGAATGAAATAGTTAGTGACGCTGACCTTTAAATGATCATCACCATCATCATCATAAGCACCTAGATAATAGGACTATAAATAGTAGCCAACATGGATTTGTCAAGACCAGTCATGCCAAATCAATCTAATTTCCTTCTTTGACAGGGTTACTGGCCTAGTGGGTGGGGAGGGGGAGCAGTAGAGGTGACATAGCTTGATTTTTGGTATGGCTTTTGACACAGTCCCACATGGGATTCTTAGGAGCAAACAAGAGAAATGTGGTCTAGATGAGCCTACTATGAGGTGGGTGAAAAACTGGTTGAGAGACTTAGTCTCTAAGGTACCACAAGTACTCCTTGGTTTTTCTTTTTTTACTCAAAGAGTAGTTATCAATGGTTCACTGTCAGACTGAGAAGGCATCTCTAGGGGGTCCGTCCTGGGTCTGGTACTATTCAATATTTTCATCAATACTTAGGTAATGGAGTGGAGAGTGTGCTTATAAAATCTGAGGATGACACCAAGCAGGGAGGGGTTGAAAGCTCTTTGGAAGACAGAATTTGAATCCAAAATGACCTTGACAAATTGGAGAATTGGTCTGAAATCAACAAGATGAAATTCAGTACAGACAAGTGCAAAGTGCTATACTTAGGAAGAAGAAAAATCAAACACACAACTACAAAATGGGGACTCCCTCGCTAGACGGAATAGCACTGCTGAAAAAGACCTGGGGGTTAGAATGAATAACAAATTGAATAGGAGTCAACAATGTGATGCATTTGCAAAAAAGGCTAATATCATTCTGGGGAGTATTAACAGGAGAGTTGAATGTGAGACACAGGAAGGAATAGTCCTGCTTTACTCGGCATTGGTGAGACCTCAGCTGGGCACCGTGTCCAGTTCTGGGCACCACACTTGAAGAATGATATGGACACATTGGAGAGAGTCCAGAGGAGAGCAACAAAAATGATCAAAGGTTTAGAAAACCTGACCTGTGAGGGAAGGTTAAAAAGAACTGGACGTGTTTAGTGTTGAGAAAAGAAGACCGAGGTGGAACCTGATAACAGTCTTCAAATACATTAAGTCCTGTTATAAAGAGGAGGGTAGTCAATTGTTCTCCAGGTCCACTGAAGGTGGAACAAGAAGTCATGGGCTTAATCTGCAACAAGGGAGATTTAGATCAGATATTAGGAAAATCTTTCTAACTGTCAGGAGAGTTAAGCTCTGGAACGACCAAGGGAGGTTGTGAATCCCCATCACTAGAGGTTTTTAAGAACAGGTTAGAGACTGTCATAAATATAAAGGGAAGGGTAAACACCTTTAAATCCCTCCTGGCCAGAGGAAAAACCCTTTCACCTGTAAAGGGTTAAGAAGCTAGGATAACCTCGCTGGCACCTGACCAAACTGACCAGTGAAGAGACAAGATACTTTCAAAGCTGGAGAGGGGGAGAAACAAAGGCAACACACAGAGAGAGCTTTTGTTTCTCCCCCATTCCAGCTTTGAAAGTATCTTGTCTCCTCATTGGTCAGCTTAGGGGTTTTTCATGTCCAGGTTCCTTTCCCACTCTGAACTCTAGGGTACAGATGTGGGTACCTGCATGAAAAACCCACTAAGCTTATTCTTACCAGCTTAGGTTAAAACTTCCCCAAGGTACAAACTATTTTACCTTTTGCCCTTGGACTTTATTGCTGCCACCACCAAGCGTTTAACAAATATATAACAGGGAAAGAGCCCGCTTGGAAACGTCTTCCCCCGCCCCCCAAAAAAAATCCTCCCAAACCCTACACCCCCTTTCCTGGGGAAGGCTTGATAAAAATCCTCTCCAATTTGCATAGGTGAACACAGACCCAAACCCTTGGATCTTAAGAACAATGAAAAAGCAATCAGGTTCTTAAAAGAAGAATTTTAATTGAAGAAAAAGTAAAAGAATCACCTCTGTAAAATCAGGATGGTAAATACCTTACAGGGTAATCAGATTCAAAACATAGAGAATCCCTCTAGGCAAAACCTTAAGTTACAAAAAGACACAAAAACAGGAATATACATTCTATTCAGCACAGCTTATTTTATCAGCCATTTAAACAAAACAGAATCTAACGCATCTCTAACTAGATTGCTTATTAGCCCTTTACAGGAGTTCTGACCTGCATTCCTGCTCTGGTCCCAGCAAAGGCAACACACAGAGAGAGAGCTTTTGTTTCTCCCCCCTCCAGCTTTGAAAGTATCTTGTCTCCTCATTGGTCATTTTGGTCAGGTGCCAGGTCCTAGCTTCTTAACCCTTTACGGATGAAAGGGTTTTTCCTCTGGCCAGGAGGGATTTAAAGGTGTTTACTCTTCCCTTTATATTTATGACAGAGACAGACAGACATCTGTCAGGATGAAAAAGATTTGCTTGTTCCTGCCCCAATGCAGGGGACTGGACTAGATGACATCCTGAGGTCCCTTCCAGCCTTACACTTCTGTGATTCTGTGGCTGTATGGTCACAGGGCATCTGAGTTACCCGCTTGCTGAGATAACTGGAGGAATGTGTAGTGCTCAGGGAGAGTTCCAGCTGACTCTGTTGCACCCAGGGCTAAGGTTTTCTTCATCATCAGAACAGCTATGGACTCCAAGCAAGCAAGCTGAGATTTTGGAGAGGAGGACAGCTGCTTCAGAGAGGTGCCCGTATGGTGAATGGGAGTGTGTTATACTTTAAGGCTATTAATTATTTGAGTGACAGAAGAGGACAAATTTGATAATGTGACTGGAAGTTAGTAGGCAGAATAGCACATCACCCCTAAGCAATGCACATGATCTCATCACTGCGCTCCCAGTCAGCTCCTGCTTTCAGAAGGTGCATTTTGTTACGTTTCCAGAGTAACTCGCTGTGCTTTGACTTCCCTCCATGGGGTTAGCCTGAGCTTGGTGGATGTTCTCAGATAGGTTCTGTCTCAGCCAGCCCCTTTGCTCTCCATGCACATCCCTCCTCTTCTACAGCCCTGCCTACAGAAAGCTTTCATCACGTTGTGACAGGATCTGCCCCGGGATGAAGTGCCATTGCGTTGGTTCGGGCAAACCTGCTGTAACCTGAAGCTGCACCCCAGGGGCCTTTAAATAACAGGGCCACATTTTCAAGGGAACGAACCTGAACTTTGCCAGAGCACTGTGTGACATTGCCCCATGCAGAGGGCTGCGTTGAGACTAGTGTCTGCTCTCTGCACCGGATGGCTTTGATGCAATGCAAAGAATACCTACATTTGTAGATGCCAATGGCTGACCAGTGCCCACAGGGTACCTGCCAGTAATTACACCATTGCCCTGGGCATCTGGGCTGTTGTGTCTCCTCTGGAAAGTGCCCACAGCACAAACATTACAGAGCCAACTGCAACAGTCATGGAGCTCTTACAAGCCCCCCAGCTCCTTAAAGGTCACTGTCCCTGCAACCAAGCCAAGGCGAACTAGGCCGGGCTCACTAGAGACCTGTCAGTGCAGCCCCTGGTTCCATTCCTGCAGTGATCACTGCTGAATGATACAACAGTCTCTCTCACCTCCTGGTCTGGTTTGCTACTACAACAGGAAAAATGTGGCTTATTATTTAATCTTGCTGGAATCACTGCAATGCTGCTAGCAGGAAGTGACCTCCTCCAGCAATGGCCTTGGTTATAGAGGAAGCCCGAAGGAGTTAAAAGTCAGTGACAGAGAATTCTGAAAATGCAAACTGCACTGCGTGAATGCAGCATAAGAAGGTCTAGCTTCTACCCGAGGAAGAAAGCGCAAAAGCAACAGCGCTAGGACTGAAATAGGTGGCCCAGAAAAGCTGAGAGAAAAGCAGGTTTCTTTGTAAGCTAAATTGTTGTTTACAATTAGCTGTTTGCACAAGGCATCTGCTTGTAGGTACCTCTGCTTCCATAGATGGCTATTTACAGAAAATAAAGCAGCTAATATTTTCAATGAGCAGTAGAAAGGCCTTTTAATTAGTGCTTGGAACCTGGTAGCTAACAAGTAACCGCACTTTTGTTTTCCATGTTCTTTTAGCATAATAAAGAGGCTGGTATTTCAGCAGTGAGATACCCACAGCTGCCATTTGTTTTCTTAAGGATGTGAAGACCAAGGCCCTATATTTAGCACTTCCCAAAACATTAGCTTCTAATTGCATGCGCTTGTAAGGATGTGGTGACTAGAAGAATTTGTTGTTGTTGTTGTTATAAAATTTGCTTGATTTCTCATCACATAAGAATGATCATCTTCACAGCACCAGCAGATGGGCTGTAACAGCCAGGGCAAGAGCCCCAGCAGCCCTTGGATAGCACATTGATAGGAGCCTCATAAAGCAATTTGCAGCATTTTGAGCCTTTTGATCTCTTGGCTGCAAGGAGCTAGATTTCCTCAGAAGAAATGACACCAAACCTGATTAACAATGAAACCACTTCCCTTCCCCAAACACCCATAAACCCTTTCCTAATTCAGTTCCAAGAAAGTGCCAAATCCTCACCCTCTTCAGGACCACAGGATTGGGCCTGAAGGATGCAAAGCACTTCTTCATCTGTTACCTCCCCTCTAAACAATCACCAGCAGGCCAGTGAGTCCACACAGCACTTTGGGCAGATCTGAGTTGCAGATATTCGACTTAAGAACACAGCCCTTTGCCTGATTAGCCGTAAGAGCAACTGCTGAATAGGAGCAGACGGTGACGTACACTGTATTATGGATACATATTTTGGCCAGTAGAGAGAGGGCAGTACACATTCTAAAACTCTCACCACGTGGCTTCCTTGGCCCCAAGCAGAAGTATCTGTTTCCTGCCTTGCTGCCCTGGGGGGAGATTTGCAAAGGCACCAGTAGAGTGAGATGACCAATTCCCACTGACTTTGAAAAAGAGCCAGTCACTTGTGCCATTAAAAATCTGCCTTTGTTGTCTAAGGCCCCCAACCAACTCCTGCTGCCATGCGTGGGCACCTTTCCATTGACTTTGATAGATGCTGGAGAAGACCTTGCGTGAGAAAACAACCATTTCTGACCAGAAAGAAACCTTGTCAGCCATTGGTTGCCAGGAGAAGTTTTGGTTTAATTTTTAAAAACAAAGATGGGTTTCATGTAATGTGACAATGCAAGCTGGTGCATAGACTGTACAGCTGTCCTGGCATAAGCAAGGTTAACAGATCCAGTCTCAGGGGGTATATGTGCAAATCAAGCTCAGAACAGAGCCTTGTTTTTTTCTCACTGGACCCCTTAAACACAGGAGGAAAATATGCCTTGAGGCCCTGATCCAGGTGATCCCTGTGCTTAGCATGTGCTTACCTTTCAGCAGGTGAGTAGTCAACTTGATTATTCACCTGCTTAATATTAAGCATATGCTTAAGAGCATGGCTGGATGGGGACCCTGAAATTTACATATTTTATGTAATTTTCCAGATGCCTTTCAACCCCTCTCCTGTATTCACAATGTTCCCTCATTGAAGCCCTAACGCTGGCAAAGCGAGAGCTGTAGAAAATCAATGTTCCTCTTTTCTCCTTGCTCCCTTATTGTCATTCTGAACAGACTTGTCTGCAGTACAGAGGCTTTCCAAGAGCTTGTGTCCAGTGTAGTTTGTAGCTGCTAGGCTCTTCGGCTGTACCAGGTTAGTAAAGATTTCCTGATTATGATGCATGAGCAGCAACCTCCCAGCGTAAGTCCTAAGTTTCAAGGCTGTGCGCTGAGTGAACGAGTGCCGCTGGAACCCCTGGGAGGCGGGAGGGACTGGAGGGTAAAGTGAGGAGAGCAGGAGTTTCGTTTAGAAGGGGTCCCATTTTAGAGGAAGCAAGTGAGGAAGTAGGCAAGGCAATTGTGAGAAAGGCCAAGGGCAGAAAGTTTTCAGCAGACATGAAATGAGGAGAAACAGGAGCTTTTCTTCCAGCATTTTAAGTTGGGAGTACAGTTATGAACTCAGCTGAAACGTCAAGCTTGGGCTATGCTCTAGCTCAGAGAGAATTGATGGGCTTCATGGAGACAACAGCAGGTGAGGTTCTCTGGCCTGCATTATGCAGGTGGTCAGAGGAGATGACATAACAATGTCTTCTATCCATGGGGCGGATCCTCAGCTGGTGTAGACTGTCACAGCTCCAGTGAAGTCAATGTCACCAGTGGGGGATCTGCCCCTGTGAATCTGTGAACCTAACTACCTGCCCAGGAATGATGAAATTCACCAAGGCCTCGCTGCCACTTCTGTCCCTGTTCAGACCAGAAGTGGGAGATCAGTTTGGGTGCTGAGCTGTTGCACAGGGGTGAATTTCACCAGCAGTGAATAGGCAAGAATTATATGCAGAAAACGGCCAACTTACTCCTAGTCTTCCTGATGCGAGTAGCCCTTTTGCAGTCAATAGGTTAATCTGTTTCAGTAAGGCAAGGAGAATTTGGGCCACTGACTTCCAAGGGTGTTCCATGTGAGATGGGACTCCAGCACAGAAAAGAGAGGCCTACTATAAAAAAGAGCAGCGTTTGCCTTCTCTGAATGCCAGTGGATGTGGGTATAGTCCGAGTGTCCACATCCATGCAACACACATTGTACCCAGGGGAGAAAATGGTGCAATAACCCCAGCTGGGGGTGGGAAGGGAGCGATTAAAGGAAGAAGCACAACTGGGGTCATGGTTCTTGCGACCAGGTAGCTTGAGAAATGGATTCCTAATAGCCAGGGCTTGGATGTGCCAGTGAAGGTCCTTTAAGGGGAGGGGTCAACGGTACAAAGGGCAGTTAGATGCTCCAGTCCCACTGAGCGTCAACAGGCGTTAAACTGCCCTTTGTGCCCTTGCAAATCATCCCTTTGGGTGCCGCCTGGGTTAGCACCGGAGGAGCCCCATGCTAGAGAGAAGGGACAAAGGCCAGAGCCACTTTGCTTTACTATAAGGGCTCTGCAAGCTGCCCACTGCCCTCAGCGATGGCACCAGTCTGATCGCTGCAGCCAGGCATTACACACCGGCCCTGCTGTCAACAGCCACATTGCTCCCTGTGAAGGCTGAGGAGACAATGCCCTTAGTCTGCTGGTTCTGAGCAATACTGCACTTTATAGGACTAGTCACAAGCTCCGTCCAGGTTTAACGATCACTGGGAAGTTATGAGCAAGGGGCGGTGCTTTATAACTGGGGTAAGAACAGCTGAACTCATCTGCAAGACGGATAATGCCAGCAATTCCAGGTCACCACCACTGACCCGTGGGCTGCTTTCAGCTCTAATTTTTCAAAGAAAAACAAATTGGTGGCTCACTTTTTCAGCCTAGAAACAGAACAACAAAAGCAACTGTACTGGCCTGAGAGAGGCCGTGATCCCTATCCAAGTCACCTTCAGCATCATTCAGATTTTCAGACCCCGCTGGCAAGCTGGCTCTCCCAGTGCCTGGCCAGCGTTGGGAGCACCAGCTACTTGAGGTCAAGTCCTAGCCAGCCAGCGGGAGGCAAAGCTGCTTGGTTGGAGAAGGATCCCTGACTCCCCTGCAGCACTTCTCATCTGTAGATGTGAAAGCACTTTGCAATCTGGCCTGTGTTTATAGATGGGGAAACCGAGGCATAGAGGCTAAGTAACTTGCCCAGGGTTATACAGGAAGTCTGAGGCAGAGCAGGGAGTTGAACCTGGGTCTCCTGAGTCTTATCACATTAACCACTGGACCAGCGTGGCAATGAGGGCCTGTCCCCTCTGCTCACAATATGGAGGTGATATTGGCTCTCTCCTTCCCAAACTGCTTCTGCAGGCCTAGTAGGCATGGCTGACCAAATGGGCCCCGGCTAGGTCTTTGCAGAGTTCTCTTTAGGCTCCAGATCTGGCCAAAGTGAGCCCTGCCTGGATGATGTCTCAATTGGAGACACCCCGGGGTGCTGTTGGCCCCTGGTGCACTCCCTCTGGTCACATTAGCTGCAGGGAATGCATGGCCCCCAGTGGTTCCACTTCCCTTCCAGACTCAGGCCAATGGGTTGGCTTTGATTTACTGAGGCTGTGATGGGTTGGGTCCTGGCTCCCTGACACGCTCCCTGGAGGGCTCCTCTCCCTGACCCCAGTGTAAATCAGGGGGCACCTCATTGAAACCATTGTGAAATTGGTGGGAGAGGAGACTTGAATCCAGGGGGCTCTCAGAAGGGAGGGAGCAACATTAGGGTTCTGTGCCAGGCATTGGCGTGTGTGTGTGTGGGGGGGGGGGGGGAGTGGTTTGGAGATTCCTGCATGTGTGCTTGTTGTAGGGGACAATTAACGTTTTCTTGGGCTTCCTAGACGAGAGGCAAGAACTGAGAGCTCAATTCCTACACAAGCCAGGCGCACATGAGCATGCAAGAAATACATGCCTAACTTGCACACATCATTGCCTTGTTTGTTCCAGTCTCCAGTGCCAAACGCCCCAATGAAAAGCACAGCACAAAAAACCCTCTAGGCAGATAGAGACCTGTGCTCAGATTTAAACATTAATTCATTGTTGATTAGGGGTGAATTAATTGGAATAGCTGATACGAACACAGCCAAACTCAGCCTTTGCATAAGTTAATGCAACGCCACTGACTTCTGTTGGGTTTTCACCTGGTCTGGATTTAGCTCATTGTGTCTGTTCTAAATCACTGAAAAAATCCAGAGTCTTCCTGCCGTGTATTGTGCTGAAATGACTCAAGGATGGTTCTGTTTCCAAACCAGGTTTGTCAGGTGAAGGCCAGCCCCAAGGTCATGTTGACAAATTAAGAAGGGAAATATTAAAGGAACAGTCATTGGAGCAGCATGAAAATTGAGCTGTTCTGCTTTATGGCTGCTTTCCCAGTTTTCAGGGCCTGTCTGCAGAGGAGAAATTTCAGACTGGTATTTAGGGGGGAAGGTGAAAGAAAGAGCCAGGGGGGTTTATTGCTCTCTTGAAGCAGATTTCTCCTTTATCACTGGGAGATAGGTAAACCACATCTGTCCTTGGGACTCCCCTCTGTGTCTGGGATAACTTTCAGCAACATATTGATACAGTGGCCTTGTGCCAGGGATCATCAGCCAGGGAGAAAGGTACCATATGTGCAGCTTCCTGCCAGGAACTGCAAAGGGAAATCAAAGAGTGAACTAATTTAAGCTCCTGGAACATCTGCCATTAAGACGGGGAAGCGGAGGGGTGTGGCGGGAAGAATCCTTCCAACCTAAGCTAACAGGCTTGTTCGCCCCCCTAGAAAACACCCAAACACCATTGCATTTCAGCTGAAATCTCTTTAAGGAAATGATGTTTCTTGCCAAGAAATGTCAAGAGTTTTTTAGAAATGTAAGGTTTCAGAGTAACAGCCGTGTTAGTCTGTATTCGCAAAAAGAAAAGGAGTACTTGTAGCACCTTAGAGACTAACCAATTTATTTGAGCATAAGCTTTCGTGAGCTACAGCTTACTTCATCGGATGCATCCGATGAAGTGAGCTGTAGCTTACGAAAGCTCATGCTCAAATAAATTGGTTAGTCTCTAAGGTGCCACAAGTACTCCTTTTCTTTTTATAAATGTAATTTTATTATAATTAGCTGCTCTGTCCTTATCACTGCAATGCTGGGAGCTAATTTGCAGCATGTCATGGCTCAGGGCTTGATGTGCTGGGCTGCTTGCAGTGGGCTCGGTAGGAGGACTGGGGTCTGAAACGTCTAATAAGGTGAGATTCACGCCTGGGCAGAGCACCAGCACAAAGCCTAGTTAGGAGCCACTTATATTCTGCAAGGCCGGGTACCACTTAAATCCTGCTTCAGTCCCGTGTGTGGTACCTAGCCCTCATGCTGACTCTCTGCACAGAGGGGAATTTCCCCTCTAATTCATTAAGGGCCGGATTCACAGGGCACGGAAGTCAATGGGAAAGTTTGCATTGACATCAATGGGATCAGGATGGAGGAAGGCCAGGATGACAGAGCAGCTGAGGTGTGCAGAGGGGTTCTCCATTCAGGGGCACGTGCAGGAGCAAATTGCTCGAGAGAAGTTATTAGAACTCGCCAGGGACTTTCATTTTCTTTCTCTTTTTTTAACTTCAGCACAGACATGGTAATTAGCTTTTCTCTTTTACGCTGCTCTTTGTCTCTTAATCTATATTACAAGATGCTATTAATGTAGTAATGAATCTTTACTCTTCGGGATTTTTTCCTTCTGGCAACCCATTTAACGAGTTATACTCTATCCAAAGGCAGCACAGAGAAGGGCTTTTGTTTAAATTCAGCTTCAGTTTTTCTGCCTTCTCAACTGCTGCCGCTGTGGTGCCATTAAAAGGCTTAACCAGGGAGATCTTTTCCTGTGTGTTTCTGAACTGGACATTCCCCTGTCAATGCTCCCGCTCCAGCAGAGCTAATGAGGGGCAAAGGGCAGTGTTTTGTTCTGTGATCTGCCCAGGCCATTGCTCCAGAGCGCAGAACACAGCAGTGTGCGATGGGCCAGGGGCTGTGCTGTTCAGTAACCCCGCCGGGCCCCAGGTGCTGGGAAGAGATCCCCTTTATTCAGTGATGTAGTCCCCAAGTGCCTCCGCAGAACAGAACACAGGATTCGGCAGCACCCCCCCGCCCCCAGCCTTCCTGTCTGGGCCGCTAAACCACTTAAAGGTACAGTTCCCAATGCCGCTGGGACCCACTGTCAGAAATGAGGGCCTGCGGCGAGGCCTGGGATCAGCTGGCTAACCGCAGCACCAGCGTGGCTGAGCGGCATCGCCAGGACGGCGCACGTGGCCTGTGGCTGCCCAGCACTGACTCCCGCACCCAGGATCGCTCCTTTGCCTGCCGTGTTCCCTGCCCTGCTCCAGCCCGGCTTGGTTTCTGACTCCTGACTCTGGCTCTTGGCTCTGACCACTAGGCCTGACCATTGTCTCTGGTGGGGGCTGGACCAGGCCCTAAATCCTCTGGACTGTCCATAGGGGTTCGGCTGAGGAATCCAGTCCTAAATATGGACCACAGCTCTGCTGCATTGGCGAGGTGTGCGCTTGTGTCCCTGCCACAAAGCCTCTGCCGCAACTCGCAGTGCCTGGTCTCTCCACGGACGCGCTCAGGAAGGCTGCCAAAGCTGGCAGTGGGCAGGGAACTAAGGCCTGGTCTACACCTAAAACATAGGTCAACCGAGGGACTTCGCTCAGGGCTATGGAAACGCCTGTGCTCTGAGTGCTGTCGTCAGGTTGACCTAAGTCCCGCTGTAGATGCAGCTAGATCAACGGAAGAGTTCTTCTGCCGACCCAGCTCCTGCCTCTCGGAGAGGTGGATCACCTACCTCGACGGAGAAAACCCTTCCGCAATGCAGGGAGTGTCCCCACTACGGCATCTGCCACGCCAGAGCTGGGCTGCTCTAGCAGCTGCCGTGCAGACGTACACTCCGCTCTTCTGTCGCCCGGCGATCCTTCCAGGCCGGGGGAGGGAGTTTGTACGGCTGCTGCCCACGCTCTGGCTGTGCAGTCTCCAGCCCAGGGAACCCAGCACCAGCACAAAAGCCACTTAGAAACCAAACCAGGAGCCACGGCCGAGTTGCTTAACATGAATGGGGCTGCCTGGTTTAGCGGATGCAGCCCTTATGGTGTCATAGAATCATAGAAGATCAGGGTTGGAAGAGACCTCAGGAGGCCATCTAGTCCAACCCCCTGCTCAAAGCAGGACCAACCCCAACTAAATCATCCCAGCCAGGGCTTTGTCAAGCCTGACCTTAAAACCTCTAAGGAAGGAGATTCTACCACCTCCCTAGGTAACGCATTGCAGTGCTTCACCACCCTCCTAGTGAAATAGTGTTTCCTAATATCCAATATCCTAGGTGGGGTTCTCTGTCTCTCTCCCCTGCCACTCCACCACTGTGACCATTTTCAGCAAGGCCTCTTCTGCTTCTCTCCGTTACAGGAGTCAGGAATTCAATCAAAATCACTTTAAATGCCAGCAATTACCAGCACGAGTGACTGCATGGTGGGGGGAAAAATGACATTGCACTATTTCCGCACCTGACTCATGTAATTAGCTTTGTAGCCGGTGAAGCTGGGAGCATCTGTACATGTAAAATAATTAAAAGAGGATGGAAGGGATTCTAAATGACAGGCTGGCAAAACAAGAGGGAGCAGCAGGAAAGCCATTAATCTTTTCATTGGGCCGTCACGCTGGGCTGTGCTCTCCTCCTTCAGACTAGATGTGTGAGGCTGGGATCCCTCAGGGATGGGTACAGATAATCATCATGAGTGCTTTCATCAGCCATTCAAGCCATCCTAAAATCCCATGTTATTTCTCTTCCATGACTAGTGTGTGGCTAAACAACCCCGTCCTCAACAGCTTCTGATAAGGGCTGTGCAAATAATAAATGATGCTTAGTTGGCACGTTCCATCTTCTGATCACTTTAAAACACTGGATAATTAATCCTCAAAATACCAGTACAAGGGAGGCATTTAAATAGACAATGGTCCTCATTTTACAGATGGGGAAACTGAGGCATGGAGCAGGGAAATGACACACTCTGGGCTATGGGGAGTTGGTGTGAGAGCTGGGATTAGAGTTCAGGATCTCCTGTGCTTGTATCATTAGACCACAGTGCTCCCCTGAGACTGGAGGGGCTGTGGGCCAGGGACAGCCCAAACACTGACATCTCACCATGGAGCTGACAGCCTGCTTCCTCCTATACATCTTTAATCATGATTAGCCCTTGGATGGCATCTCTACCCATGAAAGCACTTGGGACATATTTTCAGCCCCATTAGCCCTGTCTCAAAAGCCCTTGGTTTGGAGGTTAATCAAAGGCGTCTCATAGTCTGAGTGTTTGTTTATTTGTGCATTCAAACCTAGTGATTGATTTGCTTTACATTCAGAGACCCCGCAGTGGCTTAGCAGATCTGGGTGTACTTGTGTGCCATGCAGCCATGACTCCTGTCCTGTGCACAGCTTGGTGAGAAATGAAGGCTGTCTGTGCAGAGCAGATATATGACCGGAGCCAGGCAAGGCTGTGCTCAGCAAACGAAGATCTGCTTTTGTAATGTAATGGCTAAGAGCCTCAGAAGTATCAGCAAAGTGAAAAGTGGAGTTCTGAAGGTGGAGAGGCTAATTTTATGCTCCTTTAAAACCCTGACCTACAATGGAGCAAGGTCAGGAATGATGTCACTGGATGGACTACAATGGGAGGCAAATTTACAGCAGAACAGTTTGTCTTTAGCACCTTCTCGATTCAGGAAACACAGTTATTGTTATAGAAAAGTTTTTAAAATATGCATAAAATGCCAACGTTTCAGTGTTTGCCCTGATGCTCGCTCCACTTAATGACCGTGCTACACTTAATTCCATGAACACCTTTTCCATCACGCATTCATTTTGCGCCATCAGGCTGCAACAAGGTCAGCCCTCTCATTCAGTCCAGCCACACATAACGATGGGAACAGGCTCTCCCGTTCCTTTGAATGCACTTTGCTAATTACAGAGATTAAAAGTGGATGTAGTTTAATAAGAAACAAATTGTAACACTGAAAAACTGAAGAAGAAAAAGGTCCCGAGGAGAACTCTAGTCTAGTGCACAGACTATGCTGATGTTGTTTTAATCACGTTTCAAGGACAAGTATGGACTGCTCGTCTCCTTATGGGGCTTATTTATCAGTTACCTGGCCAGGCTTCCAGGATGGTTCTAACTCAGGGAAACATTAGCATCGTTTTCCCTGGAACAGCTCATTTCAGCTGCACACGCTAAGCAAGGAGAGCTGTGTCCATGCAGCGTCAGTGACGCTGTTCTGTGGCTGATCCCAGTGGGATGGCCCCTAATCAGAGCACCTGGGCTAAATATATTTCTCCAGTGCCTTAATTGTGCCTGCAGGAACTTCCATAATTGGCCAGACAGGGGCCCCAATCCAACAAGCTACTTAAGTGTGTGCCTAACTTAAACCACACGAGTAGTCCCTAAGCACCACGCTGGATGTAGGCCTGGGTTTAGGGAAACGTGCCGTGCAAACAGTGGGTCCGACACATCTGTCACATGACCAACATTCTTTGGGGCAGGCACTGGCCTTTACTATGTTTGTACAGCATGCAGCGCAATGGGGTGGTTGTGACTGTTAATGCTAAATCATAATAACGCTGCTATGTCTGCAGACTCCATGGTCTGCAAACCCGTCAGGGCAGGTGTGTCTCTTTTCTGTGCCCGTACAGCGCCCCGCACCATGGCGTCCGGATCCCAATCAGGGCCTTTGGGTGTATACTACACATAGTTACCATAACTATCTTGTCAAGTGAGGCCTACACGTTTATTTCTTCTGCTCCTGAGGATTAAGGTCCACGCGGGTGAATGTGATTACCCCTTGTGACCGCTATCAGAGACGCTCCAGTACTGCACATGATCAAAAGGTGCGGCCCCTGGCGTGTGTTGCCCTTTGAGGCACACGTGTTCTTACTTGGAAATAGTGCATTTTCCTGGTACTGAATTTTTAGGGGGATTTTTAGGGCGTCATCTCTGCACCTAAGAATAGCAGAACTGTTGGGTTCTCTTGACACATGGGAGCTGCCATTCACAGCCCATCCCATTAAGAGTTGGGGAACAAAGGAAGAGCAATCAGTCAGTTTGGAGAGAATGCGTTTTATTTTTCTCCTAGCTATTAAGGCAGGATTGTCTGTTTGGGAAATAAATTGCTTGCCATAGTCCCCGTGTTAAAGTTAATTGGATGGTATTTTAAAGTTTTGATCTATCCGGGGATAAAACTGTACCAGCTCCCTTCTGTAGTTTATTTGTGACATGGATTAGGAAGAATCTGGAGTTTTTGCTATGTCAGACTCATTTGTAGTAGCAGCCGCACCAGGCAAAATAATCTATATGGCCATAAGGCAGGTGAGAAATAGGGAAGTGGCACATACAGCTGGCCAGAATTGGTGGTCAATAAATGGTAAACACCAGCCAACTCCTGATGAACATTATGTGTAGTTCCAGCTGGAGTTGTGTATATTGTTCACCTTGCACGTTAGGCAGGAGTTTATTCTACTAGTCTGCTTCTGTTTGCCTGGGGCAAGGAAGCTTCTTTCGAATGCAAGGGTGATAATTTATAAGAGTTTGAAACTTAGGTCCAGTGCTCTTGATGGTTTGATCCTCCCTCCCAGCTAGCACATAGTGAGTGAGCCTGGGGGCTATAAGGCAGGGAGCGAGGGGGGGGGAGGGATGAGGGGAATTGATGGACACAGTAAGAATGTGTTCAAGGATGAAAGGAATTTGTTCTTTTCTCCAAATCTGCATGGAATGGCCAGTGTAAGTGAAAATTGCCCGAAGCAGGAACGATAGAAACTAGGGCTAGTTGACATTTGCCTATCAAGATTCTTCCTGGACTTTTCAACTAGGCCAAACTTTTTTCAAAAAGTATTTACTTTTCAGGGAAAATTGTGACTTTTCATGAAAAAACAAACAAACCCCCAAATCAAAAAGATTTGGCAAACCCCCAACATTTTGATTTGGAAACACTGCAGGGCGGTACCTCACCCCGTTCTCCCCTATGGGCGGGGCTCCTTGGTCAGGCTCTATCTCCTGTGATGCACCACAGCCATGGGACTCCCATGATGCACTGCAGCAGATCAGCAACAGGGGAAACTGTCGTGCATCCTTGGGAGATATAGTCTGGCCAAGCATCCTGGCCAGTAGATGAGCATAGGAGCACGAGGTGCCTGACCTACGACTCCCATCAGGCACTGCAGCAGCATTCCAAATCAGGCTTTGGATGGAAACATTTGGGTTTGATTTTTTTGCCAAAAAGTTTAAATTTTCTGGGAAAACTTTGACAAAACCAAAGCCCGTGTAAACATGTCCCGAGTCAGGGCCATTGACTTCAGCGGGAGCACGCTTCATTTACACCAGGGCACGGGACAGTGCAGGCACACTGAGCCACTGGTTTGCACAGTGCCCTCATCTTTGCTAAAGCTTTGATTTACTTGCAGGCTGCGGCGTGTGAAACCTTCACACGATTATGATGTGTGTGCTCACCCGGGACTGGGGTTAGTGGTTAAGGCACTGGGACTCTGGCACTGACTTGCTGTGTGACTCTGGGCAAGTCACTTCACTGCTCCATGCCTCAGTTTTCCCATCTGTAAATTGGGAATGAGGCAGAGCTGGTTCTCAGCAGGGTGGGAAGGCAAATGAGCTGGTAGCTGTGCAGTGCATGGAGAAGTCTGGCTGCAGGGTGCTCTGGAGGACAAGGTATTTGTTCACTTGTTCTGGCTTATTAAATACTCCGAGCTCCGTGGATGGCAGCTGTGGTAGTGACAGCAACACCATATCTGGGGCTGACTGGCTGGTGTTGGATGAGCTGCGGGCCCCTTTGCTTTGACAAGCCCCTTGCATTCCGGGGCAGGATTTCAGCACTGCGTCTATGCCCCTGCTTGCCAGGATCTATGTTAATGTGCACGTGTTCAGTTACAAGTGTTGCCCTTCCTCCATGCTCTGTGTCTGTGTTCCTCTCCTTGCTGCCCCAAAGAACAAGCGCAGCGGCTGCTGGGTAGAACCCCAGAAAAACCCTTCTGCAGAGCGGGGAGTTTCCTGCATATTGAGTCTGAGATTCCAGTATCAGACCCAGGCTGACCCAACACTGCTACCTCAGGCAGGGGGAACTGGGTGATTTCTCCCTGTGCATCTCTGCCTCTGCTCCCCCTCTCTTTGCCTGCCACTGATTCGCATGCTTGAGATGACACTGTTTCTTTTGTCCTAGCCTACATTGATCAAAGCGGCCAGACGGCTGCCCTATGGGATGGGTGGGGAATCCCTGGTGCTGGAGTGGGGCTATGGGGTGCATACAGCTAATGCTGGCCTGCTGTGGAGGGACGAATTTCACCCTAGGTGACCACGTGTGCAGTGAAGAGCTGCAGTTCGGGGGCTCTGTGTCCAGTGCCAACCAGCCGAGCAGATTCTGTCACAGGCTGCTCTCTGCACAGGTAAGGAGAGCGAAACTCGTTTTACGGGTACAGATGGGAAGACAAGAACAACAACATTTTTTAATTCCATGATGGCAGCTTCACGTCCTGGCTCACTGAGGAAACAGCAGCCCCGAAGTGCCACCGTGTTCTTACCTGGAGCTCAACTCCGTAGCCCGTGTAGACTGTCACGTTATAGGTGCACTCCAGGAAGTTGGGCACAGGAAGTGGGGGATAGTCTGTCGAGTCAATGTAGCCTTCTGGGTCGTAGAAGCTCACGCTGCAGATAACTGGAGGCAAAGCCACATGCATTAATAATGAAGTGTGGGTAGCTTACCACTGGCTGAGGAACAAGCCTTGCGGGCAGTCACACTTTGGGTTTTGGATGGGAAAAGAGCTAAGAAAAAATTTCATTTCCCTCTTTTTTCTTTCTTTAAAAGAGATCTCTGACCAAAAAAGCCCAGACCATTCCTGCAGGTTCCCTTCTGCAGGCGAATTGCCAGCGACAGGGAAACAGAGAGTGAGACAGTATCAAAGTCTATTCTGGACTCAGATTCCGGCAGTCACTCCTGTTTCATTTCTGCATACGAACAAACAGTGACCCTGTCTGAGGTGGTTCACTGCAGGCCACAACGCCGTGTTTCTTGCCAGAGAGACCGTGCCAACCATCCAAACGCTTCTGGAATGAGCACAGCACCCGCACCTTTCAAATGCACCTCACACCATGGCTCATTCAGACACCTGGTCCAAAGCCACTGGCGGTCAACGGAACGACTCCCAGCGAAGGGCTTTGGATCAGGCCCATAGACCTTAGCTTGCAAAGCTTTTTCTAATAGCCTACCTGGAAGTGTGGTTATTATTTGACTGGCAGTAGCTTGAACCTGAGGGAGGACAGCAGGCTAGTAACATCCTAACAGCAGTGAGGTGTGTGAGGAAGGTTCGGTACAGGTGCGCAATGCAGTGCCTCTGCCTGCCGCCCTACGCAACACGACTCTCACTAGTGCCAGGGACTGTTCAGTGTGGGGAAGGGCCTCAGAACAGCCCTGCTGATGGTGTGATGGGTGCACCCCCACACTGGCCCTGCAAGAGCTCAAGTGGGCCCAATCAGCCAATTAGGATGGAAAAGGGGAGAATTAAGGCTGGGAGGAAAGCCCTGGGGAAAGCTCACCTGTGTGGGGACTGGCAGGAAGTTGGCAGCAGAGGCGCTGCTGGGAGGTAGTCTGCAGTCACTCCCCAGGAGGCAGGAGAAGCGTTTGGGGGGCTATAGAGACAAGTAGCCCAGGGCTCCTCCCTGGGAAGGAGCTGTGAGTCTGGCAAATCCGGAGGAGTGGGGAGGGCCAGGAGGTGAGGAAGAGGCTCAGGGAAAGGCAGCAGGGTGCAGGAGGGAACCATACCTGGGCTGCTGTTTAGAGGGCCCTGAGCCAGAACCCGGAGTAGAGAACAGGCCTGGGTTCCCCTGCCAGCCACTGAGGGAGCGGGCCCTGCGGCAGTGAACGGGAAGACTGACAGAGACAGCGGGTGAGCGGGGACTTTGATACACGTCCCCGGAAGGGGAAACCATGTACGTAGGGACCTGGCCGGAGAGCTGATCACAGAAGATGCTGCAGTTCCTGCAGCGGGATGAGGTGCAGATTCAGAGAGTAACTGCTGGCCGGGGTGTCAACCTACTGAGCAATTCCCCAGAGTGACAGGAGGTGGCGCTGTCCCTGCGCTGAGTTGACCCCCCCCATGACAGATGGAAAAATCTCTGGTTTTAGAAACAAACCTATTCCCCTGTGGGCTACCCCTGATATCACCATGTGGGTCCCTGCTGGCAGGGCTCCTGGGCCCCTTTCACACAGCAGAGACGAGTGCTAACCCCAGTGAGCTGGAGCAACTCTGTTCGCTCTATGGATGGAGCTTCCTGGCGAGCAGAGACTTCCTCCTTGGCTTTAGCCTGGGTTATTCTAAACCCTCAGTTTCCTGCTCCACATTCACTAAGTTCTGCTGGTCCCACTAGAGCAGCCTTCCTGATCCCCAAGGACACCTTTAAGACTTGACCTTGGGTTACAATCTCTGTGTCTAGGCCATTGCATTGCTAGCTGGCTCCCTCTCCATCTCCTGCATTACACTCCAGGCTGCCTTTCGTACCAGAGCCAGGTGCAGCTTGCTCCTGTAAGTGGCCACGCCAACGGACTGGTGCAGATTTTTGACACCAATAACGCGAAGGGGCAACTCCCAAAGGGCATGCTGCATTTGCAGACACAGGAAGTGTGTCCTCTCTCGCTTCACGGCCTGGCAACTCCACCCGCCTCTCCTGCGGCTCGGGGCTTGGGGGGCTGTGGCCGTGCAGAGAGTGGGGCTTACCTGGCGTGTGCTCGGTGGTGATGACTGTGGTGGTGATGATGGTGGAAGTGGTTGTTTCTTGACTTTCTTCAGAAGCAGATCCATTCACCTCGTTCTCTGCGCTGCTCGTCTTGTTAGCGCTGGGGCTGATGGGATCGCCTTCTGCAGCAGCCGCAGCACCCACAGGCTGCTTTACTGTCTCGGGGCTTTGGGAAGTGGGCTGGCGGATTAAAGGCCATAACGTAAAAGGAGATATCTGCAGTGGAGACTGACTGGTCATGCCACTGCGTCCTTTACTGCCACCCCACAATGGCAGCTCGGGGGCTGCTTGCTTGGCTTCCGTAGCCATAGTCATCCCATTCCCCAGTGCAGGAGGCTCTTCAGCAGAGGTGAAGGACCTGGGCCCTGACAGCTCTGGCTGAGAGGCAGCTCTCTGAAGCATTGATGGGGTAGTTTGGGGTCTCAGATGCTTCCCTGCTGTGTTTACTTGCTTTAGAGAAGGTGGCTTCTTCTTGGAGGAGAAAGTTTGTTTTGTGTGGGCTTCAGGGGCAGAAGCTGGCTCTTGTAGAACATCTCTGTGAGGCAACGGAGTCGTCTTCTCAGTCACAGAATCGAAGAAGTCTTCTCCTGACTGAACGAGGTTGTGAGCTGTGGTGTGGGGGGGCTCGCCCTTCTCTTTGCCAGTCGTGTTGTTTGGGAGTTCATCGGAGCCGAGTGGGTAGGAACTTGAAGGAGCATTCTTCCCCTCTGAGTTAATGTCTGCAAGAGAGGGAGGGGAAAGAGATGCATTGAAAATTCTGGGCATGAAATTAGGCACTGTACCTGACAGCATTAAATCAACCCCCGGGAGAACAGCAGCTGACTGAGCACACCACCGCTCTCACAAACATTCTGATCATGGCAGAGCGATAAGGACCCTGCACTGATGGACTGACACTGAGATTTTTGCCAAACTCGAAGAGCCTCATCTCACAGCTCAGTTCAGTGCTTCTCTTTGAGTCTATTTCGCTAAAAGTCAGTGGTTCGAAAGGTTCTTTGCTCATGCTGAGTGTATTGCTGTAGCTCAATCTCTGTGAACTGCTACAATTTTACAATCCGCATCAGCGAATATGTGTACTTGGAAGAGATTGATTCTGCTGTTTTTCCTTGCTATTGTCATGCATGTACTGTACTGCGTGCCCAATGGCAGACAGAAGCCGAACCAAGCTGATCTCCTACCTTCTGATCACATAAAACCACTGTTTCGTTTAGACAATGCAACCAGTACACTCTTGTGCTAAGAACATCAGAACAGCCAGACTGGGCCAGACCAATGGCCGCAGTGGTCAGTGCCAGGTTCCCTAGAGGGAATGAACAGAACAGGTGAGCCATCCCCTCTCACCCATTCCTAGCTTTTGGCAAAAGTTAAGCAAAGGAAAAGACAGAAAAGATTAGACAAAGCTACATCCCCACAGTTTGGCTGTGGAGATGGGTCATAAATAAATCTCTATTTCAGACACTGTGTCTGATTCTGCTGCAATCCTCAGGGTAAAATGGCCTGTGGCAGAACAGCTACATAAAATGGAGGGTAAAGCTAAAATCAAACAGGAAACCACGTCCCACGAAAGCTGTGATTGCTCGGGAAGGTACTTAATACGCTTCACTTGAGAAATGTAATGCAAACCCCGCTCCTATCTCACAAGCACATTTGGAGCCCAAATCCTCCAAACTTAAAGTTAACCACAGTACAGATGAGATCTTTTCTAGTGTTAGAACTGGGGAATGCGGCTGACTCCTTCACAACTGCAGACATCAGCCACATGGGATATGCAAGTGCTTGCGCTCCCTTGTGTGGCCCTCAAGTATCTACACGCTGCTCAGCAGTTACCAAAGTGCAGCTTCGACACTGGTCTCAAGAATACCGACAGACTGACTCACTCATCTCATGGTGTCACTGAGCTCCTTGCAGAGATTTTTCTTGTGCTTTCTAGCTCCCATCATGTCAACTGCAGTCACGTTTGATTGCACGGCACCCACAATATCACTGATCATTGGAAAAGCCAGGGTTTATGAGCATGAATCCTCGAAGGGTGAAATCCACCCCTGTGCTAAGAGCCAGCCAGAGGCCCATCTAGGTCCACAGAAGTCCTGCTTTCCCTTCTGACCGTCAGTGGAACGAGTGGTGCATAGAACTCAAGTGGGCTCTTCACAATTTCACACAGAGGTGAGCGTCAGTAAAGAAAGGATCTGTCAGACAAAGCTCAGGTCACAGTCAGATCTGCACTGCTGTAGAACACAAACAGGATTTTGTAAAGCATCAAGGATTTGAGTACACAAAACCTCCTCACCCACTATACTGCATCAGGCTAAACTGAGTCGTGATGGACAGAGGTGAGCATGGATGGATGTAAAGCTACTTCCAGGTTCATTTTTATAATCAGAATTAAAGTGAATGAAAAATGGTGTGAAATCAGCCATGCAAAGTTATCGCTGAAGGTCACCATGCCAAGCACAGGACTTGTATCACAGTGATAGCTGAGGGGAGGGGACAGAAGTGCCTTTTGCAGCACCCTGTTCCTGCAGCTTCCCAGGATCTGGGGTAAATTAGAGCCACCGAAGCTTTCAATAGAGTAATGGCAGATTTTGCCCAGATATAGATCTTCTTTTTATAAGGGTTAAATATATTCAAATCCATCACAACAATGCCTCCTTGAAATTTAAAGGACAGTAAATTCCAAACAAATACAAGGAAATTCCACTTTATGCAATTTATAATCAACACATGCAATCTATGACTACTGGAGGTCAGTCAGAGGAAAACAGCCTGGATGAATTAGGCAATGGGGTATGGGATTTTATTACCATTTGACTAGACAGGGGTGAATAACAATTTCTCTGACACATTCAGTGTCTATTTCTGCTCACAGAATATCCCGGATCCAAATGTAGTTCCTTGCATTTGCATTATTCTAAATCAGACAGGAAAAATTTGTTGTTTGCACACCCTAACTCACTAGCAAAGCGCTGAGCAGTTGTTCGCCAAGCTGTACTGGCTAGATAAGTCACACGGTATTGTTTCTGAGCCGCATTTGCCCAGAAGGGCTTGAATTTGCCTTCGCTGACTCTGAAACTCTGGTAAGATCAATTGAATGGGGGTAAACTGGTTGTTTCAGGGCCCACAAAGACATTTCCCTAACACTGCACAGCCAGGCCAAATGCACTGCGGGAGAGAGAGGTTCTTTTGACCTCCCGAGTGGTCTGATCTACCCAGGCAGCTCCTGGGATTTAATGAAATTTCACAGAACAGCCCTCTGTCTGTGGCAAGTGGCTTGAAGCCCTAAATTACCCTGAACTTTTCATCCAAATTAAGATTAATGGCACTTAAAATAAAAGCACAATAGTTATTTTTACATCTGACTTTATCTCCTGCCCTTGAGTTTCCAGGAAATAATCCAGGATCAGAGTAAAAGGGAACAAAGGGACTCTCTGATGTGAAATCTGAAATGTAGGCACAGTTCAGGGTTATTAGGATAGGTGAGTACAACCTCTCTGGAATTAAACCATTATTTATAATAATCCATGATTTTAAGGCCTTTGAACTTCTTGCTTCTGACATTTTAGCATTAGTTTTGCTACTAGAGAGTCTTTGAACTAGACATAAGAAGTTACAAGCTCTGAACGCAATCAAAACAGCCCATTAGCAGTGTAGCTGGAATGTAGAAATGCAGCGAACAGGGACAGTAATTTAAGGGAAACACTGTAACAGGGTCTGCTGCCTCCAGAGCGCCCTTTCACAGACTCCACCTGCTTTTTCAGTGGTCAAAATACCCCATCCTTGGGGTCTGGGTTTATTCACCAAAAATAAACTCAAAGTCCCAAGTTAAAGTCCAAGAAGCCAGCGTTGCTCTTCCTGATCTCAGGTCTTGCTGCCTATAGAACTCTGCAGTCTCTCACCTGCTTGCTAAGGGTCTCTCCTATCTTAGCAGGCTACTTCCTAGCTTGAGTCTTAATTGTCCTAAATCCCAGGACTCTGCTGGAATCTGCTCACTCCTAGTAGGCTTGGCTTGGCCTTGCCTTTCCCTTCTCCTCACCCCTCATTGCAGTTTCCAGCTTCCCTCTATAGGGGGATCACCTGATCCCTCTCAGGTGTGCCTCTTTCAGGACTCAGGGTTGGCTACCCCCAGGCTCTCCGGCCCTTATAGGGCAGGCCACCCTGTTACAAAGGTTACAGGACAAGTGCCAGAAATCTACCATGTACAATAGTTTTCACCTGTTCAGTGAGTACTGATATCCTGAGTGCATTGATGGGGACCCGAGCAGATAATCCTATAACAATCTAGACAGAGCAGGAGATCAGGCTTCCAGTGATGTTCAAGTGGCAATGAAAATCACTTGTATTTACAGTGCACTTTCCTGCCTCCATATCCCATCAGAGAAAATGGCGCTAATTTGCCATTACACTTTGGAAGATAGTGTTACCTTCAAGCAAGTAGAGAGATCCCTGCAGACTTCCTAGCACCACTCCACAGAGAGAGCGTTTCATCATCTGTGCTGGCATCCCAAGTAATTTAAACTGAAAAGGGGCAGAAGTGAGTACAGATATTTAAATAAATATAGTGAGCTGTAGCTCACGAAAGCTCATGCTCAAATAAATTGGTTAGTCTCTAAGGTGCCACAAGTACTCCTTTTCTTTTTGTAAATAAATATACTAACTTGCTTCTAGATTGCCCTTACATTGAGACAAAATCAGTTCCCTCTCCATTCCCTGGGGATACAGGAAAGTGCGTGAGTCAGCACAAGGCAGCAACATTCTGAAATGTGGGTTTTGTGTGTTTAATATACAAATTCTTCAGGGGAGGGGACAGAATGCAGGCCTTGAGGATACAGGCTGATCTGATATTTGATTTTGCCTAGACTGAACTGGCCTTCACACCATATTTTAAAAAACCAAATATTTAGCACGGCAGTACTTTGATAGCTAACAAGTTATCCTGCTGCGCATGCCGACTTTGGTGGGATATTCTTTAGGATTCTTCTGGATCTGGTTAAATCTCCACTGCTCCTGGCCTCTCTTCTCTGCCCATCATCTCAGTGGAGGCACTAGTCTCCTCTGCATATATTTAACAATCTGATTAAGTGAGAATGGCAGCAGCTCCCCCCCCCTCAGCACTTTAAGCTCCTCTCTCTCCTCTCATCCGAGGTGGGAGAGTGACTGATTGCACAGCAGTGGCGTGGGAGAGCTACACAACAAGCCTTATTGGTATACTGGAAAATCAACCCTTGTGTGGGGTGAGTCACTCATGAGCAACCCCAAAAAGGTCCCAAGTAAATAACAGGCTGACAGCTCAGGAAGGAAAACACCAGCTCTGCAGTTTGGCCAGATGAACAGACGTGGTTCCGGAATGGATTCAGACACATTCCCAGATTTCATAGCGTCACATATTATTGAACCATTTGCCTTGCCGTGAAATTGGCCTGGAATCTTTTTGCCAATTCAGAGGGACCCGCCTATCAAGACAGTCCACCAGACTGGGGGATGTTATAGGTGGAGGAGAACTGTCAATTCACATCTGTTTGAATATCAGCTAGCTTGGTGCTTACAGCCCATGGTCGTGACCTCCTAAGGCTGATATAGTTAGATAGACAGAAGTAGAGGAACCGTGGAGCAGCGATCACATGAGGACTGTGTCTTCTACACTGTACAGAGGACAGAGAATATGATGACGTTTTCTCAGGGCGTGAGAGAACGGGGAGATCATTTTCAAGTGCTGGTCTCTTTAAGGCCAATTTTATAGCAGAGAAGGACTGGAGCCAATGTCACCCACATCTGTCAGGCGGAGAACTGCAGTGGCTAGACGGCCCTTAGAAGTAACCTAATGGTTTCAGAGGAGAGTCTCTGCAGTTACAGCAGGTTGATTAACACAAGTGCATCTGTGGGCACAAGGAAGCTGGGAGGCCATGTCCTGTGAGGTAGCTAAGGGAGAGCCGGTGGATAACAACTCCCTATGGGGAGGAGAGGGGTGACGCAGCCCATTACTTGGCAGGGGAGGAATGAACAGACAGGGACAGACAGGAAAGGAAAGGATGACACTGACTGTATAAATCACATCCTTCCGAATGGTCCCAGAGGGCTTGGAGCTGCTGTAGGGCTAACACAAAAGCTCTGAGGAAGGGGCTGGATGAGAAGCTGGGTGCTCCATGCTAACAGCTGTGCTCTTCCTTCCGTTTTCCCCAGCTCGCTGTCCGTTCTGTTCCCCTGGATGCTGGTTGCGATCACTTCCAAGGTTAGCCCTGTGGATTTCTACACGGAACTAAAGATGCTGCCTGCACAATCAAAATTGGCAGAAGACAAAGGCAAGAAATTGGCAGGGTCTGATGGTATCGACAGCCCAAGAAAACCAGCTGAAAGGCTTTCTAACTAGCTGGGTAGCGCAGTGGCCAGAAATGTGTGACAACTGTTAGCCTGTGATGATGATAAATAACAACAACATCAGGAGCATGGATAAAAGATTGCAAAAACCTCATGACAAGATTCCATATCAGGGTCATGCTCCCCTGGGGAGACCAAGCTCAGAGACACTCATGTGTTCTGACCTCTTTCATAGCATGGGCCAGAGACTTCACCCAGGGATTCCTGCCAGTATTGAGCTATTCCATATCTTCTGGAAAGACATCCACTCTCGCTTTAAACACCCCAAGTGCTGGAGAACCCTCCCCACACCCCTCGGTGAGTTGATCCATTAGTTAACTACCCCTCACTGTTAGAAATTTGCACCTTATTTCCAGGATAAATTTTTAAGCAGCTTCAGCTTCCAACCACTGGCTCTTGCTCTGCCTTTGTCTGCTAGGTTAGAGACCCCTCCATTCTGAGAAATCTTCTCCCCACGTAGGTGCTTATGGACTGCGATCAAATCACCTCTAAACTTTCTCTAGGATAAACTACTCACATGGAGCTTTGTTAGCCTCTCACTGTAAGGCAGCTTTTCCCAACTGTGACTCGTTCTCATGGCTCTCTTTTGAACTTTTTAGTTTGCCAACATCTGTTTCCCTGCTTATACACTGTATTAGCCCTCTTAGCCACCACATCTGACTGGGAGCTCATGATTGGTCGATTTTCACAGGACCCTAGAGTCCTTTTCAGAGTCACTGCATTCCAGGATACAGTCCTGTGTCATGTGAGTGTGACTGGTTACATTCACGGCACACATGCAGAGATATTAAATAAAAAACATAAATACTCTTGCTGGAAGGTTGCAGTGTCACACTAGTTCTAAAAATTCAGAGCCACAACATATAAAATGCCAGAAACAGAGAGTGAGAAAACAGGCTGCTCCCTAAGGCAATGGGGCACAACTCACCCCATCTTGCTGTAAGCTGGGTCTTTCCAGATTGGCCCTGCTCTGCCCCAAAGCCCCCTAGCCTGCAAGCAGGACCACTAAGAACCAAGAAAAGGGAACTCAGGTGGTTTCAAGGCACATGACTGTTTACATCCAAGGCCTAAACTTAACCATTGATCTCACTGTCATACATGATTTTAAGCATCATGCAAATTTAGGCTGCAGACAACAAAAAGGCAATTTTGGCTCCATGAAATTTTCTGCCATGCATTTTGTACACACTTCTATAAAACTGCAGGTGCTCTGGATCTACCCACTGGGAGCAGAAGGGAGACTTTGCTGTTTGCTCTGTAAAGGCTGCTTTATCGCATTACTCTTAAGCACTGAATCATAATCTATCTTGCTGTTTATGCAATTAGTTGCAATGAGAATTGGACAGATCATCAGAATCCAGGCAAATGTTGACAAGATTGGCAGCCCAGCTTTTAGGCAGTGCAGTTAAGGATTTATTTGGCATTAAAGACCAGGACTACAATTAAACTTCTTCCCCTCCAAAGTCCTGCCGGAGTGTATTTGCATGCTGAGATGTAGAATGTGCTTCACTGAATTTTTTTTGAACAAGGACAAGCCCTGACATCAAGAGAAGTTTTGGAGAAACTGAACTTTAAAATGCCTCTCTGTGATGCCCACAGAACAATCCACAATGGCTAAGATGCTGGTGTGCTGTGAGGGCTGTTACACTGCTCAGGATCTTCTTGCTGTTATTTCTGCTCCCCCTCTCTATTTGTCATATCCATCTGTTGTCTCCCATTGGATGTGTAGGACCTGATCCTGGAAAGAGTCATGCATGTGCTTAGATTTCTGCAAGCAAATGGCCCCATTTGGAGATTAACTGCATGCATAAAGTTAAGCCGGTGCACAATGGTTTGCAGGCTCAGGGCCTTGGACTGGAAGAGGCAGTGGACATCCCTTAAGCTCTGCCAGAGTTCAAATGACAATGACCATAGCGCTGGGAAGTAGGCTTAGCTGACATGCTCGGGGAAACAGGGTCCGGAGCCACCCAGCACTAGGGACAGATGGAAGAGTTCCCTTCTAGCCAAGGCTTTTGGGGTTCAAGGTAGTCGCTCTCTGACTCACATTTTATTAAGCTGGAGATAGGGGAGCCATGCTTCAAGCAATCACTCAGTTAAAAATGTGTTACCATGCACATAATAACCACCCAACAGCAAGGATATCACTGGAAAAGAAGGTGTGAAAAGGCAAAGCAGATGGCAGGTGCCTCCTGGCTCATAGAGACAAGGGCTGAATATCCCACTGCACAGGGGAAATAAAGGGCTTGCACTCCTTACTCATCTGAGTCCTCTGGGAAGTCTCAGCAGAACCAGAGACCGTACGACACAAAGGCAAGGCCCAGGTGACCGAGCCAGAGGAGAGAGTTACATGCAACTGCCTTTCTGAAACTGAACAGGCTCTTAGGAATGTAATAAATCTTTGTCAGTTAAAACTTCTTTACCTCCAATATTTATTGCAGTAAATGTCTTTCATGTACTCAGGACAAACTTCGATTCTGCTATATTTTGACCTGATCTTTCAGTCAGAAAACTACAATCTGGGCTGGCACTGCGGTGAGATTGTTGCTGTTTGTTTTCTTTGCAACGTATTTGAATAGCTAATGTGAAAAAATGAATTTATTCCAGCTTTAGATGAGATTAATCTAAACAGAGATTTTTCTCATTTACATTCAAGCTGCAGAGAATGTTAAATTGCTTTTCCTGAGCCACATAGCTGCTGTTCCCTTGGGCTGAGCAAACGCACTGGCTCTATTCAAGAGTAACTTGAGGCAGCTCCGATGCTAAGAACAATTGTGGTACATACCTCTTTGCGGCATTAACTGAGTAACTATGTGAACTGAGAGCTGAATTTTCTCATCTAAAGATCTGTCTCTAAGTATTTCTGATGTTCCCACCACAGTCGGGCCATAGGTTCATAGAATCATAGAAGATCAGGGTTGGAAGGGACCTCAGGAGGTCATCTAGTCCAACCCCCTGCTCAAAGCAGGACCAATCCCCAAGGTTCTGCTTTCCTTACTTATACTGAGCAGTGCCTTACTCTAAGAGGAGTCAAACTGAAATCAGAATACGGTACCACTCAGCGTGAGTAAGGCAGGAGCGTTGTGCATCGGGGTGAGATCAAGTTGCAGGATGACACCTTTGTTGAGTTGTGTCATGTTAGAGCAGTGACACATTTGCTGTCCATTCAAGTCACTTTGTGAAGATTGAAAACCCACTGCTCTTATTGCCTTTTCATATGGGAAAAAAATTGAAAAGTTTTGAAATTGTTGAAATGTTTCATCTTTCAGTTGAAATGACTTTCCCTTCACAATCTAAGTTAATTTTAGGTGTTTTGTTTTTTTAAGGGTTGAAATGGAAATGCTTCGGCTGACTCGATCTTCACAAAGAGGTTTCAACTTTTGTCCCAATTTGGGATGGGACAAATCTTGAATTCTCACAGGATGGGACAACCATTTCCT
The DNA here is from genome assembly GCF_965152235.1 of Eretmochelys imbricata. Taxonomy (NCBI): domain Eukaryota; kingdom Metazoa; phylum Chordata; order Testudines; family Cheloniidae; genus Eretmochelys; species Eretmochelys imbricata. The sequence continues at coordinate 31,267,628 of NC_135586.1, read as the reverse complement.
CACCAGCTCTATGCAGAGCAGCCAAATTCTGGGACTGCTGACCAGGACAGGTCACTGAAGTGCCAACTAGCAGCAGACTAAACAGCCAGTCCCTATACTGTGGAGAGGTCATTGGGGTCAAATTAGCATCACACGTTAGTTTTCCATGATGTTTCAAGATGAATCCCTGAATTAGCTACGGTTCAGTAAATTCGTTAGCCAATTCCCTTAGCACATTTCACACATGTCATCTGGATGCAGTAATTTGCGTCAATCTCCATTTTCCAAATGTTCTTTCCTGCTTCTTCACAGCAGGGTCACCATCGCCTCCTGGCTGCTCTGGACTTGTTTCTTGTTGAGACACATTAGGAAAAAGTGGCTCAGTAGCTCAGCTCGTGGATTTATCACTGATTTTAATCTCACACTCGTTTTATTAATGGCTCTACTTGCTCTTTAAGGCCCCTCTTACGGGGCCAAATCCGGGGCCCATTGATGTCACTGGGAATTTTGCCTTTGACTTGAATGGAATGAGGATTCAGCCCCGTTCCCTCCAACAGCTGCTCTTCAGTTTGAGTTGCAAAATTTCACTGGCTCTTTGCCTGCTAACTTGTTTCCTCCTCCGTTCCCAGGACAGGTTCGTGGCAGTCTCACTCCCACTCAACCTGCCAATGACTAGGCACCTGCTTATTTGATCTATTTTAAAGTTCTACACAGGTTTCTCCTTTAAGGAACAAAATAAATATGTTAGAGACATAAGAGACAGTAACGTCCAGGGAGGAAGAAAAGACCTGCTACCCCATTACCTCTGTATTTGTTGTTCGTTAGGGATGGCTAGGAAATTAGTATAGAGAATCTAGCATTTAAATGTAGTATATTAAAAAAGGAACGTCCCAAGGTTATTTGTATTGTAATGTATACCTCAATTTTTAAAATGGTTGTTGCTATTAAACTACATTTTATGCTTCCAGAAAGTTGACTAGTTTCCCATTAGATCCTCCATGAGGATGCATTGAAACGCTTCTTTTCTTAACAAAGCATGAAATGAAACACACAGTATTGTGACTCTGTAATGAGATATTTAAAATGCCTTAATGTCTAAAGGGCAAATGGTTACCTCACTGAAATGCAAATTGCCCAGGTCTGGGCTGGGAGATACAGGCTCAGTACTATCTCCGGCTGCTATGATCAACAAGGGAATTTTCTACCATTTAAAAAGTGATTAATGATCTGAGCTCAGAACAGAATCAACCACCCAGCAAACTGGTGCCCTGATATGGCAAGCCCACAAAGTCATGCCAGAAGCACTGAGCAATGGTCACGCTGCTGTTTCTGACATGTTGCCAGGAAAGCAATTTCCACATCTCTCTGTGGACTTCTTGTCCTGCCTCGATGACAGTGCATCAGGGCAAGTTCTGCATCCCCTCTGTACTAGAGAGATCTCAGGTGTAGGGGGCAGCAAAGAATGGAAGCCAGAAATTCTTGAGTTCTATGCCAGCTCTGTCACTGCCATGTTATGTGCCCATAAACATGCCTCTCTGCCTCAGTTTCCCTATCTGTGAAAAAGGATAGCAAGGCTTCCCTCAGAGGTGCACGGTAGTTAATTAGCCAGTGTGTGCATAGAGCTTTCAGCACACAAAGTGCGATCAAAGATTATTGCTTTATGTATTATTTGTAGTGCATAGAGGACCCACTGAACTGGGCATTATACTAACATATCTATGATTCCATGATACTATATAGTAGGAGACAGTCCCTACCCCAGAAAGCTCTCAAAGAGCGTGAGGGGGGTGGGGAGGAACCCAAGCTAAAGGCAGGACAGCGATGGTTTTTTATTGGATGGCAGTAACCTGGGAGGACTGTGCGTGTGCACCCCTAGGGCTGAAGCAGTACTGATGTAGTGTCTAGGCCTTTTGCCGGGTCTCTGCACAGAAATGCATTTCACCCTGCATGCATCTGATCTGTACACTGAGTAGGGCATTTAAAAATAAATAAAAAACAAGGCTAAACCAAATGCAGCCGATTCTTCATTGCAAAAAGATTTTCACAGATTTCAATAGTGGTGTCAGGATAATGACGGCTTTCAAAGACATTTTTTCCGAGTACTCTGAATCCAAGCACCAATTCTGTCATCTCCGAGCTGCATGGGGCAGTGGCTGGCTGTTGCTGACAAACCTAAATACGCCTGGATCTGGGGTTTGAAATTTCAAGACTGCACATGGAACATTTCATCAAGGAGGTAAAACGGGAACTGGGGGATTTTCACAGCTTGCGTTTGTCAATTAAAAATTCTGAAAGGCTCCCGTGTCCTCCGAGAATGGCCATACAGCGCACTGGGCTAGCACCCGTGGAGCACTACATTCACCATGAATTATTTATACCCCGTTTTGGAGATATACTTTGAATTGTACTGGTAAAAATATTACTACATGGGGCTGCAGTGTTAGCAGAGCTGGAGAATTGCTTGGGGACATATTTATAGCCAGACCCCAGAGTATCTGAGATCACTTTGATGGCATGCCACTGACAGCACATAACCGCTCTGCTCTGCGGAGAGATTGACTTTCTTGTGCTGGGCAGTAAGGAATCTTTCCAGGCACTTGGCTGTTAACAGTGGGGATGAGTGAGCAATGGACGACAGGGATAACTGGGCGAGGTTCTCTCTAGCCTGTGCTCTGCAGGAGGTCAGATGAGGCGATCTGATGGTAACATCTCTCAGTCTATGACTACACCGGCCCAGGTAGAGGGATCGCACTGGGGGCTGGGGCTCAAGTACTGACCCCGGGAGCTGGGGCTCTGAAGTGCGCTGGGTCAGGGTGAGCACACACTGGCCCTTGCTTTGTTGTCATATGGCTGAGAGTTTGTCTGAAAAAGACTTTTCAAAAATTGGGCTTGTGCCCTTTGCAGCTTCTCTCTGCAGACCTGACAGAGTCTTTAGGAGTATGCGGGGGCAGCGGGGATATAAGTTACCTTCCTGCTCGTTTTTATCCTCCTCAGGAATGTCACCGCTGCTCTGGTCTACTTTTGCTGGAGTTCTCACCCCTTAACCGAAGAGATGCGGATGGGGAATCTTTAACAAAACTGTCCCCCTCCAAACTGTTAATTGGTTGTTGAGATTGAAGTCATGGGAATGAAAACGGACTTTGGAACGGTCTGAGGGGCAGTTCTGTCCCCTCTGCCACTGCTGTGACCTCACTATTGGCTCTTGTGATGTCACCATGTCACTACTCACCCGTCACCTGGGGCAGGAACAACCTGGGCTTTGCAGTTTAAAAAAAAAAAAGGGAGACACAGAAAAAAATCTCTTTTAAAAAATCCTAGGAACATAAAAACACAGGAAGTGCCAGACTGGATCAGAGCCCGGGTCTGTCTAGCCCAGTGTCCGGTCTCAGACAGTGGCCAGTGCCAGGTGCTTTAGAGGCATGTGTAAGAACCTCCTGGTCAGCTGAGGTTGGATCATCTCCCCGGTACAGGTCTCATCCTGGTCTCTGACCTCCAGTCTTGAGGATTTTTCATAGCGTTAGCTATTTTGCTTTGGTTTACCCCGATGCTGATAAGCACCTTTATCAGGAGTTTGGCAACTGGTATCAAAATGCATAAGGAGACCAAGCTGTGGCCCACTAATTCCCAGAGACCCCAAACCAGAATGGGGGACCCCAACCCTGAACTGGACGTAGTCCTAATCCGTGGACATGAAAACTGAGCTTGGTCCCAGGCACTGAGCTGTAGCCGTCGAGGGATACAAGGGTTTAGTTCATTTGCGGAACACATTCAACAAGGCATGTGTGTTGCTGTGCAGATTTGTGTTTATCACAGGGAAACACAGAGAGCCCGTTGCAAGGATCCGTGTCACCCAGTGAGCCAGTTACTCCTTAGGGAACTCCGAGATGTCTTTATAATCAGTAGCAGTAATGGCCTTTGATCTGTAATGAGCAAAATCACTACAGGGAACTTTTCAAGGCTGAGTGGGGTTTTGGGGAGATGTGTTAGTGGCTGGGAAGAAAATACAAAGTGCAGAAGAGAATGGCATGAAGGTGGAAATAAACAAATTATTAAAAGCCACTTGCATTTTAATGGAGCAAGGCTGGATTAGACAGCAAGTCCAGAGTCCTGTGTCTGGCGGTGGAAGGAGCCTGGCAGCAGGCAGTTGTTGAACCACCTGCCACGGGGCCTGCACCTGGAACAAATCAGGGCACTCTATGTCCCTAAGCGTCTACCAGTGACAGGTTGGAATGTCCTTCTGTCAGCAAGGTGAACTGATGTAGATAAAATCCTGCCCAAACCTCTGCCTAATGTTAGAACCAAATCTCAGCCTTGCTTGGGGTTCGCTGACATTTTCTTTCTCCCAAAGCGCCGCGAGTTCCATCGTTCCAACAGGAAGCAGAAGAAGGACACAAATGACACAACCAAATAGGTGTGAAGGCACCTCCAGCTCAGACACAGCTGGAAAGTCCTCTCTCGTCTCTCTGAGAGATCCCAGAGCCAGCTCTGTTCCTTGTCCGCTAATGAAAGGAAGAGTAACGCCGAGGCCCGTTGTCCAGGCAAACAGCGTCTGCAGTGGGTTATCTGACAGATGATGAGATACCAGGGATCCTGGTTTTATGATCACACTATATTTCAGAAGATTTTCCCATCACAGGCTGGGCAATTTTAGCATCAAGACATATTTTGGTGCAAACAACGCCGGTTAAGGAATAAGTGAAAAATAAAGTCTACACTAGAGCCTGGCAGATCAGAGATTAAAGTTAACCTCAATTTGCCAAAGTCACACTGTACAAACAATGAATGTGCACAGTAGAAAGCAATGTGCAGCGCTAATTTCAACGGACTGAAAAGCACACTAGCAATGTACATTGTTACTCGCGCGCCCATCCAGCCACACTTCCTGCTTGATTGGATTTTTAGCTTGACAGTGCACTAACAATGCAAGGGAAAAACATTCACAGAGGACTTGGCAGTGAAGCAGTATCCTTCAGAAGAGCATGTCCCCGATTGATTGAGGACAAAGGGGATTCAGACAGGATTTTGTTTCTTGCAAGCATTTGTGACATTCTTAGGGGCTCATTGAGGCCTCAGGCCTGCACAATTGTTGGGGTTCCAAGGTCCAGCCCATGCAGAAGGCACTCGTAGAACTGGGTACCTGTTAGCTATTGAACGTGTTCGAATTTTGTCCCTGTATTCTCAGACTAGACAGTGTCTGAAGGGGAGAGGAATAACCTTGCTCAGTAACATAACAAGCCAAGATGGGCCATGCTAGGTGTGAAAGGCTCCTTGCAGAATTATGCTAGAGGCACATGTAAAGTGTTCGGCAATCATGAAGCAAAGACATGACTCAGTCTCACCCTCCCCCTAAATCTCTGAGCAATTTTTAGAGGTCTATCATGAGGGGGATGGTAAAAATCACTCATAGGGCAAAGTTGTCTTTCCAGTGAAGAAAGGGACATTCTCCCCAAAGAGAGCCAGATAGATCAGCCAGTATGTTTATGCCAGAATGTGCCAGGCAGAGCTGTTTTCATCACATTCTCTCCAGCACAGGGCACTCTCCCAAAGCCCCGTGTGCTGAAGATGTAAAGTATCCGGTGTCAAATCAGAAATGACACGAAAGATGTTGGAACAGCAAGGTACAGTAAAGACAAAAGCAGCTGAGCCCATCAAATATCACCCTAGAGTGTAGCAAACCTAGGGACACGGGAGCTTGTTACTATACTGCACCCCATACCCATGAGTGCTTTGTGGTGACAGCAGAAGACTCGGGATCTCTTGCTCCAAAAGCACCCCACTCCTACCATTTGTGCTCCTTACCTGTTAGCACTATAAGACTCAGGACACATGACTGAGCAGTTCTGAGTCCATTCAAAGGAGGGCTGTGATGAGATCAATGCAGTATCCGCATAATTAAAATATCTGTATCCTATTCCACTAAGCTACATTTCTGCAAGGTCTCATTTCATTATTTCAGGTTTCAGAGTAACAGCCGTGTTAGTCTGTATCCGCAAAAAGAACAGGAGGACTTGTGGCACCTTAGAGACTAACCAATTTATTTGAGCACAAGCTTTCGTGAGCTACAGCTCCATTTCAAGTCCTCCATTTCATTATTTGTTTACAGGGATTATCTAGATACATTTCATAGGGTCAAATGTGTTGCACTGGTTGTTTGTCCCATCAGCAGATGGAAAAGCATATGTGTCACTCAGTCTGTTTTGGAGAGTGATTAGCCATTAACCCAGCACTGGATCTTCTCTGACCCCTTTGCCAGAGAGACCAGGTGTGCAAGGGAATGTATTTATTGGAGCAACTTCTGTTGGTGAGAGACACGCTTTTGAGCTTACACAGAGCTCTTCAACTCTGGGAAACTTACTCAGAGGGTCACAACCAAATACAAGGTGGAACAGATTGTTTAGCATAAGTAGTTAACATCTATTTCAAGGGACCATACAGGATGAAGTGGCCCATTAATATCCCTCCAGTCATAGGGAGGAAAGGGAGGGGCTGTTTGTGGGTTACAGATTGTTGAAATAAGCCATAAATCCAGTGTCTCTGTTCAGTCTAGGATTTTCAGTGTCTAGCAAAGTTGTGAATTTAAGCTCCCAGGCTCGTCTTTTGAAAGTGGTGTGCAGGTTTCCTTTGAGGATGAGGACTGAGAGGTCAGATACAGAGTGATCGTTTTGTGAAAAACGTTTGCCCACAGGTGATAGGGTGTTTTTTCCATGTGAGTACATTCAAGAGCGCAGTGATTGTCTGGTTTCACCCATACGGTTGTTGGAGCATTTAGTGCACTGGACGAGGTACACTACATGTTGTGATAGGCATGTGTAGGACCCATGGATCTTGAAAGGTGTGTTGTGGGAGGTGTTGATCATAGTAGCAGTGGAGATATGGCTGCAGGTTTTGCATCTGTTGTTCTGCCAGGGTCTGGTGGCGCTTTGGTTGGTGGGTCCTGGTCTGTGGGAAGCCTGCTTCTATGATGAGCTTGGAGGAGTGGGGGGATTGTTGGAAGGCCAGAGGAGAAGGTTCAAGAAATATTTATTTCAGGATGGGGACAAGGAAAAGAAACCATAGGAATACATAGTTAACAATGGTGGCTGATTTGAACCCTTCGATAGAAGTTCATTAGGCCAAATGGAGTTTTTTGTGTTGTTACATATAATTAGCTCCAGAAAGCTTCCCCCCCCCCCAGTAAAATCCTCTAAGCACAAGGGCAGCTGTGGGCTACACACTGTTCATATGCGCAGAGATGGCTCAGGCAGCAATCCTTCCCGGCAGGCTTTGCACTAGCTTCACAACTTGAAGCAGTTTTCACTGAATCCAGTAATTTGCACGAGTCCTTTGGCAAATCTTTGAAAATCTCAGGTGCTCAGAGCAACTTGGTAAAATTTCGGGCTGATTCAGAACCTGGGATGGTACACTCTGAATGTGGCCCACTAAGGAGCCGAAGGTCTGACCACTTGAACATGAAAAACGTTTCTCTTTCTAACTGCGGGAAAAGAACGTCCTTAGGAAAGCAATTGCGCCTCATCAGCTAACCCATCTCCTGCACCTAGAGGCCTTAAATCATCATTCACCCGCCAGTAAGGCGTCAGACTGTCTGGTGCTTTTTGAAGAAAACAATCTCTTTGGAGTCCAAGTCACTGGTGAGCCAAAGCTTAGTCGAGGTTTGGAGCATCCGGGGCATCAGAATGATGAGAGCTAAGTGCAGACAAAAGGGGCTGTGGGTAGAGAGTCACACCACAATATGTCCAAGAGTCAAGGTCAGTGACTACTGCAGGGCTGGTTAAGGGGGAAGTTTCCCCAATATCCACCCCCATTTTTCACCAGCTTCATTTTACCCTTTGGGGTTCACCCTCCAGGGCTATTCCAGCAAGTGCAGGAATAGTCACTCAAACAGTGACTTTTAAGCAACGGTTGGAGAATACTTGCAGAAAGCAAATTTTGAATGTCCTGCTAATGCAGGACACCTGATCCCTCCCAGAAGGGAATATAATGGATCCCTTCCCGGGAAGCGTAGGTATGTCCCCTGGAACAATGCATGTAGATGTTTGTGTAAGACGCTGATTATTGGGCTCTGTCAATGAGTTGGTGTCATTGAGGGAATGGAAGGGTCGGGGGCAGCGTGATAAGGGGCTAGAGTAGCCCTAGGGTGTTGCAGAGCTGTCACGGGCATTGCAGGGGCAAACAAGTAGCTTGACTTTGATAAATAATAACTGGATTCAGAATCTGATTTCAGATCAAGCCCCTTGAACAGTCTTCCAGCTGTCCCTAGTTTTCTAACACAGGGGATCTGCCATTCAGATAAGCAACATGGAGAATGGAAGTTTCTGTTCACTCAGACCATCCACAGTTGCTTTGTGCATTTCACACTCTCTCTTGCTCTTTAAAGGAAGACAGCAGTATGGGCAACTTACAGAAGCCTTCATTCATGGGCTGATGTATGGAACTGTGGGTATTCTCACTCTCAGTGGACTCAGGGTTACTTTAGGGGACACACATTATTTGTTGTAGGAAAAGGTGGTGGGCAATATAGAGAGTGAAATCTGATAGGAAGGTTTTAATTATCCCCAGATTCTGCTTCTTTATCTGA